>NC_090440.1:1734050868-1734692868 GCF_031143425.1 Pleurodeles waltl
ACAATTCTAAGAAAAGAAGCTCGAAGTATAGAAAATAAGTAAATAAGATAATGCAGGTATAAGAAGACTTTATGAAACAGATACATCGAAGTGGAGTTGTAAAAAAAATAGAAGGAAGGCACTGTAGAAAGGTAGAAAATAATTCTAAGTGTGGATAGGTAAAAGTTGGGGAAATAAATATTGATATTAACAACAACAGGATGACCTCCTGCTGCCAGCAGACCCATCTACCCCAATACTTGTGGAGAGGCCACCTTCAGCTGCCTCGCCTGCTTCAACTGGCCTCCTCCTGCCCCTGGATTCTGGTTGATGTAAGAAAAAAAATTGAAATTATTAGTGGTACTGTTAATAAATAATCTCTCCACAAATATTACTTATTTTAAAGGAAAAGGCAAACAGAGTAACATTTCTTCATCAGAGGTTCAGGGGGCCTGTATAATAATAATATTAGTATCAAGGACCAACCTCCTATTTCAAATTTCCCAACCCTCTAATTTCCTTAACTACATTTTGGATTTACTAATAACTTGCAATGAATAATTTCTACAGTTCTCATCTCATTATCAATCTCTCAATGAATTAGATTGGATGCATGCAAAACTACTACACATCACTGAGAACTTGCTTGCCAATTGGCACTGTACAAGCTACAAAAAAGAAAGGCACAGAGAAATGAGAGAACATGCAAAATCACTAATACGAATATATTAACAATGACTATCTTTGACACGACACAAGACTAAGGAGGAGTCTCTGCATTACTTCTTAATCAGCCCGTGCAAGTGCCCAAAAGAAGTACAATTAGCACCTGTCTAGATGACTATCGCACAATATTTTATTTGTAACATAAAGTTAACTTACCTGCGTGATACTGAGCAGCATGCTTGTCATTTGGGAAAAAACTATTAACATAGAGCACAACTAATAATAATTGATTTTTACTCACCGAGCCTCACAACCTAGATGCCTAGCAGGTCGACTAGGTCCGTCACTCAATCCAGAATGTTGGCCCACCGGTGCATCAGATGTTGCTGGGTGTGCTGGACCACAAAGCTGTGCGCACATCCCAGCGCACCCTCACTCAGCGCTACTGGTGCTCCCCGAGGCCGTACCCAGAACCGGGCCTGCCATCTACTGACAAGGTGGAGGGGAGGTTACGCTGCACTTAAAACATGAAGGCAGCCACTTCCACCTCAGAAAATATGATGCGGGCTGCACCCGTTGATGTTGCCTCCGTCTACAAGGAAGGCGGCTGGCAGTTAGGAGCCTGGCGCTCCCCTACTGGGCCATGACGCTGGGGACTTAAGGAGAGGGAGAGATAAGGAAGGAAGCATTAGGAAAAAGAAAGTAAAAAAAGTGGGAAAAAAAGAAAAAGTGAAAAAGTCACAAAAAAGACTCAAAAATTAGGAGAAAAGTTCAAATATAAAAAGAAAAAAAGGTAATATGATAAAAAGAAACTAGGCAAAAAAGGTTTTAAAAGCGGGGGAAGGTAGAGATATAGAGAGGATAAAAATAGGCCCCAGCACCATAAGCAGCAAAAAAAACCAAGATGGCCACGCCCATGCGAACCACATGGTGCAGTTCACATTTCAGTTCCAATGCGAGATACAGCTTTGCGTTGCCAGTGAGGTTAAACATCACGTGAACAGGCTTAGAAAGAAACTCTGTCCGCTAGCGGAACTCAGCGTAGAGCAACAGAGTTTTTTCGGATTCCGCGTAGCTCCACGAAGCGCTACTACACAAACTCCATCCAGGCCTACAGCTAACCAGCTAACCAGTGCTAAAGTGCATGTGCTCTCTCCTTAAAAAGATGGCAACATTGGCTCATACCAAAGTGGCATATTTAATTTACTTGTAAGTCCATAGTTAAGTGCAGTACATATGCCCAGGGCCTGTAAATTAAATGCTACTAGTGAGTTTGCAGCACCGATTGTGCCACCCACATAAGTAGACCCTTAACCAGCATCTGCTGCCATGTCCAGCTCTGCTGGCTGCTGCTGCTGCCTCTTGCCTGGGATGAACTGAGAGTCTCCTGACTCTCAGTTTGAGGCCCTCCTCCACCTTCAGGCTTGTCCTTACGCCTCATCCCTGGTCATCTAGTGGCCATCACAAGTAAGTATTTTCCTTTTCTTTTCTCTGTCGCTCTTTCACTCTTGCATTTTCTGCCTTTTTCATTTCTTCTCTCATCCCTTGTTTTTCCCTAGTGCTTATTTCTTTATCCCCTCCTCCTCTGCCCCCGCCTCCCAGCTGTCTGCTCCCCCGGCCCACTCCCCTTCTTAATGGTGGCCGCAGCACTGTGGGAGGGCAACTGCACTGACCCCCTGGTCAGCGTCTTCTGCCCTCCCCAGGTCCTCTGGCTGCTGCTGTAGCTGCCTTTGCCTCTTGCCTGGGACAAACTGAGAGTTTCCTGGCTCTCAGTTCGTGGCCCTCCTCCACCCACAGGCTCGTCCCTGCAACTCATCCCTGGTGGTCTACTGGCCATCACAAGTAAGTATTTTCCTTTTCTTTTCTTCTCTCTGTCACTCTTTCACTCTTGAAATTTCTGCCTTTTTCTTCTCTCATCCCTCGTTTTTCCATAGTGCTTTTTCCTTTCTCCCGTCTTCCTCTCTCCCGTGTGAAGCACCTTTCCCACCCTCCTGCCTCCCAGCTGACTGCTCCCTGGCCCCTCCCCTTCTTAATGGCGTGTACAGCGCAGCCGAGCCACTAACACCCCAAAGGTGTGCAAAAGGCAAGCCCATCTGCGCCCGTCTGTGCCTGGACAGCACCCAGCACCAGGAACCCTGGATCTCCATTAAACCACCCCCTGGACTGTCTCTGCTACTAAACTGTCTCCGCTACGACTTTGAGGCCCTCCTCTGCCTCAACACTGGAAGTCTGAACAACTGCTGCACCATCTCCCCCAAGGACACTCACTGACCTTTCACCTGCAGGAACTGCAACTTCAGCGCCAACCTCAACAAACCGAAGGTACTCTCTGCACACAGAGATACCAACAACCTCCACAACTCCATCAACTGGTCGCTCCTGAAAAGCTGCTCCCTCCACAAGCACACCACCGAACTCTAGAACCTGATTGACATCACCAGTTCGGAAATCGCCTTCCTCACCGAGACCTGGACCAACCCCAAATCAGGTCCAGACATCGCCATCACAATTCTCGATGGTTACAGCATCATAAGGAGAGACCGGCCCTCCCTCCCCGGTGGAGGACATAGTACACAAGTCCTCACTACATGTCAAGGCAGTCCAAGAAGATCACTGCACCACCATGGAATATCTTCACTTCCTGGCCCACTCCAACCACAACTCCTCCATCCACGGCACCCTGGTGTACAGGCCACCCGGCCCCCACCCATCTTTCATAGACGACGCAGTAGACATCGCTACCCCCTAGGCCCTGGCATCAGTTGACTACCTCCTCATTGGCGATCTGAACTTCCACCTCGAGGACCTTACCAACCCAAACACCATTGCTCTACTCGACAACCTTGCCACCCTTGGCTTCAGACCCCATCTTCACCTCAACCAACCGGATCACCAATGAGAGCATCTCCACCCCAGACTGGACCGACCACAGCTGCATACACTTCACAGTCACCGCACCCAGCAGTCACACCTGCACCTGCACCTCTAGGATCCCCGATGGAAATGGAACAAAATCACCAATGAGCAACTCACCTCATCGCTCACAAAATTCCACTCTCTGACAATGCCAACACAGCAGCACGCAATCTTAAGGCATGGATCACCAAATGTGCCGACACTCTAGCCCCTCTCTGGCTGACATCGGCCAAACACATACCTAAGAAGGCTAGCTGGTTCACCACCGAACTCCAAGAATCAAAGTGAACCTGCAGACGTTTAGAGAAAAAATGGAGGAACAGCCAATCCAGCAAAGACATCACCTCATTCAGACTTGCAACCGCCGCCCACCAATACAAAATCAAGAATGCAAGGAAGGACACAACCGGGAGCGCATCAACTATTCCACACACAACTCGAAGGATCTCTTCTCAGTAATCAACGAATTCACAGATGCCCCCTCTGAAGCCACCAGCATCCCCCATCACAGGACCTCTGTGACACACTCACCTCCTTTTTCCAGCACAAGATCCAGGACATTTACAACAGCTTCCTGTCACCTGGCCCCGGAACCTGACACTGACCCAACCCCCAGAACCCACCCAGACCATCCATGACTGGTCCACGCTCACCACAGAGGAAACAGTCAACATCATGAACAGCACCCACTCTGAAGCCCCCTAGGACCTCTACCCGCACCACATATACATCAGAGCCAGCACATCTATCACCCGAGTTTCGTAACACAATCAACTGCTCCATCAGCATGGGCACCTTCCCCAAGGACTGGAAACACACCAAAATATGCCCTCTCTTGAAGAAATCTTCAGCCGACCCATCAGAACTCAAGAATTTCCAGCCCATCTCGCTGCTACCCTACCCCACCAAAGTACTAGATAAAGCAATCAACGCACAACTGCAGAATTTCATCGAGGCCAACAACACACTGGACAGCTCCCAGTCCGGCTTCTGCGGCAAACACAGCATGGAGACAGCACTACTGGCAGCCACCAACGACATCCGATTACTCCTAGACCATGGCCACACCGCAGCACTCATACTCCTCGACCTTTCAGAAGCTCCCAACATGGTCTCCCACAACACTCTGTGCACCAGACTCCCCAACATAGGAATCCGCGGACAAGCCCTGGAATGGATCCACTCCTTCCTCACCTGGAGGACGCAGGGGGTCAGACTCCTGCCCGACACCTCCAGACCCACAGGAGTCAACTGCGGAGTTCACCAAGGATCCTCACTGAGTCCCGCACTGTTCAACGTATACATGGCCCCTCTTGCTGCCATCATCAGAAGCCACGGTATGACCATCGTGTCATATGCTGATGAAACACAACTTATAATTTCCCTCACCGAAGACCCAGACACGGCTAAAAGGAACTTTCATGCAGGAATGGAAGCCATCGCCATCTGGATGAGAGAAAGCTGCCTCAAGCCCAACTCCGACAAGACAAAGCTCATCATCTTCAGAAATGCTACCCCAGCTTGGGATGACTCCTGGTAGCCCACATACCTCAGCGCCCCCCCCTGCACTGACTGAGCAAGCCCGCATATTAGAATCATCCTCGACTCCTCCTTTTTCATGACCTGCCAGATAAACTCTGTTGCTTTCTCCTGCCGACACACTCTCTGCAATCTCCTAAAGCTCTTCAGATGGATCCCAGAAGACTGTCGCAGGACAGTCACCCACGCCTTAGTCATGAGCAAGCTCGACTATGGCAACACCCTCTAAGCTGGCACCTCAACAAGGAACATAAAAAAAACTCAACTCATCCAGAACACCACCGACAGACACATTCTGGACCTCCCTCAATGAGAACACATCTCCCATCACCTGAGGACCCTTCACTGGCCACCTGTTGAAAAGCAAATCACCTTTAAGCTTCTCACCCACACATAAAGGCCATACAAAACGCAGGACCAGCCTATCTGAAGCACCGCCTCTCCTTCCACACCCCTGCCAGAACCCTCCACTCTGCCCAGATGGCCCTGGCCACCGTCCCTCATATCCGCAAAACCACCGCCGGAGGATAATATTTTACCTACACTGCAGCGAAGAGCTGGAACAACCTCCCCATGCATTTTTACCCTGTATGCACGGAACTAGCACACATATGGACTCTTTTTGATATTGAAATCCCATAGTTTGTTGGCAAAAGGCATCCTGCGAGATGCAGTGGTGTGGGAGCCTGTAGGGGTGTACCTTGGAACATGCCCCAGTGAAATTGCCCGTGGGCATGGGCCTATACTGAATTTCAATGAAATCTGTTATAGACAACCACTCCTTGGTAGATGTATGGAGAAGTTTGCATCCTGAAGACAAAATATATGCAGTCTTATCCTGTGCACATGCAATTGGCAAATATTTAGATATTTGTTTGGTATCCCATTTGTTGCTGAGAATTACCTTTTATGAGATCCACCAGGGTGTTTTCTGTGACCATGCACCATTGAAATTGTACTTAGGGATTTGCCTAGTTGCACCTTCGTCTAAACTGTGGTGAATTACCTCAAACAGATTGTTAGACTTGGCAAATTTGGCGTGGTCTCCCCTAACGTTTTGCCTCTGTTTTTGTTACTCTGGGCACTTTACCACTGCTATCCAGTAAATGTATATGTAATTGACCTTCCATGATTGCCATATTTGATTCACTAGTAAGTCCCTAATACAGTGCACCAGAGGTGCCCAGGGCCTGTAAATCAAATGATAGTAGTGGGCCTGCAGCACTGGTTGTGCCACCCACATTAGTAGCCTTGTAAACATGGCTCAGAACTGCCACTGCAATGTCTGGGTGTGCAGTTTTAAACTGCCAGTTCCACTTGGCAAGTGTACCCACTTGCCAGGCCTAAACTTTCCCTTTTCATACATGTAAGGCACCCCTAAGGTAGGCCCTAGGTAGCACCATGGGGAGGGTGCAGTGTATGTTAAAGGTGGGGCATGTACATATGTGTTTTTTATGTCCTGCTTGTGACAGTGCTTTGTTGGGCTATCCTGCAGTTGCTGCTTCTGCCTGTGAAAGGGGACAGACTGGACTTTGTTGTGCATTCCTGCTTGAGAAGAATCTCCAAGGGCTTGAACTGAGCTTCCCTCCTGTTATTGAAGTCTCAGGGCCATCAAAGACTTCCCCTGCCAGCACCTGGACTCTCTGCTGAGGCTTCTGCCCTGCCAAGTGGTGCCCTATCTAGTCCTTGGGCCCTTGAGAAGTGAAGCTGGCAGCTAAGAACTGAAAATCCACGCAAAGACCACCTACTTTGCGGCTGATAAACAACACGCCGCTGGCCTCCCAGCTAAAATCGATGCTCCACCTGCATCGGAGCAGGAAGATCGACGCAATGCAGCTGGAGAAATGACACACAACACCCACAGTGGCCGCTGTTAACGATGCAAGCCCCCATGCAGTGCGGTTTCTTGACATCTTGTAACCAGATTTCAACGCAACATCGCTAGGTGCGGAAAAACTATTTGAAGCCTGCCCGGACCTGAGGTGCCCGTTCAGATCGACGCATCGCTTTCTTGCAGGCGAGAAGAAATGACGCACACCAACCTGACCAAAGGAGGAATGACGCACGTTCTCGCTTGCGGGTGAGATATTGACACATCACTGGCCTTTTTCAATGCACACTCGCCCGTGCAGCTTTATTTTGATGCTACCCAGGTACTCTGGTGCGCCAACAGTGTTCTCACTTTTTTCTAAGGATTAAGGGCCAGATGTAGGTAGTTCTGATTTTGCGAATTGGAAATTGCGAGTCGGTGCGACTCGCAATTTCCGATTCGCAAAATCGGATGCAGAACAGTGTCTCAGACACCGTCTGCGATTCGCTATGGGGTTGCAAAGATCCACCTCATTAATATTAATGAGGTGGCTTCTGCCTGGATCACAGGGAACATTGGCAGGGTGGTTCTCCTTCTGCAGGGGGAGGGGTGCTGGTGGCCTGTTGGTCCCGTGGCGGGCCTCCTGTCCACTAGCGGCAGCAGAGGTGGAAGGCAGTTCAGATGTCTGGTTAGTGGCAGGTGCCCGCTGTTGTGAGGCTGCCTCTCTCATAATGTTGGCCTTGTGTGCCAGCACCCTTGCAATTT
Organism: Pleurodeles waltl; assembly: GCF_031143425.1. NCBI lineage: Eukaryota > Metazoa > Chordata > Amphibia > Caudata > Salamandridae > Pleurodeles > Pleurodeles waltl. Next base: position 1,734,058,544 of record NC_090440.1, read on the forward strand.
AGACCAGAGTGGTGTTAATGGCCTGCAAGTCCTCCCTGATCCCCTGGTACTGTCCCTCCTATAGCCGCCTGTTCTCCTGCATGTTGGCCAGGATCTGGCCCAGCGTATCCTGGAATGTTGGTATGCTCCCAGGATCTCAGTGAGTTCCTCCTGGAGAGTCGGTTCCCTGGGCCTGCCCTCCCCCTGGTGCACAGCAGTCCTCCCAGTTTCCCTGTTGTCCTGTGCCTCTGTCCCCTGAACTGTGTGTCCACTGCTACTGAACCCAGGTCCCTGATTGTCTTGGGTATGAGGTGTGTCCTGGGGTCCCTGTAGTGGTGGACACACTGCTGATTGATATGTCCTGGGGACAGAGGTACGGGTACGCTAGGTGAGTGCTGTGGTGGTGTTTGCTGAGGAGGGAGTCTCTGTGGTGGTGTGTGACTGTGGCTGGGTAACTGACTGTCCAGAGGTCCCTGATGGGCCAGGTTGGTCATCCAGATCCAGGCGACCAGAGTTGCTGTCATCACTGTGGGCCTGTTCTGTGTGGGGACTGGAAGTTGCTGGCACCTCTTCTGCGCTGTAATTGGCTGGGATACCTGTGGGGATGTAAATGCAGTGGTATTGTTTCTGTGTGTGACATATGGTGCATGGGTGGGTTGACCTCTTTGGTTGTATTTGCCCTGGCAGCTTTCACTTGTGTGAGTTGTTATGTGGTGGGCAAGCTGTTTCTCTCTAGTGTGCAGACGTTAGTGATCGGTGTCCATGCAGGTCTGAGAGTAGTGTCCATGCATTGGTATGGCATGCAGGGCTTGGCATTGGGATGAGTGAGATGTGATGGTGGAGATGGGGGACATTGTGATGTAATGGGAGTGAGGGTGAGGGTGGGGGTCTGTGATGGCATGCAGGTAGTGAGATGATAATAGTATAGAGTTGACTTATCAGAGTCCAGTCCTCCTCCTAGTCCGGCCAGGCCCTCAGGATGCACGATTGCCAAAACTTGCTTCTCCCATGTTGTTAGTTGTTAGTTGTAGGGGAGGAGGTGGGGGTCTACTGCCAGTCCTCTTTACAGCGAGTTGGTGTCTTGCTGCTATGGACGTACCTTCCCCCGTAGGTCGTTCCATCTCTTCCTGATGTCGTCCCTTGTCCTGGGGTGCTGTCCCACAAAGTTGGCCCTGTTTACTATCCTCCGCCATAGTTCCATCTTCCTATAAATGGATATTTGCTGCACCTGTGCTCCAAATAGCTGTGGCTCTACCTGGATGATTTCCTCCACCATGACCCATAGCTCCTCCTCTGAGAATCTGGGGTGTCGTTGTGGTGCCATGGGTGTTGTGTGAGTGGTGTGGGTGAGGGTGTGTAAGGTGATGTGTTGGGGTGTGCAATGTTGGGGGCGTGGGTGGTGTATAGGTGGTGTGTGGGTCCGGTCTTGTCTGTAGTCCTGATGTCAGTCTGTTGGCAATGGTTTGGATTCAGAAAGGGTTGTGAGTAATGTGGGTGGGTGTTTTATAGTGGTGTGGGTGTGTGTATGGGTGTCAGGTGTGTGTTATTTTTAATTGACCGATGTAGTGGTGTTTTGTGTGAGTATGTGTATTTTGAGCGCAGGGGTATGTACCGCCAATGGTTTACCACCATTGAACGTCCGCCGTGGTGATTTGTGGGTCATAATGTGATGGGCTTTGTTCTGTTGGTGTAACGGTGTGGGTTTGGATACCGTCAGTTTACCACTGACCTTTGGTATGGCGGACTTTGTGTCTGTGGCTGAATAGGTGTGTCTGTGTGTGTCATAATATGGTGAACAGATATCCACCACGGCGGTGGTATGTTGGCAGCAATCAGTGTGGCGGTGAGTGAGATTTACTGCCAATGTAATAACGAGGGCCTTATTCTTTTAAAAATTCATATCTTGACTTTTGCATGTTGGGGTTTTGTCATTTTGGTCTTGTTTTGTTTAGATAAATAGTACCTATTTTTCTAAACCTGTGTTGTGTCATTTTGTAGTGGTTCACTGCATTACTTTGTGTGTTGGTACAGATACTTTACACATTGCTTCTGAAGTTAAGCCTGCCTGCTCGTGCCAAGCTACCAAGGGGGTGAGCAGGGTTAGCTGAGGGTGATTCTCTCATGTGATCCTGGAGGTAACCTGACTGCCAACCAAAGACCCCATTTCTAACACAGATATAAATTACTTAGGGAAAATAGTCACGGGCAGCTTTCCTGACTGAAGGGTCGTTCTTATCAGCACAGGTCCTATGGGCAGCAGGTAAAACAGCAGAGAAGGCTGAGCCAATGCAGGATTATACAGTGCAACATGAGGAGGGAAATTAAACTCAGAAAAGGTCAGATGCTAAATTAAAGCATTTATGCTTAGATATGCTTCCTGAACTGCAGAGGCTCCGAGGAAGCTCACATTGGTCCAACAAGACCTCAGCACTCTTTTTTACATCACAGGCTGAAAATGTGCTGTTGTGCATAAAATGAATGGAAACTGTAAGAGCATGGCGAGAAACCCAGCAAACTGCTCAGCAGTCGCTCCTCCTCAATTGCAAAGGAGCATTGCCCCACTGGCTAAGAGCCAGCTTTTCGAATAAAACAATATTTTATTATTGTTTTATTTTTCATCTGCTAGATGAGCCACCTTGTGTGGGGGGGGCTGCGACATGGTAGGTGGGAGGATGAGTGGATTGGAATGCACTTAAGTTTGGCCGACTGTCTTAGGCCGGCCAAACAGACGTGCACACTTAGGTTTCTCCAACCGTGGTTGTGTTGCACAGCCAGGTTGGAGAAAAAGCACAGACTTCAATGCACTGTCTGAGCGGCAGACCAAGCTGCTCAGACCAATCCTGGTGCTGCTCTCATTCTAGGTATAGCATGAAAGCAGCACCAGGATTGTGTGGGGAGCCTCTGCTGGTGGCCTAGGGACTGCTGGGCACCAGCAGGGGTGAAAAGGAGTAAGGCGGCTGGCCATGGGACAGTTACATTTTTTTTCCATTATTTACCCCTCCCCCCATCTTCCACACCCCTACCGTTTGAGATTTTTTAATTTCTTTTATCAAAACACACCGGTACAAGTCTTTTGGAGAGTTTACTTGCCTGTTTCAAATTATAGATATTACCTGTATATATGCAATGAGAGTTGGAGGGAGAAATAGCTCTGAAAGTGACACAAGAAGCTATAGAGGAGAAGGAGGTGAAGATGTATTCCCTATTAAATTTTATATAATCAATAAAACCCGGGCTGCATCATTGTATAATGACATGTTCAAAGAAGCTGATGCCACAATAGGTTTACTGCCTGGATTTATTACAGCACTAATAATTCTAATCCAAAAAGGGGAAAGTTATTTTACAGTGTTCAAGCTAGTAATCAATTTATCTGTTAAACACAGACAGTTAGATCCTCGCTAAGCGTCTAGCCACTAGATTAAAGAAAGTTATAGCACACCTTAATAAACCAAGGTGAGATAAGAATGGTCCCCTGGGCACCTCCTGTGATAACATGAGATTGCTTTCTCACATTCTATGGAAAGTACATAACAAAGATCAATAAATAGCCCTATTATTAGACTTTAAGTAGAGGAGTTAAATAGCTGTATCAGACAGCCACACCTAGGATCAACTGTGGTTCATTCCTTTTGGAAGATTTCCAAATTATATGAGGTACTAGCGAGGGTTGTTCTCCTATTATTGTTTCTGCTAGCCATAGAGCCACTGCTGGCATAAATTAGACAGGATTCAAATGTAGATGGCATCCCAAGAGCAGCAGCGACTCACAAGCTATTTCTTTATGCTCACAAAATCCTGTTCACTCTGTCAAGCCCAACTTCATTGATTCTGGTTTTATTATTATAATTGTTTATCTTAATTTTCAGTTTAAAGAATCAACTGGGGGAAAACCAAAATCCTTCCACTCATGTCATATGTCAGGAAACACTGCATAGAACACCACCCTTTCCATTGGCTCTCCAAAACCTTGGCTACCTGGGTATTCCAGTCAACCAAGTTGTGTACTCAGTACAATGTGGTGAAAGACAAATTCAGGCTTCTTCTCAGGACAGTCATCACTGTTTTGAATAGATCATTTTCCTTTGGTCTCCCTCATTGAGACAAAACTCAAGTAAAAATTTCCGCTATGTGTTAGAAATACCAAGACCTTTATTATGAGAAACTGACTCTGCCACCAAGAGATTTATACTGCATAAAGGAACATCTAGGCTTAAGGCGAAAATACTTTTGGGCAACTCCTGAAGCAGGTGATATATGCCTACCCCACATATAGTCACACCATGTGGCACAAAGACTATACTTGGGTGTTTCATGACAAGGACAAAACCCCTGCAGGAGTGACTATTGAAAGAGGCCTAGTACAAGGCACAAGAGGCATATTGTACAAAGAGGTCAAAAGCCCAAGAGGACTACACAACCTAGTTCTTAATTCCATGAAACACCACTAGAAGGCAGTAGAAAAATTACTTAAAATCCAACGCTACATTAATACAGATGCCCTACTGTGTGCCAATATTAATATAAGAAGGAAGGAATGCGATTCTCCTAGTGTAATGAGATAAGAAAGTAGATTTCATTAAAGACATGGAGGCTAGCATTATGCATAACTTCCTTTAATGCTACTCGAAGCAGAAGCACTTCACAGAATACTTTGCATCACAAAGAACATTCCAAAACTAGAATCTTAAAACCATATATTGAGTCTCTGAGCTGGAGCCAAATCCACTTTAATTGCGAATCCATGTCTTCTGAATAGAACATGAACTTCTCATTTCATCAGACGAACATGACTCAATCACTGACTGCTTTTTAAAATACAACATAACAAAAACATGAACAATCTAAATATTAGGCCCAGGCATATAACTCTGCTCCTCTGGTGGAGTTTGCAGAATTCGGATGCTTCACGGAGTAGCGCGGAGTTACGGAATTCCCCAATCTGGCATGGGTGAGAGTTCGATTGCTCGTGCGAGGTTGGGTTTTGGTGATCTCTAGGAAGTGCCACAATATTCTAGAGCTACTAGTGAGCGCATGTGAAACTTTGCATTCGATTGCACGGTTTCAAGCTGTGCAAACAAGACTTTGCATTTACCTGTGCTGCTTCCGGCCACGACGGTGGGCAAAACAGTCAATCTCACAAGAGAAAATGCACCTGGAGTAAATTTTCTTCTTGAGATACATCTAGTCAAAAAGCGTTTTTGTGAGTGGATTTTCTTCTCCAATGGACCCTTCAAGTTGTTTTTTTAGATTGAGAAGTCTTTTTTCTTTTTTTTCAAACAGGAAGGAAGTGCTGTAGAGCCTCTAACTTCCTGTTCCTGTCCAGAAGGCTCCTCCCAGTGTTTTGTCGATCTCCTGGTAACTTTTCACTTGGATCTCGAGGTGGAAGGATCACTCTCTCTGTCTCCTGGGTATAGCTTTAGATTTAAGGTATCTGTTTTTGTAAAATCACACAAGTAAGTTCCAAAAGTATTAAATAAGGGTGTTTGTTTGCTTGGGAATGCACCAGTATTTCTTTGTACTTTAATGTGATTATAAAAATATATACTGGTGAGTGGCCTGGAGTTTAAGCTTTGGCCTAGTTATTTATGTTGCCTTTCATTGATGGCATTAGATTAAATTAAAAATGTGGGCTATTGTTTGCATTTTGTCCACCCAACCAGTGTCCCTTTTCCATAGGCTTGCATATGTCTTTTGCCTGCCATGCCTCCTTGCTCCTTGTTGTTGTTTTACCATGTGGCTGGGAGTCATTTTGTGCATCCAGCCAGTGTGTCTTTGCAATAGGCTTGCATGGATTCTTCTATATTCCCCATGCCTCCTTGTTGTTGGTGTTTGAACATGTAGCTGGCAGCTTTTTTGTCCATCCAGCCAGTGGCCCTCGTTTCAACATTGGCGGGCGGAAAGCACCACCCGCCAAGTTGAATCCGTCCCGCTGTGGCTATTTGGAGATCCCCACTGGGCCGGCGGACGGAAACCTAGTTTCTGCCCGCCGGCCCAGCGGGGATCTCGGCCGCAACACGGGAGCCGGCTCCAAATGGAGACAGTGAAAAGCTCCATGGGGCAGTGGCAGGGGACCTCTCGACTCCACTCTTCGCCAGCCTTTTCATGGCGGTTCATACCGCCATAAAAAAGGCTTTCGGGAGGGGATTCGTAATCCCCTGGACAGTGCTGCGAGCAGCTCTGCCCTGGGGGATTACAATTGCCGGGACCAATGTGGCGGGAAACCGGGACCTATGTGGCGCTTCCGCTGCTGTCGTAATCCCATGGGAAGCACCGCCAGCCTGTTGGCGGTGCGTCTGTCGACATAGCCCTGGCGGTCTTTGACCGCTAGGGTTGTAATGAGGGCCAGTGTCCCTTTGCCTTAGGCTTGCACGTGTTCTTTGTTTGTCATGCCTCCTTGTTCCTTGTTGTTGTTTTACTATGTGGCTGGCAGTAATTTTGTGCATCCAGCCAGTGTGTCTTTGCCATAGGCCTACATATAAACATTGTTAGTTATTGATTATTTGTTTATTTTCAGTTTATATTTTATTCTTTTTATTTAAATTTTCTACTTTAACATTTTATTTTATTTTTATTCTATTTTAATTTTAATTTTTCATTTAATTTTTTATTTATACTTTCAATTTTTAATTGTTTTTAAACTTCTTGTTTTTATTTTAAATTGTTTTTTATTTTTACTTCACGCGCTTAAAAGTTTCATCAGGGTCAAGGCCTGTAGATAGCTGTGGCTTTACCCCCGCAAAACAGATCCAGTATGCAGTGTTGAACATGTAATCCGTCGCCTGACAACTGGTCCGCATGTCTGTTGTTGGGTGGCTATTGTGGACAACACTTTGCTGCAAAACTTGTCCATCCAATTGCAGCACATCTTAATGCAGCACTGAAACAGCAACTCTAGCAAAAAAGGTCCAACTTGGAATCTAGCAGACGACATTACCTCGCATGAGTGCTGGTCGTCACTTGGGTGATACATTTTTTGTTGCTGTTCCATTCTTGAATTTGTAACTGATGGCTTTTTAAATAATTTTTTTTTAGACAATTTCTCTTGTGCCTTCTATGGATTGATGTGATTGAAAGTTTCACAGTTTAGAAGCCTGAATTTGAGATATCGCTCGGTAAGCACAATTTTCTGTATTTTGATAAGCCTCAATTTTGGTAAAGAACTTTCAATCAGCAGCCCCACTCATTGAATACATCCTTAACTTTGTACATTATTTGATCTGATTTGATCTGCTCAACAGGCCTATTGGTCTGGGTTGTACATTCCTTTACTTTTTTTGCCTTTCGTATTATACATTGTCTCTCTTTTTTCTTTTTCAGCAACACTCTGGGGCTTGCTTGTCCTAATGATGATCCTTAAATGAACAAGGATCAAAACATCGACTAATATTACAGCCAAATTTGGGCCTCCTTAGTAGAATAAATTCTATGAATATAATACTATGCAATGCTTCATTGCACCTTCTTAGATTGAATGTTTACAACATTTGACCATCTGCTGTATTTGGTTTTATGTATTATATGTATATGTATGTAGAAGTGTGAATTTTGTTTTTTTACTTGCACTGTGCACTTTCACAATCACCTTGATCACTCTGTGTTCACCTTCACAATTGAGCTGTTTTGTTTTGTGGTTGCTGCTCAGTGCTTTTTATGATTGCTCAAATAATCATATAAACATTTATTGTTTATGTATGCTTCCCTGTGTCAATCTTAATGTCTTATTTTTCTTAATTTGGTCTTGAATTATAGCTGCTAAGTTATTGTTGTAGATATATATATGATTGCCAGCGTCTTGGCTGGGTTTATTTAGGTATCCCCTGTAACAGTTACTGCCCCCCTCACATGCCTATCCTTTTTTGTACATCACCTACCAGGCTACCCCAGAAGATCATTGATTAAAAGACTGCCAGTGCAAATGCCAAATTCCAAAGTGTTGCTATCATCAAAGAGGAGATATTATTTTTCATCAACCATAATGGTTGAATATGAAGAGGTAACTACTAACTATTGCACCAATGAGTGGTGATATATTGAGTGATTGTCAGTGGTGATTGGTGATGTATTTGGTGGCTAACGGTGAGTGAGGGAGTTCAACAAATTTGCAAACTTGATTTCAATCATTTGCAATGTTTGGGGGCTGATGGGTGATCACTTTTTCCTGAAAGTGATTGGCCTTTCAAACTTAGTGAAATTTGCCTGCAGGGTCCACTCCTTTTTTGTGGTTCCTCAGAGACCAGACTAGTCACTTTAGTTGCCAAACACAAATTGACACAAAATACTCCAATTCTGTTTCTCTATTTGTTCATCAACATCTGTGCACTACACAGGTCTACCTCAGTCAGATTGGGACAAATACTGAGTTACACAGAATCAGGAGGAGGAGGAAAGAAGGACCCAGGGCGGGACTACCTCAACAACGAGAAGGGGAATGTTATCGACTTTAAGGACAAACCATGATGATGGCTAAGACTCTGAGGTCTAGTACTCACTCAGCTCTGTGGACTGGAGAGAGGTGCGTTGATTTGGGAAATGCTGCTAAGTGTGTTTTTGCTGCATTGCTGACTCTAACTTGAAAATCCTCTTTATGTTCTTGCTCTTCCTCTGAGTCTTTTTGGTACACTCCTGACTACCCGGGAAGTTTACCTTGCTTCCTTTTGTCCTTCTCCTCTACTCTATAATACAGTTGCTGTTTTTCAATATGCAGGCCTTCTAGCCCTCTCCTGCATGAAATAAACTGTGTGAAAGTGCAATACTCCACGGACAGGTTCAGCCAGGCACAAAAGAGTGATGAACATGCCAAGAAGAATCAGATGCACTGCCCAATTTGGGAATACAGTATCATTTTCCTTTTAACAATCATAATTTTTAGAACTGGGGTGGGTTAACTTCAAACTGCCATAATTTGTCATTTTCAAACTTAGAAGACATAACATTTAGAGATATACTATTGTGGGAATCTCTGGGGCAGAATGACTGTTTGCAATGCATTTTACTGAACTGTGTCATACTTATCCCTACATCGTTGTTTGCCACAACAGATTGATGATGATGTGCTGCTCAGCACCCTGATGAATATTGTGGTGGTTTCTTTTGTGTAGTGTTTGTCTTTGTCACACCTTTCCCCAAACCTCCTTTCCCATCCACTCAATCGAGCCTCCAACCCTCTTCCCCTGGGCTGTGTGATTTATTGATGTTGACTAAATTTTACACCATAAATGGAACACACACTTGCTGAGGTGGATGTGGTGAAAGCAAAACCAACTCAGTGCATGAACTTATATTACCTGAGCAATATTCCACACCGGCCCCATCAACATCATCATGAAGACCTTGTGTTGTAATTGCGTAAATGCTTAACCTTGTCCAACCACTCCTGACTCTGAGCCCACTCTCTTGACTCAAGGATTTAATTTTGTTTTTGAATACTAGCACCTCATTGCTCAGAAGAAGTTGATATTGCTAGTTTTTTAAATTTATTATCAGATCAGGTAACTTGTGTGTCAAACACTATCATTGTTGTAGTCTGGCCCCAGTCTTCCTAAAATATGATATAATATATGACCCACTACCTCTCTGTTTTCTTTATATCTAGTTGACAGTGATGGATAAGCCTTTGATTAATCCTGCAGTTGGAGTTAGCATAGGTGGGAGTGGCACCTTGTGTCTTCCATGTTGGTGCGCTAGTCTGCTAATACTACCCTCTTAAGATGCCACCTTGGAAAAAAATCTACAGTAAGAAGACTGAGGTATTAGCCCTCACTTCATCTGTTCAGGCAGGAGAAGAACAATGGATTGAAGTGAACTTGTTTAGTCAGTGATTAAGTTCTACTGAAGAAGATGTTGTTTGTGTGTATCTAGGTATTTGTATGAAAAATAGCCAATGGCAATTACCTCCTAGTGATCAATAAGTTACAGAGGGCAGTAGAGCAAGGGTATAAGTAAATGACATATACTTTTTTGGCAGATTAAAAAAAACAAAAACTGGCTACACTAAAAGACAGCAGTGCAAACTAAAACACCAAAATAAACATTTAAGGTATAAATGAAGTAAAATATCCCCTTTTATTTTTAACAAATAGAAAATCACTATATTCACCCACAACAAGTCCCTTCCACCAAAACAAAAAAATAAAAAAGGGCTTAGAACAGGGCACTGTCTGTTTGGGTGCGGAGCTGGTCCAGGCTCTGCTCGATCCTGGTAAGCAGGCTCTCCATATGTTCCATCCCCTGCAGGATGCGCTGGAGTAATGTCCTGTCAGAGTGGGAGGGGGTGGCAGCAGGTGCATGTAGGGCCCCTGACAGCGAGGTGGAGCACTGACGATGTGGTGGCCGGGAGGCTGGGGCTGTCATGCTGCTGAGCTGGGTCCTGGGTCAGAGGCAGCTATTTCTGCCCCTTCATCCTCCAGTATCACCAACCGCTGGTAGTTGGCCTGCATAGTCTCCAGCCTCTGCCACTGCAGATGGGCCAATAGCTCCTGTCTGGTAAGTGGTGTTGGTCGACTAGCAGGAGTAGCTATATCCAGAAAAACAAAAATAAAAAAAAGACAAATTGTAAACAATGCTCTGAGCAAACACTTCTTTTCAAAGTAAGTAGTGGGTGGCACAGTAGCAGTACATCGCTGGTCCCCTAGAGACATTGGAATTTGATTATTGTTAGGAGAGTCACAGGGCCAATTTCATTTGTTTACCCACACATGCCTCACATAAAAATCACTGACTGTCTGGTAGACAGGAACTGAGGCAGAATAACACCAGATTAAAAAACAGTGATTTGATTTTTATTCTTTTAACCCCTTAGCTGCTGGGCCTTTCCCCCCCCAGTGCTGAGCCCTTTTTTGGCTATTTGGGGTAGTTCGCGCTTAGGGCCTCATAACTTTTTGTCCACATAAGCTAACCACGCCAAATTTGCGTCCTTTTTTTCCAACATCCTAGGGATTCTAATGGTACCCATAGTTGGTGGTTTCCCCTGGAGGAGACCAATAAAATAGCCAAAATACAGTGAAAATTTAGTTTTTTCCAAAAAAATGGGAAAAAAGAGCTGCCGAAGAAGGCTTGTGATTTTTTCCCTGAAAATGCCATCAACAAAGGGTTTCTGGTGCTGAAATCACTATCTTCCCACCTTTCAGGAACGGGCAGACTTGAATCAGAAAACCAAATTTTTCAACACAAATTTGGCATTTTACTGGGACATACCCCATTTCTACTATATTTGGTGCTTTCAGCCTCCTTCCAGTTAGTGACAGGAATGGGTGTGAAACCAATGCTGGATCCCAGAATGCTAAACATTTCTGAGAACTAGACAAAATTCTGAATTCAGCAAGGGGTCATTTGTGTAGATCCTACAAGGTTTTCCTACAGAAAATAACAGCTGAAATAAAAAAATATTGAAATTGAGCTGAAAACAACAGCCATTTTTCTTTATGTTTTACTCTGTAACTTTTTCCTGCGATGTCAGATTTCTGAAAGCAATATACCATTTTGTCTGCTGGACTCTTCTGGTTGCGGGGATATAAAGGGCTTGTAGGTTCATCAAGAACCCTAGGTACCCAGAGCCAATAAATGAGCTGCACCCTGCAGTTGGTTTTCATTCTATACTGGGTATACAGCAATTCATTTGCTGAAATATGAAGAGTGAAAAAGAGGTATCAAGAAAACCTTTGCATTTCCAAAATGGGATCAAGATAAGGTTTTGAGGAGCAGTGGTTATTTGCACATCGCTGAATTCCGAGGTGCCCATACTAGCATGTGAATTGCAGGGCATTTCTCAAATAGACGTCTTTTTTACACACTCTCTTATATTTGGAAGGAAAAAATGTAGAGAAAGATAAGGGGCAATAACACTTGTTTTGCAATTCTGTGTTCCCCCAAGTCTCCCGATAAAAATGATACCTCACTTGTGTGGGTAGGCCTAGTGCCCGCGACAGGAAATGCCCCAAAACACAACATGGACACATCCTATTTTTTTTATAGAAAACACAGCTGTTTTTTCCAAAGTGCCTACCTGTAGATTTTGGCCTCTAGCTCAGCCGGCACATAGGGAAACCTACCAAACCTGTGCATTTCTGAAAACTAGAGACCTAGGGCAATCCAAGGAGGGGTGACTTGCAGGGCTCGGACCAGGTTCTGTTACCCAGAATCCTTTGCAAACCTCAAAAAGTGGCTAAAAAAACAAGTTTTCCTCACATTTCGGTGACAGAAAGTTCTGGAATCTGAGAGGAGACACAAATTTCCTTCCACCCGGCGTTCCCCCAAGTCTCCCGATAAAAATGATACCTCACTTGTGTGGGTAGGCCTAGCGCCCGCGACAGGAAATGCCCCAAAGCGCAACGTGGACACATCAAAATTTTTGGAAGAAAACAGAGGTGTTTTTTGAGAAGTGCCTACCTGTAGATTTTGGCCTCTAGCTCAGCCGGCACCTAGGGAAACCTACCAAACCTGTGCATTTCTGAAAACTAGAGACCTAGGGCAATCCAAGGAGGGGTGACTCGCGGGGCTCGGACCAGGTTCTGTTACCCAGAATCCTTTGCAAACCTCAAAAAGTGGCTAAAAAAACAAGTTTTCCTCACATTTCGGTGACAGAAAGTTCTGGAATCTGAGAGGAGCCACAAATTTCCTTCCACCCGGCGTTCCCCCAAGTCTCCCGATAAAAATGATACCTCACTTGTGTGGGTAGGCCTAGCGCCCGCGACAGGAAACGCCCCAAAGCGCAACTTGGACACATCAAAATTTTTGGAAGAAAACAGAGGTGTTTTTTGAGAAGTGCCTACCTGTAGATTTTGGCCTCTAGCTCAGCCGGCACCTAGGGAAACCTACCAAACCTGTGCATTTCTGAAAACTAGAGACCTAGGGCAATCCAAGGAGGGGTGACTCGCAGGGCTCGGACCAGGTTCTGTTACCCAGAATCCTTTGCAAACCTCAAAAAGTGGCTAAAAAAACAAGTTTTCCTCACATTTCGGTGACAGAAAGTTCTGGAATCTGAGAGGAGCCACAAATTTCCTTCCACCCGGCGTTCCCCCAAGTCTCCCGATAAAAATGATACCTCACTTGAGTGGGTAGGCCTAGCGCCCGCGACAGGAAACGCCCCAAAGCGCAACGTGGACACATCAAAATTTTTGGAAGAAAACAGAGGTGTTTTTTGAGAAGTGCCTACCTGTAGATTTTGGCCTCTAGCTCAGCCGGCACCTAGGGAAACCTAACAAACCTGTGCATTTCTGAAAACTAGAGACCTAGGGCAATCCAAGGAGGGGTGACTCGCGGGGCTCGGACCAGGTTCTGTTACCCAGAATCCTTTGCAAACCTCAAAAAGTGGCTAAAAAAACAAGTTTTCCTCACATTTCGGTGACAGAAAGTTCTGGAATCTGAGAGGAGCCACAAATTTCCTTCCACCCGGCGTTCCCCCAAGTCTCCCGATAAAAATGATACCTCACTTGTGTGGGTAGGCCTAGCGCCCGCGACAGGAAACGCCCCAAAGCGCAACGTGGACACATCAAAATTTTTGGAAGAAAACAGAGGTGTTTTTTGAGAAGTGCCTACCTGTAGATTTTGGCCTCTAGCTCAGCCGGCACCTAGGGAAACCTACCAAACCTGTGCATTTCTGAAAACTAGAGACCTAGGGCAATCCAAGGAGGGGTGACTCGCGGGGCTCGGACCAGGTTCTGTTACCCAGAATCCTTTGCAAACCTCAAAAAGTGGCCAAAAAAACAAGTTTTCCTCACATTTCGGTGACAGAAAGTTCTGGAATCTGAGAGGAGCCACAAATTTCCTTCCACCCGGCGTTCCCCTAAGTCTCCCGATAAAAATGATACCTCACTTGTGTGGGTAGGCCTAGCGCCCGCGACAGGAAATGCCCCAAAACAGAACGTGGACACATCAAATTTTTTCATAGAAAACAGTGCCTACCTGTGGATTTTGGCCTCTAGCTCAGCCGGCACCTGGGGAAACCTAGCAAACCAGCACATTTTTGAAAACTAGAAACCCAGGGGAATCCAAGATGAGGTGACTTGTTGGGCTCGGACCAGGTTCTGTTACCCAGAATCCTTTGCAAACCTCAAAATGTGGCTAAAATACCACGTTTTCCACACATTTCGGTGACAGAAAGTTCTGGAATCTGAGGGGAGCCACAAATTTCCTTCCACCCAGCGTTCCCCCAAGTCTCCCGATAAATATGATACCTCACTTGTGTGGTTAGGCCTGGTGCCTGCAACAGGAATAGATCACACAACGGTCAATGTTGGTCCTTACGTGAGGCAGCTGTTGACCCTGGGGTGATCCATTCCTGACACAGGCACTAGGTGTAGGCACTCAAGTGGGGTAGTGTTTTTATCAGGACAGGTGAGGAGTGTTGTGGATCCCAGCATATTCCTGTAGTTTGTGTGACAGAAATGTGAGAAAAATAGAGTTTTTTTTCAACATTTCAGCTTTGCAGGGTATTCTGGGTAAGAAAACTTTGGGGAATCCACACAAGTCACACCTCTGTGGACTCCCCCGAATGTCTAGTTTCCAGAAATGTTTGGGTTTAGTGTGTTTCTCTATATGGCCGCCGAATCCAGGACCAAAAACACAGGTGCCTGCCTTACAAAACCAGTTTGTTTTGCCATAGACAATTTTGATGTCTCCACAATATGATTTGGGTGGTGGAATTTGGGGCTGAACTAAATTGGTGAGCTCCCAAGAGAGCACTCTCTCTCTGCTTGCCGCCGCATTCTCCTGCTCTCTGGGTTGGCCTAACCCACTATTACCCAGTTGCACGAACAGCTTGCGAAGGGACTTCAGGACTGTCCTCATCACCTCCCTCATAATGTACTGGAAGAGGAGTTTTCGAATGGGACTCCTCTGACTGAAAAATCACTCCCAGAGTCTGCGCCATTGTCCTATCCCTCAGATGCTGTCTCAGTATCTGATGTCTCAGTCTCTGATCCTATGTCAGAGCGGTCCTCTATAACCCGAGTGCAGGCAGCAGTCATCCATCAAGATGCCATCTCTGCTATTGGCTAAACTGTTGCTCTAAAACACTAGCCTACGTAGACAGTCACAAAATCGATGGTGTGTGTGAGATACGTGCAACAGTAGAGGCCACCTTACCTGCGCTTCTTCCCTCAATCAGCACGTACTTTCAAGACACTCAAAAAACACCTTGTCACATACCATTCGTCACAGTCTTTAGCACCTCCTGCGCCCAGTCCAACAATCATTATTGGTGCTCCCACTCCCTCCTCCTCGGATTCCCTCATTACCACCCAGCAAAAGTGCCCTTCATCTCTCCATAGACTTTACTAATGTACTCAGCTATTTACATAAAATACAGATGTGCTCTTTGCAGTAGGCATATAAACCTTCTGCGCTTCTTTATGGCACTAAAACTGCCACTAGACAAGTCGGACCCTTTTCCCCCCAGGGAAACCACACACATATTGACAAAAGTGATGTATATATGACAGCCAACACCTGAAACTCAACTCAAGCAAAACTGAAATAATCCTCTTTGGCCCTCACCAAAAAAACCTGGGACCCCCCATGGTGGCCCACCACGCTAGACCCTGCACCCACCCCCGCCAACTACGCACGCAACCTCAGCATCATCCTAGACTCCTCCCTCTCTATGACCCAACAAATCAACGCTCTTACCTCCTCATGCTTCAACAAACTCCGTATACTGAAAAACATTCAAATGGATCCCCACAGAGACCAGAAAAACTGTCACTCACGCACTCATCAGCAGCAGGCTTGATTACAGAAACGCCCTCTACGCCGGCACCACTCTAAAACTCAAGTGCAAACTACACGCATCCAGAACTCAGCAGCACGACTCATCCTCGACCTCCACCGACACGAACACATCTCTCCACACCTCAAATCCCTCCATTGGCTCCCCATTGACAAAAGGATCACCTTCAAGATCCTCATCCTCACACACAAATCACTCCACAACACAGGCCCTGCCTACCTCAACGAGAGTCACCTTCCACACCCCCACACGAAACGTCCGTTCAGCTGACCTCTCTCTCGCCTCTGACCCCCGCATCAAACACACCACCACCGGGGGCAGATCCTTCTCCTACATTGCACCCAAAACATGGAACGCACTCACAACCCACATTCGCAAGACCCAAAACCTACTTCTTTTCAGGAAGGGCCTCAAAACCTGGCTTTTTGAACAGTGAACCTCCTAGCCCCTTTCCCTCCCCCCCGTCCCTCCCCCAGCGCCTTGAGACCCTCACAGGTGAGTAGCGCGCTTTATAAATCTCTTTGATACAGATCTACCTATATATATATATATATATATAAATATATATCTACATAGATATATCTATAGATATATCCATGTACCTAGATATATCTATCTACATAGATATATATATATAGATATATACATATATTTTTTTTTTGTTGTTGTATGGTTTCCTTGGGGGCCAAAATGGCCCCCAGGGAAACCCTACAACATCTAAAAAAAAAATTGCCCCCACAGGGGGTCACCCTGCCCACGGGCGACCCCCTGTCATTTCATTTTTATTTTTTATTTTTATTTTTTGAAAAAAAAAAAATCCCCTGGGGGGGGGCGCGATTGCGCCCCCCCCCCCCCCAGGGGGCACCTACCTTTTTTTTTTTTTAAGAAAATTATGCCGGGGGGGGGGGCGGCCCGTTTTCCGGGGGGGGGCCGCCCCCCAAAAGTGAAATCCCTGGTGTCTAGTGGGGTTTCCTGGCCCCCGATCGCAGCTGTGCTGCGATCGGGGGCCAGGAAACCGTTTCAGAAGGCCTCATAAGAAAGGGGAGACTCTCCCCTTTCTTACGAGGCCTTCTGAAACTGTTTCTGGCCCCTGTAAAAGGCCGTTTTCCCCATGAAAGCAGGAAGCGGCCGCAAGGCTGCTTCCTGCTTTCATGGGGAAAACACCTTTGCAACGTCAGCGCGCCTCGCGGCGCGCTGACGTCACAAAGGGGCGGGTGGGGGGCGGGGGGAGACACGGTAGCTTCCGTGTCTCCCGGGGGAAAAAATAAATAAAAAATAAATCCTCGGGTGCGACGCACCCGAGGATTTATTAATGCCCTTCCTGGTGTCGGCCACTGGTCGTCACCCGCACCAGGGAGGGTGTGTGGGCGTCGGCCAGTGGCCGACGCCCGCACTTAAGAGGTTAAAGGTTTTTCTAGTAACTAAACAGACACTTTTAGTGGAAAAATAAAAATCAGTTGTTTCTCATTTATGAGTAAGGCATTATGCACTCTGGAGTACAAGTTGTTGTGCTAAATTAATGGAGGCATGCAAGCCAGAGCTTCAGATACTTTGCTACTGTCTTCAGCTGGGGCAGCTGTAGTTGACAGCTATCTATCTTTAATTCCAATGGCCCTGCTGTTCTTCAAATAACTCCAAAGAGGCAGATGAATAACAAATATGATACGTCCCACATGTCACATAGAAAATGCCCATATAGTATCCTGTCTGCCATAAGTAGATGGTGGGGAAACTATGCACTGCACTACAGGGAAAAGAATGGACTATATAGCTTGTATTTGGCACGTTCAGAACAAAGTATTCCTTACACCAAACTTGAAATCATATCAGGCACTTACTAGTCCCACTTTACTCACCGGCCTCACCCAATACCACAAATTATTTACAACAAATGAAATCGCTGGGCAGTAAAGAAAGAAACTGGACCTTCTCTACTGTAGTGTAAGGCAGAGGGATTAGACTGGTAGGTAGAGCTTTTGGTACAGAAAAGTGGGGTGTCACTGATCATTGTTTCATCATTCGCCTACATTTTGGCTTATTCTGTCAGTGTATAGATGAAAGTCTAAAGGGAAAAACCTGAAGAGGCATAAAATAAATCTGTTATGGGAAACCACAAAATATATTTTGGAAACACTTCACATGGACATTAAGGTGTGGCACATGGCAAGAATGTTTTTTTTTTTTTTTTTTTTGGTAGGCTGTGATGGAAGAACTAAGGAAAGACTCGATCACAAAATAATATTCTTAAGGTAAACAAAACATACCTTACATCTGAGTGTGAGCAGAATGCTATTCGGAAAAATAAAGTTAGCATTGTAGAACACAAACACAACAAATAATTTAATGAATACTCACTGTGCCCCAGAATCTCGATGCCTAGCAGGTTGAGCAGGTCCTCCTCACAGTTGAGGATATCCGCCCAGCAGTGCACCAGCTGCTGGGCGGAGTGCTGGACCTGACTGGTGTGCCGCACACACCTGGGTACCCTCCGCCAATGCAGCAGATGCTCCCATAGGGGGCACTCGCTGCCAGGCCTGCCGCTTGCTGCCAGCATGGATGAGAGATGGCCTTACACATAAAAAAACAGTACTGCCACCTCAGTCTCACAAAGATGGGCCGGGACTGCACCCCTTGATGGTGCGGGCACCCACAAGGAAGGCGGCTGCAGCTGCTGGCTGCTGGCTGCTGGCTGCTCAGGGGGGGCTGGCACTGCTGTTCCCCTGCTCGCCAGCACCGCCCTGCTCTGCCATGATGCTGAGTGGGGAGGGGTAAAGAAAACAAAAAGAAACAGGAGAAGGTAGGAAGGAAGAAATAAGGAAGTCAAGGGAAAAATAAACAAAGATACAAATGTCATGAAAACACATTTAAAAAAAGCGTAAAATACACAGACACAAATACAATACAGAAAAATGAGGGGTAGATAAATTAGGAGGGCAGAGGAGTGAAAAGATATAAGAGAATTCCAAAAACAGACGCAGCACCACGAAAAGACTGAAAATCAAAATGGCTGGGCCCATGCAAACCAAGTGGTGCACTTCAAGCAGGATTTTGAACACGACAATGCACTTCACATTGCATTTGACGTAAAACGCAACGGAAACAGGCACAACTGGAAATTCTGCCCACCCAGGGAACTCTTTGTAGTGTGGCAGAGGTTTTTTACCACTTTGCCGCGTTCCGCATAGTGGGACTCTGTGAGCTCCGCCCACCCCTACTGAATACCATACTTGTGTATTTAAATATAAACTGTACATATTTAGGGGCATATTTATACTCCGTTTGCGCCGAATTTGGGTTGTTTTTTTAGACGCAAATTCGATGCAAAACTAACTCCATATTTATACTTTGGCGTTAGACGTGTCTAGCGCCAAAGTTCATGGAGTTAGCGTCATTTTTTTGCGTGAACACCTTTCTTGCGTTAATGATATGCAAGGTAGGCGTTCCCGTCTTAAAAAATGACTCCGATGCATATGCGTCGGATTTATACTCCCGGGCAAAAATGACGCCCGGGAGTGGGCGGGTCTAAAAAACCCGCATTAGCACCGGATTTTAGCGCCTGGGTCAGGGCAGGTGTTAAGGGACCTGTGGGCTCAGAATGAGCCCAGAGGTGCCCTCCCCTGCCCCCAGGGACACCCCCTGCCACCCTTGCCCACCCCAGGAGGACACTCAAGGATGGAGGGACCCACCCCAGGGACATTAAGGTAATTCCAGGTAAGTATATATATATTTTTTTTTTGTGGCATAGGGAGGCCTGATTTGTGCCCCCCTACATGCCACTATGCCCAATGACCATGCCCAGGGGACAGAAGTCCCCTGGGCATGGCCATTGGGCAAGGGGGCATGACTCCTGTCTTTGCTAAGACAGGAGTCATTTCAATGGGGGATGGGCGTCGTAAAAAAATGGCGCAGATCGGGTTGTGGCGATTTTTTTGCCTCAGCCTGACTTGCACCATTTGTGGACGCCCATACGCCATTTTCCCCCTACGCCGGCGCTGCCTGGTGTACGTCGTTTTTTTTAACGCACACCAGACAGCGCCGGCGGCTAACGCCGGCTAACGTCATTCAATAAATACGGCGCCCGCATGGCGCTTCAGAATGGCGTTAGCCGGCGCTAATTTTTTTGACGCAAAACTGCGTTGGCGCAGTTTTGCGTCAAAAAGTATAAATATGGGCCTGAATGTAAAGCTTAGGTCAAAACTTTTCCATATATATATATATGTTCTCCCTCGGTTTTTTTAATCCACCTATAAATATATAAATAAATGAATCAAGGTAGGATAATGCTAACCTCTGTGTCTTTAATGAAACCTAGATTCTCTTCTTATTACACTAGGAGAATCAGCATTTCATTACAACACCGGAGGCTCTCTTTATGCATGTTGGTAGCTACCTAGCACCATCTTAGACATGTGTTCAATTGGTTTACAATAATGATTTGCAAATGTAGACGCATTCAACCAATCTGCTGCTTTCAGAATTTCTTCCAATCTACCACCACTTCAAAGCACCTTACTGGCCATAGCCCCTTATATGGAAAAGGCTGTAAATTTCTTTAAATCAATACCTGCCTCATGCATTGTCCATTTTATTCATCTTGCAAAGGTAGTTGTTGTTACAACCATATAAAGTTTTACAAAAGGAATTATTAATTGATTCACTCCATCAGATTTAAAATCTTGAGTTCTCTACTCATATTCCTTCATGCAATCCACCACACAGAGATCTTTGCAAGCATCAAATTTTGGATAAAAAATCCTTTCAGCCGTATTTTTTGTCCTTTTAGTAATTTCACGTTACCCCAGAGTGTCAAAGACCCCTACAAAACCTTCACATCTGACACTCTGCAGCTTTAAGTTAAGCATAACAAAGATGCTAATTTCATTGTAGATTTGTTAAGATCCAAGTATTTATTACTTGGCCAAGAGATGAACATAAACAAAACCTTATTTCTGTCCTATAACTCGCTGTACTTTTCTTTAGGTGGTCTTCTCAATCTAATAATCTTCATCATCCTACACACCAAGACGTTATTGCCCACACTACATCCATCAACCTGACTGTGACCTTCTGAAACTGCTGATCTATAACAATTTATAGTACCCTTTTCAAACTTTTCTACTAAGAAATTTACTACCTTCACTATAGGTGCTTCCATGGGATCCAAATCCCTTTCCATGCACCAACATAGCCATTTGTTCCATATTCATTTGCATCTACATCTAGTCCCTGGAGCCCAGGATTCCTTCAATAACCCTTTATCTCTTCCCAAAAGTCCTGACACACCTGAAGATCTTCTGATACTTTCAAAGTAAGAAGGTTCAAAACTCCCAGCTGCACCATTGGGTGATCTTCTCCATCTATGCCTACCAAGAGGCCCTCCTTTGCTGGTAAATAAAATTGAATTTCAGAAGCCATCTCTAACAACATTAAAAACCATGCCTGAGATGTCCAAAATGAAGTTATCAACACCAAAA
Source organism: Pleurodeles waltl (assembly GCF_031143425.1). Taxonomy (NCBI): domain Eukaryota; kingdom Metazoa; phylum Chordata; class Amphibia; order Caudata; family Salamandridae; genus Pleurodeles; species Pleurodeles waltl. The sequence goes on from NC_090440.1 coordinate 1,734,079,724, forward strand.
TATATTTCTATCTTCTCACTTTCTGTAAAACCCTCTGAATCATGGCAAATGAAGGAAAAGTATAGGTCATTACTCCTTTCCAATTCTATTGGAATGCATCCACAGCAAATGCTCCTAGGGCTGGCAACCAACTGAAACACTTCTGAATCTGAAAAGACAGTCCGCTCACAAATGAATCCATTTCTAAAGGACCCCATGCTAGGTCTATTTTCTGAAAACTTTCCAGACAAAGCATCAAGTCTGTGAAATCCCTCAAGAATCTAGAATTCGAATCTGCAGAAACATTTTCCTTACCAGGTAAATAGTTTGCTTTCAGATTGATCTTGTGCTCTAAGCAAAATATCCAAATCTCCTTTGCTAAATATGAAAGACCACAGGATCGACATCCCCCTAACAAATCTATATCACACACTGCACAATGTCCATTTTCAGAAGGACTGCACTGTCTTTCAAAATATCTTTGAAACTCATGAGCACCTCAAATCCTGCATTAATTTCTAAACAATTGATATGAATTCCATTCTCCAACTCTGACCACAAACCACGTCTCCTGTGCACCCAAACGCACAACCCAACCAGAAAGGCTTGCATCTGCTTACCAAACAAAATCCAGTACACATTAAAAAATTGTACACCCATTCAAAGCCTCCAAATTCTATATCCACCAATTCAACTCCAACCTTGCCTCTGAATCCAAACCTATTCTGTCTCCTTACCCAAGACCGGGCTGAAGAGCTTTTGCCTTCACTCTTTGCAGTGCTCGATAATGCAAAGGACCTGGAAACAGAGCCTAAATCAAAGAAGACAACAATCCTATTAACCTTATTAGCCCCCTAACATCAAACTTTCCCTTCTTAACACAGAACGAATTTCCTTCTTTACCTTTGTTGCTCAAATGTGAATTTACTTTGAAAAGAAATGAAGAACAAGAGGTATTTGGCAAACCAAGAACATTTCATTTAATTAAACATTACAACCAGGATAACAGTTACAGAACCCGTGTCTGAGGACTGTCTCAAGGTACTTTTGATCTAAGCGGTGTTTTATATATTTAGCTGAGTAGCATAAAACAATTACAGCATTCCTTTTAGAGTAAAGAATGTGAAAAGAAGTCATAAATAAGGTCCTGATAACAAAAGCAGGTGGGCCTCAACCTTGCTTGGATACAACGAGGGCCAGTGTATTCCATGTCTAGATGTCAGGCCTGAGGGGTGTCTGATCGTGGTGTGTTCCTGTGCGTGCTATGTTCTGATTGGCTAAGTGTTCCTAACCTCATGTGGCACCTGACTTTATGGTGTTTGGGAATGCATGTACCCCTCTGGCCATATGTGCTTTATTGGGGCCAATCTCCTGGACCATCGTGATGTAGCTGCATCTATCTGTGAAATCTATCATGAGTTTCCTGTTCATGTGTTTGTTTGACAGCTATGTGTTGGCCCACCTATGACCTATCAGTCAGTAACTTCAGGCCTAAGTCTCAGATCCTGCCTGACCACGTACTTTCGAGTCGGGGTTGATAGAGAAATCATGACAGGTGAATTTGAATTTAGCTATATTAACAACTTGTTTACCTTCTTCTCTGGTAAACATAAAACAACCTGCTTTGTGTCTATTGTAAATCCCAGACAATCCAATTTCTAAGAAGAAATTAAAGCATACTTCTTGTTTATTAGAAAACCCAATGGTTCCAACAGATTCAGTGTCATACGTACATTTCTGAGAAGCCGATCCACACTTTGAGACATTAACAGAATGTCATCCAAATTGATGATCAATCTTAATCCTTTCTCCATTAGAAAAGACACTTCTACCCTCGGCACCTTAGTGAAGCACCAAAGAGCTGAAGATAGACCAAAAGAAAGACAACAGAATTGATCAATTTGAGCTCACCAAGAAAATTGGAGATATGGCTGACTGTGTTTAAACACCAGGATTGTAAAATATGCCCTTTAGACCCATCTTCACTAACCAACCGTTCCTCAATAGCAAATCTCTCAAGAGATGGATTCCCTCCTTCTTCAAATGTCTGTATACCAGAAATGTGTTGAATTCTCTTAAAGTTAAGACTTGTCTCCTTCCTTTTTGCTTCATCTCCACTAAAAACATGAGTACTTAAATAAACAACGTCTTCCACAATCACCTTCACAATAGCATTCTTTTCTACCAAGTTTGCTATCTCTTTCTCCACTGTAACACAGTGTTCCTTGCTCATCACTAATTCTCTTGGTTGTCTGTACTGACATAGAATATCCATTAATTCTATCTTGTAACCTTGTGTTGTTTCTAAAACCCAAAGATTCTGTGTAAATGGTTGCCATTCCTTTATAAAATATTTAAACCTTCTTCCTACATTTTCTTGGAAGGAACCAAAAGTAATTACTGTACTCACCTGTTGCTCTTTGTCCTCTGGTCTTATGTCCACGTCCTCATTGAAACCTTCTTATCTGAGGATAAAAGTTGTCTCCTTCACCTTCCTGATATATTTTTCCTCCTCTCTGGACATAATTGGACTTTTGGAAACCGCAGCCAACAGAAAGTCCTCTTCTGCCAGCCCTTCCAAAAACACTATAGCTAAACATACTGTAGGCCTCATATTATATTGTTCCTTATCTAAGGCTGTAAATGTTGAGACATTTACTCAAGCTTTTAATCATGTTTCCTCCAAACAATAATCCTTTTGGGTTACTACTTGACTCTTTGACTGCTACGTCAGCCAACCTTGAATTTATTTTAAATAACACAGCCCTTCATCTTTCTACATTAAGTTCCGTGTTAGCGTTACCCAAGAAAACAAGAGCTCTCTGACTACATCCTCTTAATAGTTCAAGATCTTGAGGAGTTCCATTAGTGTAAGTCTCCTCAGCCATGTCAGGGATCTGTGTTAATGGACCACCTACATCCAAGAGTTTATCTTGACACTGCTTGAGAGACCTCTCCAATCCTTTTCTAGGATCTCTTCTCATTTTAAACAAAAAAGTAATTAATTCTGAATCCACGTTAGGTGTAAAACAGACTTTATCATCTATGACTGGTCTGGAACATTCAACAAAATATTCCTCACATCCTTTTTGGAAGGATTTATAATCTGTTTTTTTAATAGACTGAGCAACATGGTCTAACGGCCACCAACCCATGCTTCTTGGATGAGAAAACATCTCCTCCCCAAAGGAATTTTAATAGAATCCTTAGAAGTTGAAGGTTATTCTTCCTCTCCAAATAAATCATCCTGACCATCACCATCATTATCCAAATCCAAAATATATTAATCTAAAACCTCAGTTTACTTATCAACAAACTCCTGATCAATAAACTCACCCTCCTGACATCCAAAATCCATTGTACCACTTAAAACCCTCTCTGTTGTATGTTGCATAGGACATCTTTCTTATTGACCTTTGTGCCGTATAGGACATCTTTATTCTTTTTGGTGCAAGGGCCAACCATTCCTCTCGTACTTTTTTGCTCATCACTTAAATGTTTTGTTTTCCTTTTTCTCTTACCTTGTTTTACAACTTTTTCCGCCGCACTTTCTGACCTATACCAGTGTTCACTGTCTGAGTCTGACTTTTTCTTTTTCTCGATAACGTTCCTAAAAGTCTCCTGTGAACAATTTTTCATCTCATTTTGGAATAATATTCTAATTATCTCCTCACTATAGTTTCCCTCAGGAATAACCACAGACTCATTCTCTGCATCTGCCATTATTTTGGAAGATTATAAATATTAACAATAATGCATGACAGTAATACTCAAAATTATATGAATAATAAATAAACTAGTAATCCACAACAAGAAATACCAAGCTCCAAACCATTGCCAAATCTTCTCATCCAACAGCTGATCACAACTGACACAACTGTCATCTAACGTAACAGTGAAAAAAAATGCCTCTGTATCAGCAATATTATTCGGTTAAACATTAACCAAATCATGTGGCCCAAACTCGAGAGATTCATTACCTCGCCTCCTCTATTTACTTTCCTCTAAAACGTAGCTCACGCATGTGCAAAGTCAGCAAGCCTCCGTCTCTGCAGCTCGTGACTTGCTGTCGCATAAGCCGTCAAGGGCGCACTGTTTTCAGATTGTGGCACAGATTTTAAGATACCGTTTGAGTCCCTTGCGCCAAACGATTCTCGAGTTTAATTTCAAAAGAAGCGTGAGTAATTACGATCCTTTTCTTAGTAAAATTAATACAATTTCACAAAAGTTTGATCTGATCTTTATAAACATATTTTTCCAACCGCTCTGTTACAAAAATAACGCTAAGTCTACACAACTATTACTAATATGAAACGCATCTACTTAAAACATGAAGTTTAAACAAACTATGAGGATAAAAACATACATTACTCATGAACATTAAACCCCCGAATTGAAAAGCAAGTTACCATAAATTAAAGAAGCATGAATCAATAACTCTGAGAAATAGAACAGGAAAGAAAATGCTTCTCATCTGAATTGGAGCAGCAAGTAAAAGAGGATTTGGCTTCAATTCAGAGATTATTTATATTGTTTTAATATTCTAGTATTGGTATGCTTCTTGAGGTGTACTGTATTCTGTGAAGTTCTGCTGTTTGGAGTGGCCTTAAGATAAGTTATTCATGATGATAGCCTCCAGTCTTGCAATGAAATCCACTGGTATAGCTGGTCAGGAGCAGGAGTTGGACCAATTAAAGATCTCCTACTAGATGATAGGCTTAAGGCATTTGATGAACTTCAAAACCAATTTCCAATACCAGCTAACCAGAGATGGTGATATCTTCACCTGACCCAGTTATTTAAATCTGTTCTAGACCCTCCATCATAAGCCCCCTCATTTGTGTATTTGACTCATATCTTAGAGTGTGGATGAGTGTAGCAGAGCCATTTCAGGATTATATGGCGTTTTAGTAGACCCACTATTATCAACTCCATTGTCAGAACAGTTCTGCTAGGTCGAAAGGAAATGCTAAACGTAGACTACATATAGGAAGAATGAAACTCAGATTTGAGTTGCTGAGGGGATGGACTACAGTAGACAAGGATACAACTCAGCTTCTCTAAAATATTGGAACTGTGGCTTTGGGCACCACAGAAACTACATCAGCACAACATAGGAGCTGACATAAACTGCTGCTGCAGTGGGCAGGAATGTGGAGGTATATTACACATCCTGTTGTCATGCACCTCCATACAGTTAAGCTGGTGCCAATGTGCAAGCTAAATCCTCATGAATAACAAGAGCATTAGTTGAAATTGAGTTTAGATGAATGTATATTGCAGATAATCAATGGTTTAAGTGTTGGTAACATAAACTATATGTATATATATATATATATATATATATATATATATATATATATATATATATATATATATTTAAAAGTACTACATTTTTGCTGAATGTAGGCCCTTATCATCACAAAGAGTTTAAAAACTGAACAGTTGGTTGTCATGGTGGATACGTGTGGCGGGGGAGCAGGTCCCAGGCCCATATTTCACTCTTGCTGTGAGGCCCTGAACAGCCAGATTCTTGCCTGCCTTGTGTTTCATTTTCCTTCTTCTAGACTATGCCTTTGTGTGCCTTTGCCTTTTGTGCCTTTTTCCTTCCTCACTGCCTCGCTTTTCCTTTTTTGACTTTGCCTTTTTTTGAGCCATTTGTTCCTTGTTGCTTTTTCCTCATTTTTCCCTCCTTTTCTCCCCCTTGCTTTGCTGCTGTTCCTTCTCTTTTCCCACCACCTGCTAGCCCTTGCCATTACCACCAAGTGCCCCCTACGTTCCAGGACCTACTTAATGGAGCCTATAGCATGGCTGCGCCGCTGGCTCACTGAAGGTACACCAAAAGCAAGTCTGTCTGAGCCAGTCCACATCTGACTGTGCACAGTACTGGGAACCCTGGCTCTTCTACACCCCACAGCTACACCACCTCCGAACTCAGAGCCCTGGACCACAGACGCCAGAACAACCACTGCTGCTGCACCTCCCAACAATCCACGGTAGGGCCTTTTTCTGCTTCCAATGCACCTTCTCCTGCATCATCGGATCGCCCACCAACATGCCAACCACCACCATGCGAACCAACCAACACAATGCACCTAATTTGCAACAACTTGCCTGCTTCTGGCTCACTCTGCAAACACACCACTGAGATCTGGGACCTCATCACCATCTTCTCCCCCAATGTTATCTTCCCCACGAGACCTGGCTCACCCCAGCGGCCACTCGTGATGTCGCCACAGCAACACCCGAGGGATGCAAGATCACACACCGAGACTGCATCAACAATCGAGGGGCAAGTATCGCCATCATCCGCAAAAGAAACATTCACTGCACCACTGAGGTAGACAACACCATCGAGACCATGTCACAGCTCAACTTCAAACTCTTAACAATGGAAAATCCACCATCAGAGACACGCTTGCCTACAGACCACTTGGACCGAGCCCCAGCTTCTGAAAATGTCCAGGACCAGACTGGGAACCCAAAGCAGCACTTGCAAATTTTGTCAAACCAGCCCCTATAGGGTGCATAAAAAGCGAGCCTGACCACCACAATGGGACTTGGGGGGGGTTCTTCCCCCCAAGAAAATATGGGAAAAGTGCAAAAATGGTGCATTCTACAACACATTGTTCATTATGTATTCAATGGTATTAGTTTTTAAAGCATGGTAAATGTTGACATTACACAGGATATGGCAATCTTTACTGGGGTTCTTAAATGACTGCCTCACCATCACCCTCGAACAGTACCTCTCATCTCTCCATAGCCCCTTTCTCATATGTATTTCATTTGTTTTATAGAACCTCTCTTACCAGTGCAGGGTGTTGGAGCACTTTACATCACACACACATGAAGAGACAATGAATCATATGTGTGTAAATCAATGTATACAAAATGGTAATAAAGGGGACTACAAGGTGTAGGATTCACGTTATCCATACTTGTAGGCATTTATTAAGAGTGCTTGGTCTGGGGAAGCAAAAAAATCAGGATTCAGAACGTAATAGTGTTTAGGGTTGACTTTACTAATAACAATTTGTTTCTACCCAAACAAACCCCTTTTAGTGAAAGTAAGGATAATCAAAGACTGGGAAAACACATAACTCTCTAACATATACCATGTTTTTTGCATGCAGCTCTTTGATGGCAGTTTATAGCTCACTGTGCTAGATTATGATTGTAACTTATGAGCTGCACAGTAACAAAAGGAGTTTTGTGACAAAAACAGTATCCCACTGAGCTATGCACATAAAATACTGTTCTGTGATGTACACAGTACACATTCTTAGCAGCAGGCATATTAAGTCTCTGTGCTACCTTAGATGAGTCAAAACTGCCACTAGACAAAAGCCAGATCTCTCTCTAGCAGGTACATTAATCGCCAGAGTTATTTTGGAACTTTTGATGTTGCTTGAAAACTGTTGGATATACAAGGAACTCTGCAGTGTTTATAAAACTGTTGCATTTCTGCAAAACAGACTTCCAGTAACAAAGGCAACCCCTACCCTTCCAGCCTCCCGGGAAAACGTCTGATGTCTGGTATGGCCAGTCCGGCCTTGGCAATGTCATCCCCTACTTCATCGCCCCTCTCGCCATTGACTCTGAAGACTACATCTTCCTTAGAGATCTAAACTTCCACCTTGATGACCATAACGACACCAACATGGCCAGCCCCTCCGATAGGCTGAATAGCATTGACTCACCCAGCTCGTCACCCACCCCACCTACAATGCAGGACACATGCTGGACTCCATCTTCACCTCCAGCAACATGGCAAAGTATAGCAGCATCACAGAACATCTACAGCCCCCGCACCTCCGCGGTAGAGACACCTACTGCAACTGGAGCAAAGTATCAGAGAGTCAATGGGCTGATGCCCTGAACGCATTGTACCTTAACACTGAATCAAACCTGGACCAGGCTGCTAAAAACTTCAACTCCTAGATACACAACTGTGTCGACAACATGCCCCCCCCATAAATATCAGCAGATACAGGAGATCAACCAATCAGGCAATATGGTACACATAGGAACAGAGAACAGCAAAAAGCCATTGCAAGCAACTGGAAAGAAGATGAGACACAAACAAGGACACCTCCGACAGGACCACCTTCAAGACCTCCCTCAACTTCTACCACTGGCTACTGAGAGAGACAAAGAGGAATGCCTTAGTTGACAGCATCAAGTCCAGCTCCAACCGCAGCAAAGAGCTCTTCATCCTCAGAGAGTTTGCCGATCAACAGCCACATAAAACCGGATTACTTTCTCCCAAGAACTATGTGACAAACTTGCCTCCTTTTTATACAACTTCACCACAATCTGTAAGAACGTTTTACCCCAGCCAAAGATCCGAACTTCCTACATCTTCTTGAACTCACCAAAACCTGCTCGGACCACTGACTTAACTCATGGGACCTGCTCACCCACTAGGACACCAACACCATCATGAACTCTGTTAACTCAGAAGCCCCCATTGACTCCTGCCTGCACCACATTTTCAACTTTAGAAGCTGCAGGCTCAGCAGTGAACTCACCATCCTCTTCAACTCATTACTTGCCACAGGCACCTTTCCTGAAGACCGGAAATATGCAGAAGTCAAACCACTCATCAAGAAACCATCTGCCGATCTGAGTGTACTCAAAAGCTACAGGCTAATCTCCCTACTCCTTTTCCTGACCAAAGTACTGTAAAAAGTCATCAACCGACAAGTCACAAAACATCTGGAGTAGAACTTTCTCCTAGATACCTCCCAACATGGATGCCAAACTAACCACAGCACCGAGTCCACTTTGATCGCAGCCATCAATGACATCAGGGCCCTCCTTGGCCGGAAGAAAAGGTGGCTTTGATAGTCCTTGAACCCTCAGCTGCTTTTGACACCATATCTGATCACACCCTGATCAAAAGACTGCATCACATCAGTATCCAAGGAAACTCCCTCAAGTGGATCATCTCCTTCCTCACTGGAAGAACACAGAAGGTTTCCCTACCACTGTTCACCTCCGAACCCAAGGACATCATCTACAGTGTTCCTCAAGGCTTCTCTCTCAGCCTCCCACCCTTTTTTAATACCTACATGACCTCCAAGGCCAAAATCATCACATTCCACAGACTAAATATCATATCCAATGCAGACAACAACCAAGCTCATCCTCTCACTCTCAGAAGAACCCGTCAACATGAAGCCCAACTTCCACAGGTGTATGACAAGCTTCAACAAATAGGTGAAGGACAACTGCCTGAAGTTCAATATGTCGGAGTGCTGATCTTCAGCAACAACACCACCCCTTAGAATGTCTCCGGGTGGTTCTCAGAACTAGGGCCATCACCCAAATCAACCGACCATGCCAGAAACCTCAGCATAATCCTGGTCAGCAAAATGACCATGAAGTCCCAGATTGACACAGTCTGCTCTGCCTGCTTTCTCACACCTTGCCTGTTACAAAAAGTCTTCAAATGGCTTCACCTAAACACCAGATGCACTGTCACTCAGGTCCTAATCACCAGCTGACTAGACTATGGCAGCTTACTCTAAACTGAGATCACTATACACCTTCTGCAGAGACTCCAGACCATGGAGAACTTTCTTCCATGCTTCTCCTCGACCTCCCCAGATGGGCCCACATCACCCCCACCTCAGTAAATGTCACTGGCTCCCTATACAGAAGAGATGCCAATTCAAGCTAATGATCCACACCTACAAAGCACTGCACAACCAAGGACCAGCCGACATCAACCACTGCCTGAATGTCCACCAACCTACCAGGCAACTATGTTACACCTCACTCACACATGCCCACATCCTCCACACCCACCGAAACAAGAGTGGAGAATGTTCCTTCTCCTATCAACAGAAACCTGGAATGACGTCCCTCTGCACCTATCAACCTCCACCTCTCTACTGGAATTCCAAAGAGCACTAAAGACCTAGTTGTTCAACCGAGCCACCCTATCCCTCATGACCTTCAAGCCCCTGGATGCCTTATTAGGTGTTTAGTCATGTTATATTAATCCACTGATTTAACGGGGGCAGGAATTTATAAATCTTGTGCAATAGGTGTTTACAGAGAGGAGCATCAGAGGATTGATTGATAGGATGTGATGATCTTCATATTTCATGTAGATATGTATTAGTATAATCTGTAGCTTGAACTAATATTTTATTAAGGTATCCATGTTTATATTTGAAATAAGATAAGTGATTAAACAAAGTATAGGGCTCCTTCTGCACTGCCTGATTTCCATTGGCTGGAAGGGTGTTTTCTAGTCAAGGGACTTACCTGTAGTGTAACATCCTGACAGATATTGGAGTAACAGCTGATGGATGGTGTTGAACACTGATGGTATAGATTATAACACACAAGCATCAACATTGCTACCAGCTGCTATCATCCTTCAGACATCCATTACAGAAGTAACAACAATGTATTTTGTGCTATGCCTTGGCAGAAGCATGCTTGATGTCTATAAAGAGGTCAGTTTGCTACTATGAAAGTCTTAAATTGCAGCATTCCTGATCGTTTAGGCAGCTTAATTTAGTAGTTAAGCAGAGAAATGTTGGGTCTTAAGGGGACAGAAAAGATTTCTCTGTCAAATGTCCTGCAGGTCACATAATAGCTGCACCCACTCTTAAATGCTCTTGTGGTTAGTCTAATCGGTGGTAGTTATGTACATAAATAAATGAAACACATGTTAATAGACAAATTACTGTCATATCTACCACCAATTGATGCATCCCAACATGGATATGTAGAGCCATGGGACAGGACTCACCAAAAGTAATAAAACTATCTAATAAACTAAACAGAGAAAAAGTTCACCACACTTTTAAGAACAGAAAGCTTGATGTGGTTTGCTATCGGCCGTCTATGCTAGTTGAATATTCTAAGGTAGTACGGAAATAAGTACCAGGTTTTTAATTTAGTTCTCTGGAAATAATCCGGTCTATCTCTCTCTAGTCATTTCAACTTTAATGAGGGGTTTTGGCCATGAACCTCCATTTGGATGCATTGATTGCAATAACACAAGCACAAATTGTGGGGCAAATGCTTTTACAACTTACCACTGGGACTTCATTGTGGTCATTTTTAAAATATTCATAATTCAGGGAACCTTATGGGTGTGGCAGAGATGGTTTTAGCCAAGAGCCATCCACCAACAGTTTTTTACCATTAAACTCTCAAAAGTACCAGCAAACTGAAGTCATAATACACCTTTCTAGGTCTGGCCTAGAGACAGTATTAACATTCACACCAATCTCATGTGATAAAACAATAGCAAAAAATACATACATATATACATACATTGAGGGGGTATGGGTCCACCTTTTTTAGTCACTGGCATTCTCAGCTGTGATTTACTTTTTCCTTCTGCAGACCACATGAAACAGCTAGAGGCAGTGGGTCAGCCCATTTCAGCCATTGGATCTCTTGCACTGTTAGTACCAGCATTCCTAATCACCACTTTTGCGCAACCACCTAAAAAGCAGTGCGCTCCAGTTATATGGCTGGTGAGCCAATTTGTTACACTGACAATGCTTTTTTCCCAATTCATTATCCTTTTTGTTTTCTGTAGTTATCCTTATCTTTTTAAATTATGTCTCCAGGCTCCTGTAATTCAAAGTTAAAAATACAGTTTGTATTATGCTTGGGCGGAATTAACGGAGTCTGACTCCGTGGAATTCTGGGGAGCTAAAAAAAAACTCCATGGAATTCTGCGGAGGTGGAGTTCTGTGACCCGCAGAGTCCTCAATGCGCCAGATCTCGGAACTGCTAGAGACTGGTCAGCCAGGCCTGACCCTGCTCTGTACTTCCAAGCTTGGGTGCATCCAGGAGAGGGCCTTGGCAGTGAAAACTGCTGTTTCAGGCCTCTTGTGCACTGGCCTGCCCTGTGTGCTGTGTTCTGTGTGCAATGCACAAGAGGCCTGAAACAGCAGCTTTCTTTTGCTGTCTACACCCCTGGCCTGAATTCAGGCCAGGGCATTAGGCAGTGAAAGCTGCCAGGCCTCTTGTGCACTGGCCTACCCCATGTGCAGTGAACACAGGACAGGTTGGTGCACAAGAGACCTCAAATGGCAGCTTCACTGTCTACAACCCTGGCCTGAATTCAGGCCAGGGCCGCAGGCAGTGAAAGTTGCTGTTTCAGCCCTTGTTTGTGCACAAACAACGACCAAAAAAAGAGAAGAGGAGTAGAGGACTCACCTGGGTCTTCCCGGGGGGTCCTCCCTCCTCTGCTACGGTGCACGCTGCAGCCCTGTTATGGGCTGCACAGTGCAACAGCAGACTGTCTGCGCTTGCGCTGTGCTGCCCAAATTGGCTGCAGCGCACACAGGGTGAGCTCTGCTCCGCTGGCAGGGCTAACAGTGTTTTTGGGACAACTCCACATTCCAAGCGGAGTGTGGAGTTCCACAAACCCTGTTAGCTCCACCAGCAGAGCGGAGCATCCTGCACACCCCTAGTTTGTATGTGCCAGGGGAATCACAGTTTCCTGTGATGTGTGTTAACTCAATGATGATTTGTCTCAAGGCATTTTATATGCCAAATTACATTAGTGGCCATCAGAAAATGCCAGCTGAAGAGACACAAGGGCAACTGACAAAGTGTTAATACAGCCACTAGGCCATGTAATAGATATTTAGAATCATGTAAAAAAAACTCAACTATGCCATTATCAATATGGTCCTGAAAAAAGGCAGATGAGAAGAGATCAACATATTAGGCCCTATTCACAATTGTACACTTGTTTGTAATCAAAGGTTTATGACAAAAGTTACCTCTTTAACACCTGCCAGGAATACACAAAGGGATAATTGGTGAGTGTAAATCCATTTACAGATGCGAGCATCTCCATCATGAGTGCTGCATTGTTCTTAATACATCCATGTTAAGGGGTGGAAAAATGGGTGTTACAAGAATTGCTTAGCTCTGGGTGTTTGTGAACACCTACAAACAAATACTCAGTAGGCATTCATAAACTCATCCATTCCCATTTCCACCCTGGAAACAATAGGGATTTTACTCCGTTAAGGTCCGCTGTTAATTTCTTTCCAGTGTTGGAAGGGGAGTGGATCACCACAAGATTTGCTGGTGGTATGGGGAAAGGGTTTCTCCACGATTACCCTGTGGGGAAACCCAAAAGTGAGCATTTGCACAGTGGATCCTATTGTACCCTGCTATAGAGACATTCATACAGCAAGAATAGGATACGCATTTTCATTCAAATTATTTTACTTCGTAGTGTCTTTTGCACACACAGATTAAAAACTTTTCATAAAGATGATTTAATTCCACAGTGCTTTATTTTGTACATAACGAAGAAATGGATTATAATGACTGAGCCTTATTTATTTACGTATTGGCTTTCACAGAAAAGACTTAAAACCACACTTTGATAAGCAACAAAATGAATACAATGCAAGATTTGAAAATACGAAAGTTGACACAGTAAATTAGAAGTAAGAAAAAAAATTATATCATCGAATGGTTTCAAACATTACACATAAATAAAATTAACGTTTTTAAAGAAGTTATTGTTTTGCAAGAAAAGAACGAAAACACTTGGATAAACGATACTGGCATTCACTGTGGGGGGATTTAACAATAGATAATGTGCTTCTTCGTGTGTTGCTATGAAGAGGTCAGAGATATGTGGATGAATACATTTTATCTGATAAGATAGAAGACCAGGGCAAAAATATAAAACATGATTACTATCCTGATCCTTACCACCACAATATTGACAACCTTGTTGAAGGGTTATCCCCTCCATTTTAGTCCGTTTAATTTCACCAATCGTTATTTGACCAAACCTAGATTTAATAAAAAAAAACCTTCATAAAGAGGGACATATATTAGCCTTTAAATAAAATTGCATCACACCATCCATATTTTACAAACAAACAGGTCAAGTGCAGTCTTTTTATCTGTAGACAATCCTGCTAATCTTAACATAAACTGTTTTTATTTTAGCAGTTTTTTAACAAGACTTTAAAACACCATCGCCCTTGCACAATAGCTCCTCGCCAAATTTCAAATGCATCTGTTTAATGTTATAGGAATACAATTTATGAAATGTGTAAATCTAATTGCTATCCCTCACAACTCAATGTATGTTTTATCAATTTTATTTCCCTATTAGTTACAATACTAAGTCATGGGGACCTCACACACACACACAGCCCCTATGTGACGCCCTTTCCAACCACTTCCTCCACAAAATCCTGGACATCCACAACAGCTCCACATCACACACACCCACCACACATACCCCTCTCCCACCCAACTCAACCCCCCCTCTACACCCCCCCACCACACTATCCACATGGACTCCTACCACACACGAAGAAACTGAAAAAACCATGATCTCCATCCATTCCGGTTCCCCCTCCGACCCCTGTCCACACCGCATCTACAACAAAGCTAGCCCTACCATCGCCCCCATACTCTACAACATAATCAACTCCTCTTTCGACTCTGCCACCTACACAGACCCCTGGAAGCATGCGGAAATTACTGCTCTCCTAAAAAAAAAACAAGCCGACCCGGAGATCCTCTCCCACTACCGCCGCATCTCCCTCTTCCCGTTCCCGCCAAGGTTGCAGAGAAATTAGTCAACACTCGCCTATCCCACTTCCTCGAAGAAACCAACATCCTTGACCCCTCACAATCTGGTTTCCGCAAGAACCACAGCACAGAAACCGCCCTCATTGCATGCACTGACGACATCAGGACCAAAGTCGACAAAGGCGAGACCGTCGCACTCATCCTCCTAGACCTCTCCGCAGCTTTTGACACCATCTGCCACCACACACTCCGCACATGCCTCCACAACATAGGAATCCGCCACAAAGCCTTAGACTGGCTCTCCTCCTTCCTCACCGACTGAACCCAGAGAGTCCGCCTCCCACCCTTCCACTCCAAAACTACCAAGATCACCTGCGGAGTCCCCCAAGGGTACTCTCTCAGCCCCACACTCTTCAACATCTACATGATCCCCCTAGCCAACATTCTCCGAGCACACGGAATCACCATCCTCTCCTATGCAGATGACACCCAACTCATCCTCTCCCTCACCCGCAACCCCAACCCCACCACCGCCAAAACCAACCACTAACCATCTCAAGCTCAACTCAAACAAAAACGAAGTCATCATCTTCGGCCCCAATAAAACCACATGGGACGCCTCCTGGTGGCCCACCACCCTAGGCCCCGCACCCACCCCGCAACCCACGCACGCATCCTCGGCATCATCCTTGACCCCGCCCTCTCCATGACACAGCAAATCAATGCTCTAACCTCTTCCTGCTTCCACACACTCCGCACCCTAAAAAAATCCTTCAAATGGATCCCCCCAGAGACCAGAAAGACAGTCACCCACGCACTCATCAGCAGCAGACTGGACTACGGCAACGCCCTCAACGCCGGCACCACACTCAAACTCAAACACAAACTCCAAAGAATCCAGAACACAGCTGCGCGCCTCGTCCTTGGCCTCCCCCGACACGAACGAATCTCACCACACCTCAAATCCCTACACTGGCTCCCCATAGACAAGAGAATCACATTAAAGATCCTCATCCACGCACACAAATCCCTCCACAACACCGGCCCAACCTACCTCAATGAAAGAGTAAACTTCCACTCTCCCACAGGCAACCTCCGATCAGCCGACCTCGCCCTAGCCACAGTCCCCCCCATCCAGCACACCACCACAGGAGGCAGGTCTTTCTCCTACCTCGCCCCCAAAACCTGGAACTCCCTCCCCACTGACCTTCGCAAAACCAAAGACCTACTGGTCTTCAGAAAGAACCTCAAGACTTGGCTGTTCGACCAGTGACCCTCCCTGTCCTGCCCTCTCCCATCCCCCCCAGCGCCTTGAGACCCTCACAGGTGAGTAGCGCGCTCTACAAATCTCTTTGATTGATTGATTGATTGATGGGGTTAATTCAAATTTTATTCAAAGCAAATCCATATTAATTCATTAGAAGGAGCCAAAAACATAATCGAATCAAAACTTGCATCAGAGTACATTCGAAAGCAGAAGCATAAGTCAATAATTGAATCAGGAATGAATAAGTCAACATGAATGGTGAAGTTCAGCAAATCAGTTCGTCAATCAAATGTCTCTGCGTTTGTCAACGTCATAAGGTAGGAACCTCACCTAACCCAGATTAGCATCCGCATGTGGGACTTCATGCGAAAATAGTTTTAGAACATAAATTTGGAACAACATCTAGCTAAGAGGCACAAAAGTTAATTCAGTCACATTGTCATAGCTACCTATCCATGACATGGATCAGCAACAAAATCAGTCTTCGTCTTCAAGCCAGCAATCAATCAGCATCTCATCCGGCTCTCAAGAGAATAAGCCCAATGACAGAATCTCAAATCTCTTTGAACATCCACACCTAACCTCTAACATCTCTACTTAAGTTTTCCTCCTTTCTCACAACATTATATCAAAGTCACCCAGACTATCCCCCAAATTCCTAATTGGTCAAATAATCACCAGTTATGATTCCGTCCAATTATCTTAATTTTCCAAATCTATGAAGTCTAATATTACACAGTTCTGAGAATGTTGATTGGTTTACTGTATGATGTCCTCATTGTCTGGCTAGTGAGGTATCGAAAATGTTACATCTTCTTCTCCCGTCAGTGTCTCCATTGTTCAAGTCTTGGGAAAGTGCATCCAGTATGCTTTACACCAGTTTAGGTACAAACTTTTATTCCGTCATCTCCTGTTCGTGGTTCACGCATAGAATTTTAACTGAGCAGATATTATTAAACAATGAGCGGTTCATGGTCAGTCCAGCACATTAGCTTTTTCAACATTGCGCGTTAATATTCGACTTTTGCACAAGGCCTGGCAAAACTAGGCCACAACTAAGTTATCTCTACAATATAATGCAAAACATATGTTATATATAATATATATCAATATGACATACTACTAAATTGTTTTCTATGCATTTTCAATATTTCACATGTTTAGTCACTTTTTAATATAATTTGTGAGTGGTGGTAGCTACTCTTCGAGAGGGGCACATTTTCAAATGTACCCATAATTTTTCTACGTTAATTACTCAAACTACAATATGTCAGTATACTAAGCGCTTGCAGAGAGAAGTATATAAGTATGAAAATGTATCCCATAATATCCATGTTAGTTTGTTAGATAATATGTGGTACCAGCATATGACAGAGATAGGCATGCAAACTACTAATAAATCATGTTTTGTTTGTTCCCTGATTCCACATGGATGGGGAATCAGAGTGACAATAGCATGCAACAAAAATGTCAGGCTATATGGGGCGAAAAGATATGTAGATTAACCTGGGTAGAAATGCCATCCACTCTTTGAGCAGGTAGAAAACCAATTGTTTTCTTTTTATGTTTCAGGGGGAATGGAATTGTCCCGGTGGGGAGGAACATCAATTGCATCACCACAAGGTATAATGCTGACATGCAATGGGGCACCTCCAGTCTGATGGACTACTATTGGCAGTGCGGAGAATGGCTCTATACGCAACTTCCTTCATGATGGAGAGGTCTCTATTCTTTGGTTACTGTGCATCCCCCTCTTTGGTGATTCCAGGGGTGGACATTTCAGAGTTACAGGACCATCCCATGAGCCATCCAACTCCCTTGCTACACCATTATAGGAAGAAGAGATCTGCAGATTATTTAGGCAATACAACCTGGAAAGATGTTCGACAAGAGCACAGGTTGCTCAATGATGCCCATTTGTTCTCCTGAAGCATCTTCCTATTCGTCTGAGCAAAGGCAACTGCCCGCTGGCTGTAAATAACCCGATGGGAACTGATGAAGACCGTCAACGCGACTGAAGATGATTTCAATGCAGTCAAGGAAGAAATGCGGGCTGTGAGGGTGATGCTCATGCAACATAGGTATGTGCTAGACTTGATGACTGCCATGGAGGGTGGGGTTTGTGCCAAAATCAGAACTGCCTGCTGTAGGTACGTGCCAGCTAATGATGTGGGCAATGGAAGAATAACGGAGGCCATACAGACTCTACATAACCTGCAGAAGAAGATGGCAGACGAGGGGGTGCCCCTGATGCCATTCTGGCTGTCAGGACTGTTTAAGGGGTTATTGCCGATCCTTGTGGTGATCCTATTGATTTTCTGTATCTTCCAGGTAGTTGTAGGATTCTGCATGACGGTTAGCCAAAAGTTGAGTGGGATGTTCACTATTAGGGTGGTCAGGAAAGTGCAGGAGGACAAGGACAACATATACACACTAATGAATGTATGTAGTAGGGAAGGTGAGGAAGTAGTTTAAAGTTCAATGAAAGGGGGGAATGTTACTGAAAATATGGAAAAAGGAGAAGGCCCACTTTTGCTAATGCATGAATTAGGAGGAAAATGTGCTGGATCGTACAGGGTTAGGAAAGAATACAGGCCTAAAATGTTCATGATGTCCAAATAGAGAGCCAAGGATAGAGAGGATGCAGGGGTGCAAGGACAGGGACGAGCAAAAAAAATGTATTCATAATGCAGATGGAAGTAGAAGGCCACAACACGAAAGCTTGAGCCATAACGTGATAACACACTCACAGGAAGGGCGCACATTGTGATCCATGTTCACAAGAGAAAGTGTACATCATGGTGGTTTTGGAAAGGGAACACGATAAGCTTTGATGCTTGGAGGCCAGGAGCTGTGCAAGGGAGGATAGACCGAAATGTTTCTAATCGTGGAGCTAGCTGAGGAAGGACATACTGATAGGCTTCAGAACGTGGGATCAAAAGGCACTGTGGTTATTAGCAAATGTGTCAATGACAGATGTGTAACCTTCACTTTTCTGTAAATGCGTAATTAGATGCTTTCCCAAGGAGAAATATTGCTTTGTGCTAATATAAGTAGAGATAACAATGTACCAAGTAAGCGCTGAAATCAATATGCATGACAAGTGATAAGACGCATTCAAGGTATTTTGAAACTATAAAAGAAGTTGTTTGTGATGACAAAGTGTATTTTTTATGTACACCTGTGTAAGCGATAGCACATCCCCGCTGTGCACTGAAAAATTCTGAAAGGCCTATTCCTATAGGCTTTCATTTAGAGAGCTATATCATGTCTTGTTGGGCCCATGATAAGCTGTTGGAGATGCTGACTCCCAGATAAGTATGTTCTCTTACCACCACTAATTTTCCCCCATTAAAATACCATGAGCGGGAGAGAGTTAGTAGATTTTGCACCCATTATCATGCTTTTAGTTTTCCAACTGATGGGAATGTTACAAGAACTTCACAGAAGTACAACCGGAAACAAGTGCTGCACAGCTGTCCAGCTGTTCTTCTCTGAGCATTGGTGAACTCCAATAAGATTAAATTTTTTGCCCAGGCTGAAGAGAAGCTCTTCATCCATAACTATGTCTGTGAATCAGATCCACACTTTTTGTCCTTCTTTAAAGACATCCCCTTAAAGTGTTTAGGGATCACCTACTGCACATTTAAGACCGAGGCTATCCAACAAAAGTCTAGCATGCTTTATCTATCATATTTTCTGGATAGCAGCTATATGTGCATAAAATCAATCACAATAGTAATAATTTACCTAGCCAATTGTTATTCTGGAAATCTATTATGGATAATGCCCTCCTGGCCTTTTTTGGCCAGTCCTGCTTTGACCCATGATGAGATCCATATTTGTGCTGCAGGTAAGATGCTCATTGCTTACCATGAAGTAATTTGGCACAAAAAAACAAGTCATAATGATAAACTCATTTTCATAGCATATCTTGCATGTCATTACAGAGTAGAGCAGGATCACAAAGATCACTCGCTTAAATGTAGGAAAAATGTGTTGGATGGAGAAAAATAAAGTAAAAAAACATGGATCCTTGACAAAATTTGAACTCCAGGGGCTCTATGATAGAATTGTTGCACACACATAATTTGGGGCATGTGGTGCAGAGCGGGATTACCTGATTAGGAAAATATGCTTGTTAACACCTGTAATAGGAACAGCACATTAGTAAAAGGTGAAATGGTTGTTTAAGTCACCAGTCTGACTTTTACCTTAGATGGTAGTCCGGTTTCAGTTTCAAAAGAGGAGGGAAGAGATTCAACCAGAGGAGCACCTTTTTGGGATTACACCAGTGCAAAATGTCCACCAAACTGATTAGTGTTACAAAAGGGGACACATATTTCTCTGTTGTCCTTTCTATAATATCAATGCACCCCTGACACACAAAAAGTTAGTGCTAATGCCCGTTGCCTCTCTGGGAAATTTTGTGTATTATGGCTCCTCATGTCAACATCTACCAATTTCGAAAAAACTCATCATCAATGTTTCACTTTGATAGAATCAAAAATGATCTAAAGCTAATGGTAAATGTTGACACATCTCAAATACAATCAGTTGCATTGAGTCAAATAGATTTTTTTGCTTTAGTGCATTTTATCACACTCACCATTTGCTTTAGTTTAGGCAAACAAGTAAGTTAAGCCTGACCTTGTGATGAGCCTATTTCAGGGGTCTCCAACCTTTTCTGTAGCGTGAGCAGAAAATCATTGTGAGCTACCAAAGGCTAAACAACTCACACATTATTACCAGACACCCCCACAGCAAACCTCCTTTACTTTAAGCCTAATGTTCATAGAGCCAGATGCTATGGTTTGAACAAAATACTTTGACTAGGGGCACTACACCAGGGATGCCACGTGTGTCAGTGAGAGCATGGTCTTTGGGGATGTATGAACATGTGCATATGAATGAGATATATGTGTATGGGTAACTGAGAGCAAGTTTTGTATGTATGTGTGACACAGGGTATACCTTTCATCATATGTGGCACCGTTACAAGCATAACACAAACATAAAAACATTTTTAAATGGGAGAAATTTAAAGTGCAAAAATGTTCATTATGTGGAATATTTTTCTGCACTTTAAATTTCTCCCATTTAAAAAATGATTGTATTTTTCAGGTATGAATATTCCACAGTGTTCTAATGGCCACTGGGGGCAAGGGGCCTGCTGTTTGTAAATGCACCATTTTTAAAATAATTTGAGAAAATTCAAATGAAAAGTTAACTTAATTATAAGGTAACTTTTTATTTTCATTTTCTCCAACTTAAAAGCATTGAAAAACATAATTCTGTTCTTACTTCCAATACTGAGATAACAAGTATTTTTATTTAAGAGTTAAATCCCTTAGTGCTTCAATTCTTCACCTCTGTGTCTTGGGTCACAAAGCTGTCTCCAGCACTGCTCCTTATCAGGTATTAATACCTTATTAATATAAAATGAACACAGCCTTCCTCTAATTTTGAAAGGAGCAATGTATTAGACCTTGCATCTTTTGGTGTGTTTTACCTGTTTTTTTGCCTCCTGACCTCCTGTGTTTATGGTATACTGGACTCTGTTTTTGCTGGTTTATTTTCTCTGTGCACTTTACCACTGCTGATCAGTGCTAAAGTGCAAGTGCTCCCTATGAAAATTGTACTGGTGATTGGTTTATCCATGACTGGCATGTTTGATTTACTGGTAAGCCCATAGTAAAGTGCACTAGAGGTGCCCAGCGCCTGTAAATCAAATGCTACTGGTGGGCCCACAGGACTGATTCTGCAACTCACGTGAGTTGCCCTGTAAACATGGGTCAGACCTGCCACTGCAGTGTCTGTGTGTGCAATATTAAACTGCTAATTCGACCTGGCAAGTGTACCCACTTGTCAGACCCAACCCTCCCCTCACCTTTTTGTACATGTAAGGCACCCGTAAGGTAGGCCCTAGGTAGCCCCATGGGCAAGGTGCAGTGTATTTAAAAGGTAGGACATGTAGTGGTGTGTTTTACATGTCCTGATAGTGACATACTGCCAAATTCGGTTTTCACTATTGGAAGTGTAATTTCCAATTTGGAGCAGATGGAGATTTAAAGTTTAGGGTCTCCGAACTCACAAGTTAAAAATACATCTTTTGGTAGAGTTGTTTTTTAGATTGTCTGTTTGAGAAAATGCCACTTATAGAAAGTGGGCATGTTCTTGCTTAACATTCTGTGCCTCTGCCTGCCGCTGGAATCCATGTCTGGGTCAGACTAACAGTTGGGCTGTTTGTGAATTCCCTCTAGAAAGTGGCACAAAGGGATCTGGGGTGTAGCCTGCATATCCTGATGAGTCTGTTGGGCTAGAGTGGGAAGGGAGGACCTGGTACCTGCATTTGAAAGAGCTGTGCCTGTCCTCACACAATGAAGTCTCTGGCCCCCTGAAGTGTGCCTGGAGCCAGGCCTGGGCAATGCAGGAACTTGTGAACAACAGAGACTTTCCTTTGAAGTTTGCCTACTTCAAAGGCCAGAACTTGTATAAGTAGTGGACCCAAAACCCCAGACTTTTGGAACACTTCTGGATCAAAAGGGACATCTGCCAAGGAGAAGAGCTGAAGAGCTTTGTTGTGTGTGCTTTGCTGGGTTGACCTGCAGTTGCTGCTTCTGCCTTAAAGAGGGCAAGGACTGGACTTTGCTGTGAATCCTACTTGTGAAGTTTATCCAAGGGCTTGAAGTAGAGGTTGCCTCCTCTTGGAAGTCTCAGGGACATCAAAAATGTCAGGTTCATCTGCCCACAGCACTGGGAACTGTGTGTTTTGTGCTGCAACAGAAGAAAAACCACAGTGACACTGTCAACGATGGCACTGCCTGCACTGTGACCTGATGACAATGCACTGAGTCATGCCCCACTTCACACCGCTAACCTGGTCTCACGAACGCCGCCACCTGATGCCATCACCAAACCGCTGCTTGCACTATGACCAGTGGGCGCCGCACTCCGCATCATCTTGCCCGCACCACAGCCCTGGTATCCCGACACCGATGTTCTATGCTGATGCCGACGCTGCCTGAGAACATTGCTCATGAGGTACACAAAGCACCGTCACATGGCACACCGCAGCCCCGGTCCACCGATGCCAGAGCCCTTGATTCCAGCATCATCAACAGAAGCCCCTCTCTGCACCTCGACCTGTTGGTGCCACAAGGAGCCCGCCCCACATTGTACCACCACCTTGACCCTACCAACAACATCGCTTCAGCAAAGACAACGCCGCTGCCTGCACTGCGACCTGTAGATACCGCATATCACACTGCCCTGCTTCACACCACAGCCCTAGTCTCACCTCCACCGCAGGAGCCCGCCACTGAGGCCCTGCCTGCACCGTGACCTGTGGGCACCGCACATCGCATCGTCCTACTTCGCACCGCAGCCCGGATGGCAACACCAGCTTCCCTGACTTGGTCATCAGCTCGGAGTTCGATCTGCAACGCGTGTGACATCAAGGGCCTAATGACCCCTGCAATGACCTCCACCGATGCCAGTGACGCCGCACTCCAGATCTCATCAACAGGATCACAATGCCCTACATTTTCAAGGTACTGGTTGCACTTCTTCCCAAAAACCGTAGCTGGCCCCCTACACCGGGGCCGGTCTGAACTGTTGGATTTGTTGTTCACGATGCTGGGAAAGCCCCTAATGGAGCTATTGACTTAAAGAAACTGTATTTTTAAGTTAATTCTTGCAAAATTGATATCTTTCTTATTGTATGTTTTTTTTTTTTGTGTTGCTCTTGTTTTACACAGATAAATATTGGCTATTTTTCTAAACCTGGTGTGCTGTCCTTTTGTAGTGTTTTCATGTTTCACACATTGCTTCTGAGATAAGCCTGACAACTCATGCCAAGCTACCAAGGGGATGAGCAGGGTTTGTCTGAGGAGGGTATCTCTTTATCCTGACTAGAGTGAGGGTCCCCACTTGGACAGGATGTAAACCGACAGCCAACTGGAGACACCATTTCTAACAACCTGTGTTTATTTAAAAAGGAACTTCAGGCTGTGAGCTACTCTGAAGGGGTGTGGGAGTCACTGGTAGCTCGCGATTGACTGGTTGGAAACACTTGGCCTATATGTACATGCAGTGTACTTAAATTAACAAAACAAATGGCCTATTGACGAGAAGTTGTATTATAATTTTTTGTTTTTACAAACATACGTCCAAGCCATTTTGACAGTATTTTTACTTTGTTGGGGTAAAGCATCCTACAGTTCCTGCTTCTGCTTAGTTTTGCTACCCCGCCACAGACCTTTACTCCATCAAGGCAGTCAAATGTATCATTAACTTCCATTTTGGTTGAAAGCAAGAAGTTAAGAAGTAGCTTTAGGTGAGTTTGTTTGCGAATGGAGTGGCATCTACCAAGAGTGGCTAAATTTGAATTTATATTTTGTTACCTTTTGAAACAAATGATGTGATTTTTACTTTTCTAGAATTCTACAGTTTCTGTACTATTTAGCCGTGCGGGTCTAAAGTATTTCATTGCTCAAATCCCTCCTCATTCTATTTTTGTCATGATCTACCCCCACTTCCCATAATTCCAATAGGCATAGATGTGATTTCCTGCTGGCCACGAGAGTCATGTGATACAGATTCTCCTCATAAGAATCATCAAGGGGACATCCTCCTCCAACTGTCCTAGAAAAGAACAAAATAAGCTCAGGGAGCGCTGTCTGTTCTAGGAACATTTACCTCCTACCCCGTATTCCTTTCCAGACCCATCTTCCTAAATTCATCACTCTAGAGTCCCCTACAGTGGCACGTTCTTGGTCCAAGCACCTAGAAATCATACATTAGGACAAAAATAATGCAGGCTAGCATCCAGAAACTTGCAGATACAAAGCTATAGGAGGGCAGCATATTAGAAGGGAAAGAGTCCTAAGCTATTTTATCCAAAAGTTAGGTTCTGCTGATTCTGTATTACTGATTTGTGCTTTTGTCAACCATATGATTTGCGATACATTCTTAATTTTGTATTGCAACTGTTGTTCAACACCATTGTGTCTCAAAATGCCCATTTAGGAGGATTCACAGAATTCTGCCTCATTAGTTTGAGGCAGGATTCTTTTCAGACAATCCTACAAAATGACTGCAAATGCCAAAATGGACCAGGACAAGGCACACAGGCCGCCATCTATCCATTCACAAGCACAAAAATTGTTTATTTTCTGTTTTCAGCATCACTCTCTTAAAGGGATAGGGGCTGTATTCAGTAAAATGATTGGCATACCTCAACTGGACATCAAGGGGCACTTGCAGTGGTACACAGGACCGCTGTTTACTTCCTCAATAAGTTACAAGCGCACAGACATTTTCCTCTTTGTGAATAAGTAATAACTCGTTTTGCAGGTCCATAATCCATCATTGGTTTGTGACTCCAATTGCTGGTGTAAACCACTAACATATGGCATTGCAAATAGGGGGGTGCACAACTTGCATATTTTGCTGTATCGTAATTGTATGCAATTACAGCAAACTTACATATAACTATACCTAATTGTGTAATGCATCTCACACTCAAAAATGTGGAAATGGGTTGTTAGGGTAAAAATGCTACTCAAAAATATAATTTTTGAGTTGATTATCAGTCGCTCATGTTTAAAATACTGTCTCTCACATTCGAACTTGTAGTTTCATGCTAAAAAATGAATTTGTCTTACTACTCGATGTGGCATAATGGCTCAATCGCTGCAATTCCTTGTACATTTCGTTGCACAATGTTACCAAAAGTACGCATGTGTAATTAAAACTTTGCCCAGGTCGAGGAAAATAGGAGATAACAATATAGTTTACTAAAGTCTGTTATATCTTTTTTTAAATTTAGTTGCACATAGTATATTTTTTAAATTATTTAGTTGAGTTTTCATTTTTTTGTATTTTAAGTTGTCATTATTTTAATGTTAGGTGATATATATTAAGGGATTTTTAAATATATAGCAGTTTCATTTGTTTGGCAGGTTGTTGGGTTTGTAGGAGAAGTTTTTAAAGTATATATTTTTAATTAATTATAATTTTGTACACCCTTCATTTCTGTATTTAATAATTATGAGAATATTCGTATTTATTTAATAAATAATAAAAAAAAAATGGACATGCAATTATACTCGCTAATTATTTAACCAAGTAATTGATTATGTTTAGTATTTATTTGCTTTCAATAATTTGAATATTAATTAATCATACTTTGGCCCTCATTACGATTTTGTTGGTCTTCCTTTGAGATCGCCAAAGTCATGGGCGCCAGAAGACTACCAGTGCTGGTGGTCTTCCCCCCACTATATCACAGGTACTGCTAGATTTCTGCAACACTCTGGGTGGAAATCCGGCAGTAGTCGTGCTGGTGGGCGGAGGCACTCTGGCGGTTCCACCAGCGGTCCACCCCACCAGTATGACTTTAGCAGCCGTATTATGTACAATAATATGGCCTGGCGGTGTTCTGCTGGCTGGGCGCGCCGGGGGGGGAAAGCACCCCATCCCGTTCCCTTCCGGACAACCTTCTTCCGGGAACAGGTAAGGTGATTGTCTGACAGGGGAGAGAGGTGGGAGAGTGGGGAGTTTTGTGTGTGCGTGTATGAGTGTGTGGTGTCTGCGTGTGTGCATAAATGTGTGTATGCGTGGTTGAATGCGTGTCTGAATGTTGAAGTGAGTGCGTGTCTGCATGTAAAGTGTATGCATATGTGTATGCTAGTGTGAGTTCCTTGATGAATGCGTGTTTGATCTGAGTATGCATGATTGAATCAGTGTGAGTATGGATGCCTGAATGTGTGTATCAATGTTGTGAATGTGTGTATGGATGCGTGTTAGTGAATGCGTGTATTAACGTTGTTGTGAATGCGTGTTTGTATGCGTGTGAGTGAATGCATCTATGTAAGTGTAGGTGAAAGGGTGTGTGCGTGGGGCGTGCGGGTGTCTGTGTGCATGTATGTGGGGAGAAGGGGTGGGGAAGGGGATGGGGTGCTGTGTCTTAAGGGGTGGGGGGATGGGACGCTGTGTCTGAAGGGGGGCATGTGGGGTTGGTGGGATGGGCGCTGTGTCTGAATGGGGGGCAGGGGTGCTGTG
The DNA here is from genome assembly GCF_031143425.1 of Pleurodeles waltl. Classification (NCBI taxonomy): domain Eukaryota; kingdom Metazoa; phylum Chordata; class Amphibia; order Caudata; family Salamandridae; genus Pleurodeles; species Pleurodeles waltl. The sequence goes on from NC_090440.1 coordinate 1,734,106,599, forward strand.
TCTGAAGTGGAGTGGGGTGGGGGTTGGAGCACTGTGGGGGAAGGCGGGTCTAGCGCTTGCCAAGGAGGGTGGGGGAGTCATCTATCAGTGACAAGGAAGAAATTCCCTGTCACCTGTAGCCTTTCCACCATGGTTTTTGTGGCAGTGCTACAGCCGCGGAAACCATGGCAGAAAGCTCGCTCCTAATACCGCCGGCAGTCTTCTGTGGACCGCTGGGTCAGAGATGATCATCTTCAGCCCAGCCAGCCTGTTGGTGGTGGGACCGCCACATTTACCCTGGCAGTCAAAAAAACACCAGGGTCAAAATGAGGGCGTATGTATTAAGCTTTAGGTGGAATAATTTATTTTGGAGTGTTAATATTATTTTGAAAATAATGTGGTTCGTTATTTTTTCATGTTGTTAATTTCTTTTGTTTTTGTTGTTCTTGTATTTCTTGAGTAATAGGATGGAAAGTATTTTAAATCTACTTTTAAGTTATTCTAATTGATATCAAATTATGAATATGTTATGGGTCATTTGATATGTTAAATTCCTTTTTGACGATTTTAATTGTTTTCATAAATTGTATTATGTTACATTTTTTATATATATTAAAAGAAGTACATTTCATGTTTATTTATTTTACATATATGTAATTATTTCAGTGTACTGATTGATTTAGGATAGAGAAAATGAAATCAGAGATTTCTAAGTACTTTCCCAACTGTTGCTTGTGTTGGAGTAGAAATAAATAATGGGCCCCTCCAAAATCTAACACTTTCCCTGTTGTTCTTAAGATTGAAGTGGGAATGGTAAATCTCGCCCTCCATAGCCAGCACCTTCCCTTCTATTGCTCAGGTTGAAGTGGGAATAGGGTTGTCATCTTTTCCGGAGAAATACACAGACAATTTGTTGACGTACTTAAGACTCTACAAAGGACCAGACACATAGAATGTTATAGAAAATCATCTGTATCCATTTTTAAAATGGCCTTTCTGTCTTTGCTTACATTAATTATTGATCAGGGATCATTATGGCTGTTCTAGAACACATTAAAATAGTCCTGGACAAAAGTTTAATTATGCCGGTGTAATTTAAGTAATTTTGTATTACTCTTTTGATGAATTACTGACATTTTTGTGATTACAAATGCTTGCATAAATATGGATAATGTGGCACAAGACATCCACAGCAGGACCACAGTAACAACAAACATAGCCAGCACAAGCAGCTGCTTGCTGCTGCTGTTCATGCTCTCTTGCAATTAGCGCTATTTTCTTAGCCCAAAAAGCATCATGGGTCCATTTTTGAAGTGAGGGTGTGTTGTTTGCTAAGGAATAGTGCTAATTGGTTGGTAATGCTCTTTGTGTAATTCTGTGAAATCTTGCAGCAGGTGTCTAATATCACCAGGCTACAGGTAGCAGGGCTAGATAAGGAGCTGTGCTGGAGACAGATTTATGACCTAGGTCACAGAGGTGAAGATTTGAAGCACTACGGCATTTAACTCTTCAAGAAAAGTGCTTGTCATCTCAGTATTGGAAGTGAGAACAAAATTATGTTTCTCAATGCTTTTAAATTGGAGAAAATGAAAATGGAAAGTTATTTTATAATTAAGTTAACTTTTCATTTTAATTTTCTCAAATTATTTTTCAAAATGCTGCATTTACAAACAGCAGGGCTCTTGATCCCAGTGGCCATTAGAATACTGTGGAATATTTATAACTGAAAAATACAATAATTTTTTTTAATGGGAGAATTTTAAAGTGCAGAAAAATGTTCCACATTATGAAAATTTTCGCACTTTAAATTTCTCCCATGTAAAAACATGGCTGGAAGTTTGTGTTATACTTGTGCCGGTGCCACATATGGCAAAAGGTATGCCCTGGGCCACAATTACATACAACACCTACTCTCAGTTACCCATACACATATATTCCATTCATATGCATCCAAAGACCACACTCTCACTGACACATGTGGCATCCCTGTGGTAGTGCCCCTAGTCAAAGTATTTAGTTCAAACCATAGCATCTGGCTCTATGAACATTAGGCTTAAAGCCAAGGAAGTTTGCTGTGGGGGTGTCTGGTAATAATACCTGAGGGTTGTTTAGCCTTCGTAGCTCACAATGATTTTCACTGATTAGAAGTAGCTCTACAGCAAATCTATAGTTACACCCACCCCTAGTTTTAGTGCTTTCTTCATATATTTACTGTTTAAAGTATATACTGATAATGGGAAAATTGCTAGCTCTAAGATAGTTTTCAAATTTTTGTACCAGATATTAAAATACTGGTCATAATGGTAGAAAAATGGCCAGGTGGCAACCTTAAGAGTGAATAATTAATTTTCCCCTCAATAGTCCAACAGTGTTCCCACTACTTCTTATGTCGTGGTTGTAATGATAAAGCTTACTCCTCCAAAGTTCATCACTTTCTCTTCTTTTGGCCAAGTTGGAATGGGAGTAGTGAATTCGACCTATTTGACCTATTCAGACTATAACTCATGCCCTAAGGTAACTGCAACTTGCACACCTGTGATGCCTAGTTTTCTCATCAATATTTTCATTTCAGATGGTGCAGTGATATTATAAATGATGTCATAAGAGATGTCATGAGTGTTCTAATATGTGAGATGATTAGCGGTGCATGGTGAGGGTTATAGTTCCTCGAGATAACTATAACTGGTGAATGATGTCATTACTTACTGCTCCATGAAGGAGAGCGCCATAATGCCCTGCAAGGGCTATGTATATTTTGTTTAGGTGTTGTCCCTAGAAGGGCAGGGGCACCACCGAGCATTTTTTTAAATGTTATGGGGGGGCTGCAAAGAGTGTAGCCGCCCTCAGCAACATTAAAAACAGTAAGAGCATCATTATGAGTTTGGCGGTTGGATTAAGTCATCCGCTGAACTTCCAACGGGGAGGTTGCTGCCATGTGGCTACTGCTCTGCTGGGCACATTAGGAGTTTCCAGATAGGTCGGCAGGAGGAAACCTGAGTTTCCACCCACTGGACCAGCGGGAAACACCCTACAGCATTGTCTCCGGCTTGTAATCAAGTCGGCAGCAATACTGTAGGATGCAATTGCGATGAGTTGGCCAGTGGAGCTCCTGCACTGCCCATGCCAAGTTCATGGGCAGTGCAGGCCCCCCCCCCCCGGGTCTCCCAGCACCCATTCTCTGCCAGCCTTTTCATGGCGGTGTTACTGACATGAAATCAGTGGTGGAGAACGATGTCGTAATCCCCACAACAGTGACCGCCGCAACCGCCAGACTGCCGGGATCTCGTGGTACAACTGCCATGGTCATAATGTGGCTCTCAGACTGCTGCATTGGCGGCAGTGTGACCGCTACCGCGAGTCTGGCGGTCAATTGACCGCCAGGCTCGTAATGACCCCCTAAGTGTCCTGGGCCATTAAATCCATGACCGGAGGAGCACGTACCATTTTTTTTAAAGCACTCTCAGCTCCTGCCACTCATTTAGTATTAATTTTAATACAGTTTTAAATAGTTTTTTGGGTGGCCCCATGCCCACTCGGGCCACCTACATGTTTTATTTTATTTAAGGGTCATGGGAGAGGCGCAGGGAGGAGTGCAGGGCTTCCATAGCACTAGCCAGCTCCCGAGCCAACACACATTGTGCATGCTGACAAGAGATGGCATATTTTTTATTAAGTGGGAGGCCTGGTGCCCACTCATGGCCCCAACAATGTTAGTCTGTTGGGACCGCAATAGCCATCCCAGTGCCCACCCAGAACATCCACAATATAGAGCACTGTTGGGGACCACGGGAAAGCCCCATGGATCCTGCGGCCCCAGCCAATTCCCCAGGTAGCACCATACTGGGTGATGGCAAGAGCCGACATCTTTCTTTTTCTCCAGCATTTTTTACTGCTTCCCCTGGGCAGGAGCAAGCTTGAGTTCCCTGCCAAGAAGAGTGCCAAGTTGTCCAGGGGGTCGAATACCTAGGAAACTGTGAAGTCCCAGGACACTGTGAAGTATCGTGCCCCAGAAGTTGGGTTCCCTGGGGCAGATATCTCCACATGACCCCCTCCTCTTTTTTTAAGAAATGGGCCCCATTGGATTGGTCAATGGGACCCACAAAGGCTATGGGAGGGGGGAGTGTGCCCTTTCTTTCTTAGGAAGTTTGCCCTGGGGTATTGGGCCAGCAGGGCCCAAAAATGACTTGGAGGGTGGGCTGAATGGGCTCCCCAGCCAATCAGAGCACTCGCTCCCATGAGAATCTTACTCCCACAGGACTGAGGGAGCCCAAGGGGAAGAAAGCATCCTGAACCAATCAGAACGCTCTATTTTTAGGGTCGAGCCTGTGAGAGCATTCATGCTAGCATGCTAGCAAAAAACAGTTGTTATCAATAAGGGCTTGGAGCCCACCCATTGTTTACCATTTGTTGGCTTGCCTGGCACTCTTCTTTACAGCCTTGTAATTCATCACTGCAGACTAAGCATGATTTCTGTTCCTCTCTGTGGAGCAGGGAACAAGTACTGATTGATTCAACTTAATCAGTGCCAGTCCACTGCTCCCTACATGATTGATATTTATTCCCGTTGAACACTCTTATGTCACCCCTGAGGTGGCGTAGGAATCTGATGCATTCCCAGACTTGTAAATCTGGGAATGCATCAGATTGGGAAACATCCTTTTTTACGACTTTTTTATTACGAAAGTCGTGGTTAACGAAAGCGTAACAACGCTTTTTCTAACCACGACTTCGTATTTTTGTGCCTTAACTACGTATGTTGTGAACAACGAACATGCGTGGTTAAGGTACAAAGAAGGGAGTTGGCGAAGGTAAGTGGTGGGTTTAGGTTTTGGGGTGGGGTTGGGGGGTGGGGCGTTTTTGGTTTTGTGGAGGGGGTGGGGGGTTAGGGGGTTTTAGGTTTTGGGGTGGGGTTGGGGGGGTGGGGCGTTTTTGGTTTTGGGGAGGGGGTTTTAGGTTTTGGGGTGGGGTTGGGGGGTGGGGCGTTTTTGGTTTTGGGGAGTGGGCGGGGGGGTGGGGGGGTCAGGGTGTTTTAGGTTTTAGGGTGGGGTTGGGGGTGGGGTGTTTTTGGTTTTGGGGTGGGGGTGGGGGATCAGGGGGTTTTAGGTTGTGGGGGGGTGGGGTGTTTTTGGTTTTGGGGAGTGGGTGGGGGGTCAGGGGGTTTTAGGTTTTAGGGTGGGGTTGGGGGGTGGGGCGTTTTTGGTTTTGGGGAGTGGGTGGGGGGTGGGGGGTAAGGGGTGGGGCGTTTTTGGTGTCGGGGAGTGGGTGGGGGTCAGGGGGTTTTAGGTTTTAGGGTGGGATTGGGGGGTGGGGCGTTTTTGGTTTTGGGGAGTGGGTGGGGGGTCAGGGGGTTTTAGGTTTTGGGGTGGGGTTGGGGGGGTGGGGTGAGGGATGTAGGGTGAATGGTGCCTATTGCTAATGATTTTATCGGGAATGCCTTTACAACGAAATATCGTTGTTAAGGCATTCGTGGTAAAATCATTAGTAGTAAGGACGAGGTCGGTGTTCCGACCTCGTTGTTAAGGTTAGTAGTTGTTTTTAATTTGGTGTTCCGTTATATAATCCAGTAGATTCCTTTGGGTTTCATGGGTGTTGCATGGGAAAACCCCAAGCAACACCCATGGAATGCCCCTTTCACGCAGTGTTAATCATGAAAGGGGTCCATATTTACAAGGTCATGAAAGCCATGCAAGGTGACTTTGCGTGGCCTTGTAAATATGGGCTGGCACACTGCACCACTGGAGCAACAAAAAAATGATGCTCCGGTGGCATATTGTGCATCTAGGGCCTCGTAAATGAGGGCCTAAGAGTCTGAATGCTTGCAGATGTTGGAGGCAGCATTTAATTGAACCTGGAAAACACAAAGACAGTGAGGCGCGGACATATGAAATTGAGCTGTAGAGCATAACTTATTCAAAGAGAGAGCATGCTTTAATTTACTTGGAGCAATGGACTACAGCTCTTAGAAACAGGAAAGTTTTTCTGAATGGCCTTGACTTAGCAGGTCCCAGACTAGGAATGAAATACCAGAGAAAATATAATATTCGCTAACAATCACTACACTGCTAGTACTCTGACACATATTGTGAGGCACTATGTGTAATGGTGTCAGTCTTGCCACCTACAGCCAATAACAGGACTCAATACTGACCGAAAACACTGCTGTATCAGATCGGAGTTAGGTGGAGTGACCTTACCCCATACCTCAAATTTAAAGCAGAGAAACAGCCTGGAAGGGAGCAGAGCCATCCCTCCTCGACACTGGCAGAAAAAGAATTCCTAACCCACAGAAAACCCTATTAGGGAAACTCACAACAAGCAGGGTAATCTGCAAAGCCTGGTTTTTGAGTTGCTGGAGGACAACTAATTGACAAACACCTTCATATGCAAAATATACTTAACATAACATACGAAAGCATACAAACATTTTCCCCTGTCTGATGTTCATAATTCTGTGAAGATGGCGAGGCCTTGCTTAGACAATAGAAAAAATTAGCTCTACCTGTTTTACTACTTAGAGATTGTACTGCCAGTCATAGGGATAGTAGGTCAGTCATTTGGGAAGCATTTGCACCCTCTGGCAACTCATAAATGATTTATACGCACAGAAGCTAATCTTGAAAGACATAAAGCAGCAACGCCTAATATTTGCCTCCCTAAATTAATGAAGGCGTATGCCAAACACTGCTTTAAGAGAGCACTTTCAGTCTATGATTTCTCCCTGTCACTGTCATATTAAAGTGACATCTGAGATGAACATTTGTTAATCTTATGTGCCATTTTCTCTTTCATTCGCAAGGATTATATTTCTTCATTAAAGGCTACAGGGTACTTTGGACCACAGTAAAGAGGTGATGCAGAAAACGAGGGCCACATTTATCTCAAGTGATAAACGATGCAATGTAGAGTATATTAGTAAATGAACAGGTACAAATGTTCAATGCAAAGAACTACCTCAAACAGTACTGAAGACCTATATAAGCACTCATTGAAAAACGACGTTTTTCACTCAGAATGATGATTAATCAATTAATTATATAATTTAGATGAGAATAACTGGTGTCGATCCTGGAACATGATTCCGGAATGATCCGTAATTTGGCAGGTGACGTGCCAGTCTGCTTGGTCAGCAGAGACTTTCACCTCTGCTGTCCTGCAGGTTGTCGCTCACCATATTAAGAGATCCTTGTTTGCCTGGCCAGTGGTGTACACAAAATGTAGGAACCCCTGCAGAATGTGATGTGGGGCCGCTCTCACATATCTTCCAGATTTTCAGTGAACTCTGGTTGTAGATGGAGCACTGTGAAGGTTCGAGGTGCCCATGAAGTTCAAACAACCCCCCCACCCTCCGTGGCACAGAAAGTGCAGGGAACTGCAATACACTCCTGTGTCTGTGGCCATCATGTTTTGTCAAACCCGCTCAGCAAAGTTTTTATTTTGCTAAAACACACTTGCAAAGCCAGAGTTTGTTTCAGAAAAATAAAAACCAGTGGCCCTGGCGCTTAGACAGAGTTTCTACCTGCAACAACAGTCCCTGACATGGAAATCCATTGTCAGTCTTGTCACTCAAAATAGGGTTGACAACAGCCCCTGTAGCCTGTGATCCTTTAAAGGATGGGTGGCAGGAACATTGGTTTACGACGGTGGAGCGATATAAGGCAAGGTTTGCAACATTTAATGCAGAACCGATCAAACATTCACCCCCAGTCACAGATCTGGGTTTAATCCATTGTTCTTTTGCTCACCATGCCACCCCAGTTTAGACCCAGCCATATGCAAATAAGTCTTGACCCTGTTCCTCATGGGAACAGTCCAGCCCAACTGCCAGTCCAGGTCCTCCCTGGACCGGAAACAAGCATCCTGGGACCGGTTTCAGGGTTTCACCCTTCATCAGCCAGGCTAGCTTGAATCCAGTGGCATAGTGGGCTTGGGACCCATGTCTGGGCATACCCGGCATACTTATTGCGGCAAAAGCAAAGCAAAACACAAATGATGGACGGAATGCGGAACCAATCAAACATTGACCCCCAGTCACAGATCTGGGTTTAATCCATCGTTCTTTTGTTTACCATGCCACCCCAGTTTAGACCCAGCCATATGTAAATCAGTCTTGACCCTGTTCCTCATGGGAACAGTCCAGCCCGAACTGCCAGGCCAGGTCCTCCCTGGACCGGAAACAAGCATCCTAGGACCGGTTTCAGGGTCTCATCCTTCATCAGCCAGGCTAGCTTGAATCCAGTGGCATAGTGAGCCCGGGACCCACGTCTGGGCATACCCGGAACATTCACCCCCAGTCACAGATCTGGGTTTAATCCATTGTTCTTTTGCTCACCATGCCACCCCAATTTAGACCCAGCCATATGCAAATCAGTCTTGACCCTGTTCCTCATGGGAACAGTCCAGCCTGAACTGTCAGGCCAGGTTCTCCCTGGACCGGAAACAAGCATCCTGGGACTGGTTTCAGGGTTTCACTCTTCATCAGCCAGACTAGCTTGAATCAAGTGGCATAGTGAGCCTGGGACCCATGTCTGGGCATACCCGGCACATTTATGGCAGCAAAAGCAAAGCAAAACACAAATGATGGACGGAATGCGGAACCAATCAAACATTCACCCCCAGTCACAGATCTGGGTTTAATCCATCGTTCTTTTGCTCACCAAGCCACCCCAATTTAGACCCAGCCATATGCAAATCAGTCTTGACCCTGTTCCTCATGGGAACAGTCCAGCCCGAACTGCCAGGCCAGGTCCTCTCTGGACCGGAAACAAGCATCCTGGGACCGGTTTCAGGGTTTCACGTTTCATCAGCCAGGCTAGCTTGAATCCAGTGGCATAGTGAGCCCGGGACCCACGTCTGGGCATACCCAGCGCACTTATGGAGGCAAAAGCAAAGCAAAACACAAATGATGGTTGGAAGGCGGAACCAATCAAACATTCACCCCCAGTCACAGATCTGGGTTTAATCCATCGTTCTTTTGCTCACCAAGCCACCATCCATACTCCAAATTCCAACCTAGCTTCACACCTCCTATACTCCAAGCCAGATGCATTCTACTGCACTCCAACGCACACAATTATAACAAATGTTGTCCTTTGACTATTATTATTAAAACATAGGGGCATATTTATACTTTTTGATGAAAAACTGCAATAACGCAGTTTTGCATCAAAAAGTTTAGTACTGCATGCGCCATTCCTGAGCGCCAACCAGGGGCCATATGTATGGAATGGTGCAAGCCAGTGCAAAGGGTGGGCTAGCATTAAAAAAAAATGACGTTAGCTGGGTGGGGGTGGGGGTGGCAGTATGGGAGAGTGGGTTTTTGCACCAAAAAATGATGTTAGGCTGGTAAGAGGCAAAACAAAACTGCCTCTAACAAGCCTAGTGTGATTTTCTGACACAAAACCATCCATACCACATGGCTCCTGTTTTAGAAAAGACAGGAGTCATGCCCACCACCACAATGGCCAGCATAAGGGGCCAGGGTCCCCTGGGTATTACCATTGCACCCTGTGCCATGCAGGGGGGCCACAAATTGGGCACTATTAAAAAAATATATTTATACTTGGGAGGTGGTCCCCCATATTCCGGTGTCCCTCTGGTGTGGATGGGAGTGTTGCTGGGGCTCGAGGAGGGCACCTGTGGGCCCATTCCATGGGGTTTAACCCTGGAAATGGGTCCACAGGTCCCCTAACGCCTGGTCTGACCCAAGCGTTAAATAATATTTAGCCCCTTCTCCCACCCGTGCGTCATTTTATCACAGGGCAGATAAATATGGGGCTATGGGGTTAGCACCATTTGTTAGATGTGAACGCCTACATTGCATCTAATTGTCACAAGGTAGGTTCACACATCTAAAACATGATGCAAACTCCAATATTTTGACATTAGAAGTGTCTAATGTCAAAATATAAATATGTAAATATTTATAGAAATAGTTTTGCTCTGAATTTGCGTTAAAAAGTGGCGCAATTTCAGCTCAATTGGAGTATAAATATGACGCATAGCTTGTTAGGAATCAGAAACTCTGATGCTCCAACTGTGACTTGGCCAGGTCATGGCAAAAGAAAATATGGTCTGGCAATCTTTTCTGTATTGACATCACGAAACCTGCTCTAAAACATGGATTTTGCAGGAGGAGGGGGAGCTCAAGTTTCATTACGCCCCTGATGGTAACTGCACTGGGCTGTCCAAACCAATCCATTTTGTTTAAATGTTCATGGTCTTGAGCACATGGCAAAGGTTTTGTTCTGCCCACAGTTTCAAACAAATACGTTGTATTCCTCTAAATTCCAGTGTTTTTGCAATCATGCATGTCTATAATATTAAATAAATCACGGTATGCAGAATGGATATCTTCCTTCCTGATTCAGGAGCTTGGTTATGTGCAGTTGTATGTGATTTATCTGATTGAAGATGTTCCTCAAAGGTACATCTTCTTTCCATTTTTTCTGCCCAGGTGTGCACCTCCTTGGCACTGTAAATCTGGCTTGGCTGCTTCTTGACTAGGTCCATACTTCGACCATTATCTGTGCCCATAAATATACCTTTGTCAATATAGCACTCTATGCACTCCTTCAGGATTCTGTTTGCAAGAGGTTTGGTCGGATTTAAGATATTTTCAGCATTTGTCTTATAAGTTGCTTGCTGCTCCTTTTGGCAGCATCATGCATTGCTATCATCTTGCTCTTCATGCCTAATGCCCTAATATCACAGCCAACATCCACAAGAGGAATTTTGTTGTCTAGATTATTTCAAGCAACTAAGTTTGGAAAGCTTTAGGCTCAAATTTAAGAAAAGTGGGTCTGCATCCAATGCAGCGCCACTTTTTTGTTGTGCCCCTCAGCGTCCTCCTACCACCACCATGTGTGCACCATATTTAATATACGGCGCACCATGGTGCAAGGTAGGAGCAATAGCATCGAAATTTTTGACACTTTTGATGTACTGTGCAGGATTAGTGCCAAGATTTTGGCATTAATCCTGCAGAGTACACAGGGACCTATTGAAAACAATGGTATGCCCCCTTTCAACACCTGCTGTGTGCAGGCGTTAAAAATAGCTGCTAAAAATGGCGCAGTGAAATCTTATGGATTCCACTGCACCATTTTAGCAGTCCCCCTAATGAGGGAACACCCTTCTTTCATACATTATGCCTGGCACAGGCATTATGTGGCGCAAGACGTTACAAAGTGGCTCAATGCATGCATTGCGCCACTTTGGAAATATGGTGCAGTGAATATGGTCTCCTTGGGCCACATTAGCATCATAAAAAATTATGCTAATGTGGCACAAGGAGGCACTAGCCCCTCTTAAATATGGGACTTAGGCCTGAATTTAAGAAAAGTGGAGCTACATCCAATGCAGCAACAGTGGCCCAAACTGCTGCCTCTTCTACTGAACACTGGTACATGGCAACAGATAATGTCCTTCATTCATTTACCATTGCTTTTGACAAGTAGATGTAAATGTGTAGTTGACAGGCTGCACATAATCAAATATCTTGGTTGTGTTGGATGACCTTTCCCTTTTGTTGCCACATACAGCCAGAGAATAGTCACTCACTGGAGCAAAGGTCTCTGCACCATCAGAGAGGCAACACACGGAGCACAACAACCCATACCATCAACACCAACTGGTACGTAAATATGGCCAGGGGAGGGCATTATCTGCTACACTGTTTTGAGTTAAATCAGAGATATATCACATGGAATTCATATATTGTGCCAAACCTGGGAAATCATCTAGGTAATGTTGTGTATCACATGTGTCACCTAGTATGTTAACTGAAAACACACATGTTGTAGGCCCTGTGACGTTGTCCAGAAAGACCCAGCTTGCAGTAACCTCTGCAGCATGTATGGGTGTGGCATCTGGTCAGGCACTATACACTGGGCGGATGTCAGACACTGGTTAGGATACATAAAAATGCTCTTACTGAATGCTAACACTCCTAAACTGTAGTGTAACTGTCAACAGTGTGTGGTGTGTGTCTAATGTCACTGTTGTCACTCATCCCCATATGCTCATACAAGGCTCTTAACAGTCTATCACATCCTGACATGTTGGCTAATGATAGGTCAACCAAACATTTATGTGTACAGTCCCTAACTAAGTGTTCATATTGGCCCTCATGTAGGTGGATTTTACGTTGATCAGCACAGCAAGTCTATATGTTACAAGCCATTATGCCTCATTTCAGGAGGTGGAAGGTGTTTGTGCCTCCACAGGTGTACATGGTCCTGTCATTCTGGGTAAGTGTCACAAGTGTCCCCATGGTTCATGGAATGTCACTCAAGTGCAGAGTGAGGCAAAACAGTGATTTGTTCAGCCTTGACACACTCCAGGAGGCCATTATAAACCATGCACATTGGCTTGCTATGGCCACATAGACATGATTTGATGTTGTGTGCAGCTGGATTTGCACAAAGAGTGATGCTCTGGTGCTTTGAGGGAGTCATAAATCTGTCCTCGCGTCCATGATGGAGAGGTGGAATCACAACCTATTCCTAAGTTCATGACATGGATACTTGCTGACAAAATGCCTGGACACAACAGCTAAAGTAATGATGTAGATGAGGGGTGCACTAATACCAGCATGCTTGCATTTCAGGAGTGTGGTAGTGGCTGGCAAGGTAGGTGTAGAGGAGGGGAAGCCTAGACACATAGTGGTTGAACTGCACAACGTATAAACAGTAAAGGCAGGGATCAACCCAGTCTTTCTACTTGACCAAATAATGGGATCATAGGACAATGTTCATTTCACTTCACTACCATGGTCACAAATGAGTGAACCACTAAAAAGAGGACTACAGGATGTGTGCTGAACATTACTGTATCCAGTATACGGTAAAATAGTTTATGATATGATGTTGTACATGTACATTGGAAACACAGGCCAAAGGGAAAGTGCAGAGCGGAAATGGCTGACCTCACAGTCCAAATTGAGCAAAGTTATCCTATTGGAGGGGGGTTTAAATAAATATTACCTATACCTTGGTTGATGATTGTGTATATCAAACATGTGCTCATCAATGTGCTGACAAAATTCGATGTGCGAAGCTCTCCATGTTCTAGAAGAGTCCTTTACAAATTAGCAGATACCAGATCATATGTAGGATGCATGATGCCAATACAAATGTAGGTGAATCCGAAGGTAGCCAGTGCAGGACACCCTAGTTATTTCTGTCCTATATCTCTCAGTAACCCCTAGATACTGATTGCCTGTAATGTGATACCTGGATGATATGAGGGCAGCCTGTAACATGTAGATCACTGGTCCATTCCTCTGATATCTACATGTAGCATCATCACCATCATCCTTTGCCCTTAGTAATGGATATGTATGTTACATTACAGCTGCTGCTAGGACTACTTCAGTGATAAGGATTACATCATCCATGAGTTTAGGAGACATCCTGGCTGCAGCAGTCAAACACACTGCCATCCGTCTGTCAGGTAAGTGTGCCATGTAGTGTTGTAGTCTATTGATACCCTATCCATGAACCAAATCCATGTGGAAGGGGATGAGCATATATCACCATTTTAGAATTACATCTGAAGTTGGTGTATAAAATGTACCCAACAAGATCATTGATGTGTGTGTCAGGTGTGCATATTCACATATAATTCATACAGAACATTAACCATAGTGTCACTTCTTCCCAAAGCTGCTGGTTCACGGATCAGTTCTTCTGCTACACACTCAAGGAGCCCTGACCTGCAGCTGACATCTAGGGGGATCTCAATAGCACACAGACCTCTGGTTGCAACTGATGAGTTTGGTTTTGCATCGTACATCTGCATTGCGCACCTCAATGCCACAGTGTCAACTGTCACATGTAGGTGTAAACAAACCAGGTCACATGTGTAACATCCAGCTATGTGAAGATAATTTGACTCAATCCTTGTGTGACACCATATAATATTTTAAGGCAAATACTTAGCTTGTTACATCCTCTGTCTTACAGGTGGTGAGAAGGATGAATCCAGTCTGGATGAAAGACCATCCACCAGTGGCAGGCGACTGGCAATCCAAGGGGAGAACCCCTACTTCTTCCAAGCTGTCTTATCATCTGCCAGAAGAGCACAGGAGCAAGAGGAGGAGGAAGCAGAGGAGGTACATCAGGGGACTATTTCAAGTGATGTGGAGGCCAATCCTATGACCCCTCTCGTTGGCATATGCAGCTTACCAACAAAACCCACATCTGCTTTGGTTGGCATGGTGCCTCTCCCCATAGCCCTAAGGATTGCCTATTCTCAACACAACCACAATCCAAACCTCACTGCCTCACAGCCGTAACATCCAGGTTAGACATGCCCCTATACACTCCAACTCTGACAGTGTCTCCCAAGTCTTCCACCATCATTTGAGGTGCATGTCAGCCCGGGAGAGGTACACTAGGCAGAAATCTCCTCCTCACAGCCTCCCACCTGCAACCCTCCCCCTTGCTGGTGGATCTGCCAGTCACATTAAAGACCGCTCCAGGCGGAGGGTCATAGGAGCTATACTGTCTAACATGTCTGCCTCACTAAAGCACATCAGCCAACTCCCACAGTTGGTCCACAGAATGACCCAGGTGTTGGAAAGGATGGATACATTCTGGAACGACATGGGGAAGAGGCTGAATGACATCTTGGCCATACAGAGGAAAGAGAGTGCAAGACACCATGCATTGGCTATGAAGATGATGGAAGGGATACTCAAAATTATACCACCTCTTTCACAGTCAATGCATTGAAGGGAGCCAACACATCTACCTGTGCCATCTCGCCCCCAACCCCTGGATAGGAAACCTGAACAGGCTCCCAACAATCCAAGAAGGAACATTCCCCTTGCACATGCCCTCCCCTGAACAGTCACTTCCTCTTCCTGTGCAGGGTCCGACACCCCCTGTCCAGGCAGACCCTCAACCTGTACAGGGATCACCACCCCCTATCCAGGAAGAACCCCACACTGTACAACGATCACCACCCCCTGTCCAGGCAGATCCCTACACTGTACAGGGATCACCACCCCCTGTCCAGGCAGACCGTCACACTATACAGGTATCACCACCCCCTGTCCAGGCAGACCCCCACAATGTCCTGGGATCACCACCCCCTGTCCAGGCAGACCCCCACATTGTACAGGGTTTGTTGAAGAGGTTTATTGGTAAGGGCAGGTAGGTATCTACACTTAGTAATAGGCCACTAACAACTACTAGGACCAGTTAGGTCTCAATAAATGAATCCCAGCTCAACCCTTGGTAGCTTGGCAACGAGCAACAAGGCTTAACTTAGGAGAAGGTGTGTAAAACATTTATAAATCACAAAACAGTAAATAAGTAAAACACAAAACACAATAAAAATCCAACACCAATTTATAGAAAAATAGTATATTTTTATCTTTAAAATTACACCAAACTATTGAAAATCGGATAAGGGGAACCGGAGATATGAATTTTTAAAGAATTAGGCCCTCACTATGACCTTGGCGATAAATGTCACTTACCGCCGCAGTGATGGCTACCAACATACTGTCACAATGACGAACATCCGTTCGCCATATTATGAGACACACACACCAAACTGACAGAATACTGCCACAAACATATATCTGCTAACCCAAAGGTCAGTGTTGAAGTGTCGGTAGGAACACCCATACCGTTACACCAACAAAACAAGGCAACAATACAAAACAAGGTGACAGTAAGTTGAGATGCAAAGGAAGTGAAATGCCATCATGCTACAGTCACACAGATGAAATCAAAAGTCAGAGCAATTATCAGTTCCACTGTCTCACCTGTATGTCATTGGAAGTATTAACATATAACTGATGTTCTGTTGTTCACGTTCTCATCCTCTGCCTCCTCATCCTCACTGTCCTCAGGTTCCACTGCTGCCACAGGGGCATCTCCAGTCTCCTCCTCCTGCAGAAAAGGAGCATGTTGTCTGAGGGCCAGTTTGTGCAACATGCAGCATGCCACTACTATCTGACAGACCTTCCCAGGTGAGTAGCACAGGGATCCACTTGTCAGATGGAGGAACCTGAACCACAGTGGTCAGCAGCCACGATAGGTTTGGGTAGCCAGAGTCTACTGCAAGTATTGAGGGACAAACATTAGCCTAACACAATGGGGATAACACCGGAAGGCATACACTGACATACAGTGGGTGGGGACTCTGGCTCACCTATTAGCCACACCCTGTGCCTCTGTAGTTGAGCCATCAAATTTGGGATTCTGCTATTCAAAGGCGTCATGCACTGACCCTGGATACTTGGCAGTGATGTGGGAGATGTACTGGTCCGCTAGGCACACCATTTGCACATACATTGAGCTCTTCCATTTCCTGAAAACCTGTTTATTCTGTTTGGGGGGGACAAACGCAATATGTGTAAAGTCAATCGCCCCAATAATATTGGGGATATGCTGTAGGATGCTGGCCTGGTATGTAGTGGGTACCTTGGATACTTACACCTTATACCAGGTCCAGTTATCCCTTAATAGTGAAATGTAGTAGCATTCTAGCAGCTTAGGCTGATAGAGGTAGCTATAGCAGAGCAGCTTAGGCTGAACTAGGATACATGCAAAGCTCATGCAATACCACTTATAGTTACACAGTACTTATACACAAGTAAAGACAATACTCAGTGTTTCCAAAAATAAAGGTATTTATTTGGGTGACACAGTACCAAAAATATCTTAGAGACACTACTCCTTCTGGAGGTAAGTATTATACACAATATATACACTAGACACCAAAATTAGACAAGTAAGTAGTCATAGAACAATGCAAACAGTAGGAAATCCTATAGAATGCAATGGGAGAAAAAAGGTCTAGGGGCAACACAAACCATATACTAAAAAGGTGGAATGTGAATCACGAATTCCCCCCAAGACAAGTGTAGTGTGTGCAGAATCGCTGGGAGAGTAAGAATACAGTAAAGGTAAGTAAATTGCCCCACCCCAGAGCCCAGAAAATCAGGAGTAAAGTACTGGAGGTTTCCTTAGGACACACTACACCTCATTTTTGGGATTTTGCAGCAGCCAACCAAGTCTGCAAAGAACAACTGCTGGATTATTGGACCTGAAGAACTGCAAAGGAAGGAGACCAAGTCCAGAAGTCGAAAGAAGTTCCAGGAAGGACAGGAGCCCCTGCCAACCCAGAAGTGGGTGCAAAAGAAGAATCTTCAGTTAGTACAAGACTGCAGAAATGCACCCAAGGAAGATGCCAATGGGTTCCTGCATAATGCAAAAGATGTCCCTCATCGTGAAGATTGTTGCAGATGTGATTTCGTGTTGGAAGGCACCAACAAGCCTTGGCTACGACAAAAGTGTGTTTTTCATCAAAGTGGCACTGGAAAGACCCAGGAGGGACCTGGGGTCCTCAACTCTGTGTGAGAAGGAATAAGGGGCTCTCTGCACTTTAGAGAGCCCTCAGGATGCCATCCAGCACCCCAGAAGCTGCAGGATCTGGGTTCAAAGGAGGTGCAATATGGAGTTGATGCAGCACAACAAAAGAAGGTCCCACGCTGCCAGAGAACATCTCAGTGAGTTGAGCATTGCAGGGTGAAGTGCTGGGGACCTGGGCCAGGCTGTGCATTAATGAATTTGGCAAAGAGTGCACAGAGGCCTCAGGAGGCAAAGAAGACACAATACACAGGGGTACCATCGTTCTCAGGAAAGGCAAGGTCTTACCTCCTCCAAATCGCGTCAGCAGGACCTCAGGACAGTCTATATTGATGATGTCCACCATCTGTGTCGTTAGGAGCACACTCATTGCCATGAGAGGAGTCCCAGGGTACCAGTCATGACCTTGGAAGGTGCCTGCTTGGAGCAGGGGAGTGACTCTGTCACTCCATGGGAGATTTCTTCGGTCCTTCTGGTGCAGGATGAAGACAGGGAGCCCCCAGAGCATGCACACCATGGAAACTGTTGCAGTTGCTGACATGGAGCTGAGGTTGCGGAAGAAAAGTGTCTCTTGTAGACACTTTGTTGCAGTCACAGCATTTCTTGGAGCAGGCTGCAGTTGATCTGAGGTCAGAAGAGTCTGCAGTTGTTGCAGAGGATTCCTAAAGGTATGGACCTATCAGGAGGAGTCTCTGATGTCACCTGCGGCACTGGCCACTCAGAGCCCTCCAGAGTCCCCCCCCCAACTTGCAAAGCAAGATGGCTTAAGTCTGAGACACACTGGAGGAGCTCTGGGCCCCACGCCTGGGGTGGTGATCGACAGGGGAGTGGTTTGTCCAGTTTCCCGCCAGAGCAGGGGAGAAGGGGCCCCTGAACCGGTGTAGACTGGTTTATGCAAGGAGGGCACCATCTGTGCCCTTCAAAGCATTTCCAGAGGCTGGGGGAGGCTACCCCTCCCCAGCCTGTAACACCTATTTCCAAAGGGAGAGGGTGTAACACCCTGCTCTCAGGGGAAATGCTTTGTTCTGCCTTGCTGTGAGGGGCTGCCCAGACCCCAGGAGGGCAGAGCCCTGTCTGAAGGGTGGCAGCAGCTGTAGCTGCAGTGCAAGCCTCAGAGAGCTGGTTTTGCAGTACTGGGGGTCCACGGTGAAGCCCCCAGGATGCATGGAATTGGCTCCCCAATACCAAATTTGGAATGGGGGGACAATTCTATGATCTTAGACATGTTACATGGCCATATTCGGAGTTACCATTGTGAAGCTACATATAGGTATTGACCTATATGTAGTGCATGCGTGTAATGGTGTCCCCACATTCACAATGTCCGAGGAAATGGCCCTGAACTATGTGGGGGTACCTTTGCTAGTGCAAGGGTGCCCTCCCACTTAGTAACTTTGCACCTAAACTTCAGCAAGTGAAGGGGGCGTGTCCTGCAGCCGATGCAGCAGCACGTCTAGTGTGGAGCTCTGGGGCCACGAACCGGGCCCAACCTGTATATCCACAACAAACAAAACCCAATAGTAAATGGAAATAAACGGATCTGCTGTCGGAGAACCGGCGCCGTGAAGCGTAACCGCTGTTGACCTAAGGTGTCGGGGAAATCGGGGGAATCTGTCCTGCTCTTTCCGTGGCCGCCGAGTCCCAAGATGGTGTCCGCGCCCGAATGACACTCCGGCTGGGGCAGTGAGGAGGCGAGGGGGGACCAAGCCCCCGCTTAAATGGAGACCCGGCACCGATCCTGAGAGGTGCCCCCTGCGGACGACGGACCCCTTACCTGTTTCGGACGGCGACAACAAGTTACGGTGAGGGTGCTAGCCGAGTAGCTCAAGGGTGCAAGTGAGGAACGGAGGGGGCCTACTAACGGATTGCATCAGCGGAGGGTGGCCTACCCCCCAGCGAGAAGCTTGAGAGCGATGACTGGTCGCGGACAATGGGGGTGTCCCACCCAGTGAAGTACGTATTGGCAGCGGATCGGGCGGTGCGCACCGGGGAGCCCGCACACGGGTTCCCATGCCGAGTTGCTCCACTTGGAGAGGAGCAGTCGGAAGATTCTCCGCATCCCTGGAGGAAGGGGTAACACAAGCTGATCACCTTGCGCTGGCGGGCCCACTGGTGCTGCGAAGGTGCTGTAATTGCTAGCCCCCCCTCCCGTCTGCCTGGACCCTTTGCTTCTTTACTGCCCCACCGCCCACGGAGCAACAACATGCCGGAGGAGGCGATGAGTCGTGACCAACTTTTAAAGTGACTGGGAGTCCGCATCATTTATAGGTGGTGGTGATCACCAGAACTAGCCGAAAGAACTGTCGGGCGATCCTATCACAAAGTGACCCAATTAAAATTGTGTGGGCAAACTTGTTTTGTCTCTGGCCTGCTTTCCTGCTCCAACAATGGAAAAGCCCAAAAAACTAGAAGAGCACCATCAAGATGGCACCTCTACTACCAGACCGCTTGGGCAATCCCAATCCATGGGCCCACAAGAGGACCAGGAGCCACAGGTGACGACTTTAGACACCTTTCTCCTCGCCATTTAAGAATCCCGCAAAGCGCTTGAACGCAAGATAGACAACCTAACAATAGACCTTTCACTGTTGTGGGAGGACCATCGGAAATTAGCTGAAAGAGTGGGAATGAACAAAAAAACTATTACCCTTGTGACCACAACACAAAAATCTACATCTTCAGAGCTTATGGACCTCACATCAAGGGTCAAAACACTGGAAACAAGGGCAGAAGATTCTGAAAACCGGGCCCGTCGGAGTAATCTTAGACTAGTTGGCAAACCAGAAGGAGCGGAGTCATCAGCAGTCAATATGGAATCTTTCCTTGAGCAGTGGCTTAGAAGTGAGGTGGCACCTGAGGGCCTCTCTGCATTGTTTGCGGTTGAAAGAGCCCACAGCATACCCAACAGACCACCCACTCCCGGAACCAGACAGAGAATAATAGTGGCAAAACTGTTACACTATGAAGACAGAGACCACATACTAACTCAGTCTCGCTTTCGAGGTGAGGTCTTATGTGAGAACTGGATAATCATGATATTTCCTGACTTCACCAGGGGAACACAAGCGCAAAGGACCTCCTTCAACAAACCTAAGCAGGTCTTGCGCGAGAATGGTATAAAATACTCAATGCTCTTCCCGGCCAAGCTCAGAGTACAATATAACAATACAAACACTTCTTTCTATCTCCGCAATGAGTGGAAGACTGGCTAGAATCCCTGAACTTAGCCAAACCGGCCCTCAACCCTTGATCCCTCCGTGCACACGGAAGGAAGCGCAGTAGATCTAGGAAACAGATCACTGAGGCAACCCTCCAAGACATCAATCCCTACAGGAGATGAGAGAGGCCATAAACACTGCGGTGACACTGAGCGGAGGGGTCCCTCCACTATATCCAGCCTCTGGTAATGTTTCTAATATGTACTCGTGCAGTGGGGGCTCCTCGGGATCTTCGCGGGACACCCACGTTAGTCTGCCTCCGGTGACCCCGAGAACAGCAGATGAGATTATCTGAACTTTTCCTGAATGAACGGAAAACGCTGTGAATACTGATTTGAATTGCAAGATTATATCACATAAATCAGGTGAAGGAATATCCGAGGCAGATCCCAATGAAGCCTCTCAAATACATGTCATTGGGCAGCAGAGGTAATACAGATGGGCCCAGGGAATGGCCCGGGGCGACAGCTCTCGGCCCTTGGCACGCCACCCACCTATCGGACACTAACTAAGACTGTTAATATGGTTTGGACGGGGAGAGTTATAGATACCGGTCCTGGAGAGTGGGAGTTGGGAACTGAGTTAGTTAATTTAGTTTTAGGGGTACTAAATGCACAAGTAGGTAATGTTCCAAGCAATTCTCGATTTAAAAAGTTGGACTTATCATTATGGTTTCAAACGCTGCGACAGGAATACAGGTTCTATCCACATCACACCACCAATAAAGATCATGGCTACACAATATAAAATTATAACCTGGAATGTTAGAGGCCTAAATAATATGTCTAAAAGGTAAAAAGTACACAATTACCTTAAACGAAGGGGTATTCACATTGCTATCTTGCAGGAGACACACCTAGTAGAGCAAGAAGCTAATGCCCTGAAAAAAAGATGGAGAGGCCAAATCTTTGCCACTACTTACTCAGCGTTTGTAAGGGGAGTGTTATTGTGGATCCTTCCTGGGGTGCCCTTTCAGGTGTTGCACAAGATTATAGACAAAGATGGGAGGTATGTAATAGTCAACAGGAGATTGGAAGGAAAAGAGATAGCCCTTAGTGGAATATACGCCCCGAATCAAGACCAAGGGAAATTCTTCGACAGGGTATCACGTGATATAGGCCCACTCATGACAGGGCCAAAAATAATCGGGGTGACTTTAATTGTATAGCTAACATTTATCTGGATAGATCACATCCACCTCTCTCGCAATCCCCGATCTGTAAAACTGCCCTACTATTCAAAAGTTGGCATCTACACTGGCACCTCAAAGATTGCTGGAGACGACTCAACCCACACATTAGAGATTACTCATATTACTCAGCTGTACATGCTCTACATGTTAGGCTTGACACCATCTTGGTGTCTCCGGAAGTGCACAATGCGGTGATGACAGCTGAATATCTTAGTCGCACCATATCGGACCACAACCCCCTGATGCTCTCATTAGCTTCGAGTGGGGAGAGACCCTCAATACCAACTTGGCGCTTGAGGGCGGATACTCTGGAAGACAAAACATTTAAACAAGTCTTGCATAAAAACATTAATGACTTTTTTAAACAAAACGCAGGGACTGCCTCCTCTAGATCCATTGAGTGGGAAACGTTCAAAGTAGTCACCAGGGGTCAATGTATTAGGGAAAGTATGGGAGTCCGGAAAGTACTGGAAAGGGAACTCAAACGGCACGAGGACTCCCTCAGAGATCTTGAGTGTAATCGCCCTACGCAACCTGATATATCTCCTTTACTGCTCGAAACTAGAAATAAGATAGCTGAGACGAATATTAGGCTGTCAAGCTTCGATTATAAACTATTTAAGTAGACAACATGCAGAGGGGGATAGATCAGGAGCCCTATTAGCCTGGCTTGCCAGGCCCCATACGCAGCAAACGGTTATAGTGGAGATTGAAGACACTCCAGATCATAGTGTCTACGGAAAGAGGGAGATAAATGCGAGCTTCTTTAACTACTACTCAGCATTGAATGCACCCCCTGTTGATATAATAACTGAGATGCAAATGCGGGAGCTGGAAGCCCTCGCCCTCCCTAAATTGGGGGCCGAGGACTGTTTGACTCTGGTGACGCCTATTTCGGTCGCAGAAGTCAAATGGGCAATTCAAAGCATGGCAAGAGGTAAAGTGCCGGGGGCGGACGGACTTCCAATGGAAATTTATCTCCGATTCAAAAGATTTACTAGCTCCACAACTTTGCATACTATATGCAGAAGCATGGAATAACAATAGCCTTATAGCCTACCCCAATCAACCTCCAAAGCCATAATGATTCCATTATTGAAACCCAATAAACCCCCCACCGATGTCCGATCGTACCGTCCGTTATCCATGCTTAACCTTGATTATAAAATACTAAGCAGGGTATTAGCGGACAGGCTGTTACCTCATATGATCTCTCTGATCCATCAGGATCAGTCGGGTTTAATTCCATCGTGCAGCACTGCTCAAAATATTAGACGCCTGTTATCGGTCCTCCACAACATACTGCTAACTACACCACAGGCAGCGATCATATCGGTGGACATCGAGAAAGCCTTTGATAGCCTGAGATGGGACTATCTGGAGCAGGTCATCCTCCATTGGACGAGACTTCTATACACCAACCCCACTGCACAAGTGCGAACAGGTCACACTGTGTCTGATTCTTTCCCCATAGGTAGAGGTACCAGGCAGGGCTGCCCATTATCACCCCTTCTTTTTGCAGTGGCAGTAGAACCACTTGCCAAATGGCCAGAACCCGAGGATACTTTGAGGGTATTTTGATTAATCGCTAGACACATCATATTGCTCTTTACGCAGATGACATGCTGCTTTTCCTTAAGAACCTAGAAGTAGGTCTACCGGGAGCAATGGACATGTTGGAGACGTCCGGAGTAGCATCTGGCCTCAGTATTAACTGGAGAAAATCCTCCATCTTCCCGGTGACTAAGGGCACCACAGAACCTATAGACACCAAAGGTCTGCCCTGGACTCAGAATACGTTTAAATATTTGGGGGTTAACATATACCACACCACGGACAACCTGTTAGACGGGAACATACATAGCACACTTAGAGGGATCCGAGCAAGTATACAGTTCTGGAAGACACTCCCCCTGACAGTTTCTGGAAGAGTCGCCCTGCTTAAAATGATAGTGCTGCCCAGACTGCTCTATTACTTCTCCACTATTCCACTCTCAATTCCGAAAGCGGTGTTCAAAAACATAGAATCTATGGTCACGAGTTTCATATGGGGATCGAGTAGACACTGAATTGCATTACATACTCTCCAGAGACCTACCGCTGAGGGAGGCCTGGCTGTTCCAGACTTTGAGATTTACTACTGGGCAGGACAACTACAATGGTAACTGAATTTTGGAGGTTAGGTCTGGCTGAGCCCATCCACTGGTGTGGCTAAAAATCCTTAACACACCCCTCTCCTGCCCTCTCCTAATCTAATCAAGAGGGCACCTTGTTGTCTGGGTTTGCAGGAAATGGGGTAAGTTCTGAGCTGCTCCAAATGTCCTTTCCTCCATTGAAGATAGTGTGGCTGCTCTCCCCCATCCTGTTCCACCATCTGCTGAGGCAGATCTCCTCCCCCAGGCACTTCCTATGTGTTCAGCCCAGGCCACTTCACACCTCATCAAGGCTGCCTGAACAGGCTTCCAGAGGCTGGTCAATCAGAGAAGGGCACTACAGAGCTGAAGTTGACAATTTTCAGGGAGAGTTCTAAAACACTTTCCTTGAACTAGTTATATTAAATCCAACAATGGCAAGTTGTTGCATTTATTATAACCATCAGTTTGAGACCAAATTTGATATATCTAGCTCCTTTAGAGAATTTTTTATTTTAAAATAAACTCTCCCCTTTTTAGCCTATGAAGCTTATTCACTACAATGAGGGAAAAACAAATGTGACTATTTTTCCTCACCAGGGCTTATAAAACAAATTTTACAAGGTCCCTGCTTATAGTTACACTGTACCCAACCCTCGGGCACCTAGGGCACACCTTGGGGTGACTAACATGTAAAAATAAGGTAGTTTTAGACTTTGGAAGTATGTTTGATTCCACAGTCTAATTTGCATTTGACTTTATTTTACAATCAGCCATCAAGACCGGCCTGACTTTAAAATGACCCTGGGCACCTCAGCAGTGCACCTATGGGGGCATTACTTATGCTGGGGCCCCTAAACCTATGTGCCCTACCATATACTAGGGACGTATAGGTAGGTTGACATAGCCAATTATAAGTAGCCTAACTTGCATGCTCGTTTTACACAGAGCACAGGCCCAGGGGCTGGTTAGCAGTACCCAGGGCCCCATGAGAGTCAGGAAAACACCAGCAAAAAGTGGAAAAAGTGGGGCAAAATGTTGGGGGGCTTCTGCAATCAGCCCAGTTTTCTCACAGGGTTCACCACCTCCTGTTCACACAGACCTCCCAAAGTACAGGGATCACCACCCCCTGTCCAGGCATACCCCCACTCTGTATAGGGATCACCACCCACTGTCCAGGCAGATCCCCACACTGTACAGGGTTCACCACCCTGTGTCCAGGCAGACTCCAAGACTGTACAGGGAACACCACCCCCTGTCCAGGCAGACCTCCACCCTATACAGGAACCACACCCACCTGCAACTAAGAACCCTACGAAACACACTGCATCGCAACAGTCATCACCACCAAAACTGAGAAGGCAAAAACAAGATCCCCCATGAGCACTGTAACATATGTTTGCACAGCACTATGTAAATAAAAGAAACAGTCCACATTTAAATTGTGTTGAGCATTATTGGATGATGGTCAAATGCTTAATGCAGCTGTAGGCAATATGGGGGTTATTACAACTTTGGAGGAGGTCCCAAAAGTGACGGTAAAGTGACGGATATACCACCAGCCGTATTACGAGTCCATTATATCCTATGGAACTCGTAATACGGCTGGTGGTATATCCGTCACATTTGGGACGGATTAACACCTCCTCCAAAGTTGTAATAACCCCCTATATGTGTCAACAACGTGGGTAAGACATGTTCATCACTAGAATCATCTGTGTACAGTTGTGCCACATGGAAGCCATAGCTACCCAACTCCAGATGTATTCTTCCATGCTTTGGTTCCAGCACATAAAATGAATTACACAATACAGTTTTTTTGTTTTCTTTTTGTTTACATAAATATGATAGAAACTTATAAGCCAAGTCATTAGGAAGGGAGAACAAAATCTAATAATGATCTTCACGGATTATAGGCAGGGGAATTGGACTTGAAGGGGGTTAAACAAAATAAAAAAAACACATTAGGAAATATCA
Organism: Pleurodeles waltl; assembly: GCF_031143425.1. Taxonomy (NCBI): domain Eukaryota; kingdom Metazoa; phylum Chordata; class Amphibia; order Caudata; family Salamandridae; genus Pleurodeles; species Pleurodeles waltl. The sequence goes on from NC_090440.1 coordinate 1,734,132,484, forward strand.
GTGAAATCAGTCTATGTACAGGGGCAGAAACAAATGTCCAGTCAAATTGTAGTGCCAAGTTAAACCTCATCCTAGTCATCCTCCTTCTGCACAACAATCAGATCCTCTGCAGTGGTGGCCGCTTCCTAGCTGTCCCGTGGAGGATCTGACACCCCACAGGTTTGGGACACACAGGGGGTGCAGGGAGTGAGGGAGAAACAGAGTGGGAGGATGTACAGGGAGACGCATGGAGGGTGGTATACGAGAGAAGCTAAGACAGGGCTGCAATCAAGGGTCTACCCAAGGATGTGAGGGTGCCATGTATTTATTATATCATCTGATGAGCGTACTCACATCAGAAGATTGGAATTGTGGATTAGAACTGAACAAATAGATAAACGGAATATAATAAATACATGGCAACCGTGGCCACCAATACACGAAGAACAAGTAAATGGTCAGAATATAATAATCATCTAATTGATTAAAAACAGCCCTGATGAAGTCTTTTGGGAGATTTCCCTGATGAAACACGAGTTGGCCTGGATTGGATGGCGAAAGGCTTGGCTTGGATATTGATAAGTTATAATTGGAACTACATTGAAAGACTTACTATGAACGAATGAACATTACATAATAGAAAGTGGTCATACTCTACGAAATATAAAGGACTGGTAATTAATATGAGTTGGATGTGTGCCTGAATGTATAGATCACAACACAGGGAGTCATTTCCTGGACAAATTAATTGGGTTCCAGCCCGTCTCCAAATTCTATGCCCTGAGTGCAGATCATCTGCACCCGGAGCGTACACTACGCATTTGGAGCCTAGGATCTTCATGTGGGTCATAGGACCCGCAATCAGAGCGGAATAGAAAGAAAAGACAGGTGTGACATCTGCAAAGGTGTAAGAAGGGCAGGAATATTAAGGGAGAAAGGTAAGGGTTTTTAGGTGCACTACAATACAGCACTTCGTATCACATTTTGGCTGTTTGCATTGCATTATGGTACATGTGGTCAACATATCTTGCTTACATCTAAGTATGTTGTACTGTATCACCGAAGTAGGCACAGGTAGTGATGTCAAACCCTGGACACATGGGGGGTGATTCTGACTATGGCGGACGGCGGAGGCCGTCCGCCATAGTACCGCCGCCAAATGACCACACCGCGGTCAAAAGACCGCGGCGGCCATTCAGACACTTCCTCTGGGCCGGCGGGCGCTCTCCAAAAGAGCGCCCGCCGGCCCAGAGGAAATGCCCCTGCAACGAGGACGCCGGCTCAGAATTGAGCCGGCGTAGTTGCAGGGGTGCGACGGGTGCAGTTGCACCCGTCGCGTATTTCAGTGTCTGCAAGGCAGACACTGAAATACTTAGCGGGGCCCCCAGGGGCCCCGCGGCACCCGCCGCGGTCAGAATGCTCGTGGGAGCACCGCCAGCCTGTTGGCGGTGCTCCCGTGGTCGGTGGCCCTGGCGGCCACCGGCCGCCAGGGTCAGAATGACCCCCATAGTGCCAAGTACACCAAGGGCCAGTGGTACAGAGCAGGACTCAGAACCCATAGCAGCACTGGCACGTTTGTCATACCAGCCCCAACACAAGTGTGTGGATCTTGCACGATTGCTGCTTTGTAACTGGGGCCCATATTGCAGCACCAGTTCTGAATCGAACCACAGAAACAAGACCTGCCCCCCCCCCAACCCTCTGGCAAATGCACAATAGCCACCCTGGTTATGCCCACACCCTACACACTAGTGAGAAGACCATTCAGTCATTGCACTTGGGGCACAATCTCCACAATCTCCACATGCAAGTGCAGGGGCCCATTGTGACTCAGGCTCAGATCTTTGTTTTGGAATTCATCTCTGTCTGCATCACAATGGAGCTAAAAAAAGATGCAGTGTAGGAAAGTGAGCCCCATAACAATGAATGCAATGCCCCTAGGGCAGCCACACACTCCCACTGCCCTGAGTGCAGCCCAGTCATGTTAACAAATGAGCTGTCATACAGCAGTCGCTCCATGTAGCACTGTGCAGCTGTCAACCTGCATGCACATTTGAGAGGGAATTAAAGATGCCCTTGCTGGCAGGTGCAGTGTGTGACTAGACCCACCTGCAAAAGTATGTCTGTGGGGTCTATCGGACCACCTGTTTCCCCTATAGGGGCTCCCATCTGGGCATGTACTCGCGCCATATGATTTGCCATGCACACACATACAAGGGGACTGGGTCGCAAGGGCCACACAGTTATAGGTGATTCACAACACTTGGGGCAGGATCACTACAATCTGAAATCTCATGGCAGGAATTTCCCCTTGGTAACAAGTACTCACCCTCTGATGTGACACTGTCCAGGGAAAACTCATTCATGCAGATAGTTGATCCTCAGAGTCAATGAAGCCTTAAGAAATGTTTTCCATGCTGAACCCTGACATGTGCACATGACTTAATGCATTACGAATCTTTTGACTCTTGCCAATGACTATTGTATACAGACATCATGTATAATTTACAAAGTAGTCTCAGGATGGCATATGTAGAGAGAGTGTTAATTGTCACGCACCTGCATACCATGCCCTCTGTTTTGTACAATGGTCCAGTTGCCCAGATCTAGATCTTGCTGAGGGTCCAGAGATATGTGTAAGCCATGATTTAATGCTATTTTGTTCAGGCTACTAGGATCTTGAACACAACTTCAGGGGAGTACAGCTACACCTCCCCTGTATGGGCGAGGCATCTGAATCTTGACTTCAGGATCTCAAAACTGCACTCAGTGATGGCTTGTGTATGTATGTGTGCCATATTGTACCTCTGCTGAGGTACAGTGGTTGCATGTCTGTATAATGTGAGGAGATGAGGGGAGAGTGCATAAGTAGCATCACCTGTGGGAGGAAATAGAGTAATATTTGTAAATGTTTGCAAATGTCCCTCATGCATCTGTACAGTACATACTGTATAAAATGGTACTTACTGAGTCTGTTGGGAGGATGAAAGCGGCATGAGGATTAGTGTTGTCTAATGGTTGTGCACATGTACAAACACATTCAGACATATCAAACTTGTGTGGTGCTGCGTACTTAGAAGGTAGCCACAGGTTGGCAAATTCTCCTGCTGCCACCTGCAGGGCAAGAGGTGACCTGCGGAATACATAACTGTCATGGGTATAGCCTGGGAAAACTGCATGCACATCAATGAAGCTACCACTGGCATCACAGACACCCTGCATGTTGATGGATTGCCAGTTGTGTCTGTTGCAGAAGATGTGTGCATTGTTGTGAGGTGAGGTGGCTGTAGAGCGACATAAGTACAATTAATTGGGGAATGAGATAGAAATCCCCAGCTATCCTTTGCCTTGTGGCCAGTGTATGGGGTATTTGTATGTGGTGATGAGGTCTCCTAGGCCTGGGCGGAGTTCGCAGAGCTCCGCATAGCACAACTCTACGAAGTGCCCAAAAAACTCTGCTGCGCTATGCGGAGTTACGCAAGCGGCAGAGTGCGTTAGGTTGCGCCGTTCACACTGATTTTTTGCGCCAGGTGTTTGTCCTGCACTGAAAAATCAGTGCAACCAGCTCCTTGCGAAGCACAGGAGGGTGCTGCTTCTTTTCTAGCACTTGAGTTGAAGTTTTTTGGAACTCTGTGCTCTAAGAGGAGCTCGGAGTGGGAAAAACCCTGCAAACTCCGCGAGCGGAGCAGAGTTCACCGCCCACCCCTACTCAGTACCTGGTGCAGGCATCGAAAACGACTTACCTGGGAGATGCCCACAAGGTTACCAGAGACTCTCTTGAATGACCCTGCAGCAAAGAAGTGGAGAGCTGCTAGGATCTTGAGATATGCTGGGATGGCATGGGAGCGACAGGTCACAAAGTCAAGATCCTGCTTCCACTCACAAACCATTTCCAAGATGGTATCAGGGGAAAACAGTATTTGGACATTACATGTTGGCTGGGCATCCCAAAGAGGTTTATCCTTTGTCTGAAGGTACTCTATACTCTCCTCCTCCTCCCCCTTCTCCTCAAAGCATCCTGTCGCACAGCAAAGGGCAAACCAACAAAAACATTAAGCAACATGTTGAAAGGACTGAAAGGATTTGTTTGTGCGCAGCAAGGCTGGGATTGGGTGTATTCTGAGGAGTTTCAGCTGGAGCTGGATGGGGGGATGGTAGGCCCTTACACAGGTGTGTCAGTATGCATTTTGTGCCCCATCGCAGATGATCCGCCCGAGTACGGATGATCCGGCCCAAGTGTGAATGTATAGACACAACTCATAACGTACCTTTGTGAATACCCTTAAAATAATAAACTTACACTTTTGGTCTAAACTGAGACCTAACGTGTTAGTTTAACTTTGTGAACCTGGCCCCTATGTTTTGGGTCTAACCCCCCTCAAAATCTAACCAGTGGGACAAAGAGTATCCACTCAAAACAAAATGGCAGAAAACCAGGATTCACCTATGCCGAAGAGGCTGTGAATCAGATCCTGTCGAGCCACAGTTGCTATCAGATCTGAAAGTTGCAATAGTGCCGACAAAAGACTGGGACTCACTAACAGAACAAAAAATCAATATGATCAGAACCTTACTACACTGGGTTATAATGGCGACGTATTTAAGATTGAACTCTGCCCCAAGAGGACTAATAGTGACCGATGTGCCCAGGACTTTCTTGGAAGATACTTCTTTCAGAAGAGACTGGGCACAAATAGCATGGCACTGAACCAGGGCTTGGCTAATCTTCATCATTAGAACAGCCAAATGCCAATCTGAAGCTATGTTAGTGGAGATCCAAATCACTAAGAACTATTTCAAAACCACAATAACGTTATATAAGAAATAACTTGACAAAATAAACAAAGAGGTGACAGAACACAAAGATTACCTAACACAGTCTTAGATCAAAAAAATTCAAAAAGACCTGAAAAGATTCTTGTTAGAAATGGGGTCTTTGGTTGGCGGTCAGGTTGCCCCCTGTCCAAGCAAGGACCCTCATTCTAGTCAGGGTAAAGGAGAATCACACTCAGTTAATCCCTGCTCACCCCCGTGGTAGCTGGGCACGAGCAGGAAAGCTTAGCTTCAGAAGCAAGGTGTAAAGTATCTGTACCAACACACACAGTAACTCTGTGAAAACACTACAAAATGACACAACACAGGATTAGAAAAACAGATAATATGTATCTAAACAAACCACGACCAAAATGACAAACATCCAACATACACAAGCCAAGTTATGAATTTTTAAAGAATTAAGGCCAGATGTATGTTGGAATAAAATAGCGACTCGCAAATTGCGAGCATGTGCGACTCGCAATTTGCGAGTCGCTAACTGCAATTCAGGTAGGAAGTGCACGGTCAATTTGCAACTCGCACCCGGAGTCGCACCGCAGATAGCGAGTTCGCTGTTTGCGAGGTCGCTTTTTGCGACCGCGCAAAAAACGGACTCGCAATTTGCGAGTGGGTGTCGCAAATTGCGACTGTGCTGAAAATTGAAAGCAGGTGCTGCAGAACACTCTAGAAATCACTTCAGAACACTCAGTAAAACACTTCCTGGCACATGATGATGACATCACAGCCAGGAAGTTTACAAATACACCTGGGAGGAGGGAGGACCACACCCTTTTTTAACTGCAGCACAGCTAACAGAGCACCAGCAACCATGGCTGACACTCCCAGGAAAAGGAAGCTCAAGTTTGCTGAGATGGAGTTGGAGGTGCTAACAGATGAGTGCTGTCAGCACCATGATGAGCTGTTTGGCAAGGCAGCCCTCACTGTGCCAGACACAGAAAAAAAACGAATTTGGCAGGATATCCAGGACAAGGTAAACTCCCTGGGGGTCAGCCACCGGAGTGTGGAAGAACTAAAGAAGAGGTGGTACGACCTCCGCTCCCGGACCAAGGAGAGGGTGGCAGAACGGCTCCGGGAGATGAGAGGCACAGGAGGGGGACCATCTACCATACCACCACCCACACCCCTGGAGGAAAGGGTTGAGGAGACCCTTGAGCCGGAGGCTGTCACTGGATTTGGAGAACTGGACACCTCTGAGCCCGGACCATCAACCGGTGAGTACCATGTGATATGCTTGTACCCCCATCAATGCCATACCCCCACCCACCATGTACACAGGGGCATGCACAACCAAGATAGCTCCATTTCAGAGTAGCAAACACCAGAATGATGCATTATGGGCAATGTAGTCAAGTAGGCATTTCATAGGCAATCGTTTATTAGGAAGTTTTTAACTGATAGTAGACACTAACAGTGTGTTCCCCATGTCCCACATGTCTCCCACAAGACACCCCCACCAGCCCAAGCAGCCAGGTGCCAATGGTCAGCCAGCACAGAGAGGAGACAACAGGACCAGCCACCACTCCCACCTGCACAACCAACACCATCCCCTCTCTGGAAACACCTGTTGCAACAGTGGTGTTGGAGCCTGCACCAGGTACAAGCCAGAGTGCCATATCAGACATTACAGGGCCTCCACCGCTGCGCAGGCGACGCAGGATGACAACAGCAGATCAGCAGGCAGAGTCAGGGCTTCCCTCCACAACACCAATGGAGGCCCAACTGCTACGGGGTCAGCGCCTGCAAAACCAACAGTTAAGGAGGATTAGTGGGGTTTTGCAGCGCTTTGAGAGGAACCATGCCAACAGCATGCAGCAGGTGCATTCAGAACTGCAGGTCACTGGGAACAACACAGGTGACCTTGCACTGTCTATGCGCGAACTGGTGGCTGGACTGCTAACGCAGAGTGACAGTGCACGGCGCAGGGACCGCCAGCTGCTGCAACGCCTGGACAGGATGGCCTCCTCTATCGTTAGGCTGGCAGTTAACACAACTGGGCTGTCTAGGAGAACAGTCAGCCGCCAGGTTGACATGGGCCACTTTGCGGGTGATGTGGCACGGGGACTGGGCCGGATCACCCATGCAATAGACCTAATGGAGGCACAGCAGGTGTCCAGGGGCACAGGTGACACCCCACAAGACAGTGAGGAGGGCTCCACTGTCAGCAGTGTCTCTGCCGGTGACACCAGGGTGCTACGTAGTGGGAGCACAAGGCAGAACACTGCTGACCCACCTAGTACAGCCAGGCTGGCCGAGCCCGCCGTAGGGTGTGAGCTAAACACTGTCCCTGGGGTTGGGGCACATGATGGCAATGTGTCCCATGCCAGGTGGACTATTGAAGGCCCTGAACTGTTTATTCTTGTATATAGTTTGGTTATTTGCACTTATTAAATCATTTGTTCTTTCCACTTAACACATGGACTGATTGTTCTATTGGTGAGTATGGTAGAAGTTGGCACGTACCTTCCAAAGTATTGGTTTGCAATGTGTTCCCATCTCAGTCTGCCTTGATTGGTGATGCTCCTATCCCCATGATGGCGATGTGGTTGCTCTTGCTCTTCATCCTCCGAATCTGGGTCTTCAGGGGTGAGAGGTAGCCCACGTCGGGTGGCAATGTTGTGCAGGATAGCGCATGCAACAACTATTTTGAATGCCGTTATTGGGGTATACTGAAGGGCACCTCCACTTCAGTGGAGGCATCTGAACCTTGCTTTCAGCAGTCCGAACGTTCTTTCGATGATGTTCCTGGTCCTCTTATGTGCACTGTTGTATCGCCTCTCGCTTTCATTGCTGGGTGTTAAGTACGGAGTCAGTATCCATGGACGTAGTGCATATGCACTGTCACCTGTTGGGCACAAAACGTACACTGTTAGCAAGGCATGGGTGATTTGCACATTGATCTGTGTGCATGTCTTCAAGGTGTATTCAGCTCTACCTAGGAGGTATCCGTCTCCAAACTCCCCACGTTCCAGGCGTTGGTGTATCCCACTGTGCCTAAAAATGTAGGAGTCATGAGTACTGCCTGGAAACTTAGCAACCATGTCAGTGATGACATAATGGGCATCACATACCACCTGAATATTGAGTGAATGGGTACACTTCCTATTGCGGAACAGATATTCCAGGTTAGCAGGAGGGCATATTTGAATATGTGTCCCGTCTACACACCCTATGACATGGGGGAAGTTGGCAATCCGGTAAAAGTCCAACTTGGTGCTGTTAATTTCTGCCTCATTCCTGGGTAGGTATATGTATCGGGACATGTGTGTGAGTATGGCATCTAGGAATGCCCTGAAGAACCTTGATAGTGCACTTTGGGATACCCCACCTGCCACAGCAATGATCCCCTGATAGCTACCCGAGGCCAAGAGGTGCAGTGAGCATAGCACTTGCACATGCGTAGGGATGGCGCAACCGCGCACAGTCTGGCGTTCTAGCTGTGGTTTGAGTAATTCTAATAAATCTAGTATAGCTGCGCTGCTAAGTCTATATTTGTCATATATTTCCTCCTCAGTTTGCTGGAAGAGTGTCTGCCTTGTTCTGTAAATCTTCTCCTGTCTCTGGCTCCTCCTCCTCCTCTGCTGGGCTGCGTGGGCTCTCCTCCTCACTGCTATCAGGTATATCTCCGCCATCTTGAGTAACCCAGATGCCTTCTGGGTCTCCTTTTATACTTTGGTAATGGTTACCACCTGCTCTGAGTTAGTGGTAAATTGGAAGTGCAAAATGGGCTTTTTGCGACTAGTCGCAATTTGCGAGTTGCTATTGCATATGGTTTGCGACTCGCAAATTGCAACTTCCTATTTGCGGGTCGCAAAATGGAGTTGCAAATTTTGCGAGTCGGTACTGGCTCGCATCGCATTTTGCGAGTCGGAAATTGGATTTTTGCATCCCATTTCCGATTTTGCGGGGTCGCAAATAGCGAATCGGGCCATTTGCGACTCGCAAAATTTTGCTAGATCTGGCCCTAAGAGTCTTAAATTCTTAGAAAACAGTGCTAGCGTACAAAAGTACCTGGGTAGCGTCAAAATAACACCGCACGGGTGAGAGTGCATCGGAAAAGGCCAGCAATGCATCAATTTCTCACTCACAAGGGAGACTGTGTGTCGTTCCTCCTCTAGTCGGGTCGGCCTGTGTCGTTTTTCCTCTCCTGCAAGAGAGCGATGCGTTGATCCAGACCGGCAACACGGGTCCAGGCAGGCTTTGCGTTGTTTTTCCGCACCCAGCGATGTTGCATTGAAAATCTGGATGCACGTATCACAAAACCGTGCTGCTTGGGGTTTGCATAGTTATCAGCCTCCGTTAGCGGGTGTTGCGCTTCGTTTCTCCAGCCACGTTGTGTCCATCTTCCAGCCGCGATGCATGTGGAGCGTTGATTTCAGCTGCGAAGCCAGCGGCGCATCGTTTCTCAGCCGCGTCACAGAAGGTGCGTCGAAAACTTCCCTGCACAGCGGTCTCTGCATATTTTTTAAATCTTTGGGGGTCACAATGAACACGGCGGTGTTTACCGCCGTGTTCATGCTGGCAGTCAGTGAAATGACCGCTAGCCCCCTCGAGACCCTGACGGCCGCATAAACAACATTCTGCTGGGCCGGCGGGCGGCAACATTGTTTCCGCCCGCCGGCCCAGCAGAATGCACATGGAGCAGCCGTCAATGCCGCTGTGCAGCAGGTGCAGCAGCACCCATCGGGCAGTGACCTGCGTGATGGGGCATTGCACGGGGGCCCTGCACTGCCCATGTCAAGTGCATGGGTAGCGCAGGGGCCCCCTGGGGCCCCCCAGAACACCCCTTCCACCAGCCTTTCCCTGGCGGGGGAACCCTCCAAGGAAAGGCTGGAGGAAAAGGGATCATTTCGGATAATGATTTCTGCCATCTTCAGGCTGCCTGTTGGCGGTAGCCTGGCAGTGGTGGAATGCCATCTGCTGCGGTCCCCACAGCCTTCATTATTTGGCGGCTGAGACAGCCATGCTGGGGGCGGTCATTATCGCCGTGACCGGCATGGCGGTCTCAGCTGCCAATGTTCATAATGAGGGCTTTGTCTGCCAGCTTCACTTTTCAAGGGCCCAGGAACTGGATAGGGCACCTCTTGGCAGGGCAGGAGTCTAAGCAGAGAGTCCAGGTGGTGGAACGGAAGTCTTTGATGGCCCTGAGACTTCAACAACAGGAGGCAAGCTCAGTTCAAGCCCTTGGAGATTCTTCACAAGCAGGAATGCACAGCACCGAGACTGCACTCCTCGCCGCCACAGACGACATCAGACAACAAATGGACAACGGCGAAACTTCAGCCCTGATCCTCTTATACCTATCCGCCGCCTTCGATACAGTCTGCCACCGCACCCTACTAACTCGTCTCCACGAAGCCGGAATTCAAGACAAAGCCCTCAACTGGATCTCCTCTTTTCTCTCCGGTAGAACCCAGAGAGTCCGACTCTCACCCTTCCGCTCCGAAGCCACCAACCTCATCTGCGGCGTCCCCCAAGGCTCCTCGCTAAGCCCAACGCTGTTCAACGTATACATGGCACCCCTCGCACACCTAGCTCGTCAGCACAGCCTCAGCATCCACTCATACGCCGACGACACCCAGCTCGTCCTCTCCCTCACTAAAGATCCTCACACTGCCAAAGCCAACCTCCACGAGGGACTGAAGTCCATCGCCGAATGGATGAGAAACAGCCGCCTGAAGCTAAACTTCGACAAGACAGAAGTCCTCATCCTCGGTCGTTCCCCCTCGGCCTGGGACGACTCTTGGTGGCCCACCACACTGGGCCCCCCACCCACTCCAGCCAACCACGCACGCAACCTCGGCTTCATCCTCGACTCCGCTCTCACCATGTCCAAACAGGTCAACGCAGTCTCCTCCTCCTGTTTCAACACCCTCCGCATGCTCCGCAGAATCTTCAAGTGGATCCTGACGGAAACTAGAAAGACGGTGACCCAAGCCCTCGTCAGTAGCAGACTTGACTACGGCAATGCACTCTACACAGGCATCCCAACAAAAGACATCCAACGACTCCAACGCATCCAGAACGCATCCGCTCACTTGATCCTCGACATACCCCACCGATGCCACATCTCCCACCACCTGAGGGACCTCCACTGGCTCCCCGTGGACAAGAGGATCACCTTTAAACTTCTCACCCACGCACACAAAGCACTACACAATGCCGGACCCGCCTACCTGAACAACAGACTCCAATTCTACGCCCCCTCCCGCCAACTCCGCTCTGCCAACCTTTCCCTCGCCTTCGTTCCCCGAATCCAGCCCAAGACCTCAGGCGGCAGATCCTTCTCCTACCTCGCCGCCAAGACCTGGAACACACTCCCGACCTCCCTACGCCAGACCCAGGACCTCCTCACCTTCAGGAGACTCCTCAAGACATGGCTCTTCGACCGATAGCAGCTAACCCCTCCCCCCCCCAGCGCCTTGAAACCCTAACGGGTACATAGCGCGCTTTATAAATGTATTGATTGATTGATTGATTGAACAAAGTCCAGTCTTTGTCCCCTTTCATAGGCAGAAGCAGCAACTGCACGATAGCTCCACAAAGCACAGTCACAGACAGGCACTTCTCAGCTCTTCTCCCTAGCAGAGGTTCCTCTTTATTACAGAAGTGATCTAATTTTCAGGGGTTTGGGTGCTCTTCTTATACCCCTTTCTGCCTTTGAAGTAGGCATACTTCAAAGGAAAGTCTCTTTTGTTTGTGAGATCTGGCCTTGATCAGGCCAAGCACCAGACACACACCAGGGGGTTGGAAACTGCATTGTGTGAGGGCAGGCACAGCCCTTTCAGGTGTGAGTGACCACTCCTCCCCTCCCTCCTAGCACAGATGTCTCATCAGGATATGCAGGCTACACCCCAGCTCCCTTTGTGTCACTGTCTATAGAGAGAGGTGCAAACAGCCCAACTGTTAAACTAACCCAAACAGGCAGAGTCACTTTCTAAAAGTGGCATTTTCAAACACACAATCTCAAAACCAACTTTACTTACAGATGTATTTTTTGCATTGTGAGTTCAGAGACCCCAAACTCCACATGTCTCAAAACCAACTTTACTAACAGATGTATTTTTAAATTGTGAGTTCAGAAAATCCCAAACTCCACATGCTCCCAAAGGGAATCTACGCTTTAATCATATTTAAAGGTAGCCCCCTTATTACCCTATGAGAGAGATAGGTCTTGCAACAGTGAAAAACTAATTTGGCAGCATTTCACTGTCAGGACATATAAAACACATTAGTATATGTCCTACCATAAACAGACACTGCATCCTGCCCACGGGGCTACCTAGGGCCTACCTTAGGGGTGTCTTACATGTAAGAAAAGGGAAGGTTTTAGGTCTGGCAAGTGGGTACACTTCCCAAGTCGAATTGGCAGTTTAAACCTGCACACACAGACACTGCAGTGGTGGGTCTGAACCGGCACAACCAGTGCTGCAGGCCCACGAGTAGCATTTGATTTACAGGCCCTGGGCACCTCTACTGCACTGTACTAGGGACTTATCAGTAAATCAAATATGCCAATAATGGAAATCCAATTACACATACATTTTACATAGGAGCACTTGCACTTTAGCACTGGATAGCAGTGGTAAAGTGCCCAGAGTAACAAAAACAGCAAAAACAGAGTCCAGTACACATCAACATCCTGGGAAACAGAGGAAAACAGTTAGGGGAGACCACGCCAAGGATGGCAAGTCTACCCATTTTCAGCTCCTGTTTACACCTATACTGAAAAACAATAGAACTCCACAGACACCAACTCATTTGATGGGAGATCATCGTATACAGAAAGCTGGTCAAATGGGGAGGAGAATAGAAGGAAACAACAGAGAAGAAAAAGAAATAGACCGCAGACAGAAGCATTCCAGCATTTCAACCTCTTTCAGAATCCAATTGTGACGCTCCAGCAATTCTATCCATCGCCACAACCCCACCAGTTTTTTCATTGAGCAAACCCATTCCAACAGTGACCCCCACCACAATTCCCTGCAAAACAATGGTTCTCTTTTTTAGGGAAGGGGGGAAGAGAAAGAGAAAAGAAAAGGAAACACAGCCAGATACACTTGGAGGACTAACAGCAGGGGTAAATACTAGGAGTATGTTAAGAGAAACACTGCCAGGGCTGAAAAGGAGCTCAACATCATCACCAACTTGTTCACAGTAACACTGACTGACACACAACAGAGAGTCCTGAACAAAGGGCTTGGGTTTGTACCCACAGCCTACCTGGATACATTTTGCTTACATTGCGAACTAGCAGAGATTTTTGGGAAACACAGGCTACATTTTTTGGGGGGAGAAAGCAGAACCCCTTGGTGAGATACAGTAAAAGGGTGGCACAGGGTTGAAGACAAAATCCACATTCTGCCCCCACACAACCACTCTCCCTATCAAGGTACTGACGTTGGAACAAGCTATGTTTAATGAAATAGAAACACAACATGAGGGAGACAGGAATATTTTCCACAATAAGATAAAGGAAAAAGCATGGCACTAGGGGATTTGAGAGCTGAAAACTGGGTTGTCATAAAACGGGCAGATAAAGAGGGGTGGAATGTAATACAGGACAGATAGGGCTACAATACTGAATGTCCCCATCTCTTAGAAGAAAGGAATACCTACCAAGTCCCCCTAAGACCAAACAGAACAGGTGAGATTTGAGATTACAAATCTCATAGAGAGAGCAGAAGCCAACAAATCAATCTAAAAAAAGAGGCAAAAATCTTCTTTGCTGTCAACCCAAAAACTTTATATATTTTTATACTCTCCCAAAAATCCATAAGAACAGGAACACACCTCCAGGACACCCAGTAGTGCCAAGGATAGGCTTGTTATTAAGAAAAACCTTTGGTAAAGGGCACATCCACCTTCCTCAAAGACACAAAGAACTTGCTAGGTCTACTACGTGATATAGAGTATGCCCCAGATAAGAATATACTACTAGTCCTTGATGTTGAGAGCCTGTATACGAGCCTTCCATAGGAGGACATACTAACAGTCATCCAAGATGCCCTAGACAAGTGGACTGGGAATACAACAAGCCAAAGGAATATATCCTTGAATGTGCCCGCCTAGCACTAACGAAGAACTTCCTCAGGTTTGAAGGCACACTCCAACTACAAATGTTTGGCACTTCTATGGGCAGTACAAATGTTGCAAAAAGTTAGTTCTGAACAATAGTCACAATGTCTACATTAAGTCCCTCATTTCAACCTTGACGGTCTTTTCCTAAGACCGGCGAGGTTCCGCCGGGCCGAAGACTGCCAGAGTTGGCAGTCTTCCGCTAACCATATTATGACTGCTGGCGACCCTCCGCCCTTTTTTGGATGGAGAGCCGCCAGCAGCCATACTGGAGGTCGGCGGTGTAATGGAGGCTGCTCCACTGTCACCGCCACATCATCAGAACACCGCCCACCGAATTACGTCCCAGTAATCGGCGTGGCGGTGTTCTGGTGACGGGGTGCTGGTGGCGGAGCAGTCCCCTTGGATCCCGTTCACTCCCGGAGGACTGCCGAAACAGATAAGGTGATCGTCGTCAGGGGAGGGGGGTGGAGGGGTGTTGTGTGGTGTGTGCGTGCATGGGGGTGTGAGTGTGAGTGTTTAGAGGGGGTGTGTGAGGGTGTTTATGTATGCGGGAGGTGTAACATGTGTAGGGGAAATGTTCCGTGTATATATGTGTGCATGTGTGCATGTATGTGCGCATGTATGTGTGTGAGTGGTGTGAGGGTGCGTGAGGAGGGTGGGGGGTATGTTTGGGGGGTCTATGGGGTCGGGGGCGGGGGTAGGGAGGGGGTCCTACTACCTTTGGGGGTGGTAGGGGGTTGTGGGTGTTGGGGGTGGACTCTGGGGAGGGGGAAGGAGGAGGGGGAGACCCCAATCAGTGCCAGGGAATGAATTCCCTGGCACTGATAGTGCCTACCGCCATGGATTTTGTGGTGGTTCAAAACTCCACAAAATCCATGGCGGTATGTGGGGTCATGATACCACCGGCGGACTAGTGACGGCCGCCAGGCTGGAGATCGTTGTCTCCAACCTGGTGGTCGTTACCGCCGTGGCAGACGGTGCGGTACATTGTCGACCTGTTTGCAGTCCTACCGCCCTCATTGCACTGTCCGCCAGGGTCTTAATGAGGGCCTAAGTGTCTTCACCCAGCAGGCATTTGATTCACAAATATGTTTATCAACAAAACAAAATATTCAGTTATGTAGTTTTTGGGTAATGTAGAGCATAGAAACTGAAGGGCATATTTAAGAGCCCCTTGCGCCATTCGAACGCCACATTAACATCATGTTCTTACGCTAATGTGGCATTAGAAGGCCAGAAACGCTGCACCATATTTACAAACTGATGCAATGCATGCCTCTTTGTAATACTTTGGGCTAAATTATTCCTGCACCAAGCATAGCATATGCAAAGGGGGCATTTCCCCATAGGGTGGGCAAAAAAATGGCAAATGTAGGAGATTTCCATGTGCCATTTTTTTGGCACTTTTAACGCCTGCTCAGTGCAGGCATTAAAAGGAGGCTTCCATTGCTTACAATTGGCCTCTGGGAGCTTTGCAGGATTAGTGTCAGAAATGTTGACTCTAATCTTGCTAAACTCCGGACTAGCATCAAAAATTCTGATGCTAGTCCCCTAACTACTGCCATGGTGCACCAATGGCATGGGCACTGCAGGGGCCCCCTAACAGGGCCCCACCAAGATTTTCAGTGTCTGCTAAGCAGACACTGAAAATCACGACGGGTGCAACTGCACCCATCGCACCCCTTCCACTCCGCCGGCTCCATTCGGAGCCGGCATCCTCATGGAAGGGGGTTTCCCGCTGGGCTGGCGGGCGGCCTTCTGGCGGTCGCCCGCCAGCCCAGCGGGAAACTCAGAATAACCGCGGCGGTCTTTTGACCGCGCAGCGGTATTCTGACGGCGGTACTTTGGCGGGCGGCATCCGCCGCCCGCCAAAGTCAGAATGACCCCCATATTGCACTAGTTAGGGGAGCACTAAAGGGCACTTTTCTGAAATATGCCCCTAAGTCATTTAAAGGTGCACAATAACACTGTTCATGAACGCCCTTTTTTTTGTTTGAGAACCATCAGCTGTGCAAGATCTAATATTTGTCCTGCAATAAGAGATGCCAGTTACCTCATTGGCAAATAAGACTCACCTTTTGTTTAACACAGTTTAAACGCTGTGAATATTTCCACTTACACACATCGCAAGAGATTCCAAATGGAATTCACAAACTCATTTTCCAAAGCTCAAGTTCTCTGTCTTCTTTCTTCCTTACTGTCTTCTTTTATTTTACAGCATGCCGTCTTCTTACTTCACTGACCTCTTCGTTCTTTGATGCCTTCTTCTGGCTGTTCTTTCTTCATTGCCATCCGTCTTCTTTTTTCTTTCTGCATTCCTTCTTCTGTCTTCGCTGCCTTCTTTACACCATGCCATCTTCTGTCTTCTCATGTCTTTTCTCTTCTGCTGTCTTCTGTGTTCTACCACCTTCTCTCTTCTT
This sequence comes from Pleurodeles waltl, assembly GCF_031143425.1. Taxonomy (NCBI): domain Eukaryota; kingdom Metazoa; phylum Chordata; class Amphibia; order Caudata; family Salamandridae; genus Pleurodeles; species Pleurodeles waltl. The sequence goes on from NC_090440.1 coordinate 1,734,148,797, forward strand.
CTGTCTTCTGTCTTCTTTCACCTTCGGTCTTGTGCCATCTTCTGTCTTGTTCCGTGTTCTGTCTTCTGCCGTCTTTTGTCTCCTCCCGTTTTCTGTCTTCGATCTTCTGTCTTCTTTCGTGCATTCCAATACGTTTCGCATTTGTCTTTTTTTATATGTAACTGGCTTACAAATTTTAGAAAAATTGTATAATATTGTTTGTTTTTTAATTCAATACAACAACCATTATTATAACCTTTCTCTAATATATGTAAGCTATTTACTTAGAAAAAAGACAAAGGCGAAACCTATTGGCTTTGCCAATGCTTGTTTTTCTTCTTGTCTTTTTCCATTCAGGAAGCATCAGAATCCATGACGTTCGGGCTCGTGAGTCGGAGGCGAAGGGACTGGACACACAGGTGACTGTTGAATAAAATGAGGCTAAGCACTCAAGTGTGCCCGAAGGGGTTTTTATACAGTTTTAAGAAAGAGCACAGATGTTTCCTGGCACATGTCGAGAGGAAATCATTAAGACACATGAAGTTGCAGTGCACATGGAGTTGAAGCAACATTTTGCAGGTGCCACCGTCTAATTCGGTGTGGTGCTGGCAATACCTCATGTATGCTAAACAGTGATAACGTCAGTATGAAAATGTACATTTCCTGTTTCCTGTCCTGCTAAAGAGCTTTTTACGGGACCAGTAAGACATGATCCATCATCAGAACAAAATGTGGCTTAACAAATAAGCATTGGTACATGCACATTGAACAAGAACTCTTTTCGCAGTGGTATGAAGGTAACAGTGGGAGACTTAAGGGATAAAGAGGACGAAGGGAAACTGACCTAAGAAGTATGGAGTACTCAAGTGGTGCTTGATGAGGTAACACGGGCCGTGGAGATCATCCCAAAGCCTGTTTTACTCGTCAGGGCTTGGTTAGATTAAGGGCATAAAACTTTCGCAGGGGGGAGGGGCATGAACATAGGTGGCTGGCACCCAGGAGCGTTCTGATGGGTCATAACCCTTCCAATCTTTTAAATAATATAACCTACCACGGATTTGCTTGGCATCTAGAATATGCTGAACTTCATACCCCTGGTAATCGTCAATCATGATAGGGGGAGGAGGTTTGCTTTTCTAGTTCCTGGGTGATAGGGTTTGCTTAGTGAGACATGGAACACTGGATGTATGGTGTATCCTGCGTGTAAGTTAGACAGACTGCCACTGACGTCAGGACCCTGTCAATGGAAAATGGTCCAATAAATTGTGGTTTTAATTTCCGTGGACCGACTAATATAAGGTTACATATTGATAACCACACAAGGTCCCCTTCTTGATAGTTGGGTTCTGGGCTTCTGTGCTTAGTGGTCTGTTTTTTCATGTTCTTTTTCATTTGTACCAGGGACTGTCTTGCTTCAGCTTGGATGTCCTGTAAAGTCTCTAGGTGTTCAGCACCTGAGGGCATGAGAGTTGGTGAATGTGTTAGAAGTCCTGGCAACATTCGTGGATGAAAGCCAGTGAGAAAATAAAATGGGGCACATACTATAGAAGTACGGACATTAATATTGTATGAAAATTCAGCGAGTGGAAGGGTTAGGTCCCAGTCATTAGTCAGAGTTGCAACCAAGTTCCTCAGTGATGTTCTATGGTTTGGTTGACCCGTTCCGTCTGACCATCTGTTTCGGGATGATGTGCAGAGGGTACGAGCCACTTCAATCTTTAGACTTAAACAAAAGCTTTTCCAGAATTTACATGTGAATCAGCTGTCTCGATCTGAGATGAGCTTAGTGGGTAAACCATAGAGTCATACTATATGTTGTAGAGAAATGGCTCTTAGTTCTGTTGTTGAGGGTACCCCTTTTAATGGTAAATAGTGTGCCATTTTAGAGGACATATCTAGAACAAATAAGACTGCTGTGTGTTAGCTTGACTCTGGTAGGTCTGTGATGAAGTCAAGACTGAGGTGGTCATTCCGGCCCAGGGCGGTTGGACCCGCATGCCGAAGATAAGCATCTCTGACCTGGTGGTCCACCCAGTACTGCTGGTGGTATCACAAGTCCCCTTTCCGCCAGGGAATTCGTGGAGGTAGCACAGCCATGAAATCCATGGAGGAAAGGCTACCAGCAACAGGAATTTGCATTCCTGTCGAAGGTCGACGACTCCCCCCCCATCTACCCAAGAGCCCCCCACCCCCCTTTCCCTTACAACATTCCCATCCCCCACCTCCCCAAACCCCCCAGTAACCCCTCCACCCCTACTCCCAGTAGTGACCCCCCAAAACCCCCACATACACATACTTACTCCCTAACTCCGATCCCTGTACTTAGCCCCAACCCCCGCATACACCTACACACCCACATGCACCCACAGAATCGCACACCCTGATACTCACTCACGCACAATACCCCCACTCACACACACACTCACTACATTCACCCCCATTGACATGCATACACACTCCATCCCTGCACCCCTCCTTTCCTCAACATACATACACACACAACCCCCACCCCTGTCTACATGCATGCACCCACGCACCCCGACCCAGGATTCACATTCACCAACACACGCATCACCATCACCACATTTACACACAGACACACACGCATGCACAAACTGTCCACCTCCCTCCCCATTCATGACACGCATACACACACATCCATTCACACACCCCACTCCCCTTGCAGAGGACAGTTACCTTGTCCAACGAGGTGCTCCTCCCTGTGGGGACGGGACCCAGCACTCCCACTTGCACAAGCACCCCACCATCAGGACACTGCCAGGCTGTATTACAAGTTGTAATATGGCTGGTGGAGTCCTTTTGGTGGGGCGAGGCCATCGGTGGAACTGTCTCTGTGCCTCCGATCACCAGCACGACTTCTCGAGGATTTCTGGCCAAATTGTGGCAGAAATCCTTCAGTGCTCGTAATACACACCACACTGGCGGTCTTCTGTTGCCTGCGGCTTCGGCGGTCTTAGGGAAAGACCTCCGAAGTCAGAATGACCACCTGAGTGTGTGCTAAGGGGCTGGTGGTATGGGTAAAGGCTGAAGGAGACCAGAGGGTGCGATTAAATGGGATTTATTACTAGCACATGCTGGACATGTAGGCATGTAAGTCTGTGTTTCTTGGTACAATGAATCCCACCAAAAATGTTGTAATCAATTATCTATGTTTTTTTGGACTCCTGTATGCCCTGCTAGAGCCATGTTGTGACACCAGGCAATGACCTGTTGTTGTAACTTGTCAGTGGGTATAAACAGTTTATCACAATGTAAAATATAACTTTCTTTGATACTGATGATCGCTGAGGAATAGGTCTAAAGTGATGTTTTTATGGCAGCCATAAAAGTATCAATGCATGTTGAAGCCACAGTTTTGTCTTCCGGAATTAAACTAGGTGGAGGATAAAGTTTATCATCGTTTTCTGAATGCCCTAATCTGGAAAGAATGTCAGATTGTAATTGCATTGATCCCAGATGATACGTAAAAGTCAAAATCACTGAAAAAATGCGACCAGCGCATTTGTCAGGGTGTGAGACCTTTCACAGAACTGAAAGATTGCAGATTCTTGTGGTCAGTAAAGATTGTTATAGTGTGCTTGATCCCAAGTAAATAGTGTCGCCATTCGGTGAGGACTGATTTTATGGCCAGTAACTCTCTTTCTGCAACTGTGTAGTTTTATTCTGCTGGGAGCATTTTACAAGAATAATAGGCAGAAGGATGAAGATGTCCTGTTTTTGGATATTGGGAAGACAGCACACCCCCAACTGTGAATTGAGAAGTATCAGCTTCTACGAAAAATTGTTGGTCTGGGTTCGGGTGTTGCAAAATGGGAGCAGAGTTGAATTTTTGCCTTAGGGTCATGAAGCCCTGTTCAGCAGCGTTATTCCAAACAAAAGGTTGTCTCTTTTCGAGCAGCTTAGTGATTGGGACTACAATTTTGGAAAAGTGTGGAATGAAGTGTCTGTAAAATTAGGCATAGGCAAGCACTTCCTGAATTTCTTTAACTATGGTTGGCGTGGGCCAGGTTAAGATTGATTCCACCTTTTTGGGACCCATAGTGATTCCTTCTGGTGACAGGTGGTACCCAAGAAATTCTACAGATCGGATATGAAAACACATTTTTCTAGCTTGGAATACAGATTATGTCCTCTTAAAAATTGAGGAAAAAAGTTTACATGATTCACATATGCTTGTTCGATGTAAATAAGGATATCGCCAATATAGATGATGACGCATATGTACAGCAAATCCTGTAACACTTCATTAATGAACTATTGAAACACTGCTGGGGTATTACAAAACCCAAAAGGCATCACAATGTATTCATACTGTCTAAAGTTGGTTCTGAATGCAGTTTGTCATTTGTCCCCTTCTTTTACATGTATGAGGTGATAAGCGCTGTGTTAAGTCAAATTTAGTACGAATGGTGTAACATTTCACCTGGTCTAAAACGACTGAAATAAAGGGTAAGGGATATTGATTTTTAACTGGGACTTGTTGACTGCTCTGTGGTTGATGCAGGCCCTTAATTCCTCATTCTTTTTTGGGACAAAAAAAGAGGTGAGGAGACGGGTGAGGTGGAGTGTCATATGAACTCCAACTGTAGACGTTCGTCCACATATTTGTGAAGGAACTGCATCTTGGGTTCTGTTAGAGCATATATTCTGCTACAAGGGAGCGGTACCACAGGTATCAAATCAATACAACAGTCATAGGGCCAGATGTATGAAAACAGGGGTCTGCGAATCGCAAAATGCAATTTTTAAGAAATCGCAATTTCCGAGTCGCAATTGGCCATGTAACAAAATTGCGATTCGGAATTAGCGATTTCTTAAAAATCGCTATTTGTGGTTTGCGAGGCCCATTTTCCGAAACGCAATTTGCATTCTCGCAATTAGCGATTTTTTTGCGATTCGGTATAAAATCGCAAAATGCGAGAAAGTTCTAGAATGCACACCTGGAGGTGATTGATGACTCATCAGCAGGAAATGAGTCATCCCAGGCAGGTATAAAAGCCACACCCAAGCCAGCATCCAGAGTGAGAGCAGCCCAGCCACTGTGAGGAGCACTGTGAAGGAGCAGCAGCATCTGAGCCACCATGGAGCCCCAAGGTCCTGGAGCAGAGAAGCAGGAGAGGAAGCGCAAGCTCAAATTTAGTGAGCAGGAGCTGGAGATCCTCACAGAGGAGGTGGTGAGGAGCCATGACCGCCTGTTTGGCAAACCCTCCCTCCAGGTGCCAGAGAGCGAGAAGAGGAGACTCTGGCTGGACATCCAAACGAAGATTTGCTCCATTGGAGTGGCCCAGCGCTCCATAGATTAAATCAAGAAGCGCTGGTATGACCTGCGGTCCCGGGCTAAGGAGAGGGTGGCAAGGTGACTTGCAGAGGCCAGGAGCACAGGAGGTGGACCACCAACGGAGCCACCTGCCACACCACTGGAGGACCTGGTGGAATCAACCCTCCTACCAGAAGCAGTGACAGGGGTCACTGACATAGACACCTCGGCCCACCCAAGTACCAGCCAAGGTAAGTGCCAAATCTGTTGTGTGAACACTGTATGTCCATGCATAAAAGCCACTTAGGAATTAGCATGTAATGTGAAGTAGTGTGTGAAGTAGTCCACTCCACATCTCATTAGCAGCAAAAACATGCATTATGGGAGTCGCAGTCCACAAACTAGAACAGACAGTGGCATGATAATGTTAGCAAGCATAGGGACACCCAAGGTAACACAACACACACTACACCATGTACAGCAGTATGTATAGTATTATTGCCATTTATGGACAGATAATGTAACATACAGAACTGACATGCTGCATATTTTTGTTGCAGGTGGGCCTGGCACAGCAGCCACAGCAGAGACGGGTGTAGCGAACACGGACACTCAGCTGCCCTCAGACAACAACACCAGTGGGTCCAGCAATCTTCCTACTGTGCGCCGCAGGCCTAGGCCGTTACCACTAACGGACCTCAGTGGTGACTCAGATGTGCAGCAGGAGAGTTCCGGCACACCATCCGCATCTGGGATGCGCAGCCAGGTACCGGAGGACAGGGGTCCTGCAGCGCGTCGTCCACGTGCCCCAGCGTCACTACAGCAATTGCACATAGGCAGCTGAGGGTACATCCCTGTTCGGTGGACTGGAGGCTGCAATGTTGCAGCAACAACGGCAGCAAAATCGAAGGATCCAAAGTTTGGACAGGAGCCTCAGAGTCCACAATCGGAACACAGTCGGACTGCATCGGAGACTGGACACCCTCAATGAGAACATAAACCAGCTGCGTGAGGGACAGGTACAGGCCTCCCAGGACACTCGTGAGTTGACAACTGCTGTGCGTGACCTGTGCGAGGAGCTGCGACAAGAACGCCTGAGTAGACGCAGACATGAGCACCGATTCCGCACCATGTTTGCGACATACTGCCGGTCATCCAATCGCATGGCCAACTCCACCGCCCTCATTGCCTGTCGTGCTGTGGTGGCCCAGGTTGAGGCTTCACACACCAGTAGGGATGTGGTCCAGGCCCTTGTGCAGATCACCACTGTGATCGAACAGGTATTGGGACAGAGGTCGGCCACTCCGAGTGAGGTTGCCTTGGGTGACACACAGGATACCTCAAGCCTCAGCAGTGTGCACCTACCAGCTCCAGACCACAGACGGCGCAGTGCCAGGCGCAGCACTGCCACAGAGCCTGACATTCAGGGTGCCAGTGATGCAACTGGGCACCCCAGTGGTGTGCGAGGGAGGAGGAAGTGACTTTTGCCTCATTGACTCTGGTGTCCCCACTATGGAGTAATAGTGTGGGACCCTGTTCATTTGTTCATTTTCGTTTTGACAATACCCCTTTTATTTTACACATCACAATTCTGACCCTGCCGTAAAGGAATGCATTTTATTTCTCACTATAGCTACAGTAGTCAGTAGAGTTTGATTGTACATAGTCACGTCTGGAATGGTTGTGTGTGATGTCAGCAGGCCTTTGCCGTCCCTCTGCTGCACTGGTCCTGTCTGCTGGCTGTAGAGGTGGTATAGGATCGTCATCCTCATCTGATTCAGTGTCACTGATTTCTATAGGTATGCCCCTGGTTGTAGCTATATTGTGCAAGATTGCACAAGTAGCCACTATTCTACCTGGCCACGAGATCAGTTATGATGAAGGTGGCATTGCATATCTCCTGTTTATTCATGGAATGTTGGTGTTTACGGTTTCGGTACACATACTCTGTGACTGATGGTGGACATATTGCCACATGTGTGCCATCTATGGCACCTAGGACGTGGGGGAAGTGTGCAATTTGATAAAAGTCAATTTTTGTCTGCTGTATTTCCTGTGGGGTGTGGGGGAATCGGATGTACTGTTGGAGTTTTCTTAGTATGGCGTTGATACATGCATTGACAAATCAGGAGAGGGTTCTCTGTGTGACCCCCCCAGCTGCTGCTATGACCCCTTGATAGCTCCCTGAGGTAAGTAGGTGGAGGGTGCATGATACCTGCACATGGATGGGTATGCTATGTGTCCTTAGTGTTCTGCGCTGCAGTATGGGTTGTAGCTCAGCTATGAGATCATGAATCATGGCTGAGTTCACCCTATACCTCTCAAATATGTCCTCCTCTGTCAGGTCAAATAGTGTAATGCGCACTCTAGAAATGCGCTCCTGTCTCCTCCTCCCTCTCCTCAAACCTGCCAGGATCCTCATCCTCCTCGCCATGACGTAAAGTGCAGCCATTGCGGTGGGGGGTCTGAGGCATTCTGGGCCACTTCATATAGGTTGCACCTGGTTACCACCTGCTTTCACTTAGTGGTATTTTGCATGTGCAAAATGCCATTCTGCAAAAAATCGCTAATTGCGATTTTTTGATGCATCTCTTTGCGATTCGGATTTTGCGATTCGCATTTTGCTCCTCGCAATTTCCTACTGGAAATACCGAATCGCAAAATGCGACTCGCAAAACCAGGTCGCAATGCAGGAAATCGCAAATTTTGCGATTTCTTATTTTTGGTCTGCGAATGCCTTTCATGCATCGCAGACTACGTTTTTGCACTCGCAAACGGATGATTTTTGCGATTCGCACCGTTTGCAAGTGTAAAAACTTTTCATACATCTGGCCCATAGTCTACAGTAGATTAGGGGGCAGTTGAGTGGCTTGAAATGGATCAACCACATCCTGGAACTCCTGATATGTTTCAGATAATAAGTCTGGAGGAGAGTCATGAGTGAATGCACAGTGAACTGGGGTTAGAGAGTGTTGGGCTTGTTGTTAGTAAGTGGTCATGCAGAACGGGGAGTCCAAAGTGACTGTTTGATGGACCCAATCATTCTTGGGATTGGGATATTATAACAACTGGATTCCAAATATGGTGCCAAACGTACGAGTGCCAATTAAGTCAATGGTTACCTGTTCAGTATGACCGTTATCACACACAAGAGTTAAAGATTCTTTGTGAAAACGGACGAGCACAGAAGATAGGGCGGAACCACTCAGAGCACATACTGGTTCCGGTGCAGAATTTGGGACTCGTGAGATACCCAATTTGTCCGCCAGACTTAAATCAAGGAAATTTCCTGTTGCTCCAGAATCAAAGAGCACTCTGAGATTTGGTCCACCTTGAGGGGATATTATAACTGTTACTCTGATAATCACGTGACTTGGAATACAGTCAACAACATTTGTTAGGTATTGGGAGATCTGCATGCAAGTATGTCTCGGAGAAACGATCTCCACATTGTCCGAGAGTTTTCCTGCATATCAGATGTCATATCTGTGCTGGCTATTTTCTTCCTCTTTTTAAGTTTACTTGTGCAATCACAACCAAAGTGGCCCGGTTTTCCACAGTAAAGAAGCAAGTTCACCTTCCGTCATCTATTTTTTGCTTCAGAGGATAAGGGACCCCTAATTCCTCCTTTTTGTATCAGTTCTACTTCGGTAAATCTATTGTTGGTATCCTTTCTATCAGTTTTCAGGGCATCTCCCCAGGGTCGTTCAGTTTTCCGCTCTCCTAATCCATGATCTAACATGACTACAATAAACACAGCACAGTTCTCAGGTAACTCAACTATTTGTGACATGGAATCTTTGAGGTCATCTTTTAACCCTCTGTAGAATAGGGACATGTGTTTTTCCTCAGGCCAATGAGTTTCTGCCACCAAACAATTGAAGGTGGTAATATAGGATAAAAGATGTCCACAGCCTTGCTGTAAATTCAGCAGTTCATTATTGGATGATTGAATAAAAACATGTTTATCAAAGGGATGTGTCATTTCAGCCTTAAATGCCAGAAAGTTATGCAAAATGGGATTGCTGTGCTCGGCTACAGATATGGATCAATCAGCTGCCACATACATCATGCAGGAAATCATGAAAGCAACATTAGCTGCATCATATGTTAAGATCTGTTGTCTGCATAAAAGTGTATTTGACTTTGGCTCATGAAGACAGCAAAGCATGCACTATCCCCGGTATTGGCTAAGGACACTGGGCTAGGTGTCATGACAGTGACATGTAGGCTTTGATCTGTGTGTGATTGGGATGAGGAGGCTACAGGTATACGTCTAAACTTAGGGGGACAAAGAACAAGTATTGCATGAAGACAGGTTTATTTCGAGCTAATGCCACTTTCAACTCTTGATTGTATGCCTTTCTGATGGAAGGGTCTGGATAAAAGTGGTTAATTGTTCGGTCTCAGAAGAAACTTGATCTGAGGTTTGAACCAAGTCCTCCATGTTCTAGTTGTTGTGGCTCAGCTTTCTGTTGCGAGCCACTTACCTGAATTTCCAGGTGGTTCCAAAGGGGAGATGACAGTCCCCACTCCTTCTGAGGTTGCCAATGCTTAGCAGTGATTGTAATACTGCCTCCAAGGGGAACCCCCAGGGGAAGAGGGCTTGGGAATATGAGAGAAGGAGAGGATACCAAAGATTTCTTGATACTGTCTGTGCTCCTGGACACCTGGTTATGGCATGTGTCTGTGGAAAAGCCAAGGACTGGTTCTGGAATCCCTCAACTCACATCACCCTATGGTTGATGTGATTATTACTAGGTAGCCAGAATGCCTGTAGGAGATAGACAAACGTATGTCACCACTTGTAGTTTTAATACACTTGTTGACTAGCTTATCCGCATGTTGCTCACTTAGGAATACAAATTCTAAAAGCATGGGAACCTTAGCATCAAAATAACATTTATGAACTTTCCTTTTTATGTAATTTTTTTTTAACTAAGTCCTTTTTCTTTTTCTTTTCTTTTTCCTTTCAAGAAGCGTCGGAATCCATGACATCCGGAATGCGATCGGGAGCTGGAGGTGAAGTGACTGGAGACACAGGTGAGTATGGAATACAACAAGGGTAAGCATCTGATTGTGGGTGGAAGGGGTTTTTATACAGTTTCAAGAGCAGAGGTGTATCCTGGCACATGTGAAGAAAATAACGTTACGACACGTGAAGTTGCAGTGCACATGGAGTTGAAGCAACATTTTGCAGGTGCCAATGTCTAATTGGGTGTGGCAACGGCAATACCTCATGTATGCTAAACAGTGATAACGTCAGCATGAAAATGTACATTTCCTGTTTCCTGTGCTGCTAAAGAGCTCATTACGGGGACAATAAGAACATTTATCTGAACAACACATAGCTTAATAAGCATTGGTACATGCACATTGAACAAAAACCCTTTTCACAATGCTATCGGAGTACCAGTGGGGCACTTAAGGGATAAAGGGAGTGAAGGGAAACTGACCTAAGGAGTATGGAGTACTCAAGAGATGCTTGATTAGGTAACACTCGCCGTGGAGTTCTTAACACATTTGCCTCAAGTGTGGCAGGACTGTACGTATGCAGTTTTGAGAGCAAACATATCCTACATGACAGCAATCCATACAGAAAGTACATGATGCTGGAGAGGCGGTACATAGATGATATCCTGATCATTTGGGAGGGGGACACCACCTCTATCACTTCTTTCCTTAATTGGAGTATTGACTGTGATAACAACCTTAATTTCACCCACACTATGAACAGGGAATCCATCACATTCTTGGATGTGACAATTTTTACCCAACAGGGAAAGCTGAACACAAAAACATATCACAAACCCACAGACAGGAACACATTACTAAAGTTTGACAGCTCCCATTCCACAACCCTGAGGGAAAATCTACAGTTCGGGCAATTTCTCAGACTTAGGAGAAACTGCAGTAACATGTCTGACTTTAACCTCCAGGCCAGGGCCATCACAGCAAAGATTGGGTTTGTGGCTATCACAATATGGTGATAAAAACAACCCTCAAGCGGGCAAAAGCTCAAACCAGAGGGGCATTGTTGGAGAACCATGCTCGTAATATCATAACTATACCACTCACTTGCATCACAACCTCCAACACGATTTCCAACCAAGTGAAAAAGGTGATCAATAAACATTGGAGGATACTACAAACAGGCAAACTGAGATAAGAAAAACCTTTGCTTTCCTTCAAAAGAGCAAAAAGCCTGAAGAATAGTCTAGTGTCAACCCACCCCCCAAAATGTTTAGAAACCAAAACTACAGTTCTTGTTAATGGGTGTGTACTTGATGTTGGGGGCCCTCTGTGTGTGGCAACTGTGGCATTTGCTATTTATCCTGCACCACCAAAACACAGAGGGGCATATTTATACTCTGTTTACTCCCAATTAGCGTCATTTTTTTTTACTCTAATTCGGTGCAAAACTAACTCCATATTTTTACTTTGGTGCTAGACCTGTCTAGCGCCAAATTTATGGAGTTAAAGTCATTTTTTGGAAGTGAAGACCTACCTTGCCTTAATGAGATGCAAGGTAGGCGTTCCTGGGCAAAAAATGACTCTATTGCCTTAACGCCATTTTATACTCCCATGCAAACATGGTGCAAGGCAAGGAGGAGGGGTCAAAAAATGGTGCAAAGCTTGCTCTGCCCCATTTATTAAAGGCTGGGTCAGTGCAGGCGTTAGGGGATCTGTGGGACTATTTCCATGGTGGAACACCATGGAATAAGCCCACAGGTGCCCTCCACAGGCCCCAGGGGCCTCCTGCGGAGGATGGGGGACCCCATCCCAGGTAAGTACAGGTAAGTTTGCATAGGGGGCCCTGAAATGGGCCCCCATACATGGCACAGGGTGCAATGGCCATGCCCAGGGGACCCTTGTCCTCTGTCTGTGCTGGCCATTGGGGTGGAGGGCATGACTCCTGCCTTTGCAACTCCACCAACGTAGTATATTTAATAACTTGTCTGTGCAGACTCCACCATGTGGGGATGCCAACAAAAAAGATAAAGACACCTATATGGGAACATCATAGCAACGTACAATGTAAACGGACCACTACAAAAATGAAAAATCATTTTCTCAGAGAGATACACTCTACAAATGACTTGAAATGGGTCATTATAAAACAGTTGGAGAGTAACACCAGCAACACTTTAAAGACAGCTTGTCGAGAAAGAGCAAAATTGGCTATACAAATTGTCCACACACAGAACCAGGTTTAATGGCAACATCCCCAAAAATACAATACAGCTATAAAATGACTCAAACCACGGGCCATAAGTTTACACAGTAACTCAAACATGTTAGGAATATAGCCATCATCACAACCCTTACAGGACACATGCAATATAATGCTCTGAATTCTAGCTGGGAGCATATATTGCTTGCCTTGATTCAATCACTTCTTCAGAGGTGAAATTGCAGGTGCACTAAGTTGCACACCATTTGGTTGAGATCTCTAATCACAATACAACCATCATTGAGGGATCAATAATTCCATGAGGATATCTTGATCATGAATGTGACCAGAACTAACACATTATTAATGGTACAAGTGAGGCATGCAGCATTTGTCCCGAACTAGCCACAACAATTGCAGCCATTGAGAAACCAATCATATTGTGCTTTTACTTCACCTCTCATAGGACCAGATGTACGACCCTTAGTGCTTGTGACTTGCAATTTGCGATTTTTAGTCCGATGTATAACAGTGTCTGAGACACTATTTGCAATTTCCAAATGGATTGCAAGGGACCTGCCTCATTAACAATCATGAGGCAGGTTGCAATTTGCGATCCATTGAGAATGGCCTACACTCACAGGGATGGTGGCCTGCTGGGGTCAGCAGCCCATAATGACTATGACTGCTTTTAAAATAAAGCAGTTTTAAAAAAAACTGAAGCCTGTTTTCCTTAATGGAAAATGGGATGCATTGCAAAAATAAAAATGAAAAGTTTTCTTTTCATTTTTTTAGAGTGGTTAGTGCTCCGTGGGACCACTGCTTGCTCTGAAAAAAAATGCTGGTGCACCCAGTCACAAAAGGGAATAGGTCCCTTGGGGACACCTTCCTGTTTGTGAATGGGTTACCACCACCTTCATGAAACTGGTAAAATATTAATGTTTTGCATTCCCGGTCGCAAAACATTCATACATACCAGTGCAACTTGCTAATAGGGAGGGACGTCCTTAACACGCCCCTTCCATATAGCAACTCCCAAACTCTATTTTGTGAGTCAGTAATAGGTTACCGACTCGAAAATACTGAGACCTGCCACAACCACAGAATACAGTCTATGGACACCAGCAAACGTGCTTCGTTGACAGACACCCCGATATGTGTTAAGCACTTTTGGAAGCAACCCCACCGCTGCTGGCTAAAAGTATTTAGTCTGGCGTAGCTATGGGAAGAGTAGAAGACAGAGTTCATGAGGACCAAATTAGGTACATAGCAGGAGAGACACCTTGATGAAGTAAATGGAGAAGAAGTGTTTGGAAGCCACATTTATGCCCAGAGAGACAAAGGCAGCATCCAACCATATTTGTGTCCCCACAGTGTGTGACTAGCGGTTCTGCCCCTGTTGGACACAAAAAGTATGTTTCCTTTCTTTGTACACCTATAATACATGAGAAACTATGGGAATCATTATGACCCTAATGGTCACTAGACCGCCAGGATCACAGTCGCAGCCAAAGTGGCGATCCGACCGCGACATTATGACAGCTGCAGAGCTGCAACTGTCAAAATGCCGACACCGCCAGGCTGCCGCCAGCCTGCAGTCTGGTGGTCCCGGCGGTTGTAATCCAGAAGTAGCGCCGCCCTGGGGATTACGAGTCCCCATCTGCCAGCCTTTCCATGGTGATAAACACCGCAATGGAAAGGATGGCGGTATGGGGGCCTCAGGGGGCAGTGCAGGGGCCCACATTGCGCATTCCACTGCCTGAATTACAGGCAGTGGATTGAGCGATGGGTGCTGCTGCACCCGCTGCACTGCCACATTGCAGCCGGCTCCATTAGGACCCAGCTCCAATGTTAAGTCCCTGCTCCCTGCTGGGCCGGCGGATGGAAACTCTGTACTGTTACCATGCTGTACTCATGTATCATAGTGCAAGGAGGGCTGCTTTGAGGGAGATGACATAGTTGTTTAGTAAGACAAACACACCTACACAGACAGGAGATGAACCTGAACTCTACCATGTCCATGAGTTCCATGCAATGTACAACAACAACAAAATGAGGAGCCATCAATGGCAACAAGAGCATAGTGTCCTGGAAATGCCATCCCTGGGGTGGTGCAAGGTCTCAGTACAGCATGGTTGTTTGTGAAACATGTAAGACTGTGACAGTTGAAAATTGCCATGTGTGGTGCTGTGGCATGAGCACAGCAACACCCATTGTAAGGCCTCACCATGCAAATGGATGCAAAGGGAGGGTAGAACATGAAAGATGGCATCAAGCCACAAAAAGGATAGACAACACACTTAGAAGATATGACACAGCCAATTCTGCCAACTGGGTTTCCATTCATGTGACATGCAGGTGGGGCATAGGGCTGTAGACTGCAACTATAATGTACAGGAACAATCTTTTGGAACTAAGGGGTGCATCATAGGCCCCTAGTGCCACAGGAGTGTTACCTTCAGTGATGCTCCTGTGGCGCTAAGCATTGCGCTGTATTGACAAGGTGGCATTAAGCCACTTTTTGTGACTGAATGTCACCTTGTAAATACGGCCCCTTCCTGACCATCACTGTGCGTGGAAGGTGGTGCAATGGGTGTTGCTGTGAGGGTGCAACAGCAACACCCATTGCATTATGATGCTGCCTCAGAAACATGGAATTTTTTCAACTTGAGGCAGGGCCAAAACCCTTCTGCCAGCCCTAGGAGTGGTGTTTGCAGGGTGCAATGAGGAGGGATAAATTTTTTCCTCCTTGTTTATTGCTTTTTTGTGAGCTGCATTCTGCAACATGCATAGGAAGAGCAAAATGCCAGAAATTATTGTTTATGTGCGTGAAGGTGTTCCTTCTTGCATATAAACAATCATTTGTAAATGACGCTTTGGCTCTTCTGTGTGTGCTGCATCCTACAGCTCACACAGAAGTGCCAAAGTGTCATTAGTTTTTGTTAATGTGCAGGAAGTGACACCTTCCCGCACATAAACAATCATACCCCTCAATGCATACATCCTTGCACAATGGTGCAAGGATGCCTGCGTTGGCTACTGAATGTTTCACCAGCGCAGGGGACAACACAGGGGTGCACTGTATTCACAGGGATGTTGCATCTAAACTCTAACAGATCCTCCTTGCTGCAGTGATGTCATATGTAGTGCCGCAGATGGCAGCTACCGGGAATTGGGTTCCACATCTCCAACCACTGAAGTGTGTGTGGCCCCCTCTATGTCTCCACTACCACCATCAAGGGTAGAGGAGGCACCACACACATCAGAGGATGAAGATGTGGAACAGATCATCTTCACCCGTACGAGTTCCCGGTATCACTAGACCATGCCACATGGGCAGTGTTTTCCTTTGTCCTCTGCTTGACATCATGCCACTGTTGCAGATATGCACTCTTCTTCAACACACTGTTGACCTTTCTGCTATGGACTGAAATTGTCTCTAACTTTTGAATTGGCAATTTATGTTCCCCTGCACTGAAAGACACTTTACCCAAACATGTCCCATGACATGTCCCTCAACCCTGGACTTGTGTTGTGTCCCATTTGGATGGATTCCATCACAGACTGGACATTGTAAATATTGCGCTATAACACTTGTTATTAAACATCACCTACACAACCAAAATGTTTTTGTGTGTTGTGACACATATACTATGCCTAGGAATTGTGATGTGTGTAACATGTCTCAAGTCACAGAGTGTCAGTACAAAAGTGCATGATTATACGGGCACATATCTATGCACATGGTACCTACATGATGAACGTTGATGCTGATCTCATCCTCTACAAGCAATTCACTTAGTATGTAAAACATGTTGAACACATGTATGCTACACTCATTACATATGGCAGGAATGGCTGTGAAACAGGTCTCAAGCAATATCATCAGCTGGGAGTACCAGTAGAACACATTGGTGTGAAACAGAGGGACTCAACCTCATCTGTAATTGCCACTGGTCATTTTAGCAGGAAAGGAATTAAATGTCCCACGGTGCCCAACATTCAGACACAGAACCCATACAATGACAGCTGAATTACCACACCTATCTGTCCCATACATGCTCAACATAGTCACCTTGAGTGGTGGGTACACTGGATGGCAGATGCAAATACAAGTAGATGTGTTGTAACTGCCAATGTGACAGCTCAGTTATAAGAAGGTGATAGGGATCTGGAGGCAGGACGGAATCCCTAGTACAACACACAATTTTCACGGTACACCCATGGGAAGGCCCTGAGACCCAAGCATATGACACATGAAGTAAGGGAGTACCCACAATTTTTAAATTCGATTTTAACAAAACTAAAAAGAATTAAGAACACCTATCCTGACCTAACCTAACATATCCTAACTATAAATGACCCACAACAGATCCTAACTACTCTATACTACACTTACCTAACACATTTAATAACACACTCTAAACATTTGCCCACCCCCCATTATATCACAAGACACATGCAGGACAACATAAACTAAACTACACATTTACTACCTATTACTAAACAAATATATATTTTTGTGGTATATTTGATTTTTTAATATATATATATATATTTTTTTATAAACACATAAAAGCCCGAACATCATCCCCCACCCACCCACATAGTAAAATGTAAAAAGTAGGAAACCCACTCCCCAAACCTACTTATCCTAATTAACCCACTAACCTAATCTAACCTACAGCTAACCCCCTAATACCTGCTAAAAAAAAAAAAGAAATGAGGAAGGAAGGAGGTGACTGAACCTAGGAAGAGAGGCATCATGCCATTCAGAGGTTGGCCCTCTTGAGTTTCCTCTTAAGGTATTTGATTGTCTTAGTGTTCATCACCACCTCTTTCTCACTTGAGTCCAACTTTTTGAGGACTTGGGTCACATCCCTCTGTAAGTCTCTGATGGCACTCATGTCCATGACAGCAGGCGTGGTTGGCTGCGGGACGGATGTTGAGGGTGCAGCAGCTGGAGCAATTTTGATGGTGGCAGCTGTGGCCCCCTGCACAGCTGTGGTGCTTGGTCCACCCTGTATGGTCAGTGTGGGTCCCCCCTGGTTGAATGCCCACTACTCACTGGTGGATCGCTCCAAGCGATAGCGGCATGCCATCCTCCTGAACCCAGATTCCACTGCCGGTATGTGCCAATAGCTGACTGCCCTCTTCTGAAAGGAATGCAGTTCCTTGTTGTTCATGTTGGCAGCCGTTAAAATGAGACAGGCAACCATCAGAGTCAGCACTCTGTGGAGTATGTACAGATAATTCACTTACTATCTACATCGATTTGCACATGCACTCCTACTCACATTCCAGATAATACCATGGCCCTGATGGATGAAACCACAATGCAGCCTTAGCACCATTTCGTTGACACCATAGCCACCCACAACAAGATTAGGAAACAAACAAAATTAGACGTGCATTGATTTTGAACAATGTGTAACAATGCAAAGGTAGAGTCAACTTCACACGGATCAGGGCCTCTATTCCTCATCATCTGTGTCAAATTTACAAACATATATCACCAGTAACTTGTATTTGTTATTGGGAGTATGGGATGCAGTTAGTTACTATAAGGGGTCAGTGTTGATAGGTACACCTGCAAGCCTTATTAAAATGACTGTCACCTACACTGTGAGCATCACATCTACCTACAAATTTGTTGTTCCCACCCCCTGTGCCTCAGGGGCAATGGCGATGCAAATCATCATCTGAACTGTCCAGGTCACCCACCAAGGCATGCCCACTCATACATGGAGTCAAAGAGTGGACCATATGTTAGGTGGCGACAACTAGGAAGCTGGAATCCATAGGTCTATCACATCTACATTCATACATCCAGGTGTAGACACCAATCAATACCTGATCAGCCAGTACCATTCCTCACACACACATATCCATGCCAGCACATGATTGGACTTGACCTGCATGCACGCCTATTGCATTCCATTTAAGTATCACGTAAGTAGAGCACAATATATGTGGCACCATGCTGGGGGACAATTGCCCACCCAGTCCTACATGTACATTACAGTACAGGAATGCACCAAATTGTCTACAAAATGGTGCATCACTGTGTTGTGAGAATGACAGTGTGTCCCAGTGCCATTATTTTCACAACAGTGCACAACTAAGTCACATATGGGCCTACATGTGGCTTGTCATTACCTTGTTTATCAAATGCTGCCCGATGAGCACGACAAGCCTCAGAAGATATGACTCTCTGCACAGGCATAGGGAACCACTTAAATGTAACACAGTGTCACCATCCAGCCTATTTTGATTTCTGATCATTTGACAGCTCATCACTTCTAGCATTGGGTGCAACACACATGACTCACTCACACAAAACACTTAATGACTACACAGGACAGACAAAATCACACTTACTGGATACATCTGGGTCCTCAAATCTTGCCACTTAGCCTATGGTGTAGGGGGCAGGTCCATCTGAAAGATATGGATGGAAAACCATGGTTAGTATCATATCACTGTCACTACTAGTGGACAACATATTACAGTGTGTACAATTTCAGAGGAGTGAGCTAATTATCCAGGTTGAGGACAGTGCAACAGACACACCACTGAAAACCCGCAATGAGACTGACACTCAGGTGAGTGAGAGCCACACATCTGCACTCTTACACTGGGCCTGAGACTCATGTACTGCTACACCATGCAACAACCATATGTGACCAATCTGTAGAAGATGAAACTCCATGGAATGAGGGGAAGTTGAGTGACAGATACATAACACTACCCTGGTGCTCTGCAAGACAACTGACTCAAGTATTCTGGCTTGTCCTGCAAGGCACACAGAGGCACTTTGTGAAGGACAAGCGGCTCAATTTTTAGTCTGTAATTTTCATGCATTGAGTAATCCATGACTGATGTGTCACAGTTGGCTGATGGTATCAAATGCCCCATTGCTAGTGCCCCCCAAGGCGGGTATTCCCCCTTTTGTAAACATAATGGCAGGGATGATGTATGTGAAATTCGGACAATGACATGGATTAGGCTACTTTGTATTCACAATCCAGTTACATATGGTATGCTGGCGGTGTCTTGGGCTATCATACATGACCCAATACTGGGCCACAGATGTTGCCATGGCCCCTGAAAAGTGAGACTTAGTGATGTTTGTGCATGACACACCTAACATCTGACTTGCATTGCATTGGTAAAATGGAAGGAGATGTGAACCCCATGTTAATACTGTCACAGTGACACTTCATTCTGGTTGCATGCAACCTGTCCACAAGCATTGCATGCACCATGCCAAAACATCTGCTACTTTCATTCAAGTGCAGTGAATAGTAAATAGTTTGCCAATGGGAGACTCACCAAGAGGGCCACCAATCACCACACCAAGATGGTCCAGAGGATCTTGCTCCCTAGCCACCAGATCAACCCAGCGATGCTTCAGCTGGTGGTCATTGCGGCTGCTGCGGTACAACTTCTTCAGGTGGTGGAGCACCTTGCCCCACCGCAGCCGCCTCGCCTACGTCCGGTAGCCGTGTATCACACAGCCACCCATCTCCAACATTAATGGGAGGTTGTGGGCTAACAGCCACACAAATCCTCCCAGCTCCTCCTCCCACATTCTAGTCTGCCTCCCCCTACCAGATATTGCAATGGGGTACAGGCTGGAAATGAGAAATAATAGTTGTAATAAACAGAAGTAAGTAAAGGAAACTTAACGCCCAAAATCTAACAATCCCCACTAACCCACCTATACAACTAACCCGGACAGACACCCCACAGCACAGGTACAAGGAAAAATGCAAAAAACACACAAATTCACAGACACTGGAACAATTTACAATCAAATACAACAGTAAACACAGCAGTAGGAAACCCCAAGATTCATAACAAAGCAATAAGACACCACCAACTCCAAGACACAACCACACAGTCAAATGAGGCAAAGACTGTAAAGAGAAAGTGAAAGTAGACCCACTGTACCATGCCTCTAAACAGGATATCCTATTACATCTCTTCCTGTCCCCGTGCATCATGTTTGCTGTGTGACGCATCTGATATTTGCGAGAGTATTTCTGAAGCATGACTTATGTGCGTCTTTTTTTATTGATGCATTACCTTTATGCGTCGATTTAGCAATAAATCAGCATTGCTATGAGTGCGAAGGTGAAATTCACGCTAAGGGCCCATGGGTCATATACTTTGCATTTGCTGATGGTTTCGGCACATTTGTGTAACTTGTTTTTACTCTATTCCTGATTCCGTGATTTTGTCCATTGTCAATGGATGCACCCTGTATCAACATACAAACTGAATGGGCTGGACTGCAGTGTGGCATTCTGTGTATGGCTACATGTGGTAGTCCATAGAACAATGGGATTTGGGTGTGATTGGTCCGTTACACCAATGTCTGTGTTACAGAATCAACAGCATGCAAATGCATTCACGTCATGCATATGTATGCATGTGTGACAACAGTGTATCCACATAGGTATGGCAGTCAGTACTATGCAAAAGTCATGGCATGTGATTATGAATTGTGTTCACTTATGTGCTGTGTGTAGTTTTCTTACAGAGCATCACATTTCAGACGACATACACAGCTCGGGAATTGTTGATGATGGCTGATGAATGGTATTTGGCAAATGTTACCCGACAACTGTCTGCATATGTTAACCTTGAGTATATGGATGACTGGTGTGTTGACTACACATATATCTGACATGTGTACATATTTGGTACATACTGTGATTGACACACTATACCTACATTCCAACCATATCATGTATTGAACACAATAGACAGTTGAAAGCCATTACATTTTACATTGTAATAATACATTTTGTGTGGTGGACCTGCAGCCACAGCTGCACATGTCCTCATCCATTGTGATGTGCATTGCACAGATGTGACAGTCCAAAGTGTGAGATCATGTGTACCCTGTGACAGGATTGGGTCCCATGGCAGGGGCAGGAGTGATTTCCATGGATGTACTGCACAGGCTCCATTTCTCCCATTGCTCGTCATACCTGGGCTAATTATGTTGACCATTGTCACCAATGATATTCCCCCTTGTCACACATGCTCCATGCAGCCATTGCTCACACTCTCTCACTGAATTGTGTTAGTGGTCTGTTCAAACATTACAGTCTCATCATATTTTGACATCCACTGCCTCATGTGTGGGCCCATTGTTTACCTCCTATTTGGACATGTAGTAGTTGGGTGTGATGAGCAATTGTTGTACAAGTTGGCAACGTGAATGTAATTAATATGTCGTGGTCCATAAATTGTGCCCTTCAGTTGTCACATTCAAGTGATGAGGCTAATTGTGATGGTAGCAGTTCACTCTTATGCTTCACATGTGATGTTGCTACAGTACTCTTCAGATTAGTGTTTGTGACATGCTCCCTGAGGTTAGACTCACAATCCTGAGGTATATGTTTTAGAGATTGAAGACACCAAAGCTGGATTGTGTGCGTAAGTGAGGTGTTTATTGTCAAAAGTTATAAGGTAAGTTATGTGATTATTATGTGAAGAAGTTCTGTACAATGTGCAGTCTGGGGCATAACCCAGCAGCTGCGTTGTGGTCTTTCCCTTCATTTTCTTTTCCACCATCCTCCTCCTCCTCCTCAGGCAGGTCATTAACCTGCTCATATAATGGTACATTAACCCACACACATATGTTGTGCGGGATAGCACAAGTCAATATGATCTTGCAGACCATATATAGGAGGCTGCCCCATGTGTTGTCTAGGCACCCGAATCTGGACTTTAGGATGCCAAATGTTCTCTCCACAATGGTCCGTGTTCTCTGATGTCCCTCACTAAATGCACGCTCTGCTACTGTGGTTGGGTTTTTAAATGGGGTCATTAGTCATGGCTGCATGCCATAACACTGGTCCGCTGCAAACGATTAAGGGTTTGCAACAGGTTTGTCATGTAGCATGGCAGTTGATATTTTGAGTTGGTTGTGACTCATATGTGTTTGTGGTGTGATGTGAGTTCCTATCCTTGTATGATGTCTCCTCACCACCGGGTTGTTGGACATGACAATCTTGTGTTTGGCTCATGGAACTGGTACATATGATCTGGATTCCAAACTGATGGTCACGATGTATGTACCATGCATTGTGTAGTGCACCTTTGCATCAGTGTGCTGTCACTAGAGGGGACATGACACATCCTCACAACACAATGGGGTCAGATGTGGTGGCAACATTGTAGCACTACAGAGCCTGGACATCCCATCCCTTTTGACATGTGACATTGCAGATGATGTGCCACACTTAGGGCCTTTTTAAATTGGTAAGTGACAATGCACAACACATCTAATAACTTGACTACACTGTCCTGCAACATTTATACCATGCAAGAATGCTCCATGTGTGACATGTTACTGCGCAACCCTTTGTTGTCCCCTGTGCCTGATGCTCATATGCAGCCGTGCACCTACACTACCTACCTTGCACCACGGTACTTGGCTATCTGCCTTGTGGAGGTGAATGTATCTGTGCAAGAAGAGACATCACCCTATACATATGCTGTTTTGATGGCCATTTGACTCTTTCTGTGTGTGAAGCAGTATGCAGCGTGCATTGGTGGCATATTCATCTGAGTTCAGAGCACAGTATACTTGTCAACACCAGGACAGTGCGCGCTCTACGGGCATCTAGAATGCAAAAACCCAACACTCGCAAGATAATGTAATTTATGCATTGTGATGATATGTTATTGTTTAACCTTTTGCATTGTAGAATTCCATCCAAAAGATTCATTTTTAAGGTGCTTATAAATACTGTACATTTGCAATGTATTGCTGCAGACATTCAGAGTGTGTTAGGGTGTGGTCCCTTTCCAGGGCCTTCTAGAGACTTTCCCTGCTACATGCCTGGGCGTGGTTCTAGGCTGGGCCAAGACTATAAAAGAGAGTCAGCCCAACTTCCAGTGCTCACTATTCAGAGGTCCCGGTGCAGAGCAGCAGCTTCTTCCTGAGCTCCTGTCCCAGCGGCCTATTTGGATTTTCCAGTCTTCTGCACTCATCTCTCATTGGTGATCACTGTTTCCAGGCGGTAACACGGTGTTTGGACATTTCCCAACACCGTAATTGAGAATTTTCATATTCTTGATTTAAATTCTTAAATGAATAACAGATTACTTGTGTGCTGCCATTTTTTGACATTTGTATGGTGGTTTGCAAATAGGGAGGAGGCGCAATTTATTCCATAAAGATTTGACTTCGTTATTACATTGTTATTCATTGCATGCTGATATTTCTTGACATTTACATGATGTTTTACGAGTTGGCAAGACGTGCAACTCGTTTCATGAGCATTTAACTTTGTTGTTCATTGCGCGCTACCTTTTCTTGACATTTACATGGTGGCATTCGAATCGGCGAAACGCGCGATTCACTTCTCGTGTGTAATTCATGCTGTTCATTGTGCGCTACCATTTTCTGGCATTTACATGGTGGCATTCGAATTGGCAACACGCGCGATTCTTTCCTTGAGTGTTTTTTCATGTTATTCATTGTGCGCTACCTTTTCTTGGCATTTGCATGGTGGCATTTGAATCGACAAGACGCGCAATTCTTTCCCTGAGTGCTTTTCATGTTGTTCATTGTGCGCTACCATTTCTTTGCATTTGTATGGTGGCATTTGAATCGGCAAGACGCGCAATTCTTTCCTCGTGTATAAATAATGTAAATTACTGTGCGCTACTATTCTAAGACATTTTCTTGGTAGCATTTCAAGTTGACACGTTGCGTCATTTATTCCTTGAATCTACGTTGTGTGATTTCATGGTGCACAATCCTTTATGGTGTTTAATACTCATATAAAAATCTGCAATGTGCGCAATTCACTTCCCAATGTTTTTTCTGAGATGAACACAACAATACCAGAGTTCTAGATGTAATGCTGTGTGTTCCTGATATATATTCTTAAAAGGAGATTCATATGGTTGTTTAGAAATTGCTGAGAGTGTTTCCTGATTCTCATGCTAAAGAAAGTACTCGAATCTGAAAGTCCTATTTAACTTTTCCTGTTTCCTCCTCAGGCATTCGGTCATCTAAAGCCTAGTCAGTTTTAGGACTATTTTAGGGTTGTTCATGGTTTTTCGGAAAAGACGAAGCTTAGAGTTGTAGCATGGTACTGATTTCATGAGATATAATTTTGATGTTGTGTTTTAACCTTTTGCTTCCTACAGGTCTCCTTCCCAGCTGTTCCCGTCCTAATCCCCTTTTCCCCACTTGGACTCTCTTAGACTCTGTGATAAATCTAATCAGAGTATTGGAGCTGTCTTGTGGTGGAAGTGTTGGGAACGTGCACAGACCCCGAGGATCTGGTGACTCTGACAATACTTCCTTATTGCAACCTGCATACAGCGCCCCTGGGGTGGTGTTTGTTGTTGCACTGCCTCAGGTTTAAGGTGACAGCTACATCTGAGTCAGCATCATCATGCTATGTATCTTGTGGTGACAGACCTGCTGTGAGAAACTTTGCACACCCCTTCCACACTACATACAGCATGGGAGGGTGGCCAAATTACAATGTGGCTTCAAGTCATTATGAAATGGTCATCTGCCAAGTTGTACATACAGTGCAGGCCATGACAATGGAACTGTGGGCTATTACATAGGTCCCTTGGTGTTCCAGAATGGCAGCTAATGTTTGTGGCAGCCATGAGGTGTCCACGGGTGTGTACCCCATTGTCACAGGATGATTAACACAACTACCAGTGCCTCTCCTATGTTCCAAAAGATTAATGTGCATTTATATTGTTGACACATGCACAGTCAGGCTGTAGGATGGAGCGCAGCTACTTAGCAATTGTGTCCCTTGACACAGTGCATGTGAGGTCAGTGATGTCCTGTTTTCTCCTACTGGGTCCCACTATAACATCCATGATCTGCACTGTCTGACAGTGACTTTGCCCCCGGTTGGGCCATTTATTGTATCTGGTACAGATATGATGGTGTTGTGAGTCAGTGAGTGTTGCATGTGAGGTTGCACTACAGTAGGTGTGGTACCACTTTTCACACATCTGGCACATGGTATGGGATGGGCATTGATCTTGTATTCCTATGTGTGTGAGCCAATGCATCAGGCAGATGCCTCTGCACACTAAAGGTAAGTAAGGTGTGTGTTGATGAGATGCATTTGAAATAGGTGCAGGTTGTGTGTTGTTTGATATTTTTTCTGGCAGTGATTTGCACGGCATGACTTGAGGTATCTGTTCCTATTTGGAAATTACATGGCATGGGCATGGTGTATGCCATTGGCATGTCTATGCTATTCTTTGTGTGGTGCAGTGTGTGTGAAGTGTACGTAGCAGGCAACCTGTGGGCACTTGTAGTGGCCTGTATAGTTCTGCTGTTAGCAAAGGGTACATGTCTGCACCTGTCCTTCCCATGGTGTGCCTGTCAAGTTGTGGGTGTGTTACGTACATGTGGGTGTATATATTAGTGTTGTGCACTGATTGTGCTGTACTGCAGCATGGTGCATTTGTGTTATCACCTGCACATGTGCGTTACCCTGGCCATATGTTACTGTAATGGTGTATGTCTTGTGTGTCCGACAGGGTTGGTGTGTTGTGTATACATTGCTATATTTGTTGACTTACCCACATGTAGGCCATTTCCATATTGTCCATCCTAGAACTGTTCATTGATCCTGCTGTGCTGGAATATGTAGGTATCATGGACACTCCCAGGATTCTTGGCCAAACTTTTTATGAATAGTCCCCGTGGTCCACTATGCCCTGCACATTAATGGAATGCATGTGCTTGTGATTCCAGAATAGGTGCTCTGTTGCTGCAGGTGGTACAAGCCAGACATGGGTGCAGTCAATTGCACGAGCACATGCTGGAAGCCATGGATTTGATAAAACATCTGTTTGTTCTCCTGCTGCTTTTGCTGGGTGTTGGGGAAGCTGATGTGGCAGGGTGTCAGGGAGATGATGGCATCTAGAAGATTTGGCAGGAATGCAGAGAACGACAGCTGTGAGACACCAGCAACCAGTGCACCCATTGTTTGGAAGGAACCACTTGTCAGTATGTGAAGGATAGCGAGCAACTTTGTTATAGGAGGTATGTTGTGTGGGGTCTGCAGGCTGGCTGTAATTTTTGGCTCAATGTGGTGCAGCAGTTTTAGTATGTCTTGCCGATTCAGTCTGTAGGCCCTAATAATGTCCAGGTCCCTGAGGCCCAGGAGAGTTGTCCTGGTTCTGAAGACCCTCTCCTGCCTTCTGTGTTGCCTTTGAGGGCCACGTTGTCATGGTGGTGAGTGCAGGAGTTGTTGCTGTCCTCTGCGCCGTCTAGCAAGCTGGATCATTATCACCTCTATCTTCTCCTTTGGGTTGTAATGTTGCTTCTGTGTGTTCTCCTTAAGTAGTGGTGTGTTTTCCTCATTTTAACGCCTGCCCGGACCCAGGCATTACATTTTGATGCAAATCAGTTTTATCGTCATTTTATGGGTCCGCCTCCCACCTGTGCGTCATTTTTGCCCAGGTGGATAAATACGGCGCTAGGGTGTTTGAGTCATTTTTTGGATGGGAACACCTACCCTGAATCTCATTGACGCAAGGAGGTTTCACGCATCCGACAAATGATGCTAACACCAATATTTTGACGCTAGGCATGTCTAGCGTCAAAATCTAATTATGGCATTGAGTTTGAGCTGAATTAATGTAAAAAAATGACGCTAATTTAGCGCAAACAGAGTACAAATATGCCCCAAACTGTGATACAATAGAGCTCAACTGCCTTCACATTGAGCGGTTCTAGTTGAACCCCTCTCTTACAACAACATACCTATAGATATAAAATTGGGAATGGGATCATCGTTGGGGAGGAGTTTAAACCCGAGGTCTACCTGAATGCAAAAATCTGTGCCTTTCTAAAACACACCCCTATCTATATTATTTGTATTAAATCCACTGTTTCAGATTCTTCTGTAAAAAGGCACTGGTACAGCGGTATTGATAAATCAAATCACTTCAGCTACAAGTGCAAGGAGTAAAATTGAAACAATCAAAATACATTTTTTAAAAGGTTTAAACATGAGGCAGATCTCAAGGTTAAACAGTGGAGGGTTAATTTCCAGTTGTGGCCAGTCTTTGCATGAAGAATTAAAGTAACAGAGTTCATTAAATCACTCTTTGGTGAGACAGACTGCTATAGATTGAACGGCTAAGGTGACCTGGTTAACAATTACCAGGCAGAGTATTACTTTGTTGAGTTCCTTGTCGAGACAGTCATAGAATTCCTTGGCTTACAGGCCAAAAGTGTGTACTTTAAATTTCAGGTGTGAAGGAACATCTTGTCATCATCCTTCTTCTAACTTATCAGTTGACTCATATAGTGACTTTTTAGGCACCCAAAAGTAGAGCAATACTTTGAGCGCTTTCAGGTAGGAACTTTGCAATATGTTATTGGTGGCCCTCTGCAGCATGAAATTACATTCTTCTACACACTGTCATTATCGTTGTTTTCTTCTTCAAAAAGACCCCTGTGTGGCCCTTAAATGCTGCTATAACCATAATAGGCTGAAGGGATCAACGTTAGTTGCCTTAGCTCTCAGTCTAAAGGGGTGTGGAGGGCCAACCTATGATCTGTCCATAGGGGAAATATTAATAAAAAATCCCTTGAACACGTGCCACAATGGCAAGGAGCAGATTGAATGTATGACCTTGTTCATGGTTTGAGTCATGTGTCATCTATGATAGTGTAATAGTGCCTCTTTGGCACCAATCAGAACAGATATAGGCCCTCATTACGACCCTGGTGGCTGGGGGAGAAGTGGCGGTAATACTGCCAACAGGCTGGCGGAAATAAAATGGAATTATGACCATGGCGATTACCGCCATGGTCATCCGCCACTTCTCCACTCCGAACGCCAGGGCGGTGATGACTGCTAGGCTGGAGACTTCGGTCTCCAGCCCGGCGGCCGTCACCAGACCGCCGGCTGTATCAGGACCCTGCATACCGCCATGGATTTCGGGTGGTTTGGAACGATCACGAAATCCATGGCGGTAGGCACTATCAGTGCCAGGGAAATCCTTCCCTGGCACTGATAGGGGTCTCCCTCCCCCCGCCTCCCCCACCACAAGTCCTCCCCCCACACCCCTAGCTCCCTGCCACCCCCCAGAGGTGACAGGACCCCCCTCCCGAACCCCACCCAACACATTAACTTACACACACCCCCTCCCCACTCCACCCCAAAATTAACTTACACACACCCCTACACGCACACATATACTACAACAACACATACCCGCACACATACAAACAGACATGCAAACAGACTGACCCGCACACATTTTCAAAACTCACAACACATCCCTGCATGCATACACACACTCACACACCCCCTCTACATACTCACACGCACACCCCCATGTACGCACACAACACACAACACCCCTTGCCCCCTCTCCTAACGGACAATCACCTTACCTTGTCCGGTGATCCTCCGGGAGGGAACTGGATCCATGGGGGCTGCTCCGCCGCCAGCACCCCGTCACCAGAACACCGCCACACCGAATCGTGGGTTGGGATTCGGTGGGCGGTGTTCTGATGACGGCAGGGTGGAGGGGGAGCAGCCTCCACTTCACTGCCAACCGCCAGTATGGCTGCTTTCGGCTCTCCGTCTGGAAAAGGGCAAAGGGCCGCCAGCAGTCATGATTCGCTGTGCGGAAACCCGCCTGCACTGGTGGTCTTCAACACAGCGGTACCTCGGTGGTCTTGAAAAAAGACCGCCGATGTTGAAATGAGGCCCATAATTCAGTTGGAAACTACACAATCACACTAATGTCTGATGATGCTAATACTTAAAAAGTAGTTGTTCTCATCAAATCATAAATTTACCCACAAAGCCTGATTCAAGTCTGAGATAGAGTATATGATCATAAACTCAGTGGTGTGTTCCTGTGTTCAGAATATGTCAAACAGATGAAGACAGCTACTTCACCTCCTTTCTAGGTCTCGCTACAGGCAGTTTTAGTAGCATGAAGCAAGAAAAAAACTTCCACCAGCTACAAAGGTTATGTGTTTTTTTGCTTAAGCATGTTCCTTAGAATATATAACTGCATTGTAGGAAGATTCAAGACTTTTAGCTTACTTGTCCACTGACCAATCACTCTGAATTTAATCAATGCCATTATATCATGTATACAGAAACCAGATAAAGACCCCCTGTTTGCACAAACTATAAGCCAATATTCTCGCTCTTAAACATGGGCATTACAATTCAAGCCAAAGTTGTAGTCAGCAGAATGTGGAGTGATACCCTTACTCATCCATGAAGACCAAGTTGGTTTTGTGCCTGGCAGAGCCTCAGGAGACAACGTACAAATGCTTTTACCTTAGACGTGTGAGGTATAGAATGATCAAGATGATGCACTAGATGGTAAATATCTGCGTGAATGTGGTGAGTGGGGTTATCTTTTTACAACTTCAGATATAGACAGATTGGGACCTGACTTCATACAAAATCTGTGATGGTTTTATACAGAACCAACGGCCCAAATGACCAGTATTATTTCTAAACCTTTTGTAATAAAAAGAGGGACCATACAGCTTGCTGTAGAACCTGTGTGTGTGTGAAAATACAGCAGTCGAATGAGGAAATCTGTATTTAAAAATCCATTGGACAACAGAAATTATTCTTATATGTAAATGGCATTCTGCTCACATTTTATCAGTCAAAAACAGCTTTCCTAGTAGTCTTGAAACTAATATGAGAATTTTCAGTATTTATGGGATATTGTATTAATTGGGCCAAATGAGAGACAGTACCATTGGCCAAATTTACCAGATGTTCTGAAGTGAAAGACCTACCCTGCAAGTGGACGTAAAAGTACCTGCAGTACTTAGGCAATGTACTAACTCAGGGGTTATTTGAACTTGCTGCATGACAATTTATCCCTAACAAAATAAAAAAGATTTCAGCAGACATTCTCAGGTGGTCTAATCTACAGTTGTTAGTCTGGGACATGGTACACTTGGTACCCAAGGACAATTATATATTTATAAGCTTCCACTATTGGTTTTTGGTAACCCAGAGTTAAACTTCTGGAACCTTATGCGATAACGCCTCAAGAAAGGACTCCATTTGCCCTACAAGGGACCATTTTACGTAGCCCACCAACTGTCATTCCTCGTGAGATTACAGCTGCAAAAACCTAGGAATCTGCATAGGTAGCTGTAGACAATGATTGGGACATGCCTTACTCTAATTACAAAGAAGCAGTGGAGGGGAGTAATCCTAAAATCCAAACACTTGCATGCCACAAAGCATCCTGCCATTCAAGCAAAGAAGATCCAATGTGGAACAATGAAATGATTGTAATTTGAAGTTAAATAGTTAGATGGGAAGACAGGAAGTAGGTGGGGATATTTATCCTAACTGACATGATACCTGATGGAAAAAATGAAAACTTTCTGTGAGCCAGTATAAATTAATATAAACGTCACTGCACTAGGTGGTGGAAACACAAAAAGCTCTCCCACTCCTGGAAGCTTAGAACAGCCATTTAAGTAATGTGTATGATTTAAATCTAAAACAATGCACCAAAATACAGAAGGAATTATATATCAAACAAATACACCTATTATGAAATATGTTATTTAATTCACAAGCAAAAATAAAATGAACATCGCCATTTCAATTTGAATGCGAATGTCTAAATTTAGGTGCTTTCTATAAGACAAAGTGAAATGACAGACTCTTGCATATCACTTTGTCTTTTTTTATCCTAATGCATGCTCTTTTATTGTCACAGTGATAACGCGTCCCTTTATGATATTTTATTACACATCAGGACTCGTTTTAGGCCAATGAATCTTTTGACCCAGTTGAGAGACACCTTCGGACGAGATAGCTAATCAATATATCAATCAATACATCAATAATGTCATCAATATTTATCACAACAATGCATTTCACTTTAGTCAAAGTCATTAATCAATTCAAAGACACTACCATGACCTTTCAGCCATGAATAACCCCACCTTGATTCTTAAAATGTTATGAGTTTTATTCCCTATTAATTACAGTCTATAAGCAGATGCGTTAATCTCAACACCAAAAAACATAATAGCATAGTCACAATATGGCAACTGTGATAAGATTTCATTAAAGCGAGGATCACAAACATCAGAACATAACACGGCGTGAACATAGATCAAGTTTATCAGAGTGTCAATAACGTGTCAGTTCAACAAAGCATAGTCTCAGTCGTTTGTCTATTTGCGTCAGTTTTGGTGAACACCTGTCCTAACCACTGATTAGCATTAGCATGTTGGGCTTCATGCAAAACAATTTAGAACACTAATTTGGAAAACATCTAGCTATGGTCTTTGTCAAAGTAAGCAGTTGGTACCTAGAAAGGAAAAGCAAACAGACAAATCACAATTGCATTGTCATAATTACCCTCCAAAGTTTAGGTCAGCGCACAGGTTCAGTCTTCGTCCTCAGGACATCAGTCAAATCGCCATCAGTCAGGACTCGGCTCCGGGGCAAAAGGGCACCTCCCTCATAAGGAGAAAAAGTGTAAATGGACAAAACTAAGGGCAAGGATGGTTTTAATAAAATAACAAGTCACCAAACAGAGTGACAAAGTTTCTGGATAAAATCAATAGCATTCCCTAACCCACCTAAATGATTCCCCTTGACATGGGTTTTTATCCCTTTTTCATTGTACAATCCCCCAAAATTCTATTGGTCATCTGTTATACCCCACTATCTTTAACCTATCAGAAAATCCATTAGGTATCCCAACTCTTCACCCCATATTATTTTACAAGTCTTTGATTGGTCTTCATAATTGACGTCTTCATAATTGGCACGTCCCGTATGATTTCATCTTTCTGTAATTCTTTGCACATCTTTTGGTCAGCAGTTCCATTGTGTTCACCGGTTTGAATGACCTTGTACATTACATTAATCTACACTGTTTCAATTGGCTTTTAACATTTAATCTGCACACACTGAAGAATGCTTGAGAACGGATCTAACATGATTACATTCGTCTTCTAATTTGAAGAAAAAAAAAAGAGAACACGCAGGGTCGTGTCCCTTTGTGAGTCACCATACTGAAAAATAGAAAAATGCATTTAATATGAGAGCCAAGCAGCTAAGCTTCGGCTCATGCTTACTTAAGGTCTATGAGGATTTCAGCACAGGTTCAATAACGCAATCATTAGTACAAACTTATTTAAACATAATATAAACATTTTAGTCATTATTATTATTTAGTCTACGTATACATTGGTGGCCACTCCCCTTGGTCACAATTCAAGTGCACGTCTAAGCAAAATTACTATTATTATTGTTTCAATGCAGCATTATCACACATTGATTCATAAACATTTCATGTTAATATAGATTATATAAGCTACGCTCTCTCAACAGTATACCAGTGCTTCAATTGAGTCCACCTAATCGCCCATACTAGAGTCCGTTTGTTGTATTTGTGCTGCTTCCGCGAACCAAGCTAAGTATTCCAGCCAAGTTTTAGCCTTCAATTTAAAATGCATCACAATTACAGTTTAAAAAAAAATAGAAATGTTATTTTTTTATGTATAAATCTTTTTATTATTCTGCTAATCTGATTATTTAATTTCTAAACAGTTGCTGACTCTTACAGTAGGTATCGTGGACCACCAGTGCTCTGCAGACCCTAGACTAAAATACAGGAGAAAACTGATTCACTATACTTCATTGTCAAGTCTTTGAATTTGTTTCCTCCACTGTGCCATTCTAATTTTCAGTGTATAGATGACTCTCTCAATACTCCACACTTAAATGCTTTTTTTGCCATCCACATCGTTTGATTAGACATGACTTAGCCCTCATTGTCTTCTAGAAAGTTAGTTAGTGAGCCCTTACTTTCCTTTTGTCTTTAGGCATTTTAAAGTTAAAGATATCCACGTTTTATTGTAGGGTTCAGCCAACTCAAGATCAACATATAAAAACATCATAAACTGATCTCATACCCCACCCCAAAAATTGTATTGTTTGTGACCGAGTGTTCAAATCAGAAACGTAATACATAAGTGTACATCTACCGTGCACACACAAGCATGGTTCCTTGTCCCTGCCTTTTCCAGTATCAGGTCTGCTTTGTCAACAATTGACTTCACAGTACTATTCTAACCTTCTGAGAATTATTTTGGATCAGTCTAGTTCAGTAAGGACTTTTAGTAGTTTAGGGAAAAAAGATTGTGTGAGTCATGTTGGAGCATATACTGTCCCTATCACCAGAAGCTTACCCTGTGTGGGCATATATCTGCCACCAGGATCCATCAAAACATTTAAGATGACACAGGTAGAGACTTTCTAAACAGGACCACCAATCTATTATTTAGGTTTCGTCTCCACAGCATTTGCACTGTGCTTGTATAGTCTTATGTTATAACAAAATCTTTAAAGGGACGAAGAACCCGCCCCTACTTCGCCTCTCTACTTACCCAAACTTCCAGTTTGTTCATTCAAACATTGCTCAAACGCTACTTGAATTTGCTTGCTTTTTATTGGCTAGCAGGTCACTTCCTGCTCTTCTGCTCTTTTGTTCTACTTTTGCCATAGTGTAGATCATGGCCGAAGTACACCTTCTGGTTTTTGGCGATTGGTTACTTGTTAGCGTTTATACTCTAAATGATGGAGTGAACGCAAGTTAATTCATGTTGAAATGTGTGTAAACATGTTGGCCATCTTACAATGAAGTGTCGAGTGTAGATGGAAAGCAAGCAGTGAGTGGGCTCATTATGTTGTGTTTTTCATTACTTAATAATTACATTTCTGATAAATAAACAGTTGTAAATATTAAAAATATTTGTGTGGTCCTTTCTTAAATTACCACTCAGTTATTTTTAACCCCTTCGCTGCCAGGCCTTTTCCCCCTCAGGTGCCAAGCCTTTTTTTTGGCTATTTGGAGCAGTTCGCGCTTAGGCCCTCATAACGTTTTGTCTACATAAGCTACCCACACCAAATTTGCGTCCTTTTTTTCCAACATCCTAGGGATTTTAGAGGTACCCAGACTTTGTGGGTTCCCCTGAAGGAGACCAAAAGATTAGCCAAAAATAGGCAAAAAGGGCTGCAGAAGGCGGCTTGTTTGTTTCCCTGAAAATGGCATCAACAAAGGGTTTGCGGTGCTAAAATCACCATCTTCCCAGCTTTCAGGAACAGGCAGACTTGAATCAGAAAACCCAATTTTTCAACACGATTTCGGAAAAGTAGACACAATTCTGAATTTAGCAAGGGGTCCTTTGTGTAGATCCTACAAGGGTTTCCTACAGAAAATAACAGCTGAAATAAATAATATAGAAATTGAGATGAAAAACAACAATTTTTCTCACTGTTTTACTCTGTAAATGTTTCCTGCAATGTCAGATTTTTTAAAGCGATATACCGTTACATCTGCTGGACTCTTCTGGTTGGGGAATATATAGGGCTTGTAGGTTCATCACGAACCCTAGGTACCCAGAGCCAATAAGTGAGCTGCACCTTGCAATGGGTTTTCATTCTATATCGGGTATACAGCAAATCATTTGCTGAAATATAAATAGTGAAAAATAGGTATCAAGAAAACCTTTGTATTTCCAAAATGAGCACAAGATAAGGTTTAGAGCAGCAGTGATTATTTGCACATCTCTGAATTCCAGGGGGCCCATACTAGCATGTGAATTACAGGGCATTTCTCAATTACACATCTTTTTTACACACTGTCTTACATTTGGAACGAAAAAATTAAGAGAAAGACAAGGGGCAGTAACACTTGTTTTGCTATTCTGTGTTCCCCCAAGTCTCCCGATAAAAATGGTACCTCACTTGCGTGGGTAGGCCTAGCACCCGCGACAGGAATTGCCTCAAAACACAACGTGGACACATCACATTTTCCCAAAGAAAACAGAGGTGTTTTTTGCAAAGTGCCTACCTGTGGATTTTGGCCTCCAACTCAGCCGGCACCTAGGGAAACCTACCAAACCTGCACATTTTTGAAAACTAGACACCTAGGGGAATCCACGATGGGGTGACTTGTGGGGCTCTCACCAGGTTCTGTTACCCAGAATCCTTGCAAACCTCAAAATTTGGCTAAAAAAACACTTTCTCCTAAACTTTCGGTGACAGAAAGTTCTGGACTCACGGATGAGCCACAAATTTCCTTCTACCCAGCATTCCCCCAAGTCTCCCGATACAAATGATACCTCACTTGTGTGGGTAGGCCTAGTGCCCGTGACAGGAAATGCCCCAAAACACTACCTGGACCCATCAAAATTATCAAATACAAAAGCTACCTGTTTTGGGGGTTTGGGGGGCACCTGCGTTTTTGGTCCTGGGCTCAGCAGCCATCTTGGGAAACCTACCAAACCCAGACATTTCTGAAAACTAGACACCCTAGGGAGTCCAGGGAGGTGTGACTTGCGTGGATCCCCCAATGATTTCTTACCCAGAATCCTCAGCAAACCTCAAGTTAGCTAAAAAATCACTTTTTTCCCACATTTCTGGGTGGGATCACCGCACTGGGACAAATTTCCTACCACCCAATGTTCCCCTCAGTCTCCCAGTAAAAATGAGACCTCACTTGTGTAGGTGGGCCAAGTGCCTCTGACAGGGAAGAGCCAAAAACATGTTGAAATTGAGGGGGAACCAAAGCGGGTAAAAAAAAGGGCAGTTTGAAAAAAAGAAATTTCAGTCTGACAAGTGCAGCAGAATTTTTATTGGTATAGATGGGACAATGTTGGGTGGTAGAAATTGTGTGTATTCCTGCAGATTCCGGAAGGTTCCATCACAAAAATGTGGGGAAAAGGTGAGACTTCCAGCAAAGTTGGAGGTTTGCAGGGCTTTGTGGGTAGGAAAATGGTGCGGGTGCATGTGAAGCACACCACCCTGCAATCAACCAGATGTTTATTTTTCAGATGTGTCTGGGTCTTGTGGATTTTTCTACATGGCAGCGTCCCAAAGTAAAAAAAGTGCAGCCCTCACCATTCCAAGTGGGATGATTTTGAGAGTTACCAAGCTCTCATGGTCCAAATGTAAAACCAAAACCCAAAATAATCAAACGTCTTCTTGCTTGCTGTGGGATAAGATGTTTTAGTGTGCGGGGAGAGAGCTGAAAGACTGTTACCCCCTTCAGTTGGGGTGGGGGCATAACCAGGCCCATACTGGTTGGTAGACACCACCCCACTGTTTTTTTTTTTTTAATTCCATGCCATCTAGTAGACTTTCTGCCCTCCCCGGGGTGTGGATCGGGGGTAATTGCCCTATCTGCCCACTGGTGGGCAGAACAACTTTGGCCCCATTTATTTGGGGTGGGGGTATGGCCATACCCCCACCCTCTTATTTGAAATAAAATCTTCCCTGGTCTCTGGGGCAGATGGGCCTTCCAACAATAGGCCAATCTGCCCCCAAGGGTGGCAGATATGGCCAACAGAAATGTGCCCCATGGGGATCGACCCTTGCCCAAGGGGCAGCCCCCTTTAAACAAAAAACACACACACCAGTCCTTGGTGTCTAGTGATTTCTGCACCCCTTGGGGACAGATTGGCCTAACAAAAATAGGCTGATCTGCCCCCAAGGGGGGCAGAAATGGCCTAAATACAATTTGCCCCCCAGGGGAGCGACCTTTGCCTAGGGGTTTGCTCCCCATACATAAAAACATAAATACAAATGTATACATATCCCAGGTGTCTAGAGGTTTCTGCCCTTTCTGGAGGCAGATCGGCCTAATTATATCAGGCCGATCTGCCTCCAAGGGGGGGCAGGAAAGGCCTAAATTAATTTGCCCACCCGGGGAGCAGCCCTTGTATAAGGGGCCGCTCCCCTTATACGTAAGGATAATAAAAAAAAAATCCCTGGTGTAATTATATTAGGCTGATCTGCCCCCAGGGGGGGGCAGAAATGGCCTAGAAACAATTTAGCCCCCCAGGGAGCGACCCTTGCTGAAGGGGTTGCTCCCTAAACATAAAAGAAAAAAAAAAAAAGAAATCCCTGGTGTCTAGGGGTTTTCCACCCCTCCTGGGGGCAGATCGGCCTAATTATATCAGACCGATCTGCCCCCGGGGGGGCATAAAGGCCTAAAAATTATTTGCCCCCCTGGGGAGTGGCCCTTACCCAGGGGGCCGCTCCCCTTATACATAAGTATGTGATAAAAAAAATTCCCTGGTGTCTAGTGGTTTCTGCCCCCCCCCGGGGGCAGATCAACCTAATTATACAAGGCCGATCTGCCCCCAGGGGGGGCAGAAATGGCCTAGAAACAATTTGCCCCCCCAGGGAGCGACCCTTGCTGAAGGGGTCACTCCCCAAACATAAAAGATTTAAAAAAACAAAAAAAATCCCTGGTGTCTAGGGGGTTTTCTGTCCCCCACCGGAGGCAGAAATGGCCTAAAAATTATTTGCCCCCCTGTGGAGGAGCCCTTGCCCAAGGGACCACTCCCCTATGTTCATTAAAAAAAAAAACCCTTGTGTCTAGTGGGCATTTATGCTTGCAGAGACATTAAAGAAAAGGAAAGGCCTTTTATTGCCTTTCATGTCTCTAACGGCCCCCTCCTCCCGAGCGGAGGACAAATGCTGAGCATTATGCTTCCAGCACGATGGGCGGTGACCTCTGATGAGGTCAGCAGACGTCACTGGGGGACTTGGGGGGGTCGGGGTAGAAGGGGAAGCAATTCCCCTTCCAGCCCTGACCTGGGGGGTTGGGGTGGCAGCCCTCGGGGGGAGCAGTAGCGCTTCCCCCGAGGGCCGGTAAATTGACTTAATGGTTACGTCCATGGCGCCTCACAGGCACAGCCATGGACGTAACCATTACGTCCATGGCATGCAATGGGTTAAAGAAATGTCATTTGTATAATTGTGTGATGTTTTACTTCAAATTGTTCTTCTCTCAGTGACTTACTAACAGGCAGTCACAAGTGCAGAAATCTTGCAGGCACTAGAGTCATGATTTGAATAGTGCAGCAGGTACAGTGGCACCAGGGCCAAACGTTATCAGTACTCCTCTAAACACCTGATATTGTTATATTTTACTACTAAACAAGCAATCTCAACTGTGATTACCTTGCAGTTAAAAGGGGCATGGTTTGCACGGTGAAGCAGGTGTAGTGACACTTTGCTAACTACACATTACTATACTCTTATGCAATGCCATATTAAATGAGGTACAAATTACAAGTTTGGAAACCTGGGATATTAATTTAACATACAATTTAACATACATCACAACATAAACAGCTATTAACGGTTTAACTAATTTAAAACAAACCCTGCCCCCGCAGCGCCACCAGCTCCTGTGTGCCTTCTGCCTGTTTGCCCGTTGACTGTTTTCTGATTGCCTGATTGTTCCCCGAGTGTCTGCTGCCCTGTGTGATCGCGCTCCCCTCTTCTTTCTGTACCCCGAGTGTCTGCTGCCCTGTGTGATCGCGCTCCCCTCTTCTTTCTGTACCCCGAGTGTCTGCTGCCCTGTGTGATCGCGCTCCCCTCTTCTTTCTGTACCCCGAGTGTCTGCTGCCCTGTGTGATCGCGCTCAACTTTTCTTTCTGTACCCCGAGTGACTGTGTCCGCCGTGTCTTCCTGCCCCCACTCGCCGTTTTTTCCCCCTCGGCTGTTTTTCCCACTCGCTTTTTGGCCGCCTCGTCCTTTTTCAGGCCTTTTTCTCGCTGTTTTTTCCCGCCTTCTGCTCCTCGCCTCTCCCGCTTTTTCCTGCCTTTCGCCGCTCCGCCTACCCTCCCGCCTCCCGCCTCCCAGCTGACCCCTCCTCCCAGGCTACCCCCTTAAATGGCGGCCGCTGCGAGGCAGAGGTAGCGACCTTTGACCCCAGGGTAGGTCGCTCCCCTGCCCCCGCAGCGCCACCAGCTCCTGTGTGCCTTCTGCCTGTTTGCCCGTTGACTGTTTTCTGATTGCCTGATTGTTCCCCGAGTGTCTGCTGTCCTGTGTGATCGCGCTCCCCTCTTCTTTCTGTACCCCGAGTGTCTGCTGCCCTGTGTGATCGCGCTCCCCTCTTCTTTCTGTACCCCGAGTGTCTGCTGCCCTGTGTGATCGCGCTCCCCTCTTCTTTCTGTACCCCGAGTGTCTGCTGCCCTGTGTGATCGCGCTCCCCTTTTCTTTCTGTACCCGAGTGACTGTGTCCGCCGTGTCTTCCTGCCCCCACTCGCCGTTTTTTCCCCCTCGACTGTTTTTCCCACTCGCTTTTTGGCCGCCTCGTCCTTTTTCAGGCCTTTTTCTCGCCGTTTTTCCCCGCCTTCTGCTCCTCGCCTCTCCCGCTTTTTCAGCCTTTCGCCGCTCCGCCTACCCTCCCGCCTCCCGCCTCCCAGCTGACCCCTCCTCCCAGGCTACCCCCTTAAATGGCGGCCACTGCGAGGCAGAGGTAGCGACCTTTGACCCCAGGGTAGGTCGCTCCCCTGCCCCCGCAGCGCCACCAGCTCCTGTGTGCCTTCTGCCTGTTTGCCCGTTGACTGTTTTCTGATTGCCTGATTGTTCCCCGAGTGTCTGCTACCCTGTGTGATCGCGCTCCCCTCTTCTTTCTGTACCCCGAGTGTCTGCTGCCCTGTGTGATCGCGCTCCCCTCTTCTTTCTGTACCCCGAGTGTCTGCTGCCCTGTGTGATCGCGCTCCCCTCTTCTTTCTGTACCCCGAGTGTCTGCTGCCCTGTGTGATCGCGCTCCCCTCTTCTTTCTGTACCCGAGTTTCTGCTGCCCTGTGTGATCGCGCTCCCCTTTTCTTTCTGTACCCCGAGTGACTGACCCCTCCTCCCAGGCTACCCCCTTAAATGGCGGGCGCTGCGAGGCCGCGCAGCGGGCGCGCCTAAGGCAAGCCCGTCTGCGCCCGTTCGCGCCTGGACCGCGCCCAGCGCCCAAACCCCTGGCCCCCGCAACCCCCGCCAAACCTACGACTCCACCACCCTCGCCAGCCTCAACCCCGGCCGCACGCCGGGCTGCTACCGCGCCACCCCGAAACGAACCCACGGCCCTTTTACCTGCAGCAACTGCCGCTTCAACTGTCTACGGACTCACACCGCTCCCGTCAAAATCGACTCCCCCGGAAGCAATCTCCACTGCATCCTGGTCAACACCCGATCCGTCCACAGGCACGCCATCGAACTGTGGAACCTCATCAACTCAATGAACCCGGACATCGCCTTCCTCACCGAGACTTGGATGAACCCCTCCTCGGCACCCGACATTGCCATAGCCATCCCCGACGGCTACAAAATCATCCGGAAAGACCGCACCAACCGCACCGGAGGAGGCATCGCCATCGCACACAAAAGCTCCATCCGTATCTCGACATACACCGACAACTCACTCCCTGATGCCGAACACCTCCACTTCGCGATCCACAGCGACCCCAAGACCACCCTCAGAGGCACCCTCATGTACAGACCACCGGGACCACGGACCAAGTTCAGCGAAGACATCGCAGACTTTGTCAACCCTCACGCACTATCATCCACCGACTACATCCTCCTAGGGGACCTCAACTTTCACCTGGAGAACCAAACCGACAACAACACCACGGCCTTACTGGACAACCTCGCCAACCTGGGACTGAAACAGCTAGTCAACACCCCCACCCACCACGCCGGACATACGCTCGACCCCATCTTCTCCTCCAGCAAACACATCTCCTTCAGCCACACCACCGGACTCACCTGGTCGGACCACAGCTGTGTCCACTTCAACTTCAAGAAGACCACCGTGCACCACCACACCCAGCAACCACCAAGAAGACAATGGAATTGAACCACCACGGAACAACTCACATCAATCCTCGCTCAGAAACAACCCACCAGCACCACAGAGCCCAACGAAGCCGCCAACAACCTCACGAGCTGGATCTCCGACTGCGCCATCCACCTGGCCCCCCTGAAGACCCAAGCTAACACCAACAACCACAAAAAAAACTCCTGGTTCACCCCCGACCTCAAGGACTCCAAGAAAGAATGCCGCACCCGCGAGAAGACATGGCGCCTCAACCAGAACGAAGAGAACATGTCAGCCCTTAAGGACGCCACCCGCCAACACCACCAACGCCTCCGCGCCACACGAAAAACAGCCTACCAGAACAGACTCGACAACAACGCCCACAACAGCAAAGAACTATTTGGAATCGTCAAAGAGCTCTCCAACCCCGACGCAGAAAACAACTCCATCCCTCCCTCACAAGACCTCTGCGACTCCCTCGCAGCCTTCTTCCACCACAAGATCACCGACATCTTCAACAGCTTCACCACAAACAACACGAACCCTCCACCGGAACCCACCACCAACGACACCACCATCCTCGCCTGGACCCCAACCACCACCGAGGAAACCACCCGCGTCATGAACTCGATCCACTCTGGATCTCCATCCGACCCCTGCCCACACCACATCTACAACAAAGCCGACAACATCATCGCCCCCCACCTCCGGGACGTCATCAACGCATCTCTCACCTCCGCCACCTTCCCAGAGAGCTGGAAACACGCAGAGCTCAACGCCCTCTTAAAGAAACCTACAGCAGACCCCACCGAACTCAAAAACTTCCGGCCAATCTCTCTCCTGCCGTTCCCCGCCAAAGTGATTGAGAAAATCGTCAACGCCCAACTCACCACCGCCCTGGAAGCCAATGACTCCCTCGACCCCACACAGTTCGGCTTCAGAGCTAACCACAGCACCGAAACCGCCCTCATCACAGCCACGGATGACATCAGATCCTTGACCGACAAGGGAGAAACCGTGGCCCTTATACTCCTGGACCTCTCTGCGGCCTTCGACACTGTCTGCCACCGTACCCTAATACGCCGCCTCAGCAACGCCGGCATCAGAGGCAAGGCCCTGGAATGGATCATCTCCTTCCTTTCCGGAAGAACCCAGAGAGTCCGCCTCCCCCCTTCAGATCTACAGCCACGGAGATCATCTGCGGCGTACCCCAAGGATCCTCCCTCAGCCCCAATCTCTTCAACGTCTACATGACCCCCCTAGCGAACATCGCACGCAAACACGGACTCGACCTCATATCCTATGCCGACGACACCCAGCTCATCTTATCCCTCACCAACAACCCCACCTCAGCAAGGACCAGACTACACGACGGTATGAAGGAAGTAGCGAACTGGATGACAGACAGCCGGCTGAAACTGAACACAGAGAAAACGGAGGTCCTCATCCTCGGCCCTACTCCCACCGCCTGGGACGACTCCTGGTGGCCTCCCGCCCTAGGCAGCACTCCCCAGCCCACCAACCACGCACGCAACCTCGGCTTCATCCTGGACTCATCCCTCTCCATGACCAGACAGGTCAACTCAGTGACCTCAGCATGCTTCAACACCCTCCGCATGCTCCGCAAGATCTTCCGCTGGATCCCCATCGACACCAGGAAGACCGTCACCCACGCCCTCGTCACCAGCCGCTTGGACTACGGGAACACTCTGTACGCCGGCATCACCAACAAGCTGCAGAAGAAACTTCAACGGATCCAGAACGCGGCCGCACGACTCATCCTGGACATACCCCGCCACTACCACATCTCCGGACACCTGAAGAAACTCCACTGGCTCCCAGTCAACAAGAGGATCACCTTCAGACTCCTCACCCACGCACACAAAGCATTGCACAACCTCGGACCCAAACTCATCAACA
This sequence comes from Pleurodeles waltl, assembly GCF_031143425.1. Taxonomy (NCBI): domain Eukaryota; kingdom Metazoa; phylum Chordata; class Amphibia; order Caudata; family Salamandridae; genus Pleurodeles; species Pleurodeles waltl. Next base: position 1,734,191,822 of record NC_090440.1, read on the forward strand.
ACCCCGTCTCCTTCTACACTCCTCCGCGCACGCTACGTTTGACCGGACAAGCCCTGGCAGCCGTCCCCCGCATCCGCAAAGCCACCGCCGGAGGAAGATCCTTCTCTTTCATGGCAGCAAAGACCTGGAACTCTCTGCCCAGCCACCTTCGCGCCATACCTGATCACCTCTCCTTCAGAAGGCAGCTCAAGACCTGGCTCTTTGAGCACTGCCCCCCCCCCCCCCAGCGCCTTGAGACCCTTAATGGGTGAGTAGCGCGCTTTATAAATGCAAATGATTGATTGAATATCTATACCCCAGTTAATAAGATAGAATACAAAAGAAACAACAAAGGCGAAACCTATTGGCTTTGCCAATGCTTGTTTATCGTGTGATGTGTTAGGGGAGTTTTCCGATCGCAGTGTACTACTTGCAAACAGTGCTTTGTATACCAAGTCTTGTTTAAGTCTCGTCACTTCCAATGGCAATGGGTGAGTCTCTTCAATCAGGGCCCTGTCAGGCGATATAGGGATAGATAGGAGAGAGTCATTTTCTGTTTCATATAGTGGCGAATTCCGTTCGCATTTAGTGATATGATGTTACGTTTAGTTTTATTGGTCGTATCCATAATTCTAAGAGGTCTGTCTTGTCTTTGTTGTACAGCAAGTGCAGTACATTTTAAACACTATCAAACATATTAAAAAGGCTATTATGGAGCTTTTGTTCGCTATTTACTCAGTGTTTGGTATTAATCAGATTAGTGCATCTGCAGTGAATTAAATCCTGTGTTTCCCACTTTTAAAAATATGAGTACCTGTGAAATCTCCCCTTCATTCCGTCAAATTCTGCTCTTGTTGACTGTGGGAATGAAAGGGCGCAGTACAAAGCAATAAAGTTCTTTATCTGCATATCAATCCCCCTAGTGTTGGGCCTTCAGCACCATTACACGAAAACATACAAACGTTTTATTAAAACTATAATTTTGGTTTCTCACAAACCTGCCTACCAGTACTAGCCATCAACTTTGAAAAGGCTAGATAAATATTAGGTTCCCGCCAACATTTTCCCCATTTGTAAATGCTTTATAAGAATTGTCCAATTAATACTTTAGTTGATGGCCAGGCACTACATTCATCCCTCCCCGATCTCCCCCCACCGGTTCAAGAACTGATTAGAGCAGCATAGGACCAACCTTTACAGACTGCAATGTCCATATGTCATTGCGGAGTAGGTAAGACTTGCTACATTATAGGAGCTTTTCAACCCCCAAGGTCTGGGCATACGTCTGTACTTCTATTTCTACCACGCTAAGGTATGAACCATCAGTTTACAGTACCTACGTATTGTTTTCCCATTTGATACCAGTAATGCACGTTCACAGTGTGACATCATCAATGTACCTTTATCTTGGGTTGTCTTACATTAGTTGAACAAGCTTTTGAGAGGGGACATTGTTTTCTCTTTCCTTGTCAAGTCTAGTTTGTTATCTGTTATTGCAGGTCAACCTCTTTGTGACTGATGTCAAGCATTCTCGTTTGATACTTCACATGCACATTCACCATGCAAGATCATCAGTGTACCTTTATCTTGGATTGTCTTACATTAGTTCAATAGGCTTTTGAGAGGGGATCTTGACTTGTCTTTTTCTTTCTTCTCAGACCCAGTTTACAATCTGTTATTTTTGATCACCCTCATTGTGAGTGATTGCAAAAGTTTTCAAACGTGCATCTGATTTTTTCTCCTTATCTTCGGACTCAAGTGTTTTTGGTTGAGTTTGTGAGAGATTTTCGTGCGACTGTTCAGATAGGTTGTGCTTTGTCCATTGAAGTATATTGCTTCCAAAAATGACTCTAGTTCTTCCGGGTTTTGAAATTCCCTTCATTGACCGTCAATTGTAATCAGCTTTTAAGCTGGCTTTCTGAACTTACATTGTATGTCTTTTTTTCAGAGCAAAGCCCAGCAATCAGGACTTTGTTCCCTGCCATAGTGATTTCTTGTGAGAAGTCCAACAAAATGAACACTCTGTGATGTTTGTGGATGAAAGGGCCATTGCACATCATAGTCATGTAGATAATCTGCCGGGTGTGTTGGTGTCTTAAAAGAAAGGCAGCTTTACATCTAGAGGATTCTCTTCTGTTGATCTATTTAATGCAAAATCCTTGAACTTTCTATATTTAAAGAACTTCGAAAAACAACGAAGTCAGTAGCGTTTCTAGTTGGAAGCTCAAAAACATCATGTCATTTTCTTTTCATTCTCCAGTATTCACAAGATCTTGATCCTAATATTGTCCCTTCAGGTTCTGTTGTCTAAATCTGCTTCTTTTTGATGTAGCCTCCGTGATTTTGTCTCAAGTTTAGTACCTGGGTCAGTTGGTCTATTTTCTCCTCCAGTGCAATAAGAAACCCTCAGATGTCTAGGCTGAAATAAGGCAATATCCATGCATATCAACTTGATCTCTGCATTGGTATCGTCAGTGCTCCAATAAACAGCAGCAATGGAGGATTCAATGGTTGTCATTTCTCTCATTACTGTCTCCAAATTTATATCGGCCATTTTGCCTTTGTCTTGTGGCAGATGGCCCCTTTGCAGCTTCCCAGTCATGGCATCCGTGAAAAGCACTTGTCTTTATGGTTTCTGGTGGCAAACTCATTTGCCAGTCGGAATGGAGGCATCTGATTGTACCACTGTGGTTGTTCATGGTGTAAAGGCAGGTATTTTCACATCCAGTCTTAAGTGTCACTGAGTGGCACGAATTCCAGCCTCATGATATCCCTGTCAGGACTGATATTCTGGACTCAACATAATATCAGTAATTTTATATTGTTTCCATGATGGGGCACCTCAGATGTGATACAACATGTAGAAGAGCCCAGGTCTTATTATAGTGAATGATACTCAGCGATATACTACTGCTTTTAGTTCACTTATACAGTAAGAATTAGGTCATGCATGCCTCAGCTCTAGGGATGTATTGGGTGTTGGGGTGAGAGGATCTTTGTCCTCAAAATGAGCCTCTCAGACAATCGGCCGAGTGTTCTATGCTTTTAAAGTAGGAAAGTCATCTTTCTCAACTATTCCATGCATGCACCGGTGTCTCCTACCTCTAAATTCTGCAAGGCCATTCTCCACTTTGTTTTTGTTTAAATGGAGGTCACACTTCTAAACCATTACTCCCTGCATTTTTGTTTCTGTAGACCTAAGTGGGAGTAGGGTCGTTCATCATAGCCCACTGGCAAATAGTTGGTGTACTAACTGGTATTCTAAAGCCATAATGCCCTTCTGGTTAATCACCACTCCAGTCGTGCTCTAAGGTGCCTCTGAGTGCCCTGCCTTATCGTCTCTTCTGTGGTGTGATTCTCCATCACAGCTGGCTCCCCATTTACTCCACTCCCTAGGCAGGAACATTCCTAGTCCGTTAAGGTGGTGAGACTCTTATGGGCAGTGGGATTTCCCAGCTTAATCACTAGGGAGACTTCTGATCCATATTCCTGTTTTTGTGGCTCTCCGATACTACCTGCAGCAACACTAATACAGAGGCATGAGATGTACTCATGGGAGCACCAGAGGTTGGCGGCCATCTTGCACACAACCAAGCTCCTCCTCCCCCAACATCCTTTTAACTATCCTAACTCCACATTTTGACCACACTACCCGCAATAACTAAGCCTACACACTTCTCAAACTGTTACACCAGCACGCTAGTCCTCCAGTCTGTTTCGCATAGCATTGTATTATATATTTGAATTTCTCTGCCCTGTATTTGTTTCCTTTTCTTCTTTTTTCATTTTTATTAATGAAAGGCCGGCGTGCAAAAGTCTTAAACATAACTGGAAGTCTATAATCGTTTAGTATCTAGAGCTTTGGGATTTAAACAATCAGTAAATGTAGCTAGAAGTGATTTTTCTGCTTCCAGAAACTCTTAAGAGTTAAATCTCATCTCCTTGAACGTCACTTTTCTAGACAAGGCTATCTGCACCTATTGAATTTCATTTAGAAAGATCAATAGGCCCACTTCTCATTCAACATAAACTAAAGTAGTAATGAATAGTCGTGGGTAGGGACATTGTGCAGAGGTGCATTGAATTTAAAGGGCAATGGGGGGCCAACATTTTGAAAAGTAATATAAGGCTGGTAGCATAAATTAAAGTAGTAGAAAATACGTCACTAATAAATACTATAAGATTATTTATATGGTCTGCCTGTTACTGTTTTCCCGTTTTAGACAGCTTTGGAGTCTTTATTATGAGCGCCATATGTTTTTATCCAAGTAACATAATACATTTTAGATGCTATTGAATCGGACGATTTTGGTGGCAGAAATGTATAACCTAGAGCCTTTCAGTGTGAATAATATTCACCAATATTATTTCAATCCAAGCTTCAAGCTGTTTTGAAAGTTACTATCTCTCCCCACGTATTCAAAACCACCTTCAAGCAAACCTCCACCAACCTGACATTGAAAATGGCTCACCCCCATATCCTTTCACTGAACTCCCTGCTACCTGACATCCACCTCCAAACAGCAGAGCCCGCCACAAATTACCTAATGCTTAATGATGTGTACTTAGTATCATACGGAATACACATTAGGTCACCGCTCTTCATAACCAATCATACAGCTACTTGCAGCCATAGCAACTGATTATGACCTTATGCTCTGTTGAATTACCAAGTGCAATTTCATGAGGGAAAGCACTACTCTTCAACATCTGCATAGCAAAATACAAAGCCAGCGTCTACTTGGTGGTTTTAATCAGAAATAATTGTGTCTCCGTGATGCCGGCTAGGCCATTGACCAGGGATGAGCTAAGTGGCATGCCCCTTCAGCAGGTCAATGGTAACGGACTCATAGTTCCTCTCGTCTAACCATCCCTGTGTAGATAATATGGAATGCATGCTTGGGATGTAGATATGTAGAGTGATTAGCATTACATTGATTTCCTAGATTTGAATAGCAAACGATGTATTTCAATGTGTTCATATTTTGTAGGGGTATTTTTACTTGACCACTTTTTACTTTGTAGCCTTTTATAATTTGAGCAAGCTACTGCTTTATTTACAGGGAAGTTGCAGCAAAAGACGGCATTCTCTAAATTTGTCAACATCCCAGTCTCGTAGTTTCACCCAGCGCCCCCACTTGACTTCCCTTTGGCTGTCTGCAAACAGGCTCTCCAGTGTGATCTTTATCTAGATGGAAACAAGGCTTTAACTCTCTGTGAGATAAGTCTTCAACTGCTTTGTGTCTTATCTGTCTCCTCGCAGCTTTCACCAGACCCCTTCTCCTAATCAACCCACTTCTTCTTTTCCGTTCCAACAGCTCTCAGAACACTACTGCAAACGCATTTGACATACAAAAGAGCAATATGAATTACAGAAGAGATTGAAACATATTCTATTTAGGGTACATGTGTATTCCTCAATAATTCGCTTGCTTGTCGTTCTGCAGATAGGTTTCTAGCAGGATTCACGACAGGTGCAGAATCCTAGAATTAACAATATTTTAACCTACTAAAACTCTCGCAAGGTACTGGAGAAAGGTGACTTTTAATATCTTGAACATTGGCACAGCACAGTGGAACAGTTGCATGTGGACAGGACCTGCAGATGTAATTCCCTCATGAGGCCTCCCCCTAGGATTTATTCTTGATTTTTAAGCCGATATTTGCAAAATAAAGAGTCACAGAACATGCACTTGATGAAAGTGTTTTCTTGCTTTGCATACAGTAACTCATTTGCCACTTCTAACTTCAGAAAAGAGGAGGGCATCTTACTACGTTGTGTAACACCTGCATGGGCCCTCCTTGAGTACCTGATTCAGATTAGGTTTCACCTCATGCTTCCATCTGGAGGTCACCATTTGAGGTCTGTGGTGGCAAAAGAAGGAATAATTGGATTACTTATATGGTTCTAAAGGCCACATACAGCAAATTAAATTGCAATCTGGAGGACTCATCTCAAGTATTGCATATCAAATTAAATAGCGCAGACCTGGGATTGTTAGAGCCACTCCATCAAGGGCAGTGGAGGACATTGTAGGTTGGTGGAAGGTATAAGGACAAACACTTAACCCATGTGAATTGACACTGTACTAACTGAAAATCAATAAGCAACAGGACTTGCTTTTGGCCCTAGAATCTATTCCTGCAACTAAAAGATTAGGATTATCCTTTACACTGCAGCAGAGATCTGATTCAACTTGGATGATTTGCAAGATAAACAAAAGTAATTGTAAGTGCTGCCTTTTTCTACTAATACCAAGTGTTATAGTTCACCTGGCTTCGATTTTTCTGGTGTGTTCATCAGTCTAAACCTATTTCTCACACTGAACACCTCAAACCCTGAAAAATCAGTTGCTATTTACCATATGCACCTGACTAAATTGCCAACCCGGCCTTGCTCTCTGCTGTGGGTGACTGCCTAATAACAGCAGCAGGATGCAAATAAAGGGAAAAAAGAGATGGATCTGGTAGCGTTCACTGTGACATCAGTATTAACTGGTACTATACTTTTACACTTAATTTTTAAACTAGTCTGTTGCAGTGTTTTGTATTAAGTTTGCCTACCTTTTTGTTTTAAATAGCATAAGACAAGTACAACCCTATATGGACTAGGGTCAACATTTAAGATATATACAACAGTCCTGTGGTACTCATTCAGAACTTGAAAACCATTTAGTTAAATAGAGGAATCCTAGAGTAAACCAACCCAGCCTCTGCACTCCTTCAAACAAATATCACAAGGTGAATTTATAGATTTAGTCAAAACAAGCAGGCCTTCAGGCTGCCTTTTTGACCCTTATTCACGGCACATCTTCAAGAACATTCTTTTATCTACTTCTGCTGCCACACCTGTAAGAAGAATCATCAATAACTCTTTAACTACAGGAACTTTTCCTGAAGACTTGAAAAAGGCACACATATGTCCATTATAATAGAAAACAAACATAGACCCGCATGACCCCAAGAACTACAGACCAATTACAAATTGACCTTTCCTGGGCAAACTGATAGAAAGAGCCGCATTCACCCAGATGTCACAATTAATTGAAGACAATTCCATACTTTCAGACTACCAAACTGGATTCTGTCCAGGAAGAGGCACTAAATCTACACACATAGCAATGTGGGATGATCTTAAAAATACAGTTGACCACAATGGAGTTGCTGCACTACTTCTCGTGGACCTCTCAGCTGCCTTTGATACTGTTGACCATGACACCCTAATTCAAAGACTCTTCAAAGCTGGCATAGAAGGGACTGCTCTGGATTGGATTACATCCTACTTTCAAAACAGAACTAATATTATCTATTCTCCCCCCTTCTCGTCCAAACCCTACCTCACAAAAGCAGGGGTCCCCCAAGGATCAATCATCTCACCTATACTTTTCAACATCTACATGATGTCATTACCAGAATTGATCAATTATTTTCAACTCACATGCTATAACTATGCAGATGACACGCAAATACTACTTAAATTGGAATTCCCCAAAGACATTGAAAACTCGCAAATATTCAGTTGCCTCAGAGCCGTTGATCAGTGAATGACTTGGAACCATCTCAAACTGAATGCTTCCTAAACAGAAATGCTCACATATGGCTATGGGAAAAATTATCACCAACCTGGCCTGATGATCTGGAACCACTTCCTCAAGTATCCAAGGAAGTCAAAAACCTTGAAATTACCGTGGACTCCAAGATAACAATGAATGCTTAAGTGGACAAATTAGCACAATCAAGTTTCATCACCTTGAAGACTCTGCAAAGCATCTTCCCCCACCTCAGATTTCCACACAAGGTGCAGGCTACTATCCCTCTTGTACTACCTGAACTGGATTATGCCAATGGCCTTTACCATGGATCATCTTTATCTAATATGAAGAAAAACTACAACATATTCAGAACTCAGCTGCCAGGCTAGAATTACATGTAAAGCTACAAACTCACATCTCCCCTTCCTTGAGAGCACTATACTGGTTACCTGTTGCCAGAAGATCCACCTTCAAGCTGCTTTGTATCACCCACAAAGCTATACATGTAACAGGACCGCTTTTCAGAAACAAAATAATCAAATACATTCAACAAAGAAACCTCCACTCAAGATTTGCACCCCACCTCAAAACATCACAATACAAGAAAAGGACAATATTTGGTACATCCTTCTTTGTTCAAGCAGCCAAACTATGGAATTCATTGCCCCCCAAATATAAGAAGAGTACTTAAGAGTTGTTTCTTTCCTTGATAACCACCATATTCAAACAGCAATGCACTGCATACACCTGTGTTGATAAATATTAATAATCTGATTATGTGTATATTCTAGATATGTATAGTTCTTAAGAAATATGTATAGTCACTATTTCATAATAATAAATTATACATATACTTTTTAAGACTATTTAACAAATGTATATTTACTCATGATTAAATATATATATATATATATATATATATATATATATATATATATATATATATATATATATATATATATGAAACAGAAATTGGGAGTGCACTCCATCAAGGTGTCGATAACTCTTGTTTTATTCCAAGACTTGAAACAATGAACAACACGTTTCAACCGTAAGGTCTTTTTCGAGTTCAAGCATCCTGTTAACAATCAACCCTTTATATAGTGAATTCCTCTTACTATATTAATGCATGCTGGGAGCTGTAGTTCATATATAACATATTTAACCAATATTAATCAATTTAAACTACTTATATGAGATTTCTCATAGAACAAAATTATAAAATCAAAACCTCCAAAAACAATATTTCATGGGGAATAAACATAAACAAAATTCACTTCACACGTCATACTTAACCCCACTGTGGAAAATTCCAACAATTAATTCTGACAATGTAATTACTTACATAATTAGTCAACTAATTTACAAACTAAAAAGTTGTTCTCATTCTTCAGTTTGATGATGATTTTATAACTTAAGGCCTGGAATAATGAAACTGCTTAAAGAATTCACTGTGAGTTGCTGGCTTTGCTTTTTCTTCCCGTTTATATAACCTGTTGGGAGTGCGCTTTCACATGAGGACAACTTCGTTTTTGATAATTAACCGGCCGGGAAGGCAGCACCACTGCACATCGAAGCAGGTCTGTGTGACTAAAAATGGATTGTCACATAAGAGCAATCAGGTTGGGTTATTCACAGCAAATCTCACAATTTTACTTTGGATTCGCCTACAAAGGTTTTGCACTTTGGGTCATTATTTAGTTTGGCTCCAGCAACCCACTTGGGGCAAAATGAAAAAATTTGCAGGACCACCACAGCCAGCATACACTGCTCACTTGAGAAGCCCACTGGGGCGGACTAGTATTTAAAGAGACTAATCAGGTGCCTGTAATTAGACAAGCTGAAGCCATGCCGGTCTTTTCAGTAAGAAAGAGATGCCTGGAACACCTCCAGCACTGGCTGCACCTACGTGGGTGAAACACTTTTATATTTTTCTCTGCTGAAGAAAGGATTGACCTTGAATCACGTGTCCAGAGATGATTTTATAACTTAAGGCCTGGAATAATGAAACTGCTTAAAGAATTCACTGTGAGTTGCTGGCTTTGCTTTTTCTTCCCGTTTATATAACCTGTTGGGAGTGCGCTTTCACATGAGGACAACTTCGTTTTTGATAATTAACCAGCCTGTCCAGCCGGGAAGGCAGCACCACTGCACATCGAAGCAGGTCTGTGTGACTAAAAATGGATTGTCACATAAGAGCAATCAGGTTGGGTTATTCACAGCAAATCTGACAATTTTACTTTGGATTCGTCTACAAAGGTTTTGCACTTTGGGTCATTATTTCGTTTGGCTCCAGCAACCCAATTGGGGCAAAATGAAAAAATTGCAGGACCACCACAACCAGCATGCACTGCTCACTTGAGAAGCCCACTGGGGGGGACTAGTATTTAAAGAGACTAATCAGGTGCCTGTAATTAGACAAGCTGAAGCCATGCCGGTCTTTTCAGTAAGAAAGAGATGCCTGGAACACCTCCAGCACTAGCTGCACCTACGAGGGTGAAACACTTTTATATTTTTCTCTGCTGAAGAAAGGATTGACCTTGAAACATGTGTCCAGAGATGATTTTATAACTTAAGGCCTGGAATAATGAAACTGCTTAAAGAATTCACTGTGAGTTGCGGCTTTGCTTTTTCTTCCCGTTTATATAACCTGTTGGGAGTGCGCTTTCACATGAGGACAACTTCGTTTTTGATAATTAATCGGCCTGTCCAGCCGGGAAGGCAGCACCACTGCACATCGAAGCAGGTCTGTGTGACTAAAAATGGATTGTCACATAAGAGCAATCAGGTTGGGTTATTCACAGCAAATCTGACAATTTTACTTTGGATTCACCTACAAAGGTTTTGCACTTTGGGTCATTATTTCGTTTGGCTCCAGCAACCCACTTGGGGCAAAATGAAAAAATTGCAGGACCACCACAACCAGCATGTACTGCTCACTTGAGAAGCCCACTGGGGCGGACTAGTATTTAAAGAGACTAATCAGGTGCCTGTAATTAGACAAGCTGAAGCCATGCCGGTCTTTTCAGTAAGAAAGAGATGCCTGGAACACCTCTAGCACTGGCTGCACCTACGAGGGTGAAACACTTTTATATTTTTCTCTGCTGAAGAAAGGATTGACCTTGAAACACGTGTCCAGAGATGATTTTATAACTTAAGGCCTGGAATAATGAAACTGCTTAAAGAATTCACTGTGAGTTGCTGGCTTTGCTTTTTCTTCCGTTTATATAACCTGTTGGGAGTGCGCTTTCACATGAGGACAACTTCGTTTTTGATAATTAACCGGCCTGTCCAGCCGGGAAGGCAGCACCACTGCACATCGAAGCAGGTCTGTGTGACTAAAAATGAATTGTCACATAAGAGCAATCAGGTTGGGTTATTCACAGCAAATCTGACAATTTTACTTTGGATTCGCCTACAAAGGTTTTGCACTTTGGGTCATTATTTCGTTTGGCTCCAGCAACCCACTTGGGGAAAAATGAATAAATTGCAGGACCACCACAACCAGCATGCACTGCTCACTTGAGAAGCCCACTGGGGCGGACTAGTATTTAAAGAGACTAATCAGGTGCCTGTAATTAGACAAGCTGAAGCCATGCCGGTCTTTTCAGTAAGAAAGAGATGCCTGGAACACCTCCAGCACTGGCTGCACCTACGAGGGTGAAACACTTTTATATTTTTCTCTGCTGAAGAAAGAATTGACCTTGAAACACGTGTCCAGAGATGATTTTATAACTTAAGGCCTGGAATAATGAAACTGCTTAAAGAATTCACTGTGAGTTGCTGGCTTTGCTTTTTCTTCCATTTATATAACCTGTTGGGAGTGCGCTTTCACATGAGGACAACTTCGTTTTTGATAATTAACCGGCCTGTCCAGCCGGGAAGGCAGCACCACTGCACATCGAAGCAGGTCTGTGTGACTAAAAATGGATTGTCACATAAGAGCAATCAGGTTGGGTTATTCACAGCAAATCTGACAATTTTACTTTGGATTCGCCTGCAAAGGTTTTGCACTTTGGGTCATTATTTCGTTTGGCTCCAGCAACCCACTTGGGGCAAAATGAAAAAATTGCAGGACCACCACAACCAGCATGCACTGCTCACTTGAGAAGCCCACTGGGGGGGACTAGTATTTAAAGAGACTAATGAGGTGCCTGTAATTAGACAAGCTGAAGCCATGCCGGTCTTTTCAGTAAGAAAGAGATGCCTGGAACACCTCCAGCACTAGCTGCACCTACGAGGGTGAAACACTTTTATATTTTTCTCTGCTGAAGAAAGGATTGACCTTGAAACACGTGTCCAGAGATGATTTTATAACTTAAGGCCTGGAATAATGAAACTGCTTAAAGAATTCACTGTGAGTTGCTGGCTTTGCTTTTTCTTCCATTTATATAACCTGTTGGGAGTGCGCTTTCACATGAGGACAACTTCGTTTTTGATAATTAACCGGCCTGTCCAGCCGGGAAGGCAGCACCACTGCACATCGAAGCAGGTCTGTGTGACTAAAAATGGATTGTCACATAAGAGCAATCAGGTTGGGTTATTCACAGCAAATCTGACAATTTTACTTTGGATTCGCCTACAAAGGTTTTGCACTTTGGGTCATTATTTCGTTTGGCTCCAGCAACCCACTTGGGGAAAAATGAAAAAATTGCAGGACCACCACAACCAGCATGCCCTGCTCACTTGAGAAGCCCACTGGGGCGGACTAGTATTTAAAGAGACTAATCAGGTGCCTGTAATTAGACAAGCTGAAGCCATGCCGGTCTTTTCAGTAAGAAAGAGATGCCTGGAACACCTCCAGCACTGGCTGCACCTACGAGGGTAAAACACTTTTATATTTTTCTCTGCTGAAGAAAGGATTGACCTTGAAACACGTGTCCAGAGATGATTTTATAACTTAAGGCCTGGAATAATGAAACTGCTTAAAGAATTCACTGTGAGTTGCTGGCTTTGCTTTTTCTTCAGTTTATATAACCTGTTGGGAGTGCGCTTTCACATGAGGACAACTTCGTTTTTGATAATTAACCGGCCTGTCCAGCCGGGAAGGCAGCACCACTGCACATCGAAGCAGGTCTGTGTGACTAAAAATGGATTGTCACATAAGAGCAATCAGGTTGGGTTATTCACAGCAAATCTGACAATTTTACTTTGGATTCGCCTACAAAGGTTTTGCACTTTGGGCCATTATTTCGTTTGGCTCCAGCAACCCACTTGGGGCAAAATGAAAAAATTGCAGGACCACCACAACCAGCATGCACTGCTCACTTGAGAAGCCCACTGGGGGGGACTAGTATTTAAAGAGACTAATGAGGTGCCTGTAATTAGACAAGCTGAAGCCATGCCGGTCTTTTCAGTAAGAAAGAGATGCCTGGAACACCTCCAGCACTAGCTGCACCTACGAGGGTGAAACACTTTTATATTTTTCTCTGCTGAAGAAAGGATTGACCTTGAAACACGTGTCCAGAGATGATTTTATAACTTAAGGCCTGGAATAATGAAACTGCTTAAAGAATTCACTGTGAGTTGCTGGCTTTGCTTTTTCTTCCCGTTTACATAACCTGTTGGGAGTGCGCTTTCACATGAGGACAACTTCGTTTTTTATAATTAACCGGCCTGTCCAGCCGGGAAGGCAGCACCACTGCACATCGAAGCAGGTCTGTGTGACTAAAAATGGATTGTCACATAAGAGCAATCAGGTTGGGTTATTCACAGCAAATCTGACAATTTTACTTTGGATTCGCCTACAAAGGTTTTGCACTTTGGGTCATTATTTTGTTTGGCTCCAGCAACCCACTTGGGGCAAAATGAAAAAATTGCAGGACCACCACAACCAGCATGCACTGCTCACTTGAGAAGCCCACTGGGGCGGACTAGTATTTAAAGAGACTAATCAGGTGCCTGTAATTAGACAAGCTGAAGCCATGCCGGTCTTTTCAGTAAGAAAGAGATGCCTGGAACACCTCCAGCACTGGCTGCACCTACGAGGGTGAAACACTTTTATATTTTTCTCTGCTGAAGAAAGGATTGACCTTGAAACACGTGTCCAGAGATGATTTTATAACTTAAGGCCTGGAATAATGAAACTGCTTAAAGAATTCACTGTGAGTTGCTGGCTTTGCTTTTTCTTCCCGTTTATATAACCTGTTGGGAGTGCGCTTTCACATGAGGACAACTTCGTTTTTGATATATATATATGTATATATATATATATAAATAATATCAATTTTACTCTTTCATAAGCTTTACTCTGTAAAGCAATTCGATGCCTCATCAGAGGTAGTAAGCGCTATATAAATACAATTACAATTACAATACGATACTATAATTAATAGCATTGGCATTCTTTTACATACAATAAATGTTTGAGAAGAACTGGAGACTGGAAGGTACAACAATGGACTAGTGCTGGTTTTCTGTCAATTATATATATTATTAGCAGTTTATATGCAGTGAGTGGGTGAAACAAGAACAGACAAATCAGTGGTCAAACCTGAAATAATGTTTAAGAACACATATAAATAAAGACACTGTATAATCCCCTGGTTTAACAAAATACTTCTTGATATCTATCGTGGGGTGCTGTAAGTTCAATCACTATCCCTGCTAGTATGAATTCTGACAACAACCGAGGGGGGTATGTCGACGTTTCAATTAAGGGTCTCCTCAGGACTAAGTTGTCTGACCATTCAACCTGCATGTAATAAAGACAGAAACCAGAGAGCATCCTTGGTCCCAGATGATACTAGAATCATGGTCTATCTCTCTGCCAAAGGTAATGTATTAAGAAAGCACCACTCAGCAGTGTGTGAGTCAGGTTCAGCCTCTCACAACGTTCATGGTAATACAATTAGTATTGAATACTCTGTATAAAACAAAATGAGATTGAATCAACATGTGTGTATCTCATTTAACAACCTTTCTCATCACAAAGTGTGCGAGGTCAGTCACATAAGTAACAATAAGTATCAATGGCCCTGATCAATGGCCCTGATGTATCAGCTAACCTCAGGTACAAATCTCAAAAGGCACAGCAAATAACTACACCACATGTGCTGTCCATCACAATTGTTCGAGTAAGTTACCTGTGTTAGTGATACTCGAAGCCTAGCTCAAGGCATGCTATTTCAATCCAAAATCACAGCTAGTGAAGACACCACATGCAAAAAGAATGTCTGCGTAGTGACTTGTATTTGTACAGATAACCATTTATTACCCTTATGCCAAATCCACAAATACAATTGCAGCAAGACCTCTCCTTATCCCATGTCATTGAGCAACAGTCACCTGTCTTGTGCTATCAAAAGTTGCTCGTAACCATGTGGGCTGGAGTAACTCTGAAAAGAACATCCTGTCAAAGGGAATACTTAATATCGCTTTGGCCGCCATATGTCCACAATCTATGTCTTCCTTGCATAGTTATAGTCTGCGCACGGAACGGTTTGATGCTCTCCTGCGTGGTGTATCTCTCCCTTGGCAGTGCTTGGCCAGTGATATCTATCCATCCACGTTATCTAATTTATAAGAAATCCTTTAGACTGAGAGGGCCTCATTCACAAAGGTAAACGTACATTTTTGTGTGTTTACCCATTTTAGGTATTTACAAAAACATGCAGAGTATTACAACTCCACAGTCACAATACATATATGTACTGAGGTCTCCTCCCTGACTGCAGAGTCTCCTGTTGTGGAGAACTCTGCACACATAAGTATATAGGGTGTGGTGTAGCAAAACTCTGCACATGGTTTGTGATTACTTATAGGTAGTAAACTTACACAGAAGCATACGTTTACCTTTGTGAATCAAGCCCGACTGTTTGTTTTGTTTGAGCTCTCAGTTAGTTGGGTTTGACCATCTCTACCATAACATTGATTGATAAACATCATACACCATTGATTCTTGACATATTGAGCACGTAAAATGATGATGTAAAAGTAATTTTGATGCACATAAATGTATTTCTTTTGTTTAGATGCAGTGCCTTTGACATTTTATGATAACGATAATTGTCAAAATGATCCATTTTTCATCTTGTACATTACACCGTCAAAATATATGCTTTCTTTTGACTTCCAGTGCAATTAAAATGGAGCAATCAATCTGTGATTACTATGTTTGAGTATATTTTGACAAAGTAGTTGAATATCTCTACTTTTTTCTGGAAAGTTTTTTTCATGTACGGGAATAATATGCTATACAGAACAGATGCCGCTTCACACTAAAAATGATTTAGTTTCAGAAATTAGGGTACTAGCTAAGGTCAGTATATTGCCACCTCTAGAAATAATCACAATCCTTGTCAGGATATACCATTAAAGATATTAAAGAAACCTAAGCTCAACTCCCTGATAACTATGACACAGAGAAGACAGGCTTAACTCAGGTGCAATGTGTGCCAAATTTAAGCAGTACTAAAACAGTAATAACATTGAGTCCCTAAGGTCGTACTCCATCTTATATAAGCCCCGACTCCATCTTGGTTAATAGAGGTTGCCATCTTCCATCTCTCAAACAATATATGAGAAAACAGCACTGATGGCAGAGGCCTCCTAACTTTTTGCCCCCATTTTTCACTTTTTGCTGGTATTTTTCTGACTCTACGGATACCCTGGGTACTACTATCAGTCTCAGGGCCTGTGCTCTGTGAAAAATGAGTATGCAAATTAGGCTAATTATAATTGGCTATGTCAACCTACTTATGAGTCCATAGTATATGGTAGGGCATGTAGGTTTAGGGATCCCAGCATAGGTGGTGTACCCATAGGTGCACTGCTGAGATGCCTATGGTCATTTCAAAGGCAGTCCTGCCTCTCTGGCTGCTTTAAAATTAAAGTTACATTCAAATTCGACTTTGGAATTAAAAGTACTTTCAATGTCTTAAACTACCTTATTTTTACATAGAAGTAACCCCTAAGGTGTGCCCTAAGTGCCCCTAGGGTTGGGGTGCCATGTAACTATAAGTAGGGACCTTATAAAATATGTTTTATAAGCCCTGGTGAGGTAAAATAGCCACATTTGTTTTCCCTCGCTATAGTGAATGGCCTCTATAGGCTAAAATGGGGAGACTTTGTTTTAATTAACAAAGTCCCCATAGGAGACAGATACCTTGATCTTTGTATCAAATTAATTTTTATAATAAATCCCACACCTTGACATTGCTGAATTTAATATAACTAGTGCAGGTAAAGAGTTTTAAAACTTTACGTGAAAGTTGCCAACTTCAGCTCTGTAGTGCCCTTCTCTGATTGAACAGCCTCTGGCAGCCTGGCCAGGCTGCCTTGATAAGGTGTGAAGCGACCTGGGCTGAACACAAAGGATGTGCCTGGGTGAGAAGATCTGCCTCAGCAGATGGTGAAACAGGATGGGGGATAGCAGTCAAACTGGTCTTCAAAGGTCGGGAAGGACATATGAAGCAGCTCTGGACCTCCCCCCTTTCCTGCAACCCCAGAAAATTAGGTGCCCTCTTGATTAGAGTAGGAGAGGGCAGGGGAGGGGTGTGTTTAGGATTTTTAGACACATCAGTGGGTGGGCTCAGCCAGATCTAATATCCAAAAATCAGTTTCCAACACAATAGAAGTCACCATCTTGCTCAACTTATGCAGAATTATTGTCTTGTCTGCTAATAGACACAGAGGGTCATTCTGACCCTGGCGGCCGGTGGCCGCCAGGGCCACCGACCACGGGAGCACCGCCAACAGGCTGGCGGTGCTCCAATGAGCATTCTGACCGCGGCGGTTCAGCCGCGGTCAGAAGCGGAAAGTCAGCGGTCTCCCGCTGACTTTCCGCTGCTCATTGGAATCTTCATGGCTGCGGAGCGCGCTCCGCAGCCATGAGGATTCTGACCCCCCCTACCGCCATCCAGTTCATGGCGGGAAAGCCGCCATGAACAGGATGGCGGTAGGGGGGGTCGCGGGGCCCCTGGGGGCCCCTGCCGTGCCCATGCCAATGGCATGGGCACGGCAGGGGCCCCCGTAAGAGGGCCCCAAAATTTATTTCACTGTCTGCCTTGCAGACAGTGAAATACGCGACGGGTGCAGTAGCACCTGTCGCACCTTCCCACTCCGCCGGCTCGATTACGAGCCGGCATCCTCGTGGGAAGGTCGTTTTCCCCTGGGCTGGCGGGCGGTTTAACTGGAACCGCCCGCCAGCCCAGGGGAAAACTCGTAATACCCGCCGCGGTCTTTTGACCGCGGCGCGGTAATTTGGAGGGCGGGATCCTGGCGGGCGGCCTCCGCCGCCCGCCAGGGTCATAATGAGGCCCACAGATATTACTAAGGACTGTGAAAGGTTCAAGACATTCGATCACACAGATACAACCATCAAAACAACATTTGTCTGGGTCAAATGTCTACTTTCCATTTTATCAAGGTCAATTAAGAAAACATACAAACATATTACCAAAATAGAGTAGTATGAATTAAAGTCAATCAATCAATTTATATCTTTATTCTGTTACGTTTAAAAACATAAAATCATGGAATTATAAAGGAACTACAGCACAAATAATCTTCCTGAGAGCTGAACGTAATTATGGGTCTTAAAAAGCATACAACATTTGAAAGGGTGAACTCATCTGGTGGCATCTGTAAAAGCAAAAGGGTGGGACGAACTTGTGAAAAGCCCCTGTCTTTAACCCTGCTAAGCCTTTTCCCCCTCCAGTGCTAAGTCTTTTTTTTGCTATTTGGGGTAGTTTGTGCTTAGACACCCATACCTTTTTGTCCACATAAGCTATCCATCCCAAATGTGTGTCCTTTTTTCCAACATCCTAGGGATTCTAAAGATACCCAGAGTTTGCGGATTCCCCCAGAGGGGACCAAGAAATTAGCCAAAATACAGCTAAACTTTGTTTTTTGTAGGACAAATGGAAAATAAAGTGCTACAGAAGAAAGCATCTGTCTTTTTTCAGCAAATGGCATCAATGAAGAGTTTATGGTGCTGAAATCATCATCTTTCTAGCTGTCAGGAACAGACAGACTAGATTCAGAAAACCCAATTTTTCAATACCTCTTTGGCATTCTACTGGGACATGCCCCATTTTTCCTATTTTTTGTACTTTCAACCTCTTTCCAGTTAGTGACAGAAATGGATATGAAACCAATGCTGGTTCTGGGAAAGCTTTACATTTCTCAGAAGTAGACAAACTTCTGAATTCAGCAAGAGGTCATTTGTGTAGATCCTTCAAGAGTTTCCTATAGAAAGAAACAGTTGAAATAAAAGAATATTGAAATTCAGTTGAAAAAATCAGCCATTTCCAGCTACGTTTTCATCTGTAACTTTTTCCAACTACGGCAGATTTTCAAAAGCAATATACTGTAACGTCGGCTTAACCATTCTGTTTCCAAAGATATATAGTACTTGTAGGTTTACCAAGAACCCAAGGTACCCAGAGCCAATAAATTAACTGCACCATGCAATGAGTTTCCATTGTGTACAGGATGGCAATTAATTTGGTAAATTATAAAGAGTGAAAAATAGGTATGAAGGAAACCTATGTATTTCTGAAATGGGTACAACCTATGGAGTTTAGAAACAGTTGTTGTTTGCAGATCTCTGAATTTGGGGGTACCCCTACTAGCATGTGAATTACTGTGCATTTCTCAAAATTGCTTCTTTCTTACACACTGTCTTACATTTGGAAGGTGCAAATGCAAAGAAAGACAATTGGTAATAACAATTCTTCTGCTATTCTTCATTCCCCCAAGTCTTCTGATAAAAATTGTACCTTACTTGTGTGGATAGGCCTAGTGCCCGCAACAGGAAACACCCCAAAATGAAACATCACATCTTTCCACTGAAAACAGCTGCACTTTTTGCAAAGTGCCTAGCTGAGGATTTTGGACTCTATCTCAGCTAGCACCTAGCAAAACCTAGCAAACCTATACATTTTTGAAAATTAGATGCCTAGGGGAATGAGGTGACTTGTGGGGCTCTCACCAGGTTCTTTCACTCAGAATTCTTTGCAAATCTCAAACCTTGTGTTAAAAAAAAAACATTTTCCTCCTATTTTGGTGATGCAAAGTACGGAATATGAGGGGAGCCACAAAATTCCTTCCACTCTACATTCCCCTAACTCTCCAAATAAAAATGCTACCTCACTTGTATGGGTAGGTCTAGTGCCTGTGACAGGAAATGCCCCAAAACGCAATGTGGACACCACATTTTTCCACTGAAAAGTGATGTGTTTTTTGCAAAGTGCCTAGCTGTGGATTTTGGGCTCTAGCTCAGCTAGCATCTAGGGAATCCTAGAAATCCTGTACATGTTTTAAAGCTAAACACCTAGGAGAGTCTACGATGGGGTCACTTGTGGGGCTGTCACCAGGTTCTGTCACCCAGAATCCTTTGCATGACATTTCTACACTGAAAACTGTGTTTTTTGCAAAGTGCCTTGCTGTGGATTTTGGGCTCTACCTCAGCCGGCACCTAAGGAAACCTAAAAAACCTGTATAGTTTTGAAAACTAGACATCTAGGGGAATCGAGAATGGGGTGACCTGTGGGGCTGTTGCCAGGTTCTTTCGCCCAGAAGCCTTTGCAAACGTCAAATTCTGTCTTGAAAAACACATTTTCCTCACATTTCGGTGATTCAAAGATTCAGAATCTGAGGGGAGCCACAAACTTCCTTCCACCCACCATTCTCCCAAGTCTCCAGATAAAAATGCTATCTCACTTGTGTGGATGGGGCAAGTGTCTACGACAGGGAAGGGCCCAAAACACAACAAGAATGCATCAAAATGATCTATCATAAAACAACCAGTTTTATCAAGGGGGGCACCTGCGTTTTTGGTCCCAGGTTCAGCGACCATCTAGAGAAATCTACCAAACCCAGACACTTCTGGAGACAAGATACCCAGGGGAGTCCAGGGAGGTGTGGCTTGTGTGGATCCCACACAGTTTTCTTACCCAAAATCCCCTTCAAACCTGAAATATAGCTAAAAAACATTTCCCTCACATTTCTGTGTGGGATCAGTGTGCTAGCACAAATTTCCCACCACTCAGCATTCCCCTTTGTCTCTCAAAAAAAATGATACCTCACTCAAGGAACGTGATCAGTAAAGTCGCCATCTTTCAATCTCCAACTCTAGGGACACTTGCCTGTTCCACTACAATAAGGCTGCCTATCACAGATTTCTGAAACTGAACAAAAGCCATTTTTGCCTCTGGAGAACAATCCTTGAACACACCAAAAGCATTAAAAGGTTGCTAAATGGAAGCGATGGATAGACAACTTTTTATACCAAACATGAGCCTTACCAACAGCAGTGTAAGATTACAACCTCTGATCTACTCTATTTACACCACCCATGTGCTTATTGTAGTGTAAAATGCACACAGGTTTGCGCAGTTCCACAACTTGATTGAAAACAGTCACAGGCAAAGAACTTTCATCATGGATGGTAGTCAGAATGTATCCCTCCTGTCTACAAACTTCACAGCTAGCAGTTCATCACTACGCAAGGCACTGCACTTCCCCCTCTCAAGTTTTTTGCACAGGCTACTTTGGATAACCTTTATGTTTAGAACGGACTGTGCCACAAGCAACAGTGTCCACTTTGAACAATTCCTCGAACAATTGCACACCAGTGTAGAAGTTATCTAGGTACAAATGGTGACCTTTGTTAAATAGTCATCTACCAATTTCCCACACAATTTTCTTACTTACTCCAAAAGTGAATGGACAACCAGAGGGCTCAAAGTGGAATCCCTACCAGTGTAGACCTGGAAATTATAGACATATCCTATACTACTCTCAGACGGCATATACATCTTAATTCCATAATGTGCTGTCTTGCTAGGAATGTACTGCCTAAACACCAAACGGCCCCTGAACAGGACCAAAGGTTCATCCACAGCTATTTCTTTCCTTCAAAGAAATATCTCTGAAAATCGATCTACAAAGCAATCAAGGACAGACTGAGGGGGTCATTCTGACTTCGGCAGGCGGCGGAGGCCGTCCGCCAAAGTTCCCCCGACAGAATACCGCAGCGCGGTCAAAAGACCGCCGCGGTAATTCTGAGTTTCCCGCTGGGCCGGCGGGCGACCGCCAGAAGGCCGCCCGCCCGCCCAGCGGGAAACCCCCTTCCACGAGGATGCCGGCTCCGAATGGAGCCAGCGGAGTGGAAAGGGTGCGACGGGTGCAGTTGCACCCGTCGCGATTTTCAGTGTCTGCTATGCACTGGCATGGGCACTGCAGGGGCCCCCAGGGGCCCCACGACACCCGTTCCCGCCAGCAAGGTTCTGGCGGTCAAAACCGCCAGAACCAGGCTGGCGGGAGGGGGGTCGGAATCCCCATGGCAGCGCTGCCTGCAGCGCCGCCATGGAGGATTCCTCAGGCCAGGGGAAAACCGGCGGGAAACTGCCAGTTTCCCTTTTCTGACCGCGGCTTTACCGCCGCGGTCAGAATTGGCCTGGATGCACTGCCAGCCTGTTGGCAGTGCATCCGCGGTCCCCGGCCCTGGCGGTCTATGACCGCCAGGGTCGGAATAACCCCCTGAATCTTAAAAAGACAGTCACTATCAGGGTGATCTTGTGGCAATGCTAAAGCATTACCAACAAAATACAGCATCCAAATCAAAAGCAAATATGGATCATGACTCATGATTGCAGGAAACATGGCTGTTGCCATTATTGAACTGGTAGACCAACATGAAAACAGCGACGGCTTCCTTATCAAGCCCATCAAAAAGGTTAAACCGAAAAACGTCTTTAACTCTTCTAGATTTGTGGTAGTCCACTGGACAGCTCTAGAGCAGATCCTAAGTCTGGCACTGTTGTTCCTCAAAAACTGTTCAGCATACAAATAAGTCTGCTCAACAATCTCACCCAAAGATGCATCGTCCATAAACAACTCAAAGAAATCTAGAGCCAAAAAGTTTTCAGTATTCACTCTACACCCTGCGACATCAGGAAAGGCAGGAAATCTCGGCTGCACCATGTGGAGTTCAGCTCTTCGAATGGGAAGCCTTGCAGCCCCTGGCTACAATCCAGATGCCTCTTGCTGCACTATCTGCACATCAGGGTCCTCCTCAAAAACAGGCATTTCATCCACACTGAAAGTGGCTTCATCATCAGATGATTCTTCCCAGACAGAAACTTCAGTACAAGAATCTTGCACTTTCTCCTCTGCCTTAGAGATGCAGAATCAGTTTCATAATCATGGAAGATTCAAAAAGCATACCAACAACCTGCTAAGCAGTATTCCGGTGGCTAGCCACGATCCTTACTAAAGAAAGTAGCTTGATAAATAAGTCAGCAACAACCAACTCTATGTAAAATAATCAAAAAACAAAGTGTGGCTTTATCACAAAAACCTATATCCTCAAAAACTATTCCACTCACTTGCCAGAGACAGCTAGCACCAACGCTATCCCACTAAAAAGGAAAAACTAAATAAAATGACACATAATACAACACGATACACATTGTGAACAAATCAAAGGAGAATTTCCCACACATAAAACAAAGGCAAAATATTCTGCTATTTTTACACCATTTGCAAAAACCTCATTTGTTCAAGTCAATGATACTCTTTTGGAGTAAACAGTATAAAAAATGTTTTTCTTACCAAACACATGCAACTACGCAAACTTCAGGTCTGCCACTGACAATAAAAAAGAGAAATAAAACATTATGATTACAAATAATGCACAATCCACAAACACCATGCCCCAAACATTCAGAAACTCTCCCTGGTATCTAGTGGTTTTGGCAGAAATGGTCAAAATACGTAGTCCCCCAAGGGGAGAGGACCTTCCTTAAGGGGCCAAACCCCAAACAAACAAAACATGTGCAACAGATTATCCCTGGTGCCTAGTGGTTTCTGCCCCCCTTCGAAGGCAGATGGACCTAACATAAGAAGACTGATCTGCCCCAAGGGGGCAGAAACTGCCAAAAAGTATGCCCCCAATAGAGGAGCGACCCCTGACCAAGGGCCAGCACCCCAAACAAACAAAACATGTGCCACACAGTATCCTTGGTGCCTAGTGGTTTCTGCCCCCCTTGGGGGCAGATGGGCCTAACATAAAGAAGCTGTTCTGCCCCCGAGGAGGGTAGTAATAGCCAAAATGAATGCCCCCCAAAATGAAGCAACCCTTGCTCAAGCGGCCACTCCCCAAACAAACAAAACATGTGCCACAAATCAACCCAGGTGCCCTAGTGGTTTCTGCCCTCCTTTGGTGGCGAATGGGCCTAACATATAGAGGCAGATCTGCCCCCAAGGGGGGCAGAAACACCAAGAATTAATGCCCCCCAAAGTGGAATGGCATGGTTACCCCCTGACATTTTGCCTTTGCTGATGCTAAGTTTTGATTTGAAAGTGTGCTGAGGCCTGCTAACCAGGCCCCAGCCCCAGTGTTCTTTCCCTAACCTGTACTTTTGTTTTCACAATTGGAACACCTTGGCATCCAGGTAAGTCCCTTGTAACTGGTACCCCTGGTACCAAGGGCCCTGATGCCAGGGAAGGTCTCTAAGGGCTGCAGCATGTCTTATGCCACCCTGGGGACCCCTCACTCAGCACAGACACACTGCTTGCCAGCTTGTGTGTGCCGGTGAGGACAAAACGAGTAAGTCGACATAGCACTCCCCTCAGGGTGCCATGCCAACCTCACACTGCCTATGCAGTATAGATAAGTCACCCCTCTAGCAGGCCTTACAGCCCTAAGGCAGGGTGCACTATACCATAGGTGAGGGCACCAGTGCATGAGCACTGTGCCCCTACAGTGTCTAAGCAAAACCTTAGACATTGTAAGTGCAGGGTAGCCATAAGAGTATATGGTCTGGGAGTCTGTCAAACACGAACTCCACAGCACCATAATGGCTACACTGAAAACTGGGAAGTTTGGTATCAAACTTCTCAGCACAATAAATGCAGACTGATGCCAGTGTACAATTTATTGTAACATACACCCCAGAGGGCACCTTAGAGGTGTCCCCTGAAACCTTAACCAACTACCCGTGTAGGCTGACTGGTTTTAGCAGCCTGCCACACTCGAGACATGTTGCTCGCCACATGGGGAGAGTGCCTTTGTCACTCTGTGGCTAGTAACAAAGCCTGTACTGGGTGGAGGTACTTCACACTCCCCCTGCAGGAACTGTAACACCTGGCGGTGAGCCTCAAAGGCTCACCCCCTTTGTTACAGCACCACAGGGCACTCCAGCTAGTGGAGTTGCCCGCCCCCTCCGGCCACTGTCCCACTTTTGGCGGCAAGGCTGGAGGAAATAATGAGAATAACAAGGAGGAGTCACTGGCCAGTCAGGACAGCCCCTAAGGTGTCCTGAGCTGAGGTGACTCTAACTTTTAGAAATTCTCCGTCTTGCAGATGGAGGATTCCCCCAATAGGGATAGGAATGTGACTCCCTCCCATTGGGAGGAGGCACAAAGAGGGTGTACCCACCCTCAGGGCTAGTAGCCATTGGCTACTAACCCCCCAGACCTAAACACGCCCTTAAATTTAGTATTTAAGGGCTCCCCTGAACTTAGGAACTCAGATTCCTGCAACCTAAGAAGAAGAGGACTGCTAATCTGAAAAACCCTGCAGAGAAGACGGAGACACCAACTGCTTTGGCCCCAGCTCTACCGGCCTGTCTCCCCACTTCTAAAAGACACTGCTCCAGCGACGCTTTCCCCAAGACCAGCGACCTCTGAATCCTCAGAGGACTGTCCTGCTCTAGAAGGACCAAGAAACTCCCGAGGACAGCGGCTCTGTTCACCCAAGACTGCAACTTTGTTTCAAAGGAGCAACTTCAAGACAACTGCGTTTCCGGCCGGAAGCATGAGACTTGCTACTCTGCACCCAACGCCCCCAGCTCGACTTGTGGAGAAACAACACTTCAGGGAGGACTCCCCAGCGACTACGAGACTGTGAGTAGCCAGAGTTGCCCCCCCTGCGCCCCCACAGCGACACCTGCAGAGGGAATCCCGAGGCTCCCCCCGACCACGACTGCCTGCTTCCCAGATCCCGACGCCTGGTAAAGACTCCGCACCCGCAGCCCCCAGGACCTGAAAGATCGGAACTCCAGTGCAGGAGTGACCCCCAGGAGGCCCTCTCCCTTGCCCAGGTGGTGGCTACCCCGGGGAGCCCTCCCCTTGCCTGCCTGCATCGCTGAAGAGACCACTTGGTCTCCCATTGATTTCCATTGGAAACCCGACGTGTGTTTGCACACTGCACCCGGCCGCCCCGTGCTGCTGAGGGTGTACTTTATGTGCTAACTTGTGTCCCCCCCCGGTGCCCTACAAAACCCCCCTGGTCTGCCCTCCGAAGACGCGGGTACTTACCTGCTGGCAGACTGGAACCGGGGCACCCCCTTCTCCATTGAAGCCTATGCGTTTTGGGCACCACTTTGAACTCTGCACCTGACAGGCCCTGAGCTGCTGGTGTGGTAACTTTGGGGTTGCTCTGAACCCCCAACGGTGGGCTACCTTGGACCCAAACTTGAACCCCGTAGGTGGTTTACTTACCTGCAAGAACTAACAATTACTTACCTCCCCTAGGAACTGTGAAAATTGCATTGTGTCTAGTTTTAAAATAGCTATATGTGTTTTATTTGAAAAGTATATATGCTATTGTGATTATTCAAAGTTCCTAAAGTACTTACCTGCAATACCTTTCATGCAAAGTATTACATGTAGAATTAAGAAAATATATTTTTCTATGCAAAAACCTATTGGCCTGGAATTGTCTCTGAGTGTGTGTTCCTCATTTATTGCCTGTGTGTATGTACAACAAATGCTTAACACTACTCCTTTGATAAGCCTACTGCTCGACCACACTACCACAAAATAGAGCATTAGTATTATCTTTTTTTTACCACTATCTTACCTCTAAGGGGAACCCTTGGACTCTGTGCATACTATTCCTTACTTTGAAATAGTGCATACAGAGCCAACTTCCTACATTGGTGGATCAGCGGTGGGGTACAAGACTTTGCATTTGCTGGACTACTCAGCCAATACCTGATCACACGTCAAATTCCAAAGATTGTCATTAGAAACAGATTTTTGCAATTTGAGCTATTTTTCTAAATTCTTAAAAATCCTGCTAGGGCCTTGTGTTAGTCCCTGTTAGCATTTCTTTTAGAGTTTAAAAGTTTTGTGAAAGTTTGAATTAGATTCTAGAACTAGTTTTAGATTCTTAAAAAGTATTCCAACTTTAAGAAACATAGGGGTACCGCCGCCCGCCAGGCGGGAACCGGCATTTGGCCGCCATGCGGCCAAAATACCGCTGCCCCCATTCCAACATTCCCGCTGGGCCGGCGGGCGCTAACCATGTTAGCGCCCGCCGGCCCAGCAGGAATGAGGCCGTAACACAGGAGCCGGCTCCGAATGGAGCCGGGGGTGTTGCGGCGGTGCGACGGGTGCAGTTGCACCCGTCGTGCTTTTCACTGTCATGGCAGGTGGCCCCAGGACACCCGTTGCCGCCAGCCTCTTCCTAGAGGTGAAAACCGCCAGAAACAGGCTGGCGGTACGGGGGTCAGAATCCCCAGGGCAGCGCTGCTTGCAGCGCTGCCCTGTCAGATTCTCCCAGCAGGGGCAAAAACGGCGGATGACTGCCGGCCCCGGCAATCCGACCGCGGCTTTACCGCCGCGGTCGGAATGGGGATTGAAGCACCGCCAGCCTGTTGGCGGTGCTTCCGTCATTCGTGGCCCTGGCGGTCCAAGACCGCCAGGGTCAGAATGACCCTCATAATGTCTAGTGCAGATGTGAATGTGGAGGAACTCAACCTCACACCTTACCTCCATCTTAAGATGAGGGAGCTAAGGTCACTCTGCAACCTAAAGAAAATCACAATTGGCTCAAGACCCTCCAAACAACAGCTCCAGGAGCTTTTGGCAGAGTTTGAAAAAGCCAACCCCTCTGAGGATGACAACCTAGAGGATGATGTTAGTGACTTGGAGGAGAATTCCCCCCTTCCAGTCCTAATTAGGAAGATCAGGGACCCTCAATCCCTGACTCCAAACATAATAGTCACAGATGCTGCTTCCCTCACAGGAGGGGCCAGCACCTCTGGAATCACTGAGGATAGCCTCAGTGAAGAGGACCTCCTGCTAGCCAGGATGACCAAAAGATTGGCTTTGGAAAGACAGATCTTAGCCATAGGAAGGGAAAGCCAAGAGATGGGCCCAGGTCCCATCAATGGTGGCAGAAACATAAATAGGGTCAGAGATTCTCCAGACATGTTGAAAATCCCTAAAGGGATTGTAACTAAATATGAAGATGGTGATGACATCACCAAATGGTTCACAGCTTTTGAGAGGGCTTGTGTAACCAGAAAAGTTAATAGATCTCACTGGGGTGCTCTCCTTTGGGAAATGTTCACTGGAAAGTGTAGGGATAGACTCCTAACACTCTCTGGAAAAGATGCAGAATCTTATGCCCTCATGAAGGGAACCCTGATTGAGGGCTTTGGATTCTCCACTGAGGAGTATAGAATTAGATTCAGGGGGGCTCAAAAAACCTCGAGCCAGACCTGGGTTGATTTTGTGGACTACTCAGTGAAAACACTGGATGGTTGGATTCAAGGCAGTGGTGTTAATGATTATGATGGGCTGTACAATTTATTTGTGAAAGAACACCTATTAAGTAATTGTTCAAATGATAAACTGCATCAGCATCTGGTAGTCCTAGGACCAATTTCTCCCCAAGAATTGAGAAAGAAGGCGGACCATTGGGTCAAGACTAGGGTGACCAAGACTTCCACAGGGGGTGACCAAAAGAAAAGGGTCACAAAGCCTCCCCAGGGGAAGAGTGTTGAGACATCCAAAAACAAAAATAGTAAAGAGTCTTCTTTAGGCCCCCAAAAACCTGCACAGGAGGGTGGGCCCAGAGCCTCTTCACAAAACAATTTTGGGTACAAGGGTAAAAACTTTGATCCCAAAAAGGCCTGGTGTCGTAGCTGTAATCAGCCTGGACACCAAACTGGAGACAAGGCCTGTCCCAAGAAAAGTACCACTTCCAACTCCACTCCAGCTAACACTGGAATGGCTAGTCTCCAAGTGGGATCAACAGTGTGCCCAGAGCAAATCAGGTGTCACACTGAAGGTACATTAGTCTCTGAGGATGGGGTGGATTTAGCCACACTGGCTGCCTGGCCTCCTAACTTGCAAAAATACAGGCAGCAGCTCTTAATTAATGGGACAAGTGTAGAAGGCCTGAGGGATACAGGTGCCAGTGTCACCATGTTGACAGAGAAACTGTTTTCCCCTGGTCAATACCTGGCTGGACAAACTTATCCTGTCACCAATGCTGACAATCAAACTAAAGTACATCCCATGGCTATGGTAACTTTAGAGTGGGGAGGGGTCAATGGCCTGAAACAGGTGGTGGTCTCCTCAAATATCCCAGTAGACTGTTTGCTTGGAAATGACCTGGAGTCCTCAGCATGGGCTGAGGTAGAACTGAAAACCCATGCAGCCATGCTGAGTATCCCTGAACTGGTGTGTGTCAAGACAAGGGTACAGTGCAAGGTTCAGGGTGAAAAAGTAGAGCTGGAGTCTGGAAAAAGGGCCCAGCCTACCAAGAGAAAAGAAAAGACAACTGGGAAACCAGCTGCAACACAACAACAAAAAGAGAACCTCTTTTCTCAGGAAGAAGTTCTGCCCTCTGAGGGAACTGAGCCTATGGAGTTAGAACCTTACCAGGTTGAGCTCTTAGGCCCAGGGGGACCCTCAAGGGAGCAGTTGTGTAAGGGGCAAGAAACCTGCCCCTCTCTTGAAGGCCTTAGGCAGCAAGCTGCTGAAGAGTCCAATGGCAAGAAAACTGGAACACATAGGGTCTATTGGGAAGATGGACTCCTGTACACTGAGGCAAGAGATCCCAAACCTGGTGCCACTAGGAGAGTGGTAGTGCCTCAGGAGTTCAGAGAGTTCATACTGACCTTAGCCCATGATATTCCTCTTGCTGGGCATTTGGGACAAACCAAGACGTGGGAGAGACTAGTCAACCACTTCTACTGGCCCAACATGTCCCAGAAAGTTAAGGAGTTTTGTGTCTCCTGTACCACCTGTCAAGCCAGTGGTAAGACAGGTGGACATCCAAAGGCCCCCCTCATTCCACTTCCAGTGGTGAGGGTCCCCTTTGAAAGAGTGGGTGTGGACATAGTGGGTCCACTTGAACCTCCCACAGCCTCAGGGAATATGTACATACTAGTAGTAGTGGATCATGCTACCAGATTCCCTGAAGCTATTCCCCTTAGGTCGACTACTGCCCCTGCAGTAGCCAAGGCCCTCATTGGTATCTTTACCAGAGTGGGCTTCCCTAAGGAGGTGGTGTCTGACAGAGGTACCAACTTCATGTCAGCATAACTGAAACACATGTGGAATGAGTGTGGAGTGACTTATAAATTCACTACACCCTATCATCCACAAACTAATGGCCTTGTTGAGAGATTCAACAAGACATTAAAAGGCATGATCATGGGGCTCCCAGAAAAACTCAAAAGGAGATGGGATGTCCTCTTGCCATGCCTGCTTTTCGCTTACAGAGAGGTGCCTCAGAAGGGAGTAGGGTTCTCACCCTTTGAACTTCTGTTTGGCCACCCTGTAGGGGGACCACTAGCTCTTGTGAAAGAAGGCTGGGAGAGACCTCTTCATGAGCCTAAACAAGACATAGTGGACTATGTACTTGGCCTTCGTTCAAGGATGGCAGAGTACATTGAAAAGGCAAGTACAAATCTTGAGGCCAGCCAACAGCTCCAGAAGTTTTGGTATGACCAAAAGGCTGCAATGGTTGAATTTCAACCAGGGCAGAAAGTCTGGGTTTTGGAGCCTGTGGCTCCCAGGGCACTTCAGGACAGATGGAGTGGCCCTTACCCAGTGCTAGAGAAAAAGAGTCGGGTCACCTACCTGGTGGACCTAGGCACTAGCAGGAGCCCCAAGAGGGTGATCCATGTGAACCGCCTTAAGCTCTTCCATGATAGGGCTGATGTGAATCTGTTGATGGTAACAGATGAGGACCAGGAAGCTGAGAGTGAACCTCTCCCTGATCTCCTCTCATCAAACCCTAAAGATGGTTCAGTAGATGGAGTGATCTATTCAGACACCCTCTCTAGCCAACAGCAATCTGATTGTAGGAAGGTCCTGCAACAGTTTGCTGAGCTCTTTTCCCTAACCCCTGGTCAGACACTCCTGTGTACCCATGATGTGGACACAGGAGACAGCATGCCTGTCAAAAACAAAATATTCAGACAGTCTGACCAAGTTAAGGAAAGCATCAAAGTGGAAGTCCACAAGATGCTGGAATTGGGAGTCATTGAGCACTCTGACAGCCCCTGGGCTAGCCCAGTGGTCTTAGTCCCCAAACCTCACACCAAAGATGGAAAGAGAGAGATGAGGTTCTGTGTGGACTACAGAGGACTTAATTCTGTCACCAAGACAGATGCCCATCCCATTCCAAGGGCTGATGAACTGATTGATAAATTAGGTGCTGCCAAATTCTTAAGTACCTTTGACTTAACAGCAGGGTACTGGCAAATCAAAATGGCACCAGGAGCAATGGAAAAGACAGCATTCTCCACCCCTGATGGGCATTATCAGTTTACTGTTATGCCCTTTGGTTTAAAGAATGCCCCTGCCACCTTCCAAAGGTTGGTGAATCAAGTCCTTGCTGGTTTGGAGTCCTTTAGTGCAGCTTATCTTGATGATATTGCTGTCTTTAGCTCCAGCTGGCAGGATCACCTGGTCCACCTGAAGAAGGTTTTGAAGGCTCTGCAATCAGCAGGCCTCTCTATCAAGGCATCCAAATGCCAGATAGGGCAGGGAACTGTGGTTCACTTGGGACACCTTGTAGGTGGAGGCCAAGTTCAACCACTCCAGCCTAAGATCCAGACTATTCTGGACTGGGCAGCTCCAAAAACCCAGACTCAAGTCAGGGCATTCCTTGGCTTGACTGGGTATTACAGGAGGTTTGTGAAGGGATATGGATCCATAGTGAAAGCTCTCACAGAACTTACCTCAAAGAAAATGCCCAAGAAGGTAAACTGGACTGTAGAATCCCAACAGGCCTTTGACACCCTGAAACAAGCAATGTGCACAGCACCAGTTCTAAAAGCTCCAGATTACTCCAAGCAGTTCATTGTGCAGACAGATGCCTCTGAACATGGGATAGGGGCAGTTTTGTCCCAAACAAATGAAGATGGCCTTGACCAGCCTGTTGCTTTCATTAGCAGGAGGTTACTCCCCAGGGAGCAGCGTTGGAGTGCCATTGAGAGGGAGGCCTTTGCTGTGGTTTGGTCCCTGAAGAAGCTGAGACATACCTCTTTGGTACTCACTTTGTAGTTCAAACTGACCACAGACCTCTCAGATGGCTGATGCAAATGAAAGGTGAAAATCCAAAACTGTTGAGGTGGTCCATCTCCCTACAGGGAATGGACTTTATAGTGGAACACAGACCTGGGACTGCCCATGCCAATGCAGATGGCCTTTCCAGGTTCTTCCACTTAGAAAATGAAGACTCTCTTGGGAAAGGTTAGTCTCATCCTCTTTCGTTTGGGGGGGGGGGGTTGTGTAAGGAAATGCCTCCTTGGCATGGTTACCCACTGACTTTTTGCCTTTGCTGATGCTAAATTTTGATTTGAAAGTGTGCTCAGGCCTGCTAACCAGGCCCCAGCACCAGTGTTCTTTCCCTAACCTGTACTTTTGTTTTCACAATTGGCACACCCTGGCATCCAGGTAAGTCCCTTGTAACTGGTACCCCTGGTACCAAGGGCCCTGATGCCAGGGAAGGTCTCTAAGGGCTGCAGCATGTCTTATGCCACCCTGGGGACCCCTCACTCAGCACAGACACACTGCTTGCCAGCTTGTGTGTGCTGGTGAGGACAAAACGAGTAATTCGACATAGCTCTCCCCTCAGGGTGCCATGCCAACCTCACACTGCCTATGCAGTATAGATAAGTCACCCCTCTAGCAGGCCTTACAGCCCTAAGGCAGGGTGCACTATACCATAGGTGAGGGCACCAGTGCATGAGCACTGTACCCCTACAGTGTCTAAGCAAAACCTTAGACATTGTAAGTGCAGGGTAGCCATAAGAGTATATGGTCTGGGAGTCTGTCAAACACGAACTCCACAGCACCATAATGGCTACACTGAAAACTGGGAAGTTTGGTATCAAACTTCTCAGCACAATAAATGCAGACTGATGCCAGTGTACAATTTATTGTAACATACACCCCAGAGGGCACCTTAGAGGTGCCCCCTGAAACCTTAACCAACTACCCGTGTAGGCTGACTGGTTTTAGCAGCCTGCACACTCGAGACATGTTGCTGGCCACATGGGGAGAGTGCCTTTGTCACTCTGTGGCTAGTAACAAAGCCTGTACTGGGTGGAGGTGCTTCACACCTCCCCCTGCAGGAACTGTAACACCTGGCGGTGAGCCTCAAAGGCTCACCCCCTTTGTTACAGCACCACAGGGCACTCCAGCTAGTGGAGTTGCCCGCCCCCTCCGGCCACGGACCCACTTTTGGCAGCAAGGCCGGAGGAAATAATGAGAACAACAAGTAGGAGTCACTGGCCAGTCAGGACAGCCCCTACGGTGTCCTGAGCTGAGGTGACTCTAACTTTTAGAAATTCTCCGTCTTGCAGAAGGAGGATTCCCCCAATAGGGATAGGAATGTTACCCCCTCCCATTGGGAGGAGGCACAAAGAGGGTGTACCCACCCTCAGGGCTAGTAGCCATTGGCTACTAACCCCCCAGACCTAAACACGCCCTTAACTTTAGTATTTAAGGGCTCCCCTGAACCTAGGAACTCAGATTCCTGCAACCTAAGAAGAAGAGGACTGCTAAGCTGAAAAACCCTGCAGAGAAGACAGAGACACCAACTGCTTTGGCCCCAGCTCTACCGGCCTGTCTCCCCACTTCTAAAAGACACTGCTCCAGCGACGCTTTCCCCAGGACCAGCGACCTCTGAATCCTCAGAGGACTGCCCTGCTCTAGAAGGACCAAGAAACTCACGAGGACAGCGGCTCTGTTCACCCAAGACTGCAACTTTGTTTCAAAGGAGCAACTTAAAGACAACTGAGTTTCCCGCCGGAAGCGTGAGACTTGCTACTCTGCACCCGACGCCCCCGGCTCGACTTGTGGAGAAACAACACTTCAGGGAGGACTCCCCGGCGACTACGAGACTGTGAGTAGCCAGAGTTGCCCCCCCTGAGCCCCCACAGCGACCCCTGCAGAGGGAATCTCGAGGCTCCCCCCGACCGCGACTGCCTGCTTCCCAGATCCCGACGCCTGGTAAAGACTCTGCACCCGCAGCCCCCAGGACCTGAAAGATCGGAACTCCAGTGCAGGAGTGACCCCCAGGAGGCCCTCTCCCTTGCCCAGCTGGTGGCTACCCCGGGGAGCCCCCCCCCTTGCCTGCCTGCATCGCTGAAGAGACCCCTTGGTCTCCCATTGATTTCCATTGGAAACCCGACGTGTGTTTGCACACTGCACCCGGCCGCCCCCGTGCTGCTGAGGGTGTACTTTATGTGCTAACTTGTGTCCCCCCGGTGCCCTACAAAACCCCCCTGGTCTGTCCTCCGAAGACGCGGGTACTTACCTGCTGGCAGACTGGAACCTGGGCACCCCCTTCTCCATTGAAGCCTATGCGTTTTGGGCACCACTTTGAACTCTGCACCTGACCGGCCCTGAGCTGCTGGTGTGGTAACTTTGGGGTTGCTCTGAACACCCAACGTTGGGCTACCTTGGACCCAAACTTGAACCCCGTAGGTGGTTTACTTACCTGCAAGAACTAACAATTACTTACCTCCCCTAGGAACTGTGAAAATTGCACTGTCTAGTTTTAAAATAGCTATATGTGTTTTATTTGAAAATTATATATGCTATGGTGATTATTCAAAGTTCCTAAAGTACTTACCTGCAATACCTTTCATGCAAAGTATTACATGTAGAATTTGAACCTGTGGTTCTTAAAATAAACTAAGAAAATATATTTTTCTATACAAAAACCTATTGGCCTGGAATTGTCTCTGAGTGTGTGTTCCTCATGTATTGCCTGTGTGTATGTACAACAAATGCTTAACACTACTCCTTTGATAAGCCTACTGCTCGACCACACTACCACAAAATAGAGCATTAGTATTATCTCTTTTTGCCACTATCTTACCTCTAAGGGGAACCCTTGGACTCTGTGCATACTATTCCTTACTTTGAAATAGTGTATACAGAGCCAACTTCCTACACATGACAAATAGCTACCTGCCATCTAGGTGTTGTTTTTCGGCTGCATTTTAAGTTATGTAAGGCCTTAGAGCAACTGGGGTCAAACCGTTTAGAAGCAGGTGAGGTGGGTTTAGTAATCGGTGATTGTAAGAGTTTGTCCATGTTTTTAGAAATGCACCCAAAAGCATTTAGGAACACATGATCTGGGGCATTAGGGTCAAGACAGGTTACAGTTTCCTGGGCACAGCTATGAAACAAGGTATTAAAATGCTTGGGTTCTACCATGGTCCGTCTTAACCGGCTACCCTGACAATTTGGCATGAGTGCACCTGAAGCCCTCTCTAATCTGCCAATAGGAGAACGTAACACATCCAGGGTTAAGGAAACCAGGTTGTGGGTACTAAACACACTATAGGAGATATTACAATTAGAAATCATAAGGCACAAAGGTGCTTCAATAAAATGTTCAATAATAGAAGCACAGCCCCTTCCAGTGAAGGTGGGGACGACTTCAGACCCATTAGAGTTAACCAAATTTTCCAGGGTAAAAACAAGAGTCAAATCATTTAACATAGTATTTAGATATGGCCTACCCCCTCAATGGCATACACCTTGGGGAATTACTCAAATCCTCAATGGGACTTTCCCACAGGTGTACATTAATGTCACTGGCAATGATTAAGTTCACCTACCTCACATGATTATCTGTCAAAGTATGAATATATGAACCCAAAGTGTGTATATTACAAGAAACCTGTGACCATGATTTCCATTCTAGAGGTTCAACAATAACAAAGGAACCTGAGAGGCCAGTTTAGAATTAATGTCTGTTAGAAACAGGGTCTCTAGTTGGCAGTGGTTTCCACCCTGTAGTCAGGGTAAGGGAGTTACACAGCTAAAATAACCGCTGCTCACCCCTTTTGTAGCTTGGCACAAGCAGTCAGGCTTATATCAGAGGAAATGTGTAAAGTAATTTTACACACATACAGTAACACAGTGACAACACTACAAAAGGTCTCCACACTAGTTTAGAAAAGTAGACAAGATTTGACTGAGTAAAACAAGACAAAAATGACAAAAATCCACAATAAACTAGTAAACATATAAATTTTAAAGGTTTAAATGAGTCTTAGTCGATAGGAATCAATGGTTGTATTTTCTTAGCACGAAGCATCAGAGATGCGTCAAAAACAAAGGTGATATGTGCTACAGGGGTGGTGAAGCACCAAAAAAGTAAAGCAATACATAAGTTCCTTACTGCGCAGGGGCAGGGACGAGTCAATTCTTTTTCGCAGGTGGGGTGATGCATCAGTTCATTATTGACAGGGGAGGTCATGCGTCAATTCTTTCCTCACAGGAAAGGTGATGAGCTGATTTCTAGACACACATCCTCGGTTCCTTACTGTGGTGTGGAGTCAATGAGAAATTGATGCCCAAGGATGATGTGTGGAAAATCCAGGCATGCTGTGATGATGGACCCACGGTGGAATGGGCACTGCATTGATTCTGTAGGGGCTGCATTGATCTTCCAACCGCGAAACAGGTGCTGCATTGATTCTGCAGGTGTTGCATCAATTTTTCAGCTGCAGCGCTTCAGTGCACAGATTTTCTCCTTCAGGAAACCAGCTTACACTTCCATGGGCCCAGGGACTGGAATTCGCACCACTTAGCAAGTCAGGAGGACTCTCAACAGAATGGCCCTTCTCTGGGCAATTAAGTCTTTGATGTTCCCGAGACTTCTTAACAGGAGGCAAGCTCCGTTCAAGCCCTTGAAGAACCTTAGAATTCAGGATATAAAAAATAAAGTGCAGTCATTTCACTCCCAGGATAGAAGCAGCAAGCAGCAGGCCAGCACAAAAAAGCAAAAATACAGAGTTGCAGTCCCTCCTACAACATCCAGCTCTTCTTCCTGTTAGAATGTCTTCAGTCCGGAAGTGTTCTAACTCTGTGGTGTCATAGGTCCAGTACTTATACCCATTTCTGTTTTTGAAGTAGGCAAACTTCAAAGAGAAGACCCTACTTTTCCCTGCGCTGGCACCAGACATGCAACAGTGAGTTGAAGACCACTTTGTGTGAGGACAGGCATAGCCCTATTCAGGTGCAAGTGTTAGGTCTTCCCAAGCTAGAGTGTTGGGAGGAGCAATCAACTTGGTGATGTGCCATCAGGATATACAGGGCACACCTAAGCTTCCTTTGTGTGACTGCCTAGAGTGAATACACAAACAGCCCATCTGTCATTTTGTCCCAGACATGTATTCAGCAGACAGACAGAGGCACAGAATGGTTAAGTAAGAAAATGACCACTTTCTAAAAGTTGTGTTTTCAACCTTACACTTCAAAACCAACTTCACCAAAAGATGAATTTTTAAATTGTGAATTCAGAGACCCCAAATTCCACATGACTATTTGCTCCCAATGGGAAATTATATTTAATGGATATTCCAAGGCAATTTCCATGTTGCCCTATAGGAGACATAGGCCGTGCAATAGTGAAAAACAAATTTAGTTGTATTTCACTATCAGGACATGTAAAACACAGCCGTACATATCCCACCTTTTAAATACACTGCACCCTGCCCAGTGGGCTGCCTTAGGACTACTTTAGGGGTTAACTTTCAATTAGTAATAAGGGAAGGCTTGGGCCTGGCAGGTGTGTGCACTTACCAAGTCAAAATAGCTGGTTAAAACTGCCCACACAGATACTGCAGTAACAGGCCTGATACATGTTTGGACGGCTACTCATGTGGGTACACAATCAGTGCTGCAGGCTCACTAGTAGCATTTGATTTACAGGCCCTGGGCACACCTGATGCACTGTACTAGGGATGTACTAGTAAATCAAATAAGCGAATCATGGAGAAACCAATCACCAATACATTTTAGACAGAAAGCTTATGCACTTTAGCACTGGTTGGCTGTGGTAAAGTGCCCAGAGTCCCAAAACCAACAAAAACAGGTCAGAAAAAATAGGA
Source organism: Pleurodeles waltl (assembly GCF_031143425.1). Lineage (NCBI taxonomy): Eukaryota > Metazoa > Chordata > Amphibia > Caudata > Salamandridae > Pleurodeles > Pleurodeles waltl. The sequence goes on from NC_090440.1 coordinate 1,734,229,455, forward strand.
GGAAGAAGGCAAAAGGTTTGGGGATAACCCTGCAATAGCGTCTTGTCCATCAAAACCCCCTTTCAGCCTAAAGCCAGGGTAAACTAATCAATACCTTGATGGACGTCCTCACTTAGGTCAATAGAACATGGACCCTGGCCCACAACAGCAGGGGCCCGTTCCAGTTTTATGCCTTTCTGAGCCCTGTTAGATTCCTTGGTCCATAATCTCAGGGACCACTAAGCTAACCCATGGGGGATCCTTCTCCTCACCTCCAGACCCCATCTGTGCAACACTAAAACTTACTTTGCTCATAGATGTATCAGAGTAGGCAGACAGTACCACCATGGCCAATGTAGTGATGTGGCCCGTTCCATCCTTGGGGTGTGACTCCTTTCCCCAACCCAAGGGCAAATCTGTCCAAAAGAACTGCAACCTAGAGTGGTCACTGACAGCTATCAGTGATGAGAGTCAGGCCTCAGCCCTACCAGGGCTCTCTAACCTCTTTGGTTTCTCAGAGTGGGGGGCAGTAGCCTCAGGTGATTGACGCCGTTTTTCCACTCTCCCTCCCACATGTTTAGGGGTGGTATCCTGAGACTAGTCCTCCAGCCCAGGGCCTGTACCCTTAGGCTGGACTTGAGTCAGGAGTGAGTGTATCCGCCCCTTGCTCCTCTTTTTGTGGCTCTGTGCCCTTCTTTTGGGAGTGGTACCTCTAGAAACCAGAACATTCAGGGCTCTTCTGGAAGTCATCCTGCACAATTCTCCTACCAATTTAGGAGCGCTATCCTGCAACTGGTCCCTCAACCCAGGGTCTGTACCCATAGGCTGAGAATGTGCCTGGTAATCCAGGATTTCTACAGAGTACATACCCCACCCAAAGGAAACACATTCCTCATGTGTTGTGTGAGAGTCTACTTAGCTCTGGTCTCCCAACTCCTGTCCATCTAACAGAGCATCAAGCCCTCCTAGACCAAAAGTAGTGTCACCCAGGTCATTCTTGGGGTGGTCTGACCTCAGAGCGGGTAACCTCTGACCCACTGGTTCTCCAACTGGGGACTATCACCTGCTCTCACCCCTCTTTCTAGACTTCTGCACCCCCCCCCCCCCCCTTGTGGAGTGGTTCTGCAAGACACCAGAACTGGTGGGACACTTGTGAAAGCCATCCCCCACGTTCTCCTGACACTATGGGACTCCCGTCAGTGGATGGTCTCCTGGTACAGACCAGGTCCCCCTGACTCTGCCTCCTCTGAAAGCAATCCAAGCACTGTTGCTGAAGATAGGGCACCCTGGCCCTCTGCCCACTCCAACCCCTTCTCCTACTCATAGAAAGGACATGGGACCCTTCCCCTCCCCTACTACACCGGGATCTGTCTGGGTCACTGCAACCCTCCCCCTCACTCTGATGGGGAAAACCTGAGCCGACCTCTTGGGGATCACTTCCCAATGCCATCCCAGATACTCAGAAACTCACCCAGAGTTCTGCCTCCAGTGCAAGCTCCCTGGGGCCAGAGAACTCACACTCCATCAGGTGCTAGCACAGCTTTGGAAAGCTAGGCATATGCTCTCCAGCAATTAAATTGTACAGTTCCTCTCATGTGTTAACCATACTGCCCTTCACCCAACCATCCAGTGCTTTGAAAAATTACCCTGCATCATCCCCTATTTGGTTAGACAGTGTTTAACTGTCCCTGAAATTCAACCTACCCTCCTCTGGGTTGACTCCACACTCCCAGACCAGGGCTCCCTCCATGGGGGTACACCTCTCCTTGTCACTCCCTTCTAGAGCCACTAGAGTGTGCTTCCCACCACCAGGACTATGACTCCCCATGCCAGTTCCTCAATCCACTTCAAGGATCCTGCGCACCTCTGGAGCTACCTCATATGCCTGAGCCCACTGGTGTATGCCACTCCCTCCTTAGAAAATAATTCTCTGGGTATGTGGACCTTTTCTTCATTACTAGACATGCTACTTTTGCTGCCACTATGTGAGCTGAACTCACCCTTCCTGGTTTTCAGCTCCATCAGACTGAGCTCATTAGCTAAAAGAGCTCTGTTCTCCTCAAGGCCCAGTCCCATTTCCTCTAAAGCTGTTTTTCTCACTTTACTAGCTCCTACTCAAGCTTTGTGGCTCTCCGCCTATTCATCAGCTCCTCTGGAGACAGACCTGGAGCCGAAACACTGCTGCAGCACTGGAAGGAGCTCTTCGAACATTCTGGCTGGCCTCCCAGTTCCTCCAATCATCCCAGGCGTAGAATTTGTTCCTCCTCCTCCACAACATCATTCTCAGCCTCTGTGTGCTTGCCAGCCTCCCTGGCTGCCAACCAGGCCCTCAGCGCCTTTCACAACTCCTTCTTCCTAGTGTGGCCATTAAAAGCGCATAAGAACTTCCTGCAGATCTTTTTGAACTGAGGCACTGTATAGGTTTTCAAGCTCTCCTGCTCAAACACTAAATCTGCAGCTACAGCTGATAGTTCAACAGAATGAGACATGATAGTGGCCAAAACTCAAGAATTGCAAAAACGCAAAGAGTAAAACAGTATGCTGGTGTGTGATGATCTGCAATATGGAAGTACTGTACACAAATTACTGTATGTAAATTATCAATACAAGTCCGATCCTCACCTCTGATCACCAATGTTACAAATTAGGTCTCTAGTTGGCAGTGGTTTGCACCCTATCCATGAAGGAACCCTCACTCCAGTCAGGATAAGAGAGTTGCACGGCTAAGAAAACCCCTGGCCACCCCCTTCGTAGCTTGGCACAAGTAGTCAGGCATGTCTCTGAGGCAATGTGTAAAGTGTTTGTACACATACACAGTAACACAGGGACAGTACCACAAAAGGACTCCACACCAGTTTAGAAAAATAGCCAAGATTTATCTGAGTGAAAGAAGACCAAAATGGCAAAAATTCAACGCACATAAGTAAAGATATCACTTTTCAAAAGATTGAATAAGTCTTAGTCCATAGGAACCAATGGCTGTATCTTTTTAGCACAAAGGACCTGGGATGTGTCAAAAACAAGGATGATGAGGGCCGCAGAGGAGGTGAGGCACTGAAAAAGCACAGTGATGCGTCAGTTCCTTACAGCGCAGGGGAGGTGATGCATAGATTCTTTTCTTGCAGGTCAGGAGATGAATCGGTTCCTTACTGTCAGGGAGGTGATGTGCTGATTCTTTCCCCGTAGGATAGACAATACTTTTATTTCCAGACACGCAGCCTTGGTTCCTTATTGCGGGGCGGGGTCAATCAGAAATTGACACCCTGGGCGATGCATGGAAAATTCAGAGAAGATGTGATGATGAAACCGCAGAGGAACATGCACTGCATCGATTCTGCAGGTTATGCATTGAATTTTCAACCACAAGATAGGTGCTGCGTCGATTGTGCAGGTGTTGCATCAATTAATCAGCTGTGGCGAGTCCATGCATTGATTTTTTTCCTTCAGGTCACCAGCTTACACTTCCAAGGGCCCAGGGACTGGAGCTGGCACCACTCGGCAAGTCAGAACTCTCAGCAGAAGAGGCCAGGGACTGGCAGATGAAATCTTTAATGTGCCAGATACTTCTTAACAGAAGGCAATCTAAGTTCAAGCCCATGAAGAGCCTTGGAGAGTAGGATGTTCAAAGCAAAGTCCAGTCTTTTCACTCCCAGGACAGAAGCAGCAAGCAGAAGGCCAGCACAACAAAGCAACAGGCAGAGTGGCAGTCCCTCCTACAGCATCCAGCTCTTCTTCCTGGCAGAATGTCCTCAGTCCAGAAGTGTTCTAACTATGTGGTGTCAGCAGTCTAGTACTTATATCCATTTCTGTCTTTGAAGTAGGCAAACTTCAAAGAGAAGTCTTTGTAGTGCAGTAGACCCTGCGGTTCCCTGCTCTGGCCCCAGACATACACCAGTGGGTTGGATATTGCTTTGTGTGAGGACAGGCACAGCCCTATTCAGGTGCAAGTGTCAGCTCTGCCCACTAGTGTAGCTGAAGAAGACCCATCAGCCTGGCAATGGGCCATCAGGATATGCAGGGCACACCTCAGCTCCTTTTGTGTGACTGTCTAGAGTGGATACACGAACATCCTAAATGTCATCCTGACCCAGACGTGTGTCCATCAGACAGGAAAAGGCACAGAATGGTTATACAAGAAAATGCCCAATTTCTAAAAGTGGCATTTTTAAACTTACAATTCAAAAACCAACTTCACCAAAAGATGTATTTTTAAATTGTGAGTACAGAGACCCCAAGCTCCACATAGCTATCTGTTCCCTATGGGAAATTACACTTAAAAGATATTTCAAGGCAATCCCGATGTTACCTTATGGTAGAGATAGGCCTTGCAATAGTGAAAACCGTATTTATTCGTATTTCACTATCAGGACATGTAAAACACACCAGTACATGACCTACCTTTTAAATACACTGCGCCCTGTCCATGGGGCTGCGTTGGGCCTACTTTAGGGGTGATTTACATGTAGTGAAAGTAAAGGTTTAGGCCTGGCAGGTGGGTGCATTTTCCAGATCGAAATGGTAGTTTAAAAGTGTCCACACAGACACTTCAATGGCAGACCTGAGACCTGTTTGCAGGATTACTCATTTGGGTGGCACAATCAGCGCTGCAGGCCCACTAGTAGCATTTGATTACAGGCCCTGGCCACACGTGGTGCACTGCACTAGAAACGTACTAGTAAATCAAATAAGCCAATCATGGAAAAAACAATCACAGCTACATTTTAGACTGAGAGCATATGCACTTTAGCATTGGTTAGCAGTAGTAAAGTGCCCCAAGATCTAAAGCTAAGAAAAACAGGTCAGAAAAAAATAGAAGAAGGCAAAATGTTTGGGGATAACTCTGCCAAAGGGCCAGGTCCAACAATGTCCTTTTGCCGTATATATTCAAAAGAAGGAAATGTCTGGGACACATACCTTTATGCTCCTAATCTGCACGTTCTTAAACTTATTTCAGGAATTCCAATTTCTGATGAGATTTAGGGGCAGATTTAAGAAATGTGGCACTGCACCCAGTGAAGCACCACTTTCCTTGTGCTCCTTAGCTCCCCACTTCCTCCACCATGTGTGCGCCATATTCAAAATATGACACACCAGGGCGCAGGGTAGGGGACAATAGCGTCAGAGGTTTTGATGCTATTGATGTACTGCTCAGAGTTAGTGCCCAAATGCCAGAAAAAACCTTTTAGATTTCTTTGCACCATTTTCTCAGCCCCCCTAACGGGGGATTGCCTCCCCTTGCATACATTATGCCTGGGTCAGGCATAATGTGGCACAAGGGGTTACAAGGTGGCACACTGCATACATTGCGCCACTTCGGAAAACTCGTGCAGCTTTTTTGCCATATTATCGCCACATTAGCATAAAAAAGGATGCTAATGCAGTGATATTATGGCACAAAGGGCTCTCAAATCTGCCCCTTAGTATACAAGGACGGCCACGTAACTACTTATCAGGAGAGGTCCTTTTCCAGAGTATCACTGAAGATTCTCCTAGAGGTGGTCTGACCTACTGCCGGCACACTTCACACTCCGCAGATGCCACTTCTTGCTTAAAGCTGATAAGGCTGATTCCAGGAGGAAAGCTGACATGTTTGCCCTTTGCGGGTAACACTGTCTTAGTGCCTCAGCTGATAAAGATAGCCTTTGCTGTCAACAGCGTATGCAGTACATCTGAACTCCCTTTAAAGCTCTAGACCATAAGTTGCTTTGCCTTTCATGCTCTCTTATTACACCCCATTGAAGTAGATGTTAGACTATTAGGTTCCAGATGACATTTTAAATGTAGTTTTAATGCCTACAGGCTACCTGTCAACAAGGCACAGCATCTCCCCACACCCCAAGCCACTTGTTCCTGTCCAGAGAGCCACTTCACAGCTCTTCGGAGGGGCTATTCAGCTGCCAGGTGACAATTTGATCTAATACAAAGGGACCGCAGAGGATTTAGGCAGCAAAACTGTACCTTTCTAAAAGTACCTTATCCTTAATAGTTATACGAAATTCAACCTTACCTTTGAATTGGATTTTGAATAATTTTTAAAAGGAATCTTTCAAATATGTCTGCAGCTGCTTCCAAAATGAAATTAGCATTATCAAACATAATAATGTAACTCAGTGTTTTCCTATATAACTGCCAGCCTTGCTACAGTGAAACTAGACATATGAAACTTTTTCACTGTAATGAAATGTTTAAAATTAAATTCCTATTTGTCATACTTTTTAATAACATGCACCCTGTCTTATGGGCCATAAGGTCTACTGGGCAGTGCCTTATTTGGAGTTTTAACTGCAGCAGCTAGGCCACACATGGCCACACATGGTACGTCTAATTGCATTGTAACCAGAGAGGATGGCACAGTGGGTGCTGCTGTCAGCAAGTGACATTTAATTTACTGGCCCTGGATACACTTTGTGCCATGTACTAGGAACTTAAAGGTATGTTCAATTATCAAGTGCCAATTAGGTTAATAATAAGTTTGTCATTTGGAAAGTGGGGGCAAAGTCCGAAACTCCAAGGTGACCCTGCAAATTCCCAACATTTATGATATAATATAAGTATAAATGTTTACTCTATTTTGTTCTGTTTAAGCCTCTTTACATTTGTAATGATATTCATGCAGTGTTTGGTGTCTGTTGTTACTGAAAAGCTTCACACTCTTCCTCATTTGCTTGAAGAACGTCTGCAGGAATGCTTTCCCCTTACTCACGTTCCATGCTTTGTTGCTCCATTTCTCATTCTACTCAGTTGGTTTAAAAACACCAACGAGGCTTAATCATGCCAGTAGTCCTGAATGAATATCAGCACTGTTTCCTCTGTGGATCTCCTTGTCAGAAAGTGTGCAACTGACTTTTCTTGCATGCATCTTCTTTTCCCTGCTTAGGTGAAAGCAAAACAACCTGACAAGTGATGCCTTGGGCAAGTGTTGTGGTTTTCTGAAAGTAGTTGTAACATCCACAAACTCTTCACCTTGTTATTCATAGGCAAGGCTCACATTTCAAACGCACAAAATCATATAAATTCACCAGTTATAGTTAAAGTTACCTCAAGTAAATATAACACGTGCCCTTAGGTAACTATAACTCGTGCCCTCGCAATGCACAGCTAATGACTCCCCAAATCTTACGGCACTCATGGCATCTTTGACAACATCATTAATGATATCAATGTAATAGTTGCAGTAAAATGTTTGACCAAAAAACTGTGCCTGGTGGGGGCACGAGTTATTGTTACGTAAGGGCACAAGTTATAGTTACTTAAGATAACTAACTATAACTGGAGAATTGCTATGGTTCCTTACATGTAAAATTTGAGCATAACTATAACTTTCCTGTACCCTTTGGTTTTTTAAGTGAATATATATATATATATATATATATATATATATATATACATATAAAGACAAATATTAAAGAGATGTGTGCAGTGATATCCAATCATCAATTATGTCATTTGTGATATCATCAGTGATGTCATCAGTGATGTCATTTAACGTAATGAGTGATGTATTATGTGAGGTAATAAGCAGCGTATAGCAGGAGCACAAGTTATAGTTACTTTGGCCCTCATTATGAACATGGCGGTCCGTTCCGCACCGCCGGCGGTGGCAGTAGAAACCGCCAACAGAGTAGCGGCCCGGCCCGCCAAATAATGAACCAAACAAAACACATGCATCCCGCGCACCACCCACCGCCAGGAAAGGAGTCCCCCTGACGACGGCAGAGTCCGCCCACAGGCCGTCGGAAAGGCCCAACCCGCCCATCAAATTATGAACCACCATTCCGCCGCCAGTTCCGGGGCGGGACCCATTGCCACACAAAGCCAGGCAGAAAAGAAAAAAAAAGAAGGAATCACTCACGGGTGGTCATCAAAATGTGCAGCGGCAGCCATGGACAGAGCTGCAGATCATGCCAGCTTTGCTCCTTGCCACATATCTACACAACCAAGACCGCCAACAAAGAGGACAATGGTAAGTACCGCAAACTACGACACAAGGGAGGAAAGGGCAAAGTTACATACCCACCCACTCCACCTAGCCCGCAACGCCCTCCCAAACCTTCCCAGCAGCACAAGTCAGACACCCCACACCAAGAGGGATGTACCCGACCGAAGGCCACTGCAACTTGCCCAGAGTACATACAATAGCCCAACACCCATAAATAATGTAAACAAACACCAGGGTGGAACTGTGTGCAGCCCAAACACAGGCCACACAGAAACTTTATTATGTAGCTCAGTGAGCGAAATAGTGCCAACAGGGCCAATGGCCAGTCCTTCAAAAGTCATTTGTCCTTGGCCATACCTGACTCCCACAAGTGCTGGGTAGTCCACTGAATGGGGCACCGTATGGGGATCCAGGCACCTCACGGAAGGGGGGCAGGGAGGGTGGTGTGGGGATTTATGATGGGGGTGAGACTTTGACTTACGTGAAGAGGTTGGAGGGGGGAATGGGCTTCTCCTTTGAAGGGGGTGGGGCTGTTTGGCTCGGGTGGAGCTGGATGGCGTTGGCTCCGAGTGGGCCTTCTTCTTCACCGGAGAAGGGACACGGGAATGGGAAGGCTGGACCGGGGTGGGCTGCGATGTGGAAGGAGCAGAAAGGGCAAGGAGGTGGGCATGTTTCGGGACAAGACGGGGTGGGCCAGCGGGTTCAAACAGGTCTGTACGGGAGAAGAAAAGTTTTTGGGAGCAATTGGGGTGGGCGTGGATGAGGGCGTGGGAGTGGAGGCAGAGGGAGTTGATGTATGGGGTGTAGGTGTGCGTGTAGTGGGTGCAGGTGACTGCTCAGTATGCTGTGGTGTGGTGGATGTCTGATGGGTGGGTGTCTTGGTGAGTTTGAGTGTTTTGGGAGGTGGTGGGTGGACACAGTGGGAGAAGACAGACAGCTAGTATGGATGTATGTTGGGTGGGTGTCTGCAAGTTGGGTGAGTGTGCTGCATGTGTCAACTACAGTGGAGGTGTTGAGTGCAGGTGTGGTGTATGGGGTGCATGTATGGCTGTCTGCTATTGTGATGAGTGCAGGAAGAGGAGCAGTAACAGTGAGTGAAGGTGCAGTGCATGAGGGTGTGGATGTAGAGGGGACAGACAGGGAGGCGGAAGAGGTGGGCACACTGGGGGAAGTGGACGTTGTTGTGTGTGCAGGTGTCTGTTGGCTTGTGGTGCTTGTATTTGGAAGTGTGCTGCTTGTGTGTTGATGTGCCTGTAAGCGATGCTGATTGTGTGCTTTGGACGGGTGAAAGGTAGTGGGGTGCTGGAAGGGGTAGAGGAGGTTGGAGGGGGGACGGAATGGCCAGGGAAACTGGCTGCTGTCCAAGAGGAAGCCAGAGCCTGAAAAGATCTCTGTAGGGCAGACACGGGCATTGGCCTGCTGCACCTCAGAAGGCAGACCCTGGATGGCATTGACAATGGTTGTCTGCCCTACAGAGATGGTTCTCAGGAGGTCAATAGCCTCCTCTGTGAGGGCAGCAGGGCTGACTGGGGCAGGGGAGGAGGTGCCTGGGGAGAAGCCCACCTTCCGGGGTGGGTGGGCACGGGCAACTCGGTGGGGAGCAGAAAGGAGGGTGCTGATGGTATGGGGGGTGGCGGAAGATCTCACAGTCGTGGTATGTCCACTAGTGTCCGCCTCCGCTGGAGGACCCCCTTCGGAGGAGGTCTCAGAGTCACTACCTCCTGTGGTAGTAGCCTCCCCCGTGGAAGTCCCCTCGCCCTCCCACCCACTGGTCCCCTGGGCATCCGTTGTCTCTGCCTCGGAGGATCCGTGGGCCGCTGCCTCCCCACTTACCGGTGCCTCAGCTCCCTCGCCTGATGTTGATGCTGTACCAGACAAACACAAGAGAACAGGGATGGGGAGACAAAACAGGAGAGACACTTGTAAGTAGCTGAATGCTGATACACAATGGCCAGACATACACCTACCCAGCAGACACACCCAACAGGCAGCACCGTGCACTAGGCCCATTGCCATGGCCGTGACTACTGAGCAGTATAAAGACCTACACCCATATCCTGAAATTGTTTTGGAGCTGAGGTAGGTGAAACCTGACAGGGACACCCCTACATCGTTTGGGGAGCAGACAGTAGCTGAACACCAGTCAAAATCCCTGATCGAAGCACCATGAGCCCTATCGCACACACACTCATCCTTCCAGGCTCAAGTATGGGCTGTGAGTACTCACCCCATTGTGACTGCTGTGCAGCCTTCAAGCGCCCATCCAGGTCTGGGTATGCCACCACCAGGATCCTTTGCATGAGGGAGGGTCAGTGCCCGACGGGCACCCCTTCCACGTTGGGAGGACTTCCCCAGCTGGGCCTCAGTGATCTTCCGCTCCCAGCGCCGCAGGTCCATCTCTTTCGACAGTGGGTGCTCCGTTGGTTGTAGACCCCCAGGGTCCGTACCTCCTTGGCGATGGCATGCCAATGTGCCCCCTTCTGGTGGGCGCTGACCTAGTTGGGTGACACAGAAATGGAACACAGAGGTCAGGCACCTGCACGATGGCAACAGCTGGCAGATTGTCAGACATAGGACCGACAGTACTCCCAGACATGCAGGACAGTGGCGTGCAGCATTCCATGCACCAAGCCCCATCCTGGCTCACAGGAGCGCACATCTGTGCAAACCACTCCATCCATCACTTACAGAGTGCCCCAAAAACCCGGACACACCTGTACCTCTGGCCGTCCGTAGGGTCTTCCGTACAGGGGCAGGACCCCTTCCACCAGTTTCTCCAGTTATTCCTGGGTGAAGGCCGGGGCCCTTTCCCCTGCACCACGTGGAACATCCATAGCCAGAGGCAGACCACAGCAGAACACAGAGTGGAGTACTTGTCCGCACAGGATCAGGGAGTCAAGTGATCAAACGATGACGAACGCGTGTACGTTCCACGGCGGTATGCACCGTCACTGCCGGCGGGATCATGATACACCAGGATTCCCCACTGGTATCCATGTTAGCCAATGAGGGTGCGAACAGCGGTCAACACCGCGTACACTGTGATGTCAACCGCTAATGGTATTAGGTCACTTCCACAACGAAGGGGCAGAACTGCAGTGGGCAGACATTTTGCCATCTCCTACGCATCTTGAAATTCATATTACTCACAATGCTGGGCCTACTAGCCATAAGAAGCACCTACGCCTCTATCCATTGAGTATATAATCACACGTGATTTACTCCGTTCCCTCCTACTGATGTACATGTACATCTGTCAGGTTGCAGTTATTGTACAGACACTACTATGAAGAATGCAGTGCATGTATGTAGCAAATATGCCAGTGTATGTGTGCACATCACTCCTTTTTCTTACCCCTCATAGGTACCGACCATTGTGGCATGGAAGGGCACCATCAGTGTACAGACCACTTGTGGATATGGGGACCATGGTGGAGCGTCAGATTATAATCACCTACAGACTCACACGTGCAACTATTCAGGACCTATGTGCATTACTGGATCCTGCACTGACTCCCGGAAATCGTAATCAGCATGCCATTCCAACTGAGGTGCAGGTGCTCTCCGCACTCCATTTCCTGGCCACAGGCTCTTTTCAAGTGACAGTGGGCATGGGTGCTGGTTTCTCACAGCCAATGTTCGGCCAGGTACTGACAAGATTTCTGAATGCATTTTTACAACATCTGCAATCCTATGTGCAATTCCCCCAAAGTGCTGACCTCCCTGCCATCAAGTCTGACTTCTATGCCTTTGCAAACATTCCCCATGTCATAGGTGCCATCAATGGCACCCACATAGCTATCATCCCCCCCAAGAGTGAGTGAACAGGTGTACAGAAACAGGAAGAACTTTCACTCCATGAACATCCAATTGGTATGTACTGCAGACCAGTACAGATCCCATGTGAATGCAATTTTTTGGGGTTCTGTCCATGATTTATTTGTTTTGAGGAACAGTAGTGTGCCACAGAAGATGGAACAACTACAAGAGGACAGAGGGTGGGTCACAGGTAAGTTTGCCTGTCACTAACTGACACATTGTTGAGAACCAGCCTGTCTGACTAAGGGGCATAACAATGACGACTCTGTATTGCACCATTTCTCTGAATGACTCTGGCTATCCAAACTTGCGTTGGCTCCTGACATGAGTGAGGAATCCCAGGACGGATGCAGAGAGAAAATACATTGAGGCCCATGGACGTACTAGGAGGGTGATAGAACGTACTATAGGTCTCCTGAAGTCCTGAAGGCTAGATTCCTTTGCCTACATATCTCTGGGGGTTCCCTGGCCTATGGGCCTGCTAAGGTGTATGGAATAGTGGTGGCCTGCTGCATGCTACACAACGTGGCAGTGAGACATTCAATCCCCCTTTTGGAGGTGGAGGCTGCTATAGGTCCTGATCAGTTACCTCAGAGGTGAGGAGAGTGATGGTGAGGATGAGGAAGGGGAAGATGTCAATTCCAGGAACCAACTGATACATCTCTACTTCCAATAACTGTGTGGGACTTAAGCCTGTAGATGTGGTTAGTGACTGATACTGTAAGTGTGCCATGTCATCTAGGAGGAATTGGTCATGATAGGCGAGACATGGACCTCTTCAGCATGGTACTGACAGACAATATATGCATTCCCTCCTTGCCTAATTTGAAACACACATTACCACCACCATGCACAAATTGACAATAAAGTTGTTCCCTGCCAGTTGCATCCATACTCCACTTTGTTCAACATTGAAGACAGGGGACAGTGTTACAGGTGAGATATGTGGTTTATTGGTGGAATATAGTGAAATGTGCTATGTACAGTGATGGAAGTCGTAATGATTGGGTGTCCTCAAAACCGACTTGGCAGGCCTGTTTGATGTCATAGGTGGGTCCTATTTGTAGTTTAGTACTTTATTTAGCCCTCAGCTAAGTGTAGTTGGTGAATGGGTGGGATGGTTGCTTGGCAGTAGTAGCAGTGTCAATTGTTGGAGTGGTGCTTGTTCTTAGCTAGGTTTCCAGTGCCATATCTTGGCCTGAGACTACATTTGGGCACCTGCTGTAGAGCTTCTTGGGGTGGCATGGTTGGGCCTTGTGATTCCTGGGAGGGTATTTCCTGTGCTGTTTCAACTGCTTGGGTCATCTGTTGCTGGTTATCCAGGGCTGTTGTGGGGGCCTCTTGTTCGGTGTGGGTGTCTGATTGTTTGTTGACCAACTGCAGCAGTGCTCCAGCAAAGGTGGCCATTGTGGCATTGTGTTCTCTCCACTGGTCCATGGCCTGTTGGTGTTGTTCCAGCTGCATCCTCTGACTTTGCTCCAGGGTAGATACAATCTGTGCCAACCTGTCTTGGGTATGTTGATAGGCCCCCAATACCTCTGCAATGACATCCTGGGCTGCTGCATCTATCTGTTGCCCTACCCCCTGACCCACCGGGGCACTTGAGCTTGCCCTGGCCCCCTGTGCCTGTGTCCCCTGCGCAGGTCTTGATGTGCCACTTGTACTGGGGCCCTCGTCTTCCTGCATGTTGGGGGTGGGAGACTGTGGCCTCTGTAGCTGTGTTCCACCTGTTTGTGCCCTGGGTCTACTGGTGAGGGTACGCCTCCCCTGGCCTGCTGGTCTTGACTGGGTGGTAGGGGTGACAGTGTTTTCCTGGGTGGGGCTGCTGCATGGTAAGCATCCAGGGCTGTGTGAGGGGCCTGCCTGCTCATCAGTGTCCAGGGATCCTTCACCAGTGTCCTGTGATGTGCCTCTGTCTCACTGGAGTGCTGTGGCACTCCTTGTCCCCTCCATTAGGGTTGCATGGGTTGTGGTGCCTGTTGGTGGACATAGAAATGTATGTTACATATGCATGAGGGTTTGAGGTGTACTGAACTGTGCAATTTTGTGCTGGTGTGCCTTTCAGTGGCCTTCCAGGGTGCCTTTGTGAGGTGGTCATTGCATTTAGTGGCAGTGGTGGGGTTACATTGTGGTGGGGGTTATTATCCCATTGTGGGTACGTGCAGGGGTGGGTGGCTGTGCACAGTGGGAGTGATGTGGGCCTGGTAGTGAGATGTGGGTGATGCAGGGTGGTGGATGTGGTGGGTAAAGGCTGGGTGGGGTGTGGGTCTAGATGGGTGTGGGTGGGGTGGGGTGGGGTGGTGCATGCATTACAGGTATGGTGTATATGGGGTCATTGTAGATGACTTACCCAAGTCCATACCTCCAGTGAGTCCCTCTGGGTGCAGGATGGCGAGTACCTTCTCCTCCCAGTCTGTGTAGTCAGGTGGTGTTGGTGGCGGTCCTCCCCCAGTCTTCTGCACTGCGATGTGGTGCCTGGATGCCATGGCCTGGACCTTCCCCTGCAGGTCGTTCTATCTCTTGCAGAAGTCGTCCCTGGTGCGTGGATGGTGTCCCACTGCCTTCACCCTGTTCACAATGGTCTGCCACAGCTCCATTTTCTGTGCGATGGGTGTGTGCTGCACCTCGGACACGAATATTTGAGGCTCCTCTTTTAGGATCTCGTCCACCATGGTCCTTAGCTCCCTTTTAGTGAAGCAAGGATTTTTGTGGGGGGGACATGGTGAGGGTGGTGGATGGCATCGGGACTGGGGACAGGGTTTGGGTGCTCCTGTGTGGGTCAATATGCGTGTCCTGTCTGCTGGCGTTCTCTGTCTGGCTCTGGTGCTCTCCGTCTTCTGGTCCTGGCTTCGTTGCAAGGGATTGTGGTATGTGTCTGGGGTGTTTTATGGTGTTCTGGATGTGTGTCAAGTGTGTGGGTGCTAGGCCTAGCCAATGTGTGCACCGGTTGCTGTTGGGCCCACTTGCCGCCTGTGGCAGTCACAGCCGCCAATGGTCGTCTGGCCTCCACTGTCCGCCGAGGTGATTTGTGCATCATTATTTGGAGGGCGGGATGTGGGTGTGCTTGGCGGGGTGGGGTGGGGTGGTCCAGGGTTCCCGCCGACAGGGTCCTGGCGGGGAGTGGTGGTCTGGGAATTTTTGTCGGGGTTGGGTTTTTCGATCATTATATGGCAGGTTTCCATTCGCCGCCGCCAGCGGGATTCTGTTCACCGCCACCACGGCGGTCTGCGGTCTTTCCCGCCATATTCACAATGACCGCCTTTATGTTTTTTTTTAATTTTGAGGAGATGGGGTACTGTAATGGTGGCCATAACATTTATTTTTATGTTGTGGCTAGCCAATCAGATCGTTCCCTTCCACAGGACCATTGGGTCTCATGGAAGGGAGCCACTCGACAAGAAAACAGCAGTATGGTGAATGATGTCATCAGTGATGTCTTCAATGATGCAGTGATGTCATCAGTAAGATCATTGAACCTGGCATGAGTGATGTAATAACTGAGATCATAATTGAGGGGGCACAACTTCTAGTTCTTTCTGTCAACTATAACTTCGAATTTCAGTGCTGTTTCTATCTCAAATTGTATTAACTTTTAACTGACCTAGTTTTTGTTTTAAACGTAAAGATATCATTACTATACCTAAGTAAACTGTCACTATAACCTTTGTTTTTCAGTGAATATAGATACTTAAATGTGAATATAGATATGTGTGTTTATGTGTTTGTGTGCGTGTGCATACTAAACAATCACATTCCCTGCTGTGTTGTTATGATTCTAACTACGGATGTCTCTTTCTTTTTTCTTAGCCCCTTTAGAACTGCATTATGCCTGAATTTACTAAAAACCATTAACTTATATAGCAATGATATCTCACCTTGGAGGTTGTGCTTCATATGTAGTCCAGATGTAGTCACTCCTGATGCAGTGGCTGTGATATAAAATAAATATTCCTGATATTTAACTATGATGCAGTGACATACTTATTTCGGGAGTAAGCATCAATACCACTCACATTAACCATGCGTAGACGGGGCACTGATTTTTCAAGCTATAAGAAAATACTGAACACTCACGTCTCAGTATAAAGATACAAGGTACAAATGTGGACTCGGCACTGATCTGACAATAGATAATCATGGAATGGGCACTGAAGTGACAATATTCAGGTTGAGTAGGGGCATAGTTGCCAAAAGCTGTAAGGTGAGTGTGGTCACCCTTGTTGCAATAGATGTGAGAATACACAAATGTCACTACACACATACGGAAAAGTTGCATCCATGCCTCCATAGACATGTGGGAACGGGCACTGAAAACACACTTGACGTGTAGAACTGCACTGCTTTAAAAAGACTCAAGAGAATCTGAGCGTTGATGTTATATTGAACGTGTGAGGAATGGGTTTTTATGTCAATCTAGAGGCAGGTTTAGAGCAGAAGGTCTGTATTGACATTGGTTTCACAATACACATATGGTTCTGTACTGACGCCACAAGAGTTACGTTTGTAGTGGGAAATGAAGGAATTATCACTGACAGTGCGAGCAACAAACGTAGAGAGGACACTGATGTCATAATATAACTGCAGGGGCTTCAGAAGAGAAAGACAACGACTAATGCTATACCTGTACGAAGACTGGCGAAGAGAAAGCTGGTGGTAGGTGTTGATAATTAGGGATTCTGCCCTCTCAAAATATGGGTACTGTAGAGGCATCATCTAGATGCAGCAGTGAATTTATGACCGTCTGTGCACCAACTGTTCACCACACCTTATCCCAGGAAGCTAAATATAGAGTCTGCTCTAAACTGGTTTACTTTCTTTTGCAGGATTTATTGTTTACCCATATCATCTCGTAGAATCTCAGCTCCAAATTGCAGATGTACAATTACTTGTATCATTGTGCAGGTCAGACATATATAATTAACGATGTTTATTAGTTTCCCTGATTGTTGTCATTCCTGTCGGTTTCCTTTGTTAGTAGAATTGTGGAACTCAGCTTGAAAACCTTCTTTGTGTTGCTAACAAGTGCATCATGCAAGTAATGTTATTATTGTTTCATAATAAACTTAACAATTACTTTGGTGACTGTGTGTTTAAATATGACATCTCAATGACTCACGTTTTAGTCACCATGCCAGCAACATAATTCATACATCAGGGTTTTTCTTTGAAAGAGAATTTTAAAGTGATATATTATTATCCTAAAAAGTAAAACCTTAAAATAACGAAACATCGCTCACGCTGAAAATAAATATTCAGCCTTCATCAAAGTATCTGACAGAAAACTCCACAATTACCAAGAAGAATTTCCATGACAGGATGGAAGCTGTTGCCGCCTGGATAAAGGGCAGCTGCCTCAAACTCAGCTCTGACAAGACTGAGATCCTCATCCTGGGACCTTTGACATCAGCCTGGGACGACTCCTAGTGGCCAGACACCCTCCCACCACTACAAACCACGCATGCAACCTCGGTTTCATCCTGGATTCATCGCTCACCATGACCCGCCAAGTCAAATCAGTTGCATCCTCCTGTTTTTCCGTACTCCGACTTCTTCGGAAGATCTACAAATGGATTCCAAAGGACTGCCACAAAACCATAACCCATGTTCTGGTTACCAGCAGACTCAACTGTGGCAACGCCCTCTATATTGGCACCACTCAGAAGAACCTGGAGAAACTAAGGCACATCCACAATTCCTCCACCAGACTCATCCTGGACATTCCTCGCCACAGACACAAGACCAATCACTTAAAGACCTCCACGGGCTTCCTGTTGAGAAAAGGATCAACTTCAAACTCCTCGTCCTTGCATACAAGACCCTCCAAGACCTAGGACCCACCTACCTCAACCACCACATCACCTTCTACTCCCCCACCAGACCTCACAACTCCGCTCAACAGGTACTAGCCACCATACCCTGCACATGGAAGACCTCGACTGGAGGAAGATCCTTCTCCTACCTCAATGCAAAGAGCTGCAACTCCCTGCCCCTGCACCTCAGGCCGTCACCCTCATTACCTCAATTCAGGAAGGACCTTAAAACCTGGCTCTTCAACTGAAGCAGAGAGGACAAACCCCCTCAGCTCCTTGAGACCCTTACAGGTGTGTAGTTACGCTCTATGAATCCTGATTTGATTTGATTCATTTTTTTAATATCAAATGGCGATAACTTTAAAAGGAAGGGTAACACCGAGTATAAAATGATAGGTTTGAGAAAGAAATTTTTTAAATAAGGATTAGAACAGTGTTGATCATGGAAGAGGAAACTTCATCATGGAAGCAAAGAGTATTGAACATGGAAGTGTCCAGTGTTAACAATGAACTGTGCAAAAGTGTCAGGGCTTACTTAGGAGGAGAGGTTCTTGGGGTCTCCTATGCAGTTGCACCCTTTTATGGCATCAAGTGGAGCAGATGGAGTAAGAGAAGTTCTAAGGTTTGGAACACCTGGAGGAACTCACTGTGCTTTAGGACTGTTTCTCTCGCAGGCATCATGCCTAAGCAGTCTCAGAGGCCTTCCCATTCTGTGATGTCCACAAAGATTCATATATCCCAGCAACCTCAATCACTTCTCCAACATACCATGATGGCAGCTAGAGTCAGATCATTTTCTGTACTGTTTGTGGATACAGAGAAGCAGTAGCAGCATATAGCCGTGGACTCTTCTTTACAGTGTGGGCTGGAAACAGTTTATGTTGGTGGATTAATCCTAGCTGACATGGCCCCATCGTCCAGTCTCCCTTCGCAGTGCATGTTTCTGGTGTATTTATATTCGATTTCGGTCTCATTTATCGTTTTTTACTTTTTCTTATTCATCTTTGTTGCTTTTGCTGTGTGCTTCATCGCAGACTCCTGCTCTTCAACATCTTACAAACTTCCAGGAATATTCCCCGGAAAGACTCCTTCAGTCCTAAGGTGGTGAGTTCTTTTATATAGTTGAAACTAATCAGAATGGAAAGATACACAGTGCGTGATAATCGTTGTTGATGGAGGTCCTGGTGGGTCTCCCCCATTTGTTTTTGACCTTCCACCAGTGTTTGTTTTTTTTTGTATGCTTTTTGCGTTTCCCTGTGCAATTCCTGGTTAGCTCCTCTGTGTATCCATAGAGAAACCTGGGAGACTGGTGGTTATAGTTTTAATGTCCTTCAAAAGAATGTCAGGCCTCAACTATGGAATTGAAGATGAATTAATTGCCAGTATTACAGAGTACTGAAAAAAGTTCAATACTGCAGGGGAGAAGCAGCTATTCTTGCTCATAAGAGCCAACCATTTGAATAGCAGGGTTCACATCTTTACCACAAACAACTCAAATCAATCCATATGACCATACTGCTGCTCTTTTACACGGAGCTGATTCGCCTGGATTACAATAGGTACTATGTTGTTTTCATTCATGCTGGCTCAATTTCATATTTTGTTTTAGGGACATGCACAGCAATTTTTTACAAACACACCCCAAATGTTGTTTACATTATTCTTTCTATTGAAGGACATACTTGCAAGTTCACTCCATTATTATTTAAGCAGCATCCATTTTAAATAGCTACTCTAACATCTAGGATGTGTTCGAGAGAAGGCATAATACACAGTAAGCACACTTTACGCTATTGACTTCCTGACAAAGGACATACGATTTAATATCTTGTATCCTACATTGTCAGAATTGTGTGCTGAGGCTACATGGGTAGATAAAACTGCGGTCAACTTTTCATGAGGGTGCTTGTGAAGAACTCAAGAACATGGTGTCATTAGTTGTTAATTGGCCTACTACTACTAATACTCCGATTGACTTGGCACCTCTACTGAACTACTAACACTATGGGGGTCATTCCAACCCTGGCGGTCGGTGTTAAACCAGCGGCCAAACCGCAAACAGGCTGGCGGGAAAAAAAATGGAATTCCGACCCTGGCGGAAACCGCCAACAGAGACCGCCACATTACCACACCGCCCGCCATGGCGGCACAAACAAACAGCGCAGCGGTCACCGCCAACAGACAGGCGGGAGACAATGTACCGCCCACTGTATCACAACCTACCAATCCGCCACCTTTTCCGGGGCGGTAGCCCCGCTGATAAAAACACGGCGGAAACAGCCTTTTCTAAGTGAAAACGCTCACCTCCATACAGCCCACAAGGAATAAGGACAGCATGGAACCCGAACTCCACATACTCCCAGCGATTGTGTTCCTACTCCTCTACCAGGAGCACGAACGCCGGCGCAGAAGACAACAGTGAGTACTGCACCTATTACACAGGGGAGGGGGTGGAGAAAATATTACGGGTACACACATACGCGACACACCCACCCTCACCCTCACCCACTACAACACACACATCAATGCGTATCAACACATCAGAGTGACCCCCCCCCAAACCCACCGGAAGAATGCAAACACAAAAGGAAATGATTTTAAACATAGGAATATATTGTATTACTGGCTTAAAAATATATCTACACATCAAAAACTGTTATATACCTAAATGTACAAGTCCGAGCATTGTAGCATGTATTGTCCGTGGACCACTGGGCCCAAATCACATGGGCAAAGCCCACACAAGATACTTGACTCCAATGGAGAGAACACTGCAGGGGCATCAGATAGCAAAACTACAGGCACCTCAGGGGGAAGGGAAGGGGGGGCACCTCAGCCAGATGAGTCCACGATGCCAGATCCACGAGGGGCCTCCATGGCCACTGTTCAATCCTGTGGAGTGCAAAGCCACAGTCTCTCAAGTCTCTACAGTGAGTGGGTTGCCCACTGTTACATCCTGGGAGTGCAAAGCCACAGTCTCTCAAGTCTCTACAGTGGGTGGGTTGCCCACTGTTACATCCTGGGGAGTGCAAAGCCACAGTCTCTCAAGTCTCTACAATGGGTGGGTTGCCCACTGTTCCACCCTGGGGAGTACAAAGCCACAGTCTGTCAAGTTTCACAAGTGGGTGGGTTGCCCACTGTTCAATCCTGGCGAGTGCAAAGCCACAGTCTCACAAGTGGATAACAGTCTCCACTGGTTCTGGGTGGGGCCTGGTGCCCAGACTGCTTTGTGCAGCCCTGCCCGACTAAGATGCGGGCCAGCCCCTGGCGCTCATGGTTCAGCGGTGCTTGAGACGGCGGTGCCCAGTTCAGCGGTGCTTGAGATGAAGGGCCCAGTTCAGCGGTGCTTGAGACGGCGGTGCCCAGTTCAGCGGTGCTTGAGACGGCGGTGCCCAGTTCAGCGGTGCTTGAGATGAAGGGCCCAGTTCAGCGGTGCTTGAGACAGCAGTGCCCAGTTCAGCTGTGCTTGAGACGGCAGTGCCCAGTTCAGCGGTGCTTGAGACGGCGGTGCCCAGTTCAGCGGTGCTTGAGATGAAGGGCCCAGTTCAGCGGTGCTTGAGACGGCGGTGCCCAGTTCAGCGGTGCTTGAGACGGCAGTGCCCAGTTCAGCGGTGCTTGAGATGAAGGGCCCAGTTCAGCGGTGCTTGAGACGGCGGTGCCAAGTTCAGCGGTGCTTGAGATGGCCGTGCCCAGTTCAGCGGTGCTTGAGACGGCGGTGCCCAGTTCAGCAGTGCTTGAGATGAAGGGCCCAGTTCAGCGGTGCTTGAGACGGCGGTGCCCAGTTCAGCGGTGCTTGAGACGGCCGTGCCCAGTTCAGCGGTGCTTGAGATGAAGGGCCCAGTTCAGCGGTGCTTGAGATGAAGAGCCCAGTTCAGCGGTGCTTGAGACGGCGGTGCCCAGTTCAGCGGTGCTTGAGACGGCGGTGCCCAGTTCAGCGGTGCTTGAGATGAAGGGCCCAGTTCAGCGGTGCTTAAGACGGCGGTGCCCATTTCAGCGGTGCTTGAGACGGCGGTGCCCAGTTCAGCGGTGCTTGAGATGAAGGGCCCAGTTCAGCGGTGCTTGAGACGGCGGTGCCCAGTTCAGCGGTGCTTGAGATGAAGGGCCCAGTTCAGCAGTCCTTGAGACAGTGGTGCCCAGTTCAGCGGTGCTTGAGACGGCGGTGCCCAGTTCAGCGGTGCTTGAGATGAAGGGCCGAGTTCAGCGGTGCTTGAGATGAAGAGCCCAGTCCAGCAGTGCTTGAGACGGCGGTGCCCAGTTCAGCGGTGCTTGAGACGGCGGTGCCCAGTTCAGCGGTGCTTGAGACGGCGGTGCCCAGTTCAGCGGTGCTTGAGATGAAGGGCCCAGTTCAGCGGTGCTTGAGACGGCGGTGCCCAGTTCAGCGGTGCTTGAGACGGCCGTGCCCAGTTCAGCTGTGCTTGAGACGGCGGTGCCCAGTTCAGCGGTGCTTGAGATGAAGGGCCCAGTTCAGCAGTGCTTGAGACGGCGGTGCCCAGTTCAGTGGTGCTTGAGACGGCGGTGCCCAGTTCAGCGGTGCTTGAGACGGCGGTGCCCAGTTCAGCGGTGCTTGAGATGAAGGGCCCAGTTCAGCGGTGCTTGAGACGGCGGTGCCCAGTTCAGCGGTGCTTGAGATGAAGAGCCCAGTTCAGCGGATCTGGCCATGGCGTGGAGCTCATTTGCCACCTGTCCTGTGGCTGGCGGTGCCTTCCTGCCCATCTGTCCTGTGGCTGGCGGGGCCCTCCTGGGCTGCAGTGCCGGGCATGTTGGTGGCCTCCTGCCCACCTGGGATGGGGCTGGCGGGGCCCTCCTGGCCACCTGGGCTGATGGCGGACTTGTCGGGCGTGCTGCCCTTCCCAGCCTTCCCTGATCGCCTGTGGCCCTTCCCCACCTTGGGCGGTGTGACAGCTGTCTCCACACCTCCTGCCGGAGCCATGGTAGGGGTTTTTGTGCCTGGTGTCTTCACCCTCTTGCGCCGGCCACTGCCTATCTTTGGTTGTTTCTCCGGGGGTGGGCTGCCCGTGCCTTGGCTCCGTACTGAACTGGCTGCCCTGGAGGGTGGGGACTCCATAGTCCATGGCAGACTGTCATGACAGTCCCGGTTTTTTGGTGGCTGAGGTGCTGACTGGAGTCCTATGACATGGACGGGGTGGGGGAGTTGGTGGAAAGAGGTTAAGTTTGGACAGGAAAAGCTTTTTAGGAGCAATGGGAGGGGTAGGTGTTGTGGGTATGGAAGTGGAGGAAGAGAATGTGGTTGCAGGAGTTTGAAGTCTGGTGTCTTTGGGTGCAGGTGCTTGGGCTGGAGGCTGTTGTGAGGTGGATGGCTGTTGGGTGGGTGGCTGCGTGCGTTTGTGTATCTTGGAAGAAGGGGGTCACAGACACACTGGGAGAGGACACAGGGGACGTGTAAATGGCAGTGGGGGTGGTGACTGCACGTGTGCGGGGGGTTCTGGTGTGTGTGTTGGTGATGGACGTAGTGGCTGAAGATGTAGTGCATGCAGGTGTGAGTGGAGACGTGACAGGGAGGGAGGAGGGAGACGAGGAGGAGGGGGACACAGTGAAGGCAGTGGGTGTTGGTATGTCTGTATGTGGATGTTGCTTGTGTGAATGCCTGTGTGATGTGTGGTGCTTAGGTCTGCCTGAGCTTCCCTTGGGTGTTGAGGTGTGTGCAGGCTGGTCTGATGGTGTGTCTGGGATAGGCAGAGGTACAGGTGATAGGGTCTGGGTGGAGGAAGTTGGAGGGGGGAGGCTAGAGACAGGGACAATGGCTGCCATCAGTGCTGAGGCCAGAGTGTTGAACGATCGCTGAAGGGCAGCCTGACCAGAATGAATGCCCTCCAGGTATGCATTACTCTGGTGCACCTCTCTTTCGACACCCTGGATGGCATTCAATATGGTAGACTGCCCAACAGTGAGCGTCCTCAGGAGGTCAATGATCTCCTCACTGAGGGCAGCAGGGGTGACTGGGGCAGGGCCTGAGGTGCCTGGGGCGAAGGAGATGCATACGTTCCTGGGTGAGCGGGCACGGGGCAAACGCTGAGGGGCTGCTGGGAGGGCGGTGCTGGTGCGCTGGGTGGCGGCTGTACCCGTTGTTGCGGGGGGCACAGATGTTGCCACCACCACAAGGGAGCTCCCTTCAGAGGACGAGTCCGTGTCACTTATGTCTGCCCGAGTCCCCGCTGTGGAGCTCCCCTCGCCCTCCGTCCCACTGGTGAAATCGGAATCCGTTGCATGGCCCTCCATGGCCATGTGGGATGCAGCTCCCTCGTGCTCCGATGCCACTTCTCCTCCACCTGATGATGATAATGCACACATGAACAGGAAAACCACAAAAAAGGGGGGGGGAGAAAATAAAGACATGTTGAGTGCATGCATTGGCGACACCGTTGGTGGACAGGACAGACACAGAAGCCCCCTGCACTACGCCGCGCACTTGGGGTCCACTACTCAATCCGTGGGACATGGCCTACAAGCCTATGGACGTCATCTTCACACATAGATGACACAGGGCCATGAATAGCTGTACTTGGCACCCTACAGAGGTGGGGGCCGGGGACACAGGGCCATGCCTTACGGAGGAGCCTAGCCTACAGAAATCGCCCTGGCCTAGGGATACTCACAGCCCTCCTCCCCCACCCAGACACCTCCACTGCGCGCAAAGTCACCAGAATAAGAGTGTACTCACCCCCTTGTGTCTGCTGTGATGTCCTCATGCGCCCATCCAAATCGGGGTAGGCCACCGCCAGGATCCGGAACATCAGGGGGGTCAAAGTCCGACTGGCACCCCTCCCACGTTGGGAGGCCATCCCCAGCTGAGCCTCCGCCGTCTTCCTGCTCCAGCGTCGGATGTCCTCCCATCTCTTCCAGCAGTGGGTGCCCCGTCTGTGGTGGACCCCCAGGGTCCGGATGTCCTTGGCGATGGCACGCCAATATCAATCTTCTGGTGGGCGCTGACCTATGTGAAATGTACAGGGGGAGAAAAAGAGTCATCACCTTCTGCACCCTCAATGTGAGTGGCCCCCCATCCCTACCCTTGCCATGTGGCACATGCTCTCATCCGTCGTTTGATGCATGCCTCAATCGCTCCCCTCCCCACCATCTTTCATCCACCCCACTCAACACAGGCATTGGCCACTAAGCATGGCCCCAGTGTACTTACCTGTTGGTCTGGAGGACCGTAGAGTAGCGCATACTGGGGGAGGACCTCATCCACGAGTTTTTCCAATTCCTGCGCAGTGAAGGCAGGGGCCCTTTCCCTAGTCGCATGAGCCATTGTCTCTTCCAGACCGAGGTCACAGCAGCACTTGCAGTGTAGGTCCTCTCCTGTCGAAGATCAGGTATCAAGTGATTAAGCCGATAGAAAATGGCGTCCCGCCCGCGGTGGTGCGTACTGCAGCGGTGCGTACCGCGACCGCCGGCGCACATCGTCATTGGCTCCTGAGACCCATAGGGTTCAATGTTAACCAATGCTGCTTAGCGCCGCGGTCTTTGACCGCCTACCGCCACGGTGTGCCACGCCAGCGCATTTACCTCACATCCCATTGTTGCACTTCACAGGTCAGGCAGCTGCCATTTCAAGGGCCCACATGGCTTACTTTTTACTGCGTTACACATACCTAGGCCTTGCATCAACACTCATACAAGCCATTCAATGCATTGGGAATCGTGTTTTGTGCAAGCTGTGGTTACGTACCTGTGGGTTGATTGACTCTGTGCTCGCTGTTGTCCTTCATAGGCATAGTCCGCTGGGACATGCGAGGAGATGGAGGAATCTTCCCGTGTACAGACCGCTGGTAGAACTGTCGACAATGGAGGAAAGACATGTCATACTGACATACAGGCTTGACCGAGACATTATTCATGAACTGTGTGCCCAGCTGGAGCCAGACCTGATGTCACCAATCCGCCAACCCACAGGGATCCCCCCTCTAGTGCAGGTCCTCTCAGTACTCCATTTCTTTGCAAGTGGGTCATTTCAAACAACAGTGGCCATATCATCAGGGATGTCCCAGCCTATGTTTTCCAAGGTGTTGTCCAGAGGGTTGTCTGCCCTGCTGAAACACATGCGGAGCTACATCGTTTTCCCTGAGGTGGGGGATTTGCCTACAGTGAAGGGTGATTTCTATGCCCTTGGACATATCCCCAACATCATAGGTGCCATTGATGGGACCCACGTGGCTTTAGTACCCCCCAGCAGGAGTGAACAATTGTACAGAAACAGGAAGAGTTATCATTCTATGAATGTACAGATGGTGTGTTTGGCAGACCAGTACATCTCCCATGTTAATGCTAAGTTCCCTGGCTCAGTGCATGACGCGTACATCATGCGGAATAGCAGCATCCCTTACGTGATGGGTCAACTCCAGAGGCAACGTGTGTGGCTAATTGGTGACTCTGGTTACCCCAACGTGTCATGGCTACTGACCCCAGTGAGGAATCCCAGGACAAGGGCAGAGGAACGGTACAATGAGGCCCATGGGAGAACTAGGAGGGTGATCGAGCGGACCTTCTGCCTCCTGAAGGCCAGGTTCAGGTGCCTCCATATGACAGGTGGATCCCTATTGTACTCACCAAAGAAGGTGTGCCAGATCATCGTGGCCTGCTATATGCTTCACAACCTGGCTTTGCGACGCCAGGTGCCTTTTCTGCAGGAGGATGGTCCAGATGGTGGTGTTGTAGCAGCTGTGGAGCCTGTGGAGAGTGAAGACGAGGAAGCTGAAGAGGACGACATAGACAACAGGAACGCAGTAATACAGCAGTATTTTCAATGACACACAGGTAAGATTCCAACCCGGCATATTACATATACTTAACCCCTACTACCTCTCTACTGTCTGACCTTTTCCCCCAGTGTATGGTAACTGAGTTGTGACTTTCCCTTCCAATTTCAGAGATGTGGGCCCCACTGCGTGACATCTTCTTTGTTTCCCCATGGACTACAGCTGTGTGACAGTGGTATGTTGGCATCACAATGTAAATATGCATTTTTGGCACGGTAATGTCTAACACATTTGTACAAACTCACAGCCAGACTCCTAATTGTTTTGTGCAATTACTGTGTTTATTTCAGTGCTCTATATTGGTGGGTGATTGCAAATTGGTGAGGGGTGATGGTGGAGGATTGTCCATGGCAGAGTCCAGACTATTAGTATCACAGGTGCATTGTCCAAATGCCTGTGGAAAGTGGAGCATGGGCAGTATAAGGATGGACAGGGTGTCAATGTGGGACAGTGGGATGACAATCAGGGAGGTATCCTTTCCTGGCGGGGGTCTTGGCATCTTACTCTGTCTTCTTCCTGGATCTCAGGGCCCGCTTGCGGGGTGGTTCTCCTTCTGCAGGGGGTGGGGTGCTGGTGGCCTGTTGGTCATGTGGCGGGGCCTCTTGTCCACTAGCGCCGGCAGAGGTGGTAGGCAGTTCTTGGTCCATGCTAGTGTCAGGGGCCCTTTGTGGTGCCACAGTGTTCCGCAATGTGGTGACTACCTGATTCAGAGCTCCTACATTGGTGGTCAGGGCGGAACTGATGTTTCGTAGTTCCTCCCTGAACCCCAAATACTGTTCCTCCTGCAGAAGCTGGATCTCCTGAAACCTGGACAGGACCGTCGCCATCGTCTCCTGGGAGTGGTGGTAGGCTCCCATGATGGAGGAGAGGGCCTCGTGGAGAGTGGGTTCCCTGGGCCTGTCCCCCCCCTGTCGCACAGCAGCCCTCCCAGTTCCCCTGTTTCCCTGGGCCTCTGTCCCCTGGACCATGTGCCCACTACCACTGCCCCCAGGTCCCTGTTGTTGTTGGGGTGGTGGGTTAACCTGGGTGCCCTGTAGTGGTGGACACACCGCTGATTGACGTGTCCTGGGGACAGAGGTATGGGCCTGCTGGGTGGGTGCTGTGCTGGTGTTCCCAGAGGGGGGAAGGTCTGCTATGGGCTGTGGCTGTCTGAGGGGAACCGACTGTCCAGAGGTTACGATGGGCCGGGCTGGTCATCTAGATCCAGGTCGACAGAGGTGCTGTCCTCACTGTGGGCCTCTTCTGGGGGTGGAGTGGACATTTGTGGACCCTCCTGCGCAGTGACGTGGCGTTCGGGTCATGCAGGGGTATAAAAGTATGGTTATTGCATTTGTGTGTCCCATAGCGTGTAATGGGTGGGTGCCCGTGTACCCCAGTGCTGGCATTCCTGTGTGGGGGCTTTTGTGACTGTGGTTTGGGGGGGATGGGTATGTGCAGTGGGCATGCTTTGTTGATGGGTGTCCATGCTTTGTGGTCGCATGCAGGGCTTGGGGTTGGGATGGGTGGGCTGTGATGGGGAGACATTTGCAAGGAACAGGATGTGATGGGGGTGAGGGTGAGGGTGGGGGTATGAGTTGGCATGCTGGTGGGGTGGGGGGGATGAAGTAGTGAAGATGAGACTTACCAGAGTCCATTCCTCCAGATACTCCTGCGAGGCCCTCAGGATGCAGGATTGCCAAGACCTGCTCCTCCCATGTTGTAAATTCTGGGGGAGGAGGTGGGGGTCCGCCGCCAGTCCGCTGCACCGCGATGTTGTGCCTCGATACCATTGAACGCACCTTCCCCCGTAGGTCGCTCCACCGCTTCCTGATGTTGTCCCTATTTCTTGGGTGCTGTCCCACAGCGTTGACCCTATCGACTATTCTACTCCATAGCTCCATCTTCCTGGCAATGGTGGTGTGCTGCACCTGTGTTCCGAAGAGCTGTGGCTCTACCTGTACAATTTCCTCCACCATGACCCTGAGTTCATCCTCTGAGAACCTGGGATGTCTTTGTGGTGCCATGGGGTGGTGAGGGTGATGTGTGGGGTGGATTGTGTGGTGATGTGTATTGGTGTGTTGCGTGAAGTGCGTGGAAATATTGCTGGATGAAAGTAAAATGCGTGTCTGGGTGCTCAGTTATCTTTTTCTCAGTGCGTGGTCCCGATTCTGTAGGAGTAGGGGTTTGAGGGTGATGTGGGTGTGTGTTTTATATTGTGTTGGGTGTGTGGGAGTGGTGTGTGTATGTGTATCAGGTGTGTGTATTTGTAATTGTCCAATGTGGCTGTGTTTTGTAAGTGTGTGTGTATTTTGAGCGCGCCGGTGTGTACCGCCAATGGTATACCGCGGTTGAAAGACCGCCGCGTGGATTCGTGTGTCGTGATAGTGTGGGCGTATTTCTGTTGGCGTGACGGTGGAGGTTTGGTCATCGCCAGTTTCTCGCTGCCCTTTGGTGTTGCGGTCTTTTGTGGATGTCTGTATTTTGGCGGTTTACCTGTTGTGGGTCAGAATGACCGTGGCAGTTTACCGCGGCCGCGGCGGTATGTTGGTGGTCTTCTGACAGCGGTAAGCAGCTTTTACCGCCAAGGTTGGAATGACCATCTATGTTACAATGGAGGAAATGTACTATGAAAGGCATAAACCGGTAATGTTTTACATCCTGTGATTGAGAAATCTGCAACCAGCACTATATGAGAAGAGACTAAGCAAATAGGAAGTATGACAAAAAACTTGACACCCGCCAGGAGAGAAAGAAGATGTAATGAAACTATTTGCATGTATTATTAACTTTTAAGGCATTTTCAGCACCAGTGCCTATAGCAGGAGCATGGTGTTACCACAAAACATGTAAGCCCAGTGCAGCCAATAACTCCTGTCTGTGCCCTATGTGGAAAGAGCCCTCGCGTCCACCAATACGTATCTCAAACATTACTATCCAGGACCAAGTATTGTATTTGCCAAAAACAGAACAGGAGTAGATGAACTATAGCTAAGCCAATAAATATGTCAAAAGTGTTGGGTTCTATTAGTGGTTTTGTGGTAGTGACACTGTCAGATCTAGAATGAGAATACAGCTTATTTTATGTTGCATCCACTGGGCACATCGATTACATAAACTGATAAATCTTACTGGACTCAAACGTTGTTGTTTACATAACTTCTTCGTCCCGCGTCCTCATCCCAATCCTTCCATCATGACATTGTCTCGTCACCTTCTTTCACCTATACTACTTGAAAAAAACCTTAGCCTAAAACCCAGAAGTTACTTGGTGATTCTTCCTTTTCCCATTAACATAAATAAGGGACTTAAATATTTTGTTTCTGCCAAGAGTAACAGACCTTCACCTATGCTGGTTCAGATGTGTTATAGGTACTCTACATGTAATTATTATGCTTTTTTTTTTATTCCCAATTAAGGCGGACTGCTCTGTTGTAGCAACCCTCTATTGCTGTTTCTCTTTTTTAATGAATGTGCGTCCTCGGTGTGAATATAGTTACTTGGTTCGTGGTGGGCATGTTTCTTGGGGATTAAGAACTCCATCCACCTCTGCTTTGTGATTGGGGGCATGAGACTGTGTTTATTGATTAGTAACAGCACTGCCTAACACTAGGTAAGTGGAGTTTCTGTGATATTTCAGCCATCTGCTTTATTTGGTTGGCTTAGAATGAGGGAAACTCCGGAAGTGTTCCCTAGTCTAAACAAAG
Source organism: Pleurodeles waltl (assembly GCF_031143425.1). NCBI lineage: Eukaryota > Metazoa > Chordata > Amphibia > Caudata > Salamandridae > Pleurodeles > Pleurodeles waltl. Next base: position 1,734,259,459 of record NC_090440.1, read on the forward strand.
GACTGCAAGCAGTGTAAAGGCAGATAATCCGCTCCACTAAAAAGAAACCACATGTAAGTAGACTCATCTGGGGACAAAGCCCCACAGACTTTCAGATAGAGTCATGACCTGTCACCTGCCCACCATATAGTTTTTGCAGGGCCTCATTAACAAAGCAGTGTAAGCTGCTTTTCTGCATTCGGAGGGTCCTTATTCCCCCCAAAAAAACAAGCCCGATGCTCCTCATGCTCAAGATCAGGGCAGGCTTTAGGGCAGTGCGACCTATGCTGCCGCATCTGGCGCTGACCTTGGAGGGGTGCTTGCTTTAGAAATACCTTTTGGTTTAAAAGACCATGCTTCAGAGTTCCTTGTCTGACCAGCAGTTTTCAGGCAATAATAAAAATGTCAAGATAACGGTGGTTGATTAATGTTCCTGCTGGAGAGAGATTGGAGTTTTGTCTAGTCGCAGTTTTGAATCTAAATATAGTAGTGCGTCCTGTAAAGAACATAGACTATGCAGATCACCAGGGCTGACTTTAGTGCTGGTGGAGCCCAGTGCTACAATCTTTTTTTGGCAAGCCCCTCCCCCATATGTCCTCCTCCTACATCTCACTGCCACCTGGAAAAAGTGCCCCTCATCTCTCCATAGCCCCTCTCCCAAATTCATTTAATTTGTTTTAAAGCACTGGTAATGACTGGCTTTTATAACCCATTCAGCTATCCACATAAAATACAGATCTGTTCTTTGCAGCAGGCATATTAACATTCTGCACTACTTTATGACAAGTCAAAACTGCCAATATACAAAACTCTGATTTCTCTCTCTTGTAAGAATATTAATATGAAGGGTTATCATGACATTTTTATTGCTGCCTGAAAGCTGGATACACTAGGAACTGTGCAGCAGGTTCTTTTAAACAGTGCATTATTGCTAAACATAGCTTCCTCCCTCACTGAGGTCAGTGACCTCCCACCCCGTTCCCACACAGTGCGGCTGCACGGGTTGCACTGCCCTAAAGCCGGCCCTGCAGATCACAGAATTGTATTTTAAAATGATAGCTAAGTGTGTTACTGCTGTTGTCATAGAGATCATTTTGTTGCTTGCAGTTCTTAAGTCACAATCCTAATATAGCACAGTGAGCACTGAACTGGCGTGATCTAATTATTCTAATGTTGCTGAATAGTCTTTGGCTTTAAATACATTCTTATTAGTAAAGCCAATGCCAAACAGTGTTTTACTTTTAAATCCTGAGCGTGTTCTTCTTCAGACCAAGCACTCTTAAAATATAATGCAAAGCCACATGGATGATATTTGACTCCTACTCTTTTTCTTATGTAACATTTCATATACAATGATTTACCCATGGATGGTTCTTTGTCTCTGTATAATGCGTGTGTGATGTAAGGTCTGGTATGAGTAGTGCTATAAAATAAATGAAGTGTATTTGAGAGAGGGTCTATTGCGAGATGAAGGGCACCATTGGAGGGTGGTAGTGAAGGACCCTGTGAACAAACAAGTCTCTGAAGGCCAAAAAAGGTTGTCACACTGGGTGCCACCAATGCTAAAGCAAACACTGCTCAATATACTTATACTTCCTTTAGAAAGGAGGCTGAGTTGGCAGAAGTCATTTAACAAACTTCACAATAAGTTAACTTGTTCCTGTGAACAGGAAAAAGACAACAACTATAAAATGGTGTTATACCTCAACCAATGTTGCATTAACAGCAGGAACCTATGAAACATATGTGGTATGATCTCTGTTATGGGTGTTTCAGTCCTTAACAGAAGAAAAATAGCAAGGACCGAACTGTACATCACAGCTTTCAGCTGACGAAATTTTGATCTGACATCTCATTTGATGAACTTGTGTGGCAGCATTTTCTGCAGTATCAGAAATAGGTGTCAGATGGCACATCGGATGAGGTGCTGGAAGGCAAACAGTTTACAAACATCTTTGTTAAGTCATCTGCCCTTCAATGGGCTCAAATCTTTTTTTAATGGCAGCTTGAGGACCTTACTGGGAGGTGTTTGGAAGATTAAAAAATGTTGGCTTCCTTTCATAATATTGTTAGATGCTGAGGTTTTGATTTCTGGTGCTCTTTTGGCACTTCCCCTGAAGCATCTAAAAATGCTCACCAGCCCTTTTGAGAAAGGGATCTTGGACAGAAAGGAGCTGAATCTGATGAAAACTGGCAGCAGTCTATATGCTATTGTACTGCCCCAGTGTCTTTCCAGATATGAGACTGCTTATCTAGGTGCAAGGCTGCTGAATTTCTCTGGATTTGGTTAGTTACAGTGACAGATGATTGAAGTCTCCAAATCATCAAACCACACTTCTATAGCAGCACTTCAAGATTGTAACACTACAGAACATCCTTCATTTTCATCTCTCCAGGGGAATTTGTAGTCTCCCTACATATTCTAGATGCCTATTTACACATTCCTATACAATCTAGCTCCTACAATTTTGTGAGATGGAGCACATCTTCAATTCTCAGCACTTCCATTTAGCCTGGCTTCTGCAACCAGAGGTTTCTGCAAAGTGAAAGCTTGTTTATTGGTTAACCTTCATTCTCAGGGACTTTTGTGTTTTCCATGTTTGGATGACTGGTTAATATGTGCATCTTATTTTTGGAAAGGGGTGGAAGCTGTCAAGTAGGGTTGTTAAATCTTAAGAAGTTGCAAATTTCTTCTATACAAGAACAAGAGCATGGTTAATGAGTTTGGGGAACAAGTTATTCCATCACAATGTGGCAGGTATCCTCTCCACCTTATTACACGTGCATAATATCTTATGACACTTGTAAAAAGGAAGGAGTCATACCCGTCATGTTTGTGACAAAGTACTTTTCTGCAAAACTCTAAATCAGGCCCAGAACCCCTTTTTGAACGGACCTGGGGGCACTATTCCTGCCCCCTCAGAAGTAAAAAAATACAATATCATGCTTAAGGGCTCTTCTTCAAGTCTCTGAAGCCCGTGCCGGGAACTTGTTAGGTCAGGAGAACACAGCTGCATTTCTCTCCCTTGTTCTTTGGGCTCATCTCTGTTGGAAAGTGGATTATTGGTAAGGACAGGTAAGTACCTACACTTAGCAACAGACCACTAACTCCCACTAGGTCCAGTCAGGTCTCAATAAATTAATCCTAGCTCAACCCTTGGTAGCTTGGCAATGAGCAACAAGGCTTAACTTTGGAGACAGAGGTGGTCATTATGACATTGGCGGTGAGTGATAGTGGCGGAAATACTGCCAACAGGCTGGCGGAAATTACCACCAAGTTATGACCATGGCAATGATAGCTCCCATAGCCAGTCAATGTACCACACCATCTGCCAGGGCATTAACACCACTCACCACAGCGGTAGCCTTCAACAGCCAGGCAGAAGACAAGGTACCGCCCACCATATCAGGACATTGCAATCCTCCACAATTTCTGGGGAAGAACCAACGCCATCAAAAGCCTGGCAGAAACACTGCACAGAAGATCAAAGACTCACCAACACAGACAGAGAGAAAAACAATGCCGCCATGGAAACGGAACTGCAAGTCTTCCGGATGCTGTTCTATGACATGCTCCACCTGGAACACCAATGCCAACGAAGACGAAGTAGGTGAGTACAGCCGCCTAGCACACAAGGGAGGCGTTCACCCTGTCCACGATTCTCTGCCATAGCTCCATCTTCCTGGCAATGGGTATTTGCTGCACCTGTGCTCCAAACAGCTGTGGCTTTACCTGGACTATTTCCTCCAAAATGACCCTCAACTCCTCATCTGTGAAATGGGGGTGCTTTTGTGGGGACATGGGTGATGTGTGGTGTGTATAAGTGTGTGGGTGTTTGGTACTGTGGTTGGGTGTGCATAGTGGTGTGTGTTAAGGATGTATGTGTGTATGTGGTGTGTGTCTAGTTGTCGCAGTGGTCTTGGTGTCAGTCTGGTGGCAGTAATTTGTATTCGTAAAGGGTTGTGTGTGATGTGGGTGTGTGTTTAATAATGCTGTGGGTGGGTGGGTGTGTTGTGTATATGAGTGTCATGTGGGTGTTTTTGGTATTGGGCAATGTTGTGTTGTTTTGTATTTGGGTGTTGGTACCGCCACTTTAGCACTGACCTTTGGACTGGTGGATTTGTCTGTGTGGCAGTATTCTGTCGGATTGGTGTGTGTGTCATAATATGGAGAACGTACATTCACCACCGCGGTCGTATGTTGGCGGCCGTCACCGTGGCCGTAAGCAGGATTTACCGCCAATGTCATAATGAGGGCCAAAGTGTTTAAAGCATAAAATTATCACAAAACAATAATTAAATGATACACAGGAAAGAGTTCAAAACCCCAAAACAAGTTAATAAAAATATGAGAATATGTTTATCTTTAATTTGACAACAAAATAATTAAAATCAGATAAGGGGAAGCGGAGATATGAATTTTTAAAGATCAAGGTGGTCAATATAACCCTGCAGGACGGTGTTGAAGCGGCGGTAAAACTTCCAACAGGCCGGCGGTAAAAAAAATTCAATTACGACCGTGGCGGAAACCGGCAACAAAGACAGCCACTTTGACACTCCGACCGCCACCTTTACCGGGGCGGATTCACCGCGGATAAAAACACAGCGGAAACAGGAATTTCGAAGGAAAAACGCTCACCTCTACACACCCCACGAGGCACGAGGACACCATGGACCCCGAACTCCAAATTCTCACTGCAATAGTCTTCCTGCTCCTCTACCAGGAGCACGAACGCCGGCGGCGAAGACCACGGTGAGTACTGCACCTACGACACAGGGGAGGGGGGAGGGAAAAAACAGGGACATACACACGCAACACCCCCACCCTCACCCACTACAACACACACAAATGCATATCAATATATCACAGTCACACCCCCACGAACCCCCCGCCCGGAAGAATGCAAAGACAATAGAAAATTTGTGTAACCATAGTAATATATTAAAAACAAGTAGGCAGAAATATATATATACACCATGTACAAAATAAATACCAAGCATAGTAGTCCAGGTAGTGCACTAAGATAGTCCGTGGAACACTGGGACCACACAGTATGGGCGAGGCCCACACAAGATCCCGACCATGACGGAGAGAACACTGCAGGGGCATCAGATACCAAGAAAACAGGCACCTCAGGGGGAGGGAAAGGGGGGGCACCTCAGCCGCTTGAGTGCACAACGCCAAATCCACGATGGGGCCACATGCCCACTGTTCCATCCTGGGGAGTGCAAAGCCACAGTCTCTCAAGTTTCTACAGTGGGTGGTCTGCCCACTGTTCAATCCTGGGGAGTGCAGAGCCACAGTCTCTCAAGTCTCTACAGTGGGTGGTCTGCCCACTGTTCAATCCTGGGGAGTGCAAAGCCACAGTCTCTCAAGTCTCTACAGTGGGTGGTCTGCCCACTGTTCAATCCTGGGGAGTGCAAAGCCACAGTCTCTCAAGTGGATGTCAGTCTCCACTGGTTCTGGAGGGGGCATGGTGCCCAGAGTGCTTCATTGTGTTAAGGACAGAGGTAGTGGATGTCAGTCTCCACTGGTTCTGGAAGGGGCATGGTGACCAGAGTAGAGTGCTTCATCCTGTAAAGGACAGAGGTAGTGAATGACAGTCTCCACTGGTTCTGGAGGGGGCATGGTGCCCAGAGTGCATCATTCACCCCGTGACCGACTCAGTTGCGTCAGTGCCCCTGCCACTCATGGGCTAGCGGTGCTTCAGATGGCGGTGCCCTGTTCAGCGGTGCTTCAGATGGTGGTCTCCATTGCAGGGTCTCAGCTCCTTGCGGTCCTTCATGGCCCAACGTGCCTTTTGCTGGCAGTCCTTCATGGTCCAGCGGGCCTTTTGCTGGTGGTCCTTCATGGCCCAGCTGGGCTTGTGCTGGCGGTGGCCTCCTGGGCAGCTGGGCTTGTGCTGGCGGTGGCCTCCTGGGCAGCTGGTCTGGTGCTCGCGGTGGCCTCCTGGGCAGCGGGGATGATGGCGGTCTTCTGCGCCGTGCAGCTCTTCCCAGACTTGACGGGTTTCTTGTGGCCCTTCCCCACCTTGGAAGGTGTCACGGCTGACTCCACACTCCCAACAGGACCCCCGGGAGCAGCTTTGGTGGCTGGAGTCTTCACCCTCTCCCGCCGGGCACTGGCCAACTTGCTTCACAGGTGGGGGACTGTCTGTGCTGTGGCTCTGTGCCACACTGGCTGCCTTGGTGGCCGGTGCACTCCAGATTCCGGTGACTACAGGCACCACTGGTCCGGAGATGTTGTGGCTGAGGTGCTAGTTCGGGACCTATGAGACGGACGGGGTGGGGGAGGTGTGGGAAAGAGGTCAAGGTTGGACAGGAAAAGTTTTTTGGACACACTGGGACGGGTAGCTGGAGGGGGTTTGTGAGTGGAGGAAGAGGTGGTGGTTGTAGGAGGTGTACGTTTGGTGACTTTGGGTGAAGGTGTATGCGCTGGAGGCTGTCGTGAGGTGGATGACTGTTGGGTGGGTGTGTGCCTGCGTTTGTGTATCTTGGGAGGGGGCGTCACAGACACACTGGGAGAGGACACAGGGGACATGTGAATGGTAGTGGGGGTGGTGACTGCACGTGAGCGGGTATGGTGGTGGGTGTGCTGGAGAGGGACGTAGTGGCTGTAGAGGTGGTGCATGCAGGTGTGAGTGTAGATGAAACTGGGAGGGAGGAAGGAGACGAGGAGGAGGGGGACACAGTGGAGGCAGTGGATGTTGGTGTGTCTGCATGTGTGTGATGCTTGCGTGAGTGCCTGTGGGATGTGTGGTGCTTATGTTTGCCTGAGCTTCCCTTGTGTGTTGACGTGTGTGCATGTTGGTCTGTAGGTGTGCTTAGGATAGGCTGAGGTACAGGGGATTGGGTCGGGGTTGAGGAAGTTGGAAGGGGGAGGCTAGAGATGGGGACAATGGCTGCCATCAGTGCTGAGGCCAGAGTCTGAAAAGCTCGGTGAAGGGCCGTCTGACCAGAATGAATGCCCTCCAGGAATGCATTTGTTTGTTGCAACTGCCTTTCTACGCCCTGGATGGCATTCAAAATGGTAGACTGCCCAACAGTGAGGGACCTGAGGAGGTCAATGGCCTCCTCACTGAGGGCAGCAGGGGTGACTGGGGCTGGGCCTGAGGTGCCTGAGGCGAAGGTGATGCCCACCCTCCTCGGTGAGCGGGCACGGGGTAAAGGCTGAGGGGCTGCTGGAAGGGCGGTGCTGGTAGGGGGGGTGGCGGCTGTACCTGTAGATGCGGGGGGCACAGATGTTGCCGGCACCACAAGGGAGCTCCCATCAGAGGACAAGTCCGTGTCACTGGTGTAAGCTCCTGTCGCCGCCGTGGATCTCCCCTCGCCCTCCGTCCCACTGGGGAATTCAGACTCCGTAGTGTCACCCTCCTGGGCCATGTGGGATGCAGCTCTCTCGTGCTCCATTGCCACTGCTCCTCCGCCTGATGGTGCTAATGCACACAAGAAATGGGAGACCAAAAAAGGGGGGGGAATGACAAAAGAAAGACATGTTGAGTGCATGCATTACCGCTACCGTTGGAGGACACGACAGACACAGAAGCCCCCTGCACTACGCCGCACTCTTGGGCTCCACTGTTCAATTTATGGGAAATAGCCTACAAGGCTATGGACGACATCTGCACACATAGATGACACAGGGGCATGACTAGCTGCACTTGGCACTCTACACAGGTGGGCTGGGGTGCCATATGGCCTGACATACTGAGGGGCCTTGCCTACGGAACTCGCCCTGGCTTAAGGAAACCCACAGCCCTTCTCCCCCACCCAGACACCTCCACTGTGCACAAAGTCAGCAGAATGAGGGTGTACTCACCCCCTTGTTGCTGCTGTGATGCCCTCAAGCGCCCATCTAACTCCGGGTAGGCCACCGCCAGGATCCTGAACATCAGGGGGGTCATGGTGAGACGGGCACCCCTCCCACGTTGGGAGGCCATCCTCAGCTGAGCCTCCGCCACCTTCTTGCTCCAGCGGTGAATGTCCTCCCATCTTTTCCGGCAGTGGGTGCTCCGTCTGTGGTAGACCCCCAGGGTCCGGACGTCCTTGGCGATGGCACGCCAAATATCTTTCTTCTGGTGGGCGCTGACCTACATGAAATGTACAGGGAAAAAAGAGAAGTTATCACCAACTGCACCGTCGAAGTGATTGTCCCCCATCCCTACCCTTGACATGTGGCACATGCATTCACCGTCTTTCATGCACGCAGCACTCTCCTCCCTTCCTTCTTACATCCAGCCCTCTCCACACAGGCATAGCCCATACAGCATGCTCCCAGTGTACTTACCTGTTGGTCTGGAGGACCGTAGAGTAGCGTGTACTGGGGGAGGACCCCATCCACGAGTTTCTCCAACTCCTCCGATGTGAAGGCAGGGGCCCTTGCCACAGACACTCGAGCCATTGTCTCTTCCAGACCGCGGTCACAGCTGCACTTGCAGTGTAGGTTCTCTCCTGTCAAAGATCAGGTATTGAGTGATTGAAGTGATAGAAATGGCAGTCACGTCTGTGGCGGTGCACACCGTCACCTCCGGCGTACATCGCCATTGGCTCCTGGGATCCATAGGGTCCAATGTTAACCAATGCAGCATTCGCCGCGGTCTTCGACCACCTACCGCGACGGTGTACAACGCCAGCGCAGTTACCTCACATCCCATTGTCCCACTTTACAGGTCAGGCAGCCGCCATTTCAGGGGCCCACATGGCTTCATTTCCAACTACGTCACTCATACCTAGGCCTAGACTCAACACACATACAGGTCACCTTTTGTGTATGATAGGTGTTCTGTGTAAACTGTGGGTACGTACCTCTGAGTTGTTTGACTCTGTGCTCGCTGTTGTCCTTCATAGGCACCGTCCGCTGGGACATGTGAGGAGATGGTGGCATCCTCCGGTGTACCGACTGTTGGTGGACTTGTCGACAATGGAGGAGCGACATTTGATTATCACATACAGCCTTGACCGTGCCACATTGTTTTCCCTCAGGTGGAGGATTTGCCTACAGTGAAAGGGGATTTCTACGCCCTGGGACACATCCCCAACATCATAGGTGCCATTGATGGGACACATGTGGCTTTGGTACCCCCCCACAGGAGTGAACAGGTGTACAGAAACAGGAAGAGTTATCATTCTATGAATGTACAGATGGTATGTTTGGCAGACCAGTACATCTCCCATGTGAATGCCAAGTTCCCTGGCTCAGTGCATGACGCCTACATACTGCGGAATAGCAGCATTCCGTTTGTGATGGGTCAACTCCAGAGGCACCGTGTGTGGCTATTAGGTGAGCACCTGGAAGCAAGTCAGTGGGAATGGTTGTCTGGGTCTGGGGATATCCCTCCAGGTTAGTGCGTGTCTAACAGTTGTCCCTCACCATTTGCAGGTGACTCTGGTTACCCCAACCTGCCATGGCTACTGACCCCAGTGTGGAATCCCAGGACAAGGGCAGAGGAACGCTACAATGAGGTCCATGGGTGAACTAGAAGGGTGATCGAGCGGACCTTCGGCCTCCTGAAGGCCAGGTTCATGTGCCTTCATATGACAGGTGGATCCCTATTCTACTCACCAAAGAAGGTGTGCCAGATCATCGTGGCCTGCTGTATGCTTCATAACTTGGCATTGTGACGACAGGTGCCTTTTCTGCAGGAAGATGGTCCAGATGGCGGTGTTGTTGCAGCTGTGGAGCCTGTGGACAGTGAAGACGAGGAAGCAGGGAAGAAGACATGCACAACATTGATCCAGCAATATTTCCAGTGAGACACAGGTAAGAATTCAAACCTGCCTACTACATGTACTTAAACACTACTACCTCTCTACTATGTGTCGTTTTCACCCAGTGTATGGTCACTGAGTTGTCACTTTCCCTTACGATTTCACAGATGTGGGTCCCACTGTGTGACATCTGCTTACATTCCTCATGGACTAGAGCTGTGTGACATAGGTATGTTGACATTAAACTTGAAAGAGCATTTTGTCACTGTAATTGCTAATACACTATTTCAAAATCACAGACAGACTCCAGATTGTTTTGTGCTTTAAGTGTGTTTATTTAAGTGCTCAATATTGGAGGGGGTAATGAAATGGTGAGGGGTGATGGCGGAGGAATGTCCATGGCAGAGTCCAGTCTATTAGTTTCACAGGTGCATTGCCCATATGGGCATGGGAGGTGGAGCTGGGGCAGTTTCAGTATGGACATGGTGACAAAGTGGGACAGTAGGATGACAATCAGGGTGGTCTCATTTCTTGGCGGGGGTCTTGGCATCGTGCTCTGTCTTTGTCCTGGATCTCAGGGACCGTTTGCAGGGTGGTTCTCCCTCTGCAGGGGGTGGGGTGCTGGTGTGGTGGTCCTGTGGCAGGGCGTCACATCAACAAGCGCCGGCGGAGGTGGTGGGCAGTTCATCGTCCATGCTAGTGTCAGGGGCCCCTTGTAGTGCCACAGTGTCCCTCCTGGTGTTCACAAGTTCCTTCAGCACCCCTACGATGGTGCCCAAGGTGGAGCTGATGGTTCTGAGTTCCTCCCTGAAGCCCATATACTGTTCCTCCTCAAGGCGCTGGGTCTCCTGAAACTTGGCCAGTACCGTTGCCATTGTCTCCTGGGAATGGTGGTAGGCTCCCATGATGGAGGAGAGGGCCTCGTGGAGAGTGGGTTCCCTTGGCCTGTCTGCCCCATGTCGCACAACAGCCTTCCCAGTTCCCCTGTGTTCCTGGGCCTCCGTCCCCTGGACCGTGTGCCCACTACCACTGCCCCCAGGTCCCTGTTGTTGTTGGGGTGGTGGGTTATCCTGGGTTCCCTGTAGTGGTGGACACACAGCTGATTGACGTGTCCTGGGGACATAGGTATGGGCCCGCTGGTGGGTGCTGTGCTGGTGTTTCCAGAGGGTGAAAGGTCTGTAGTGGCCTGTGACTGGGTGATGGAAACCGACTGTCCCGAGGTCCCATCTAGATCCAGTTGGACAGAGGTGCTGTCATCACTGTGGGCCTCTTCTGTTGGTGGTGTGGACATGTGTGGACCCTCCTGTCCAGTGACGTTGGGTAGGGGTCTTGCAGGGGTATAAAAGGATGGTTATTACATCTGTGTGTGTCATGGTGTGCAATGGGTGGGTGACTGTGTACCCCAGTGCTTGCATTACTGTGTGAGACCTTGTGTGAGGATAGGTTAGGGGGTTGTATGGGTATGTGCAGTGGCCATGCTTTAGTGATGGGTGTCCATGCTTTGTTGTTGCATGCAGGGCTTGGTGTTGGGATGGGTGGTTTGTGATATTGGGACATATGTGAGGAGTTGGGGTGCTGAGGGTGAGGGTGAGGGTGGGGGTATTAGATAGCATGCAGGTAGGATGGGGGTTGTAATAGTTAATATTTGACTTACCAGAGTCCATTCCTCCACCTACTCCTGCGAGACCCTCAGGATGCAGAATCTCCAAGACCTGCTCCTCCCATGTTGTTAGTTGTGGGGGAGGAGGAGAGGGTCCGCCGCCAGTCCGCTGACTACGAAACGCACCTTCCCCCATAGGCCGTTCCACCTCTTCCTGATGTCCTCCCGATTTCTTGGGTGCTGTCCCACTGCATTGACCCTATCCACTATTCTTCGCCACAGCTCCATCTTCCTTGCAATGGAGGTGTGCTGCACCTGTGATCCGAATAGCTGTGGCTCTTCCCGGACGATTTCCTCCACCATGACCCTGAGCTCCTCCTCCGAGAACCTGGGGTGTCTTTGCCGTGCCATGGGGTGATGTAGGTGATGTGTGGGGTGGAGTGTGTGCTGATATGTGTGCTGATATGTAGTGTTGTGTTGTGTGAGGTGCGTGGAAGTTCTGTGGGTGATGGTGTTGTGTGCCTGTGGTTGCTGTTGTTCTTGCTGGTGCTCTCTCTCTGGCCTTCTTTCAGAATTTTTTATCGTGGGGGTTTGTGGGTGCTGTGGGTGTGTGTTTTATATTGTATTGGGTGTGTGGGAGTGGAGCACAAATCTGGACATCTGGTCGCATTCGACTGAGGCAAAGTCAAAATTTGAGGCCAACTGTGATGGAACCCTGCTCAGCTACAGTGAGCGGGAGACCTCGGTAAAATTTTTACCTTCAGACTTAGGCCCTAATTACAACCTTGGCAGATAGGATACTCTGGCCCTCATTACGAGCCTGGCGGTCTGTGACCTCCAGGCTCGCGGTTGGCGGGAGCACCGCCGACAGCCCGGCGGTGCCCCGCAGGGCATTCTGACCGCGGCGCTTTGGCCGCGGTCAGTGCAGGAAAACCGGCGGTCTCCCGCCGGTTTTCCGCTGCCCGTTGGAATCCTCCAAGGCGGCGCAGCTTGCTGCGCCGCCTTGGGGATTCTGACACCCCCTACCGCCATCCTGTTCCTGGCGGTTCGCCCGCCAGGAACAGGATGGCGGTAGGGGGTGTCGCGGGGCCCCTGGGGGCCCCTGCAGTGCCCATGCCAATGGCATGGGCACTGCAGGGGCCCCCGTAAGAGGGCCCCGCTTGTATTTCACTGTCTGCATAGCAGACAGTGAAATACGCGACGGGTGCAGTAGCACCCGTCGCACCTTCCCACTCCGCCGGCTCGATTCCGAGCCGGCGTCCTCGTGGGAAGGTTGTTTCCCGCTGGGCTGGCGGGCGGCCTTAAGGCGGCCGCCCGCCCGCCCAGCGGGAAACTCAGAATGCCGGCCGCGGTCTTCAGACCGCGGTGCGGTATTCCTGCGGCGCAACTTTGGCGGGCGGCCTCCGCCGCCCGTCAAAGTTGTAATGAGGGCCTCTGTCACAGACGTGACGAATATCCTGTCCGGCATATTACAAGTTCCATTTTATCCCATGGAACTTGTTAAATGGCAGGAGTGATATCCGTCACGTTTGTTATGGAGTATCCCATCCGCCAAGGTCATAATCAGGGCCTTAGTCTTTTTTCCAGGATGAGTTTCTCACCAGGACAAAGTCACAGATAAGTTCCAACCTCCCTGGAGCCCTCTTCGGATACACATCTCAGGAGACTTCCATGAAGAATTCTACCTTTGGACTTAGACTATTTTTCAGGATGGAAATCTTTGTCCGGGCAAACTTGAAGTTGGATCCAATGTCGCTGGGGCCGTTCTCAGATACGCTGCGTGGTAAACCTCGGTCAACTTTTTACATTTGGACTTCGTCACATTTTTGGAGCTTTTTCTCTCCGACATTGGATGACCCTTTATAGGAAGCCAATTTCGAGTTGACGTCATCGGATTGCCTTTCCAGGAACCCCCGGTGAAACCCTGGAAGTCTGGGGCTCCAGAGCTTTTCAGCGGGACAAACCTGCATGTCAGGCCGGGTCGCGCTCGGTGTAAGCCAGCTTGACTCCCGATGTCGGTTCACTCCCTTTACGGAGCTTTTTACCAAAGTTTCTCCAGTCTTCTCCAACCTTCTGGATCTTCTTCCAGAAGGTCTTTCTAAGGTCCATTAGGAGTCCACAACTCACCTCAAGGTTCCAGAAGCTCTGAGTTGGTAATCGAAGGTTAGGACTCCAACTCCCAGAATGCACCTGGCTCAAACTCAGAAAACAACCATTGGACAGTGGTCAGGTGGTCAGTTTTTTTAGGCTTTGATGCAAGGGACTCTGGTCAGCTATTTTCTACCTGTAGCAAATAGGGAGTCCCTTCTTGAAGCAGTTGAAGGCAGCTTTTCCAGTCACCACATATGAGTATTTCTGTTTTGGAGGCATTTAGTTTGAGGTGGCTCCAGCTCATCCACTGATCAACGGCTCTGAGGCAACTGAAGATTTTTGAGTTTTCAATGTTTTTGGGGCATTCTAATTTAAGTAGTATTTGTGTGTCATCTGCATAGTTGTAGCATGTGAGATGAAAATCATTGATCAGTTCTGGTAATGATATCATGTAGATGTTGAAAAGCAAAGGTGAGATGATTGATCCTTGGGGGACCCCTGTTTTTGCGAGGTAGGCCTTTTTCGAGAAGGGGTAGAATGGATGATATTAGAGAGGATGTAATCCAGTTAAGAGCAGACCCTTCTATGCTGGCTTCGTGAAGTCTTTGAATTAGGGTGTCATGGTCAACCGTATCAAAGGCAGCTGAGATGTCCAAGAGAAGTAGTGCAGCAACTCCATTGCGGTCGACTGTGTTTTTAAGATCATCCCAGATTGCTATCAGTGCCGATTCAGTGCCTCTTCCTAGGTGGAATCCAGTTTGGAAGTCTGAAAGTATAGAATTGTCTTCAATGAATTGTGACATCTGGGTGAATGTTGTTCGTTCTATCAGTTTGCCCAGGAAAGGTCCTTTTGTGATTGGTCTGTAGTTGTTGGGGTCCTGCGGGGCTAGGTTTGTTTTCTTTAATAACGGTCGTATGTATGCCTTTTTCAGGTCTACAGGAAAAGTTCCTGTAGTTAAAGAGTTGTTGATGATTCTTCTTAGAGGTGTGGCAGCAGAAGTAGATAAAAGAATGTTCTTGAAGATTTGTGGTGGACAAGGGTCAGAAGGGCAACCGGAAGGTCTGCTTGCTTTGACCAAATCCATGAAATCACCGTGGGAAATTTGTTTGAAGGACTGTAGAGGCTGGGTTGGTTAATTCTTAGAGGGTATTTTAGGAAAGGGGTTGGTGCTGATGGTTTTCTTCTGTTTTAAATAGGAGTCCAATGTGTCTGCTTTGGCTGTGTAATGAGTTGCCAGTTTGTGAAATCTTGAGTAGTGGGACGACTTCCTTCCATGCATGTAGGTTTTCGAAATTCATTGAGAATTTCATAAAATTCTTTGGTTGTAGATTTAGCGTTTTGAATTCTGTCTGGGTAGTACTTTTTTTTAGCTTTTTTGATTGATGATTTGTATATTCTGTTAAGTTGTGTAGCTGCAGCTTGTCTTGACTGTTGTTTGTTTTGAGCCAGGTCTGCTGCAACTTTCTGATTTGTTGCTTTATCTTTTTAAGTTTTGTGTTTCTCCAAGGTGTTGGTTTTCTTTTGTTGCGTTTAGTTTTTCTGAGTGGTATTTGGATATCAAAAGCTTCCTGTAGCCACTCATAAAGTTGTGGAACAGAATTAATTGTATCTAGATCTGTGTTGGCTGTTAGTTATGTTTCTAAGTCATCAAAATTGAGTTTGCTCCAAGGTCGATAGGTGCATGTATGTAAGTAGTTGTGGGGTGTGTTGATTTTTGGAGTTTTATGTTGGAAAGTTATCAGATGGTGGTCTGACCATGTGATTGGCATGATGCTATGACCGGTAACTAGTTCATGCTTAGCAAAAATGACATCTAGGATGTGTCCAGCGATGTGTGTGGGATTGTGTACAATCTGATGTAGGTTCAATGCGACTAGGCCAGTGGTGATAGCTTTTAGATGGGGCATATTGGGTTTGTCAAACCAAATGTCTAGGTCCCCAAGAATGCATAGGTTTGAGTATAATGTAATAAGGTTTGAGACTGTACCTAGAAAAGCATCTGGGAATGTTGAGTTGTTAGGTGGAGGTCTGTAAAGGAGAAGAAAGTTACAGGAGGAAGTTGGAGTAGGGTGGCATCTGGTGAGGAGGGCTTCACAACCTTGTATGGAAATGTTGTCTGTTTTACTGAGATGTACTGCCTGTTTGAACATAATAGCTAGTCCACCTCCTCTTTTGCCTATATGGTTTTGGTGATGGTTTGAAAGCCCAGAGGAAGGGCTTCGTGCAACACTGGGGCCATGTCATCTCCCAACCATGATTCTGTTATGAATAGTAGGTCAGGTTGTGTGTCTGTGAGCAGGTCGTAGATTTGGTGCTTGTTTTTTTAGAATGACCGAGCATTTATGAACTGGCAGTTTAGAAAAAATTTGTTAGAGGCAGTGTTGTTTTGTTTAGGAGAAGAGTAAGCAGTATTATTTGAGCTTAAAGCAGGTGTGTTGTTAGTTGTGATAACTGTGTGAGGGTCACAATAGTCCTGTTTTTCAATATAGTGTTCATCTTCCAGCAGCTTTAGGAGGCATTTTGTTGAGTCTGTGTGTGTGGGTGGTGGACTTGGTGGCTGAGAGAGACATGAAGAGTGTACTGTTTTTTGTAGGGTAGCCTTATTATGTGATAGACAAGGGGATGCAAAGTTGTTAAGAGTGGCCTGTTGTTTATTTTGTTTGCGTCTGTTTAGTGTGGATGGAGTATGGGTTAGGGGTGGTGGAGGAGCATGTGGATCATGATGTAAGGCTGTAAATTGTGCAATGGAGGAGAGGGGAGTGAGTGAAAGTTGCTGGGTTGGGGTGCTTATGGTAGGTGTTCGTGAAGAGTGAGAATGTAGGGGTAAAGATAGGACAATGCTTGTATTCTTTGTGTAGTCATGAGGGTGGGAGTGGGTGTGACAATAAGTATAATGAAAGTTTGTGTTGATTTGATGTGCTGATGTGTGTGGTCTGTATTGTTTTTGTGGAATAGTGAGAGGGGCTATTGATGTAGTTGTTTTCGGTGAGGGATTTCTTTGTGAGTTAGTGCTGGTGAGTGGAATTAGAGTATAACAGGGGGTGTTGATGTGTTTTGGAGATGAGTGTATGAGGTGTGTAAGAGGGGATGGATGTGTGTCAGGGGAGTTTGTGTAAGTTGTGATGACTGGAAGAGGTAATATATGTGGTGGAGTGGAGTGTGGGGATTGTATGGTTGTGCGTAATTGGTGAAGAGAGGGGAAGGGTGTTTGTAGATGGTGTGTTGGAAGGCTGGGTTTGGGAATTATTATGATGAAAGGTGGTCTGTGTGGAGCAAACGGGATAGTGTTGTTGGTTTGTATGAACAGGGAGTGTGTATCTGGAAGCCTGAAAGTAATGTATAGTGTGGTTTTGTGTTGTGTGAGTGATGGCAGGTTGTGTTAGTGGGAGTGGACAGAGTAGTGTTTGCTGTGAGAATGCAGGGGTTTGACTGTTGTAGTTGTGGAGGATATGTGTATATGTGTTGTATAAAGGGTATTCTGTTGGGTGATGGGACATTGCAATCTGTCTGCGGTCAGTTTGTGATGTATGAGTTTGATGTCTTTGCGGATGATGAGTTTTCATGTTGATGGGAATGAAAGGAGAAATGTCCTTTCTGGTCAATAGAGAATTGGGCAGCATATCTGGCCCTAGGCCCTACCAGTCCCGAACAGGCCCAAAAAGGCAACTGCCCTTGTCGTCTCCGCCCTTAGCCGCGACGCCCTGCCTGAGGCACCCTGAGCCCTAGGCTTAAAAAGCCCTACTGGCCAATAGAAACCTAATCCTAACTCTAACCAATCAGATTTGTAACCCTGATTCAAACAAGCAATGGGAGACCCAGCCCTAATCACCAATCATACCCCTTAACCTGTCAACCAATCACAACCCCAGTCCTAGCACCAGGAACCAATCAGATTCTCAGCCCTATCCACCAGGAACCAATCAGATTCTCAACCCTATTTACCAATCACGACCCCAGCCCTAGAAACAGGAACCAATCAGAATCGCAGGCCTATCCACCAGGAACCAATCAGATTCTCAGCCATATCCACCAATCACAACACCAGCCGTAGAACCAGGAACCAATCAGAGCTTCAGCCCTATCCACCAATCACAACCCCAGCCCTAAAACCAGGAACCAATCAGAATATCATCCCTATCCACTAGGAACCGATAAGATTTTCAGCCCTATCCCCCAATCACAACCCCAGCCGTAGAACCAGGAACCAATCAGAATCTCAGCCCTATCCACCAATCACAACCCCAGCCCTAAAACCAGGAACCAATCAGAATCTCAGCCTTATCCAACAATCACAACCCCAGCCCTAGAGCCAGGAACCAATCAGATTCTCAGCCCTATACACCAATCACAACCCCAGCCCTAGAACAAGGAACTAATCAGATTCTCAGCCCTATCCACCAGGAACCAATCAGATCACAGCCCTGTCCACCAATCACAACCCCAGCCCTAGAACGAGGGACCAATCAGAATCTCAGCCCTATCTACCAATCACAACCCCAGCCCTAGAACCAGGAACTAAACAGATTCTCAGCCCTATCCACCAATCACAACCCCAGCCCTAGAACCAGGAACCAATCAGAATCTCAGCCCTCTCCACCAATCACAACCACAGCCCTAGAACCAGGAACCAATAGAAGAACCAGCCCTGAACAACCTACCACAACACCATATGCAACAACCAATAGGAACTTATATAAGGGGCAATTTAACTGAAGTCCAGTCCCTGTGGACAGGGAGGAGGCAGCTGCTGCTCTATTCAGAATCTCCTTGAGAACAGGCTGAACCCACACTTCCACTGAGTCTACTTTCAAGCTAAGGGAAAGGTTGTTTAAAAAAAAAAAAAACACTGGAATCGTGCTAGTCACGCACTCTGAAATCTGGGTTTTTTAAGGCAAAAAAAAGGGGATGCAGACATTTTCTAAACACAATTTAAATCACAGAAACAGATTAAGCAGTCTCCTAAACACACTCTGCAAGATGTATGTAGCTTTTTACTTAGAAAAGAGGGGGGATAGGGGGCTTTTATGCAGTCTTTTGCCACAAAGTAGAAGGGAAATTCACACAGTCATGGCTAAAAAAACACCACTTTGTAAGGTCAAGCTACCTGAAACACAGAGAGTCTATAGTAAAACAGGCACGGGTGGCAGTAAAAAACACTTTAAAACAAATAATACTATTTCCCAGAAAAGTCTGGGGCTCCTTAACTGGGTATTTAAGAAATCCTTGAACGCTGGGCTGTATTCGGGCACATGGAAAATGCTGGGCTCACAAAATAGAGGTGGCTGTCTTGGGCTTCCTTCCACAAACATAAGGGGCCAAAGCAGGTGTGGAAGGAGGTCTCAGGTTGCCTGGGACTCAGAGAGCCAATCAGCTAAGTCCAGTCCCTGTGGGCAGGGAGGAGGCAGCTGCTGCTCTATTCAGAATCTCCTTGGACACAGAAAGGCTGAATCCACACTTCCAAGCTAGCAGAGTCTACTTTCCAGGTAAGGGAGAGATTGTTTAAAAAAAACACTGAAATCCTGCTTGGCACACACTCTGAAATCTTGCTTTTTAAGGCAAAAAGCCGGGGATGAAGTCAGTATCTAAACACAATCTAAATCACAGAAACAGATTAAGCAGTGTCCTAAACTAACTCTGCAAGATGTATGGAGCCTTTCTACTTAGAAAAGAGCGGGGAAGGGGGATTTTATGCAGTCTTGTGCCACAAACCAGAAGGGAAATTCACACAGTCAAGGCAAAAATAAGCACCTCTTTATAAGGTCAAGCTGCCTGAAACACAGAGAGTCTGTAGTAAACCAGGCATGGGTAGTAGTAAAAAAACACTTTAAAACAAATAATACTATTTCCCAGAAAAGTCTGCGGCTGCTTACCTAAGTCTTTTAGGAATTCTTGAACCCTGGGCTGTATTAGGGCTCATGGAAAATATTGGGCTCACAAAATGGAGGTAGCTGTCTTGGGCTTTCCTCCACAAACTTCAGGGGCCAAAGCAGGTGTGGAAGGAGGGCTCAGGTTCCCAGGGACTCAGAGAGCCAATCAGCTAAATCCAGTCCCTATGGGCAGGGAGGAGGCAGCTGCTGCTCTATTCAGAATCTCCTTGGATACAGACAGGCTGAATCCACACTTCCAAGCTAGCAGAAGCTACTTTCCAGGTAACGGAGAGATTGGTTAAAAAAAAAACACTGGAATCCTGCTTGTCGTGCACTCTGAAATGTGGATTTTTTTAAGGCAAAAAAACAGGGGATGCAGACATTTTCTAAACACAATTTAAATCACAGAAACAGATTAGGCAGTCTCCTAAACACACTCTGCAAGATGTATGCAACTTTTTACTTAGAAAAGAGGGGGGATGGGGCTTTTATGCAGTCTTTTGCCACAAACTAGAAGGGAAATTCACAGTCATGGCTAAAAAAAACACAACTTTTTAATGTCAAGCTGCCTGAAACACAGAGAGTCTACAGTGAACAGGCACGGGTAGCAGTAAAAAAACGCTTTAAAACAAATAATACTATTTCCCAGAAAAGTCTGGGGCTCCTTAACTAGGTATTTAAGGAATCCTTGGGCTGTATTAGGGCACAGGGAAAATGCTGGGCTCACAAAATGGAGGTGGCTGTCTTGGGCTTCCCTCCACAAACGTAAGGGGCCAAAGCAGGTGTGGAAGGAGGGCTCAGGTTGCCTGGGACTGAGAGAGCCAATCAGCTAAGTCCAGTCCCTGTGGGCAGGGAGGAGACAGCTGCTGCTCTATTCAGAATCTCCTTGGATACAGACAGGCTGAATCCACACTTCCAAGCTAGCAGAGTCTACTTTCCAGGTAAGGGAGAGATTGTTTAAAAAAAAACACTGAAATCTTGCTTGGCACACACTCTGAAATCTGTCTTTTTTAAGGCAAAAACAGGGGATAAAGTCAGTATCTAAACACAATTTAAATGACAGAAACATATTAAGCAGTCTCCTAAACTAACTCTGCAAGATGTATGGAGCCTTTCTACTTAGAAAAGAGCGGGGAAGGGGGATTTTATGCAGTCTTGTGCCACAGACCAGAAGGGAAATCCACACAGTCAAGGCTAAAAAAACACCACTTTATAAGGTCAAGCTGCCTGAAACACAGAGAGTCTACAGTAAACCAGGCATTGTTAGCAGTAAAAAACATTTAAAAAAAATAATACTATTTCCCAGAAAAGTCTGGGGCTCCTTCCCTAGGTCTTTTAGGAATCCTTGAAAGCTGGGCTGTATTAGGGCTCTTGGAAAATACTGGGCTCACAAAATGGAGGTAGCTGTCTTGGGCTTCCCTCCACAAACTTAAGGGGGGCAAAGCAGGTGTGGGAGGAGGGCTCAGGTTGCCAGGGACTCAGAGAGACAATCAGCTAAATCCAGTCCCTGTAGGAAGGGAGGAGGCAGCTGCTGCTCTATTCGGAATCTCCTTGGACACAGACAGGCTGAATCCACACTTCCAAGCTAGCAGACTCTACTTTCCAGGTAAGGGAGAGATTGTTTAAAAAAAAAAAAAAAAACACTGAAATCCTTCTTATCGCGCACTCTGAAATCTGGCTTTTTTAAGGCAAAAAACAGGTAATGCAGACAGTTTCTGAACACAATTTAAATCACAGAAATGCATTATTCAGTCTCCTAAACACACTCTGCAAGATGTATGAAGCCTTTTTACTTAGAAAAGAGATGGGGGGCAGAGGGCCTTTATGCATTCTTGTGCCACAAACTAGAAGGGAAATTCACACAGTCAATCTTGGTGCTCCTACAAACAAAGCATTGCCATAATCAAGACGGGTGCCTATCAGTGCCTGGATAACCAGTCTCCTAGCAAGTGGTGGAAGTATTAAAAGAACCTTCCTCAAAGTTCTAAGCAGAGCAAAGGAGGATCCAGCTATTCTGTTGGCATGTTGTGACAATGAAAGTTGAGGATCTAACCACACCCCAAGGCTTTTAATGAGACATTTAGGGGGCGGGAGAGTAAGAGCTCCGATTGATGTGCTTGGATTGGTGGAGGAAGCTTTTGGTAGCCCCAAAAAAATGACTTCTGTCTTATCATCATTGAGTTTCAATTTACTTCCTGACATCCATGTCGCAACTGCTTTCAGACAGGGACCCAATGCTGTCCCCATGTCCGGGTAAGTATTAGAAAAGGAGACAATCAGTTGAGTGTCATCAGCGTAGGACACCAACTTCAGTCCAAATGATTCGATGATTTCTGCTAGAGGTCGCATATAGACATTAAAAAGTAGTGGGCTCAAAGCAGACCCTGTGTGAACTCCACAGTTGCTGAGGGTACATCTAGAAGTACACAATCTATCTAGGACCTGGAAGGATCTTCCATGAATAAACGAGAGAATCCACTCCAGTGCGACTCCCGAGATGCCCTCATTATCTAACTGACGTAACTCCCTTGGTGAAAAACATCAACGTAATTCACTGCTACCCATCAATAATTCTATATATCATCTATGGCTCTAAATTAGAACCAATAGAGTGAACACCAGATTCTAAATCTGGTTATTCATTGCTATGATGTAGCAATAATGGGTAAAACAAAGTTGTTACCCACTCTTGTGATGTCATAAAGCCATTCCTGACTGGTCTGACAGATCTGACAGACCTCTCTGAGAAGTTGTCAGTGAAGCACTGGATCTCTGCTCTAATGGAGGGCAGAAGGCATTGCTTTGGTAGAGAAGGGTTAAGGAAGGTACAGAGGGGGGTAGGAGAAAACATGTTATGCATGGCTCATTGTTACCTCTTAGCCCCTGTGTGACAACTGAAACTAGAGGCAGGTACTTTTGGGGGCCCAACACAGCATATATGTATACATGGGTGAAAAGTTAATACATGAGTGACATCATAGACAACTCAAGCTTTGTTCTAAGTGTCTATTTGATATCACTCAGACTCCCCTAGTAAACAAATCACAGTTATTCACTGTTACCTATATATAATTCTATATGTAATAATAGTAAATCATAAGGTAGTGCCATTTCCAAAGAGAACTGGCCAGAGATTTGTAGTTAGGGCTATCTCCATGAGGTGCTCAGGAATATTATTTTGCGATAGCGCTATAAGGATAAATATAGGAGTGATCTCATTTGTTTTGCTGAAGAATTGTCTGTGTCCAAAGAACTTTTGATGAGAAGTATCAAATGAGCCTCACTGAATGATGGAAGCAAAAAAATGCCAGATCTGATTTATTGTTGTTACATTGATAGTGGTAAGACAAGGAAGAGATTGTCATAATCTGCTGATGGCCAGGGTGGAAAAAATATGTGTGATGCTATGTTAATGAATGTTGAGATAGTGGCAACCTTTAGAAGGATAATCCTGTATCTCTCGCAAACACCCATCTACTCATGTGGCTCTAACCAGCCATATAAATCATGAATCTATTAAGGACATTAGCCATGTAGTCATGTACATAAGAATGCCTCATTAAGAGTAGACTGATTCTTGAAAAGTCAAGAAGAATCATTTGTTAGCAATTCACTACAGAGGCAGTGATAAGGTTCATATTAGATATTTTGACTTGGCAGAGATTCCAAGATTTTAATTTTTGGAAAATAGAATCTACACATTTTGGGAGAAATGCCTTTTTTATGCATTTCAGCTATGTAATATTAGTGGCCTCTGTGGTACCACCTCTGTGCTAATGGTTTAGTGAGAAGAGTGACATTTTTAAAAATGCACCCAATCCTGTCTCAACAATGAGTTTAATGTGATCTGATGGCATGGTAAACTAACATGGTCCCAGTCACTGCTGGTGTGCACCCTTGTTGGAATCAACCTATGCACTCTTGGACTGTGCACCTGATTACAAAAATAAATTGTGCTCTCTTGAGCACATTTGAAAACTCACTCTAAGTTTTCCACTGAACTGAAGAGCGTGTGGCACTGAAAAACAGAGATATGCTTTCTAATTACCACACTTTTTCACAGTTGGAAGACTGGCGTGGCCTTAAAGGATGGGAGGGACTCTGCAGTGATGTGCTTGGGGAGGTCATAGACTCTATGTACTCGATATCTCAAGGGTGCTCCAACTGATAGCCACTTCCTAAGTGGTACGCAGTTAGTGTACCTCTTCAGAAGACTCTTTACCATATGCCTACATCTATAGCATGGCATGTTCACAAGGGAAAAAATAATCTTTCAGTTCCAGTGTGTAACACCCAAAGGTAAATGGTGAGGCATCCCCTTCATATTATGCAAGCACAAAATGTGCACCCAGGCAAAAAAATATTTCATGGTCTTGGCAAGCATCTGTAGCATCCTCTGTAAAACTGAAGTATCGCAGGAGCACAAAAGGAGATTACTTGTTTCAATAGTATGCCAAGATATGCCTTCTCCCAATGAAGTTCCATGAAGTGCTAAGGCACAGAAGTTACTTCATACTGATGAGACTCAACGAGGCTAAAATTGGACTCTCATTGCTTTTGTTCCTGTTGACGGGTGACACAATTTGGCAGCTTGTGCTGGACTGTTCCTACTAGTACAGGATAACTGCTGATGGAATTAAAGTGTGTCCCTGTATATAGTGGCAAAGTTAGAAAAGACAATGATGGACTGAAAAGTAGCACAGAGTAATTACCAGAGTAATTACCAGTGGTTGGTATTACATAATGTTTTTATCCTTCACCTTTATGTGTTTCTCAGTGATGCACAATAAGTGCAACTGGTAGTGCCAGACGTGGAGGCCCTGTTTGCTGTGCCACAGTATTCAAAACTGCACTTTGGCATAAAGATGGATGCCTTTGGCTGTGGCATAGTCAGCAGTGAAATGATGGACTCAAATCTGGGAAAGAGTAATTTCCAATAAGATAAAGTTGTGCATCCTAGTCATTAATTTGTGTCTTTCTCGGTGAAAAGCCCTAAGGGCGCTGGTCATATTGGTCACAATCTTTAGTGCCATAGGACTTCAAGTTGCACCTTACTGATGAGGCCCAGCAAGGCTGAACATTTTGTGGGGTAAACATTTTTCCTGTTCAGGTACAACATGGCCTGAACAAAAAGAGCTTGAATGTTTATATTGGAGCAAAGCCAAGACATATTTGGCTAAGGTTACTCATTGTCTGTAGTGGCAAAGTGAATACAAAAACAGTGGACTGTGAGCCAGACAGAGCCAGTCCCAGTACTGAGATTAAACCAAGTACTCCACCAATCACATTTTTGTGTTTGTTTATTTCCATAACCCTCACAAAACGTCCTCTAATTATTTTGTAACTAAATTAAGGCAAAATCAGAACAATGATACCATTGTAAAAGAGACCAGCGTTTAACAATGAATAATGATAAGAGAACACTGAATACTCCGAATAATGCTGATGCAGACAGCAAAGATTCAAGAAATTTCACTAATTCTGCACATAAAATATAGAAATTCAATGTAGTTGCAGGCATTGGCCTGGCACACTTAGGTGGTCATTACAACCCTGGCGGACGGTGTTAAAGCGGTGGTAAGACCGCCAAGAGGCCGGCGGTAAAAAATTTGCAAGTACGACCGTGGCGGAAACCGCCAATAAAGACAACCACTTTAACACTCCGACTGCCGCAGCGGTCACCGCCAACAGACAGGCGGGATACAATGTACCGCTCACACTATTACAACCCACCAATCCGCCACCTTTTCCGGGGCGGATTCACCGCAGATAAAAACACGGCGGAAACAGGAATTCCGAAGGGAAAACGCTCACCTTTACACACCCCACGAGGAACGAAGACACCATGGACCCGGAACTCCAAATTCTCCCTGCCATAGTCTTCCTGGTCCCCTTCCAGGAGCACGAACGCCGGCGGTGAAGACCACAGTGAGTACTGCACCTATAACACAGGGGAGAGGGGGAGGGGGGGAGGGAAAAAACAGAGACACACACACGCAACACGCAACACCCCCACCCTCACCCACTACAACACACACACTAATGCATATTGATACATCACAGTTACACCCTCCAAACCCCCCCGGAAGAATGCAAAAACAATAGAAAATGAGTGTAGCCATTGTAATATATTAAAATCAAGAAGGCAAAAAAAAAAAAATATATATATATATATATATATACACCATTTTCTAAATATATACCAAGCATAGGAGTCCAGGTAGTGCTCCAATTAAGTCCGTGGAACACTGGGCCCACATGGTATGGGCGAGGCCCACACAAGATCCCCGACCATGACGGAGAGAACACTGCAGGGGCATCAGAGAGCAACAAAACAGGCACCTCAGGGCGAGGGAAAGGGGGGCACCTCAGCCGCTTGAGTACACGACGCCAAATCCACAAAGGGGCCACATGCCCATTGTACAATCCTGGGGAGTGCAAAGCCACAGTCTCTCAAGTCTCTACAGTGGGTGGGTTGCCCACTGTTCCATCCTGGGGAGTGCAAAGCCACAGTCTCTCAAGTATCACAAGTGGGTGGATTGCCCACTGTTCCATCCTGGGGAGTGCAAAGCCACAGTCTCTCAAGTCTCAAAGGTGGGTGGGTTGCCCACTGTACCATCCTGGGGAGTGCAAAGCCACAGTCTCTCAAGTCTGTACAGTGGGTGGGTTGCCCACTGTTCCATCCTTGGGAGTGCAAATCCACAGTCTCTCAAGTCACTACAGTGAGTGGGTTGCCCACTGTTCCATCCTGGGGACTGCAAAGCCACAGTCTCTCAAGTCTATACAGTGGGTGGTTTGCCCACTGTTCCATCCTGGGGAGTGCAAAGCAACAGTCTCTCAAGTGGATAACAGTTTCCACTGGTTCTGGAGTGGGCATGGTGCCCAGAGTACTTAATCCTGCTAAGGACAGAGGTAGTGGATGGATCTCTCCACTGGTTCTGGAGGGGGCATGGTGCCCAGAGTGCTTCATCCTGCTAAGGACAGAGGTAGTGGATGGATCTCTCCACTGGTTCTGGAGGGGGCATGGTGCCCAGAGTGCTTCATCCTGCTAAGGACAGAGGTAGTGGATGGATCTCTCCACTGGTTCGGGATGGGGCATGCTGCCCAGAGTGCTTCATCCTGATAAGGACAGAGGTGGTGGATGGATCTCTCCACTGGTTCTGGAGGGGGCATGCTGCCCAGAGTGCTTCATCCTGCTAAGGACAGAGGTAGTGGATGGATCTCTAATCTGGTACTGGAGGGGGCATGGTGCCCAGAGTGCTTCATCCTGCTAAGGCAGAGGTAGTGGTTGGATCTCTCCACTGGTTCTGGAGGGGGCATGGTGCCCAGAGTGCTTCATTCTGCCCGTAACGGACTCAGTAGCGTCAGTGCCCTTGGCGCTCATGGGCCAGCGGTGCATGAGAAGGCAGTGCCCTGTTCAGCGGTGCTTGAGACGGCGGTGCCCTGTTCAGCGGGCAGCGGTGCCCTGTTCAGCGGTGCTTGAGGCGGCGGTGCCCTGTTCAGCGGTGCTTGAGACGGAGGTGCCCTGTTCAGCGGTGCTTGAGATGGCGGTGCCCTGTTCAGTGGTGCTTGAGGCAGGGGTGCCCTGTTCAGCGGTGCTTGAGATGGCGGTGCCCTGTTCAGCGGTGCTTAAGGCGGCGGTGCCCTGTTCAGCGGTGCTTCAGATGGCGGTGCCCTGTTCAGCGGTGCTTGAGATGGCGGTGCCCTGTTCAGCGGTGCTTGAGGCGGCAGTGCCCTGTTCAGCGGTGCTTGAGAAGGCGGTCTCCATTGCAGTGACTCAGCTGCTGGCAGACCTTCATGGCCCAGCGGGGCTTGTGCTGGCGGTGGCCTCCTGGGCAGCTGGGCTGGTGCTGGCAGGGGCCTCCTGGGCAGCTGGGCTTGTGCTGGCGGGGGCCTCCTGGGCAGCTGGGCTGGTGCTGGCGGTGGCCTCCTGGGCAGCTGGGCTTGTGCTGGCGATGGCCTCCTGGGCAGCTGGGCTGGTGCTGGCGGTGGCCTCCTGGGCAGCTGGGCTTGTGCTGGCGATGGCCTCCTGGGCAGCTGGGCTGGTGCTGGCGGTGGACTCCTGGGCAGTTGGGCTTGTGCTGGCGGTGGCATCCTGGGCAGCTGGGATGATGGCGGTCTTCTCCGCCGTGCTGCTCTTCCCAGACTTGCTGACCTTCTTGTGCCCCTTCTCCACCTTGGAAGGTGTCGCAGCTGACCCCACACTCCCAACTGTAACCCTGGAAGTGGCTTTGGTGGCTGGAGTCTTCCCCCTCTCCTGCCGGGCACTGGCCAAGTTCTGATGCTTCACAGGTAGGGGACTGTCTGTGCTGTGGCTCCGTGCCACACTGGCTGCCCTGGTGGCCGGTGCACTCCACATTCCGGTGACTACAGGCACCACTGGTCCCGGAGATGTTGTGGTTGATGTGCTAGTTCGGGACCTAGGAGACGGACGGGGTGGGGGAGGTGTGGGAAAGAGGTCAAGGTTGGACAGGAAAAGATTTTTGGACACACTGGTATGGGTAGCTGGAGGGGGTTTGGGAGTGGAGGAAGAGGTTGTGGTTGTAGGAGGTGTTCGATTGCTGACTTTGGGTGAAGGTGCTTGCGCTGGAGGCTGTCGTGAGGTGGATGGCTGTTGGGTGTGTGTGTGTGCCTGCGTTTGTGTATCTTGGGAGGGGGCGTCACAGACACACTGGGAGAGGACACAGGGGACATGTGAAAGGTAGTGGGGTTGGTGACTGCACGTAAGCGGGGTGTGGTGGTGGGTGTGCTGGAGAGGGACGTAGTGGCTGTAGAGGTAGTGCATGCAGGTGTGAGTGTATACGAGACAGGGAGGGAGGAGTGAGACGAGGAGAAGGGGGACACAGTGGAGGCAGTGGATGTTGCTATGTCTGCATGTGTGTGATGTTTGCGTGAGTGCCTGTGGGATGTGTGGTGCTTATGTTTGCCTGAGCTTACCTTGTGTGTTGACGTGTGTGCATGCTGGTCTGTAGGTGTGCTTGGGATAGGCTGAGGTACAGGGGACTGGGTCGGGGTGGAGGAAAT
This sequence comes from Pleurodeles waltl, assembly GCF_031143425.1. Taxonomy (NCBI): domain Eukaryota; kingdom Metazoa; phylum Chordata; class Amphibia; order Caudata; family Salamandridae; genus Pleurodeles; species Pleurodeles waltl. The sequence continues at coordinate 1,734,287,729 of NC_090440.1, forward strand.
TGGAGGGGGGAGGCTAGACACAGGGACAATGGCTGCCATCAGTGCTGAGGCCAGAGTCTGAAAAGCTCGCTGAACGGCCGCCTGACCAGAATGAATGCCCTCCAGGAATGCATTTGTTTGTTGCAACTGCCTTTCTACACCCTGGATGGCATTCAAAATGGTAGACTGCCCAACAGTGAGGGACCTGAGGAGGTCAATGGCCTCCTCACTGAGGGTAGCAGGGGTGACTGGGGCAGGGTCTGAGGTGCCTGGGGCTAAGGTGATGCCCACCCTCCCGGGTGAGCGGGCACGGGGCGATGGCTGAGGGGCTGCTGGGAGGGCAGTGCTGGAAGGGGGGGTGGCGGCTGTACCTGTAGATGGGGTGCACAGATGTTGCCACCACCACAAGGGAGCTCCCATCAGAGGATGAGCCCGTGTCACTGGTCTCAGCTTCTGTCCCTGCTGTGGAGCTCCCCTCGTCCTCTGTCCCACTGGTGAAGTCCGATTCCGTAGTGTGGCCCTCCATGGCCATGTGGGATGCAGCCCCCTGGTGCTCCGGTGCCACTGCTCCTCCGCCTGATGATGCTAATGCACACAAGAACAGGGAGACCACAAAAGGGGGGGGTGACAGTAGAAAGACACGTTGAGTGCATGCATTACCGCTACCGTTGGCGGACACGACAGACACAGAAGCCCCCTGCACTACGCCGCGCTCCTGGGCTCCACTGTTCAATTCCTGGGAAATAGCCTACAAGGCTATGGACGACATCTGCACACATAGATGACACAGGGGCATGACTAGGTGTACTTGGCACTCTGCAGAGGGGGCTGGGGTGGCACATGGCCTGCCTTACGGAGGGACCTTGCCTACGGAACTCGCCCTGGCCTAGGTAAACCCACAGCCCACCTCCCCCACCCAGATCCCTCCACTGCGCGCAAAGTCAGCAGAATGCGAGTGTACTCACCCCCTTGTGGCTTCTGTGATGCCCTCAATTGCCCATCCAACTCCGGGTACGCCGCCGCCAGGATCCTGAACATCAGGGGGTCATGGTGCGACGGGCACCCTTCCCACGTTGGGAGGCCATCCCCAGCTGAGCCTCCACCGTCTTCTTGCTCCAGCGGCGAAGGTCCTCCCATCTTTTCCAGCAGTGGGTGCTCCGTCTGTGGTAGACCCCCAGGGTCCGGACGTCCTTGGCGATGGCACGCCAAATATCTTTTTTCTGGTGGGTGCTGACCTACATGATTTGTACAGGGGGAAGAGAAAGTTATTACCAACTGCACTGTCAAAGTGATTGGCCCCCATCCTTACCCTTGCCATGTGGCACATGCACTCACTGTTGTTTCATGTACGCCACACTCTCCCCCCTTCCTTCTTGCATCCACCCCTCTCCACAAAGGCATAGCCCATAATTCATGCTCCCAATGTACTTACCTGTTGGTCTGGAGGACCGTAGAGTGGCGTGTACTGGGGGAGGACCCCATCCACGAGTTTCTCCAACTCCCCTGATGTGAAGGCAGGGGCCCTTTCCCCAGACACTCGAGCCATTGTCTCTTCCAGACCGAGGTCACAGCAGCACTTGCAGTCTAGGTCCTCTCCTGTTGAAGATCAGGTATAAAGTGAATGAACAGATAGAAAATGGTGGTCACATCCGCGGCTGTGCGTAACATCACCGCCGGCGTACATCGTCATTGGCTCCTGGGACCCATAGGGTCCAATATTAACTAATGCAGCATTGCGCCACGGTCTTCGACCGCCTACAGCGACGGTGTACAATGCCAGCGCAGTTACCTCACATCCCATTGTCCCACTTTACAGGTCAGACAGCCGCCATTTCAGGGGCCACAAGGCTTCATTTTCAACTGCGTCACACATACCTAGGCCTAGACTCAACACACATACAGGCCACTTTTTGATTATGAATGGTGTTCTGTGTAAGCTGTGGGTACGTACCTCTGAGTTGTTTGACTCTGTGCTTGCTGTTGTCCTTCATAGGCACCGTCCGCTGGGACATGAGAGGAGATGGCGGCATCCTCCGGTGTACCGACCGTTGGTGGACCTGTCGACAATGGAGGAAAGACATGTGATAATCACATAAAGGCTTGACCGTGCCACAATCCAGGAACTGTGTACCCAGTTGGAGCCAGACCTGATGTCAGCTATCCGCCATCCCACAGGAATCCCCCCTCAAGTGCAGGTGCTGTCGGTACTCCATTTCCTTGCAAGTGGGTCATTTCAAACAACAGTGGCCATAGCATCAGGGATGTCCCAGCCTATGTTTTCCAACGTGTTGTCCAGAGTGTTGTCTGCCCTGCTGAAACACATGCAGAGCTACATCGTTTTCCCTCAGGTGGAGGATTTGCCTATAGTGAAAGGTGATTTCTATGCCCTGGGACATATCCCCAACATCATAGGTGCCACTGATGGGACACATGTGGCTTTGGTCCCCCCCCACAGGAGTGAACAGGTGTACAGAAACCGGAAGAGTTATCATTCGATGAATGTACAGATGGTATGTTTGGCAGACCAGTACATCTCCCATGTGAATGCCAAGTTCCCTGGCTCAGTGCATGACGCTTGCATCCTGCGGAATAGCAGCATCCCTTATGTGATGGGTCAACTCCAGAGGCACCGTGTGCGGCTATTAGGTGAGCACATGGAAGCTAGTCAGTGGGAATGGTTGTCTGGGTCTGGGTATATCCCTCCAGGTTAGTGTGTGTCTAAGAGTTGTCCCTCGCAATTTGCAGGTGACTCTGGTTACCACAACCTGTCATGGCTACTGACCCCAGTGAGGAATTCCAGGACAAGGGCAGAGGAACACTACAATGAGGTCCATGGGCGAACTAGGAGGGTGATCAAGCGGACCTTTGGCCTCCTGAAGGCCAGGTTCAGGTGCATCCATATGACAGGTGGTTCCCTATTCTACTCACCAAAGAAGGTGTGCCAGATCATTGTGGCCTGCTGTATGCTTCACATCTTGGCTTTGCGACGACAGGTGCCTTTTCTGCACGTGGATGGTCCAGATGGCGGTGTTGTTGCAGCTGTGGAGCCTGTGGACAGTGAAGACGAGGAAGCAGAGGAAGAAGACATGGACAACAGGGACTCAGTGATCCAGCAATATTTCCAGTGAGACACAGATAAGAATACAAACCTGCATACTACATGTACTTAAACACTACTACCTCTCTACTGTCTGTCGTTTTCACCCAGTGTATGGTCACTGAGTTGTCACTTTCCCTTACGATTTCACAGATATGGGTCCCACTGTGTGACATCTGCTTTGATTCCTCATGGACTAAAGCTGTGTGACATAGGTATGTTGACATTACCAATGAAAAAGCTTTTTGCCACAGTTATTGCTAATACAGTATTCCGAAATCACAGACAGACTCCAGATTGTTTTGTGCTTTAAGGGTGTTTATTTAAGTGCTCAATATTGGAGGGGGTTGTTAAATGGTGAGGGGTGATGGCGAGGAATGTCCATGGCAGAGTCCAGTCTATTAGTCTCACAGGTGCATTGCCCAAACGGGCATAGGAAGTGGAGCTGGGGCAGTTAAAGGATGGACAGGGTGACAAAGTGGCACAGTAGGATGACAATCAGGGAGGTCTAATTTCTTGGCGGGGGTCTTGGCATCGTTCTCTGTCTTTGTCCTGGATCTCATGGACCATTTGCGGGGTGGTTCTCCCTCTGCAGGGGGTGGGGTGCTGGTCCAGTGGAGGTGCCTCCTATCCACTAGCCCCGGCGGAGGTGGTGGGCAGTTCATCGTCCAGGTTAGTGTCAGGGGCCCCTTGTTGTGCCACAGTGTCCCTCCTGGTGTTGAGTACTTCCTTCAGCACCCCTACGATGGTGCCCAGGGTGGAATTGATGGATCTGAGTTCCTCCCTGAAGCCCAAATACTGTTCCTCCTGCAGGCGCTGGGTCTCCTGAAACTTGACCAGTACCGTTGCCATCGTCTCCTGGGAGTGGTGGTATGTTTCCATGAGGATGGAGAGGGCCTTGTGGAGAGTGGGTTTCCTGGGCCTGTCCACCCCTGTCGCACAGCAGCCCTCCCAGTTCCCCTGTGTTCCCGGGCCTCCGTCCCCTGGACCGTGTGCCCACTACCACTGCCCCTAGGTCCCTGTTGTTGTTGGGGTGGTGCGTTATCCTGGGTTCCCTGTAGTGGTGGACACACTGCTGATTGACGTGTCCTGGGGACGGAGGTATGGGCCCGCTGGGTGGATGCTGTGCTGGTGTTTCCAGAGGGGGGAAGCTCTGTAGTGGCCTGTGACTGGGTGTGGGCAACCGACTGTCTCGAGGTCCCTGATGGGCCGGGCTGATCATCTAGATCCAGTAGGACAGAGGTGCTGTCATCAATGTGAGCCTCTTCTGTTGGTGGTGTGGACATTTGTGGACCCTCCTGTCCGGCGACGTTGGGTAGGGGTCCTGCAGGGGTATGAAAGAATGATTATTGCATCTTTGTGTGTCAAGGTGTGCAATGGGTGGGTGACTGTGTACCCCAGTGCTAGCATTCCTGTGTGGGACCTTGTGTGATGATGGTTTAGGTGGGTGTATGGGTATGTGCAGTGGGCATGCTTTAGTGATGGGTGTCCATGCTTTGTTGTTGCATGCAGGGCTTGGTGTTGGGATGGGTGGGTTGTGATAGTGGGACATTTGGTAGGAGTAGGAGTGATGGGGTGAGGGTGAGGGTGGGGTATGTGATGGCATGCAGGTAGGGTGGAGGATGTAATAGTTAAGATTTGACTTACCAGAGTCCATTCCTCCACCTACTCCTGCGAGGCCCTCAGGATGCAGAATCGCCAAGACTTGCTCCTTCCATGTTGTTAGTTTTTGGGGAGGAGGTGGGGGTCCACCGCCAGTCCGCTGAACCGCCAGGTAGTGTCTGGAGACCACAGAACGCACCTTGCCCCATAGGTCGTTCCACCTCTTCCTGATGTCCTCCCGATTTCTTGGGTGCTGTCCCACTGCGGTGACCCTGTCCACTATTCTTCGCCATAGCTCCATCTTCCTTGCAATTGAGGTGTGCTGCACCTGTGATCTAAATATCTGTGGCTCTACCCGAACGATTTCCTCCACCATGACCCTGAGCTCCTCCTCCAAGAACCTGGGGTGTCTTTGCCGTGCCATGGGGTGGTGTAGGTGATGTGTGGGGTGGTGTGTGGGGTGATAAGTGTGCTAATATGTAGTGGTGTGTTGTGTGAGGTGCGTGGAAGTTCTGTGGGCGAAGGTGTTGTGTGCCTGTGGATGCTAGTGTTGTTGATGGTGGTGTCTCTCTCTGGCTTTTGTTCGCGATTTGTGGTGGTAAGGGTTTGTGGGTGTGTGTTTTATATTGTATTGAGTGTGTGGGAGTGGTGTGTGTATGTGTATCAGGTGTGTGTATTTCGAATTGTCCAATGTGGCTGTGTTTTGGAGATGTGTGTGTATTTTGAGCGCGGCAGTGTGTACCGCCAATGGAATACCGCGGTTGAAAGACCGCTGCGTGGATTCGTGGGTCGTGATAGTGTGGGCGTATTTCTGTTGCCGTGGTGGTGGAGGTTTTGTTTTCACCAATTTATCATTGACCTTTGGTGTGGCGGACTTCTGTGGGTGTCTGAATTTTGGCAGATTCCGAGCAGTGGGTCATAATGACTGTGGCGGTATTCCGCTGCCGTGGCGGTGTGTTGGCGGTCTTCTGCACGGCGGTAAGCAGCTTTTGCCGCCAATGTTGTAATGAGGGCCTTAATCTTTGGCATCATTAGTTGGAACAAAAGTATCAGTGCAAGTAGTCCTATGACAGTGGCAGAGGATCATACTGGTTTGGAACTCTGTGAAGAAGTGCAAGGTTTGTGGGCTTTGGGGAAGTGGGGACACTGATGGTCTGAGTGTAGGAGTAATGAGTCTCACAGGTGCTGAGGTATTTATTAATGTAGAATGTTGGGGTCATATGGACATTTTTGCTCTGGTAGAGGCTGGTGCTGCGACAGAGGATAGTAAAAAGGACGGCTGGTTCCTTTGGATCCCTGATCTGAACAGCTCAACTCAAAAGAGATGGTGACTCATGAAACAATGCATCAATAATTTGAGCCGTTCATGCTACCTCCTGTTCCTCTATATTTAGCAAATAATTTCATGTTGTGGACAGGTCTTGTGGTTGGATAATAAGACAGATATTACAGATTTCACATATAGAAGTCAGCAGCAAAGAAAATGTAAATTAAAAAAGATATCAGTCACTGAACTGTCACCATATTGACAGCACAAACACACATATCATATACCAAGTAGGGTTTGGGGATAAAATAAATACATAGGTAGATTTTTTAACCATTAGTGTCATAAAGAGATTTGAAATATTGCACATTGTAGAAAAACATTAAACATAGTAATTTTGAGTGTGTTGGAGGTGGTCTTGCAGACAAAAGGGCCTCATTACGTTTGGCAGTCTTTAGGCAAGTCCACCGTAGTGGTGGCTGCCAAAATACCGGCATGTTGGCAGTAATCCGACTGTGAGGACCCCCAAAAAACAGCCAAAAATCTAAAACTGCCAGGACACTGAAGGATGGAAAAAAGACATTCCCACCACTAGCACCGCCAGCCTGACAAAAATCCACCCACCAGATTACGAGCTACAAATCACCATAGCGGCTCTTCTATGGAGAAAAATCATTGGCGGTGCAAACCGCAGAGGTAAGATCTCACATCGGTCAGAACAGCACACCACAATGGATAGTTTTAATACCCCACACCCGAGACACATCCACACATCCGACCCACCTATTCACTGTACTGTATAACACACCCAAACACAACCCACAATCCTTTGCAAACAGAACGCCATTCAGAAACTCAGAGAAGCCAATAATATAGATATAGCACTTATACACTATAGACACATATGCACATTTCACTCAGCACACACCACACATCAGTCCAACTATCACAATACACACATCACTAGCACACACAATCTGCAACAACTATCTCTAACTCACTTTCCAGCACCCACACCTCACCAATTTACCTAACACAGCGCCCCCACACACCATCTACTCAACCACTACCATGTCCCCACAAAAACACCCACGTTTCACTGATGACGAGTTGAGGGTCATGGTAGATTAAATTGTTAGGGTAGAGTCACACCTGTTTGGAGTACAGCTTCAACAAACATCCATTGCCAGGAAAATGGAGTTGTGGCAAAGGATAATTGACAGGGTCAATTCTGTAGGCAGTCATCCATGCACAAAGGCAAACATCAGGAAGAGGTGGGATGACCTACGGGGGAAGGTCCATTCCATGGCATCCAGGCACCAGATAGCCGTGCAGAAGACTGGCGGTGGGCCTTCACCTCCTCCCCTACAGTTCACATCATGGGAGGAGAAGGTCTTGGACATACTGCATGCTGATGGCCTGATAGGAATACCTGGGAGACTAGAGTCTGGTAAGTATCTACAACATTTATGTCACACAATTGACTAGTCCTGCATGCTTCCCCACCGCCCAAATCCACCATATCTAACTATTGTAGTCACTATACCTCTCACCTAATCACCTTAGGCCCATCTCTGCCATGCCACCTCTCCACTCAGCCCAACTGCCCTCACAGCCCTTGGAAATGCCATGCTAACTTCAGGCTGATCAGATCACTATGACTACCAGAATGAACTAGCCCACCATTGTGAAAACCTGGATTGTGCACATCACATCACTTGTCATGCTTGAATGACTAATGTACTACCTACGCCATCCAGATTGTTCTAGTGAGGAACAGTACATGGCAATGACAGCAATGCAATGGCAAAGTCACAATAGCTACCAAAGCAAAACACAGCTACAGCTGAGTGACCATTCCCAATGGCCACAGATCAAATATCCCAAACCAGAAATAGACAGACCTTGGTTGGCAGAGTCAATGCACATGCACAATATTTAGGGCTACATGTACAAAGCAGAAGAATTGCGAGTCGGAAATGGCGACTCAATGTGAATCGCTATTTCCGACTCACAAAAGGGGATGTAAGTACAAATCGCAATTCCATTTTACGATTCGGTGCGGAGTCGCATCGCAATTTGCAAAAATCGCAAATTGTGATTTCCTAAATTGCACATGGGTGTGGCCCAGAGTCGCAAATTGGGACACAGCGGGTGCCAACAAATGTGAAAACACACTTCCTGGTGCTGTTTGATGACATCAGAACAAGGAAGTACCCCCCATGGAACTGGGAGGAGTCTAGCCAGCACAGATGTCAGAGGCACAACCAGCTGAGAAGAGCAAGTGCAGCCATGTCAACTCAGACTAAGGAGGCAACCACTACAAGGAGGAAGAGAAAACTCAAATTCTCTGATAAGGAGCTGGAGGTCCTGACTGAGGAGTGCTGCCTGCACCATGAGGTCCTGTTTGGCAAGGCAGCAATGAGTGTCCCTGACACACAGAAAAAGAAGATCTGGCTGAACATTCAGTGAAAGATCAATGCGATTTGAGTCTGCCATTGCACCATCGATGAGGTCTGTAAAAGGTGGTATGACCTCAGGTCCAGAACCAAAGAAAGGGTGGCAGAGCGGATGAGGGAGCCACACGGAACAGGTGGAGGACCATCCACAGTACCACCTCCTACAGCCATAGAGAGTGTGGTGAAGACTACTCTGGAGCCAGAGGCTGTTGTAGAAATTGGGGACCTGGACAGTTCAGCACCTGGAACCTCCAAAAGTAAGTAGCAAATCTCACTTATTTACACCATTCAATGCACCATGCACATAACACAGCACACAAAACCATACATCATCTAAATTTGTTGCATGCCTATATTGCTACCTAAGGAACAATACATTATGGGCAATGTAGTACAGTGTCCAACTTTTGAAGAATATTTATTTTGATACACCACACATCAAAGAGGCACTGACAGTGTATCCCCTGTATCCCACAGGTCTCCCTCAAGTACCCACTGATGGTCCTAGTGTGCAGGAAGATGACAATGCCACCATCACAGCAGATGAGGCGGCCAGCATTTCTGCAGGGGAGTTCATGACCACACCAATTGTCCACCATGCACGTGAGACCACTGAAGAGACATATGTGGACACTGAGGCCCTCAATACAACACAGGTGGTAAATCCCGCTTACCGCCGTGCAGATGACTGCCAACACACCGCCGCGGAATCCCGCCACAGCTATTATGACCCACAGCTCAGAATCCGCAAAAATCTAGACACCCACACAAGTCCGCCACACCAAAGGTCAGTGATAAACTGGCGATAACAAAACCTCCACCGTCACGCCAACAGGAATACGTCCACACTATCATGACCTCCGAATCCACTCAGTGGTCTTTCAACTGTGGTATTCCATTGGCGGTACACACCGCTGCACTCAAAATACACACACATTTAAAAAACACTACCACATTCGACAATTCCAAAGACACACACCTGATACACATACACCCATCACTCCCACACATCCAATACAATATAAAAAACACACCCACATCACCCACAGACCCTTACAACCAAACATTTGGCAGAATCAGAGAGACAGCAAAGCAAAGACCACACCAGCAGACAGAAGCACACAACACCATCACACATACACATCCACGCACAAAACACTACACACCCCTAAACATCACCCCACACATCACAACACACGCCACCTCACCATCACCCACACCACCCCATGGCACCGCGAAGACACCCCAGGTTTTCTGAGGAGGAGCTCAGGGTCATGGTGGAGGAAATCATCCGGGTAGAGTCACAGCTATTCGGATCACAGGTGCAGCACACCACCGTAGCTAGGAAGATGGAGCTATGGCGCAGAATCGTGGACAGGGTCAACGCAGTGGGATAGCACCCAAGAACACGGGATGACATCAGGAAGAGGTGGCAAGACCTACGGGGGAAGGTGCGGTCCGTGGTCTCAAGACACCACATTGCGGTTCAGAGGACTGTCGGCGGACCCCCACCTCCTCCCCCACAACTAACAACATGGGAGGAGCAGGTCTTGGCTCTACTGCATCCTGAGGGCCTCACAGGAGTAGCTGGAGAAATGGACTCTGGTAAGTCAAATCGTAAGTACTTCATCCCCCACCCTACCTGCATGCTATCACATACCCCCACCCTCACCCTCACCACATCACTCAAACTCCTCACACATGTCCCACTTTCACAAACCACCCATCCCAACACCTAGCCCTGCATGCAACAACAAGGCATGGACACCCATCACCATTGCATGTCCACTACAAATACCCACACATACCCATAAACAATTAACACACAAGGTCCTACACAAGAATGTAAGCACTGGGGTACAGGGTCACCCACCCATTGCACACCATGGCACACACAGATGCAATAATCATGCCTTTACACCCCTGCAGGACACCTACCCAACGTCACTTGACAGGAGGTTCCAGACATATCCACTCCACCCACAGAAGAGGCCCACAGTGGTGACAGCAGCTCTGTCCAACTGGATCTCGATGACCAGCCCGGCCCATCTGGGACCTCGGGACAGTCAGTTCCCCTGACACAGTCACAGGCCACCACAGAGCCTCCCCCCTCAGGAAACACCAGCACAGCACCCACTCAGCGGACCCATACCTCTGTCCCCAGGACACGTCAAGCAGTAGTGTGTCCACCACTACAGGGAACCCAGGCTAACCCACCACCCCAAGAACAACAGGGACCTGGAGGCAGTGGCAGTGGGCACACCGTTCAGGGGACAGAGGCCCAGGAAAAACGGGGAACTGGGAGGTCTGCTGTGCAACAGGGGGAGGACAGGCCCAGGGAACCCACTCTCCACGAGGCCCTCTCCAACATCATGGGAGCGTACAATCATTCCCAGGAGACGATGGCAACGGTACTGGCCAAGTTTCAGGAGACCCAGCCGCTTCAAGAGGAACAGTATTTGGGGTTCAGGGAGGAACTCAAATTCATCAATACCACCCTGGGCACCATTGTAGGGGTGCTGAAGGACCTTGTGAACACCAGGAGGGACACTGTGGCACAACAAGGGGCTCCTGACACTATCCTGGATGATGAACTGCCCACCACCTCTGCCGGTGCTACTGGACAGGAGGCACCGCCACAGAACCACAACACCAGCACCCCACCCCCTGCAGATGGAGAACCACCCCGCAAGCAGTCCCTGAGATCCAGGACAAAGACAGAGAACAATGCCAAGACCCCCACCAAGAAATGAGACCACCCTGAATGTCCCACTTTGTCACCCAGTCCATCCTTAAACTGCCCTAGCTCCACTTCCTATGCCCATTTGGACAATGCACCTGTGAGACCAATAGACTGGACTCTGCCATGGACATTCCTCCACCATCACCCCTGACCATTTTACAACCCCCTCCACTATTTACCACTTAAATAAACACCCTTGAACCACGAAACAATCTGGAGTCAGTCTGTGCTTTCACAAATGTGTATTTGCAATAACTGAGGGAAACAGCAATGTAATCCCCACAGATCAGGACTGCCAGCACAACGAGGCTGACGACAGATCGTGATCTGGCGGTGCTGGCTGTCCAACTGTGGTGCAACTGCCACGGTTGTAATGTGGCTTCCGGACCGCCACATTGGCAGTGGTCAACCGCCACCCCAGACCTGGCGGTCTCAAGACCGCCAGGGTCATAATGACTGCCTATGTCTGGATGACATGCCTTTCCTCTAAGGTGCCCAGATCTACTAGTGGACGGTACACTGGTGTTTGTCTCACTCTCCTCATGGCAGGATAAATATGTTGAGACAAGTGAAAATACCATGAGTTATGCAGTATGCACACTTCATGTACACTTTGTTTATTACCTCATACCTAACACCTGTAGAGGATGCTTAGCACATCTGACATATACATTACTGCCAATAGATATACACCCGTTTCAGCCTCCTTGATGCACATTGGCACCTATGACAATTGGATTGTACATATGAATCCAAAGTTGGAGTATATGTGAGTAAGACTTAGCTGTCCTGCACTAATCACACATATGTTTTGGAATCGATCAATATCTTCCCATGGACTATGATCCTTGGAGTATCTGTACATAGTTATCACCATATCTACTCATTCAAAACAGCTTTTACTTCACATTTGCACAATATGCTACACAAACATGATAGCACTACATACAGATGTGCTAAATGACGCAAATTAGTAAACACTTCAAACTGTGAAATGTGCCCAAAATGGCAGGGGGGTGACCTGTTATACTGGTCAAGTAGAAGTGACCGAAGTCTTCCGGCGGAAGTCGCCATAGTAGTAGGCGGTCGCAACTATGGTATAACTTGCCATTAGTAGAAATTGCTGCCTTTGGAGGACTTGGGCCAATGGCAATGTCTGCTGGTGGTGATGGCCATGTACGTGGCAGCCATGACCATCCTCTTCTGCAGTATTGCTCACTTGACTCCTTACACTGTTGCCAGTAAGACCTTCACGATGTGAGCTGCTGTGTACTGCCTCTGGGAGCCATCATGCCATGCCCTGCAGGGAAAACATCACTTACAATTCAGCAAATATAACAAGATGCATTTACCATGATGCCTTTACCACACATATGCGTTTAAAACGCATGGCTTTCCCACGCATGCCTTTACCATGAATATACCTTTACCACTCATGCCTTTGATATTAATTACTTTGTAAAGGCGTGAATGGCAAAGTTGTATGCGTAGTAAATGTTTGAAAGGTAAGTACAGGTAAGTATTAAGTGGGTATATATGTTCTGAACCATAAATAGTATAAGCATGCAAAGGAAGGTAAGTGCAAAAAGTCCTTATCTGTGAATCACTACACCCATGCAGAAAGTATCATAATGTGCAGAAAAGAAGGAAAGGTGACAAAGAAAATCCATATCATTATCCATCAGGCCCCCTTCTTCCTGTAAAAAACAAAATGCAAATGTAAAAAAATAATCATATAAAGGTACACAAAAAAAAAAAAGAAAACAATACCTAAGAGAGAATTCACCAGCAAGAATAAACATGTGATCAAGGCTGCTGTGTTAGCCGAAATTTGTTGTGTTTGTGATTAAACTTTCCACTTTCATGCATTATCCTAGACGTCCTGAGTGTGCGTTTTAGCGTTTTACTCTGTACTTGTATTTGGCTATATGTATATATATATATATATATATATATATATATATATATATATATATATATATATGAATATATATATATATATATATATATATATATATATATTTATATATACACACACATTTATAGAAATCTCTCTCTCTCTACATATATATATATATATATATATTTATATATATCTAATGTATCTCATACTTCTACTTTTTACCACGCATATGCCTTTAGTACACAATTTTCATGGTAAAGACATGCACAGTAAAAGCATATACACGGTAAAAAGCATATGCATGGTAAAAACATTTGTGGGGAAAGTGCATGCGTGGTAATGACGATGCGTTGTACTTACCATGTTGTAAAGGCATGTTTGGTAAGTGCATGCATTGTTCCATCATTCATCTGTCCTGCCTTCACCCCGGAAGAGCTTCAGAGGCTAGTGGAGGAGGTCCTACCCCTTTATGAACTGTTCTATGAGGCACAAGAGGGGCAGGTGAGTCCAATGTCCTATCTATGTGTGATAGGGGTTCTGTGTGATGTTGCATCGGGCATGTGAACTCGTAAGGGTGTTGATGCATCCTGATGACAGAATGTGTAGGTGTGTGTGTGGATAGATGATGGGGATGTGTGCCTACTTGCTGTGACTGATGTGTACTGACCACCACTAATGGTATGGCACATGTGTACATGACTTTCTCCTTTTGTCTGTGTCATCCATGCAGGTGAACGCCATCAGAAGAAGGGGATTTGGCGTGTCAATGCCAAGCAAGTGCGGACCCTTGTGGTCCATAGCCAGCAGAACACTCATTGCAGAAAGCGGTGGGAGGACCTGAGACGCTGAGCCCGGAAGATGGCTGAGGCCCAGCTGGGGATGTCATCCAAACGAGGGAGGGCTGTTCGATGGACGTAGACCCCCCAATGGCCCACATTTTGGCACATATGCCCTTTTAGATGACCTGTGTCAAGGAATATCCAGGACTGCACGTGGAGATGCACAATTGACAGTGCCACGTGTGTGACTCTACCCTGCCATATATATGTATGTAAGCTGCTGTATCATCCTACCTATCTAGTATTTTCAGCTCCATTACTCTGAATATATGTATATGTAGCTCTAAGGTGTCAGACCACTCACATCTCTAAAGATAAGCTGTATTTGCTACATAGTGCCTGACATATTTGGTTCAGGGCCTAGTTACCTTTTGTCCTGGAAGAGGTATTGACTCCACATGAGGCTGGCATCTCCTTCAGTCAATAGATATGGCCAGTATTGGACTGTTCATAGGGTTTTTGGAGGTATCCCCCTTGTCCATTCATAGTCATAGTATGGGATATGTGAAGGTTGTAATGGAAGGACATCCAACTATGGGTGTCTGATTTTGTCTATTTGCCCTTACCAAGAGTGTCCATGCCATTGCAATGTGGGAAAATCACTTTTATCCCAATGTCTTTGTATTAGAGGAGGTAGGTGGTTAGGCAGTCCTACCCTTTGACAATGTGCAATGCCCATGCTACATGTCCCAATACCCTACCAATAATAGTGCAACAGATGTTATTAGCTGCCTACATCATGTCACAATGGTTACATGAGGGCAGATCTTGTTGAGTGTGACAATTATAGTACCCTTAGCCTAGCTGATGTGGCCAGTTTGGACAGGAATTGGTTTTGGATCTCCTCATATTTCAAGATGTCATGGTTTAGCTGTACTACTATTTCTCATACAGGAGTTGTTGTTGTGGGATATGTTGTCAGTGCAATGGTTGTCGTGTAGGTCCATGTGTGTTGTCTGGACTTAGCTACTGGAAATCACATGTTAGGAGTGATGTTAGTGATATTGGTGTACTCATGTTGTCATGTCATGGCTCTGTATCTACATATCAGTTGGCACGTAATGTGCCCTATTAGGAATTAGTAGGCTGTCCCTTGTTTAGGTGTTGTAACTATGCTCTCTGTGATTGTCAGTGGATGTCTCATGTATGCTAGTTAGGCCTCTGTAGCTGTACATGCATTTATGGTGTGATATGGAGTTTCTGTGAATAGTGACTTCAGTTATTCATCTAAGATTTGGTACATGTAGTGACATAGCTGTTCTCTAGCCATGGAGTGTAAAAATGTGATGGCACCTCTATGGGACTACCACACATGTCCTCATCAGAGATTGCAGCCATTGTGTCATACATGTACAGAGGGATCAGCTAAGCATGTGATTAGAATGGCAGGTGCTGTGTCGTTTGTGAATAGAGTTGTCTTTACTTGTATGGAACATGGCTTATGGACATCGACTGGTCAGGTGTAGATTCAGGATATGCATGATATGGTGCTATCAGTCAACTTCATATCCTTAAATTTATATGATTATTGAGAGGTATGACCTGGATTAGGGTGAAATATTAGTTTTAGCCAGGTCATGATGACATAGATTTACTGGTGATTTCATGGGATGCTCCAGTTGTGCTACCTGGCATGGTTTATGATGTCGGTGAGATAGAAGTAACATGTTTTGACATGATGTAGGACCTGTGGGTTTCAATTTGGGATTTCCTAGCCAGGAAATGTGTACTTACAGTTGTGCATGTTGTAATGTGTGTATATGAAGGATGTAATGATCCTCTATCTCCCTTCCGCTCGCTCTGTTTGTGTGCATCAGCATGCAAAGGAGATGTGGCACTGGCGAGTGTGAATGCTGCCGGCCACTGACCCGGAGTGCTGATACCACCGACAGTGAGGGACTCAGAGGCCTGGAGGGCGAGGGGAGTGCCGGGGGAGGCTGGATCCAGCACATCATTCTTTGACACTCCCTGGCGGTGGCAGACTCATCAAGGACCACCCCAGCATCATCTTTGTCCGCAACCCCCCTTTCTACCACTGACCTTCCCAATAGCTCCCCAGTCAGTTGTCCGTGCCCGCTTCCCCAAAAAGGTGGGTGTCTCTTTACTGTAGGCACCTCTCCCCCTGCCCCTGTCAGCCCTGCTGCCCTCAGTGAGGAGGCTATTGACCTCCTGAGGTCAATCTCTGTGGGTCAGTTGACCATCGTCAATGCCATACAGGGACTGGCAACTCAGATACAAAAGAGTAATGCATTTCTGGAGGGCATTCACGGTGCACTGGCTGGACTATAGAGATTATTTCAGGCTCTGGCTTCCCCCCTGTCGGCAGCCAGTCACCCTTTGTCTTCCATTCCCCCCTCCACCTTCCTCTTCCCAGACCAAAACCCTCTTCCCTGACCCAGAAACAGTACACAAACAGACAAGCATGCATCCACCTCAACATCCAAGGGTAGCGCTGACAAACACAAGCACCACAAGACCCACCACAGGCATGCACACAAGCAACATCCACCTGCAGACACATCAAAAGTCACTATCTGCCCTCACATCCCCACCAGCCCCAGCATCACATGCACAACAACTGACACACCTGCAGTCACCTCACCAACTTTCACCGATACAGCCACACCACCTTTCCTATCCACAATCAGCACAATCAGCACATAGAAGCCACTCAGACATCCACCCCGGTCACAACATCCACAGGCACCACAACCACAGACACACCTACATGTAGCACATTAACCCTGCTTGAAGTCACCACTCCAACAGACAGTCACCCATCCACTATGGCATCTACCAGCACCTCTACCCCCCTCCTCCCAAGACACATAAACACCCACACTTATCACTCAACAGACACCCAGCATGCAAAAGCATGCCTCACACACACCTGCACCCAAGACATCCACCAAAATACCTCAGACTACCATTCCTTCTACCTCCACACCCAAACCCGTTTGCCATGACTGTCCCCGTGTGTCAAAGAAATCTTTCTTATCAGAGTTGAACCTTTTCCCTACTTCTCTCCCACCCTGTGTGATCCCAAAACGCTCTTTGTCCCTCCCTAAGTCAAGCCCTTCCACCTCCACCACGCCACCGCCCCCTGTAAGTACTCATGCCCTTCCCCAACAAGAAGTCTGCCCCTCCCAAGAGTTCCCAATCCTCCCCTAAGCCTCGACCTAAGCACCACTCCCAAAACTGAAGTCCAAAGATCCCCCTCCCAAACCTTATCCGAAATACACCCCTCCACCCCCCTCTATCCCTGAGGTGCCGGCCACCCACCTTGATGCCCATACCTGTGGAGGTTACATGACAGTCAGGAGTCAAATTAGGGGCACACACATGTGCCATTTGTGCAATTTGCACTTCTCTGTTTGAACTGGCCTTTGGCCTTAATCTTTGTACTTGATAGCTATATAAATATCACTATTTCCATATATCAGGGCCAACCAGTTGTTGGTTCAAAGTTACATCTTTGTCCTGGTTTTATTTTCTTAGGGCAGTTTTTATTTTGGTTGATTTGTTTGTGTGTGAATAGTGGCTGTGGTACCAGTTGTGTCTGGGCAGCATGCATGGTTGTGTACATAGCATTTTTACCCCAATGATGGGTGTGTATTGTGTGATGGGCATGTGTATGTTGGGGACATGTTTTTATGTTGGTATTTTGTGGTGTTTGTGTTGATATGTGTTATTTTCAGTGTTGTTTGCTTTTGTGTGGTTTGTGTGGTTTCGTGAGTGTGTGAAGCTTGGTATGTCTGATCCGTTGTGATGTGTTTTTGCATGGTACAACATATGCCTCGCTGTTTGTATATGTGAGTGTGTGTGTGTTCATTCTCTAGTGTTCGTATGTTGTGTTGTATGTATCATTTGTGTGTATTGTGGGTGCTTGACAATGCTTTTGTGGTGTTATGGTTATGGTGTGGTTGTGTCTTTTGGTGGGGTTGTTGTGTGTGATTGTGCCGGGGCTGTGTATCTCAGGGGTTGGTGTGTGTTTCAGCCATATGTCTGTGCTGGCTGTAGTGTGGGTACTATGTATGTGCATGTCAGTGTGAGGTTATGTGTGTGTGTGTGTATTGCCCTCGCCACCCGTTTCTGATATGCTGTGTATGTGTGTGTAGTTTGACATTTTGCAACATTGACAGGTAAGTGTGTACTCATGGTTGCTGTGTCATCGTCATTGCTGGTTCCGCAGTCGTTGGCCGAGCAGAAGCAGCAGGAAGATGTGTAGTTCTGGTTCCATGGCGGCTCCAGACAGGTATGGCTTCCTGAAGGTGAGTGTCTCCTTTTATACTGTTGGTTTTTGCCAGGGCTTCCGTGGTGGTGCTACCGCAGCAGAAACATTGGCTTTGTGCAGCCTCATAATATGTCCGATGCGAACATGCTGTCCGCCAGCCTGCAGGTAACTACCATAAACTGTGGCGGCCTGACCGCATTGGCGGTGCCGGCAGTGGTTTGGCTGTATTCTGTTGGGAATACCGCCATTTTCCCAATTTGGTGGTTTTCTCTGCCAGCCTGTTGGTGGTATGACCGCCATCACCAACATGGCAGTCCTGAGACTGTCAAACTCGCAATGATCCTGCTAATGCGTCCCTTTATGACTAATTTACTCACTTTGAGACTCGCTTTAAGCCAATGAATCTTTTGACCCTGATTGAAGACACCTTAGGACGAGATAACTAATCAGCATGTCAATCAATATGTCAATAATGTCATCAATATTTACCACAATAAGACAATTCAATTTAGTCAAAGACATTAATAAAACTCAGAAACCACCATGACCTTACAGTCATGAATAACCACACCAGTTTAGTACTATTATATGAAGTTTATTCCCTATTGATTACAATTCTACTAGCAAGTTTATTAGTCTCAAAACCAAGAAACACATTAGCATATTCACAATATGGCAACTCTGATAAGATTTCATCAAAGCAAGAATCACGAATATTAGAATATAGCACGACGTCAGCATAGGTTATCCTTAGCAGAGAATCATTATCATGTTATTCAACAAAGCATAGATTCAGTCATTTGTCTATTTGCGTCTGTTTAGTGAACTCCTCATCTATCCTCGAATTAGCATTGGCATGTTGGGCTTTATGCAAAAGAATTTAGCAACACCAATTTAGAAAACATCTAACTATGGCCTCTGTCAAAAGAAGCAGTTGGTACCTAGAAAGGAAAAGCAAACAGACATTTACAATTTCATTGTCATATAGTTACCCTCTGTATTGGGTCAGTATTCAGGTTCATCTCCGTCCTCAGTTGATTCGCCATCAGGAATTCAGCAGTCGGGTAAAGGGCACTTCCCTCATAAGGAGGTAAAGTGTAAATGGGCAATATAAGGGCAAGGATGGTTTGAAGAACCAAACAACAAAGTCTCTATGCAGAGTAACAAAGTGTCTGGGTCATAGCAAAGCGTGTCAGCATCTCCCACTCATCTATCTCCTAGTCTCCTATTCTGATTTACTTCCTTGTGTCAAGGATTTTTATCCCTTTTCTGTTGTACAATCCCCTAAAATTTTAGTGATTTGGGGTCAGTACCCCTCTATCTCCCACCAATAGAGTTTCAATGACTTCATTAAATTTGTCACCCCATAACAATTCTCACGTAGTTTATTGGTCCTTATGATTGACGTCTTCAGCGGTTAGAATGTCTGGTATGATTTCATACTCTCGTGGTCTTCTTTGCATCTTTAGTCAATGGCTCCATTGTCTGTACAGGTTCCGGCGACCTTGTACCTGTGAGTAGTCTACACTGTTGCATTCAGCAAGAATGTTTCACTAAGCAAGTCGAATTTCATGAGAACGGATCTACTATAGTTACATTAATCTTCTAGCTTTGGAAAAAAAAGAGTTTGTGTCCTTCAACAAGTCAGCACATTGCACGTTAGAAGAACACATTTAATATGAAACAAGGCAGCTAGGCCTCGACTCATGCTAACTAAGGCCTAAGGATTTATTAGCAGAACTTTAACATATAACCTTTTATTATTAGTGCAAAATCATATTCTAATATAACATTTCATCATTATTAATCAGTTATATTAGTCATTGTATATATTGGCGGCCACTCCCCTTGGGCAAATTTCAAGCACACGTTTAGCAAAATACATTAATACATTTTCTATGCAGCATTAGTTCATAAACATTTCACATTAATTTCTAAGTATATAAGCTGCTCTCTCTCAGTCCCTCCTCTGATGACACTTGTCATCACACAAAACCTTTCCCTTCACAACCTTTCATTTTCTTTAAATTCTGCATCTCAATTTCTTCCTCCCTAATATTTTTGCAAGAACCCCGTTCCAAATACTACTAAACCAATTCCCTACTTTAGTAATTCCTTTCCCCACAATTTCCCAAACTCCAGGTTCCTTCAGCGCCTTCAAATCTGCAATATCTCTTGTTAGGTTAGTAAGCATACCTCTAATTTTTCTACTATTATCAGGAATGAATGCACAACAATGGCGCTCATTAAGCATTTTACAGACTCCGCCACTCTTTACCAAAAGAATGTCTAAAGCATGCCGGTTTTGAAGAGTCATAGCTCTTTCCGCAGCAAGTTCAGTATCCATCAGGAATATAGCCCCTTAGAAGTTTGTCAGCATGTTATCCACAATAGTAGACAACTTTTGAATCTTTATGGAGTTTAAGATAACCCCTACTGAAGGAATTATGGCTCCAAATATGTCACCAACTACAGCAGCTCTCTCTTTTGTCTAGTATGTTGTAATTCAGACATTTTAGGAATTTGCTTTAAGTCATCAATCTGGTAGATCTTTGGGAAAACTATTCCCAAATGACATGTCCCATACCATCCCTTTGGAAGACGGTAATAAGCATTAAGTCCACATATATAATAGATCCCAGGGATCGCTGGATCCTGTCCTTTTAACATGAATGTCCATTTACTCTGAAACAAAAACACATGCCTGCACTCACTCGTTCCCACAAACAAAGTGTCATGCTCAGATTTCGGCCTATATATACAAAGCCTTCCTACGTGTAATGCATCTATAGCTAACTTGCCCTGTGTCTTTATTGCAGTGTAAGCATAATCATTTGCAAGCGTACGATTTTCTAATCCCTTTTCTAGCCTTTCCTTTAATGCTTTCTGTCTATCATCCGTGTGATCTAAGAAGCTCTTTTCTACAGGTGTTAGTGAGCAGGTTAGATTATTGTGGTGCGCATAAGCTGTCCCAAATGTCAGTGTTGGCTCAAAGAAACCTCTAACTAATTTTATGCTAAAAGTTCTTTAGCTAATTTATTTAGAAACTCAATCACAGGCATGAAGGAAAACACTACATCTAAGTTAGAATAGAAGTATTGAACATGTACTTGATCATATAATCTTGTTAACAGCATACTACAGCTTATCCCGTAAGTAAGTGGCAGACTATGATAAGTAACCCCTTCTTGTACTGATGAAGGAATCTTTGTGCACACATAGCAATCCTTCGCATCCATTGTGTCAACATACTCATTCAGCAAGTGATAGAAGACTCTTGTTGATAGTTCCCCTTTTGAATTAGTTCCCTCATGCAAGTATTTTGCATCCTGCTCAAACATCTCCCATGGTGTTAGTGTAGCAGTCTCAGGATTTGAAGCATTGTTAGTCACTTTCTTATCCACCAATGGCATTCCTACAATCACACCTATAATTACTATTGCACACACAATTCCTAGAATAGTACTCAACCAACCACACACCCTACCCTTATTACTATTATCTCTATTGTAACTCATGATCTGTAAAGAATCAGGTAGCAGAATAATACAAGGCAAACAATCAACTTGAGGACGATGTAAAAGCTCTTTTTTTTTTTCTGTGCAAAGTCTCTCCCTTTCTCTGCGAGTATTTACAGCGTTCCACTCACTCCAGGACCCCTTTGTCAAATCAGGTAAGCAGCTTGTCATAATCGTTTTTTTTCAGAGTCAATTCAGGTTAACAGTGTCACATCCGGTAATTTATCAGTCTCTTTTCTCAGCTTTTCATCTTTTAATTTTGATTCCAATTTTAACACAGTCTCTTTCTAAAGTTTAATTCAGGTGCCGTAGTATTGACCTGGAACCTCTCGATCAAAACAGAACGCCAAGAATTCTTGTTGCCATTCAGCTGATGTTGCATATGCCCATTCAGGACCTGCATACCTTCTGTTTGCAACTCTCTTTCTTTTCAGTTTGCGATTACCTTGCAACTCTCCTTCACTAAGATCTTCTTTCCTGGTTGTGTCACCTTCTTCCTCTATTGTTTCATTAGGGATCACTTTCTCTCCTGCAGCTTGTGGCTCCGGCCAATTATCTCCTTTAAGTGTTTCCTTTCTGCTTGGCCTTTCAGGATGTTGAACAGCACCCTCCTCTCGTGCTATGGTGTTTTCTCTTGATGGCTCTGCAAGTGGCTCAGGAGGAGCCAGAACACCTTGACTTCCTTCTGCCTCCCTTCAGGGTCAGTTATGGGCTCAATTTCAAACCCATATCCATCTGCTTCTGGGAGAACCTCTCTTTGTGTCTGTTCCTCTGCTGCCCCAGCTGAGTTAGGCTCACTGTCACTCCTCTGGATCTCGTTTACGGTTTGAGTGATTAAGCCATCCTCAGTGGGCTATCCTTCAGTCTCAGTTCCCCTTTGAATACTCTCCTGCCCTGAGACTTCCTTCTCTGCAGCTGTTGTTTTGGACACTTCAAGTTCCTCATCAGTTGGACACGTCACCTTCTTTGTGTTACTGGCATATATCCAACTAGGAAGACCTGCACATTTCACAGCAGTGGTAGTTGTCAGTATCACTTGATACGGCCCCTTCCAACGTGACTCCAAACACGACTTCCTCACGTGTTTCTTGACAACCACTCAGTCACCGGCTTTCAGGGTGTGACCTGGATCACTTATCGGTGGCAATGCAGTAGCCGCCACCTGGTGAGAAAAAGAGCAGACCACGTCAGCCATACCCTTGCAGTAGTCCAACACCATATCATCCGTGATATTCACAAGAGCATTTGCAGGTACTGCGGGCAACCGCATAGCTCGCCCATTAGAATTTCATGAGGAGACAGTCCTGTTTTCTTGTCAGGTGTGTTTCTCATTGACATCAACCCTAAGGGTAATGCATCTGGCCACTTCAATTTGGTAGCTGCGCACATTTTTGGCATTCTCGACTTCAAGGTACCATTCATCTGTTCCACCACTCCTGATGCTTCAGGGCAATAGCTACAATGCAACTTCTGCTCAATGTTTAATGCGGCACACAAGAGCTTAATCACCTCATTGTCGAAGTGTCTGCCCCTATCTGATTCTAAAGAGATCGGGAACCCGAAACGTGGTATTAACTCCCTAAGCAGCAGTTTTGCTACTGTGAGACTGTCATTTCTACTCTTCAATCCAGTGACTGAAAATGCACACAATCACCAACATGTATCTCAGACCTCCACACACAGGCATCTCAATAAAATCCATTTGAATTCTGCTAAATGGACCACCTGCTCTCCCAACGTGGCTCAAATTCACCACAGTCCCTTTTCCTGCATTCACCTGCTGACAGATGATGCACCTGTGACAGATAACCTCTGCAGCTTGTCTGAACTTTGGATTGAACCATTCGATTTTAAACAACCTGATCATTGCATCTCTCCCTACATGTGCTTGACCATGGTAAAACCTTGCAAACTGTGACAAAAGACTGTTTGGCAAAAACATTTTCCCTCCTCTGAAACCCATAAGTCATCAGATCTCTGTACGCATTGCATTCTCTGCCAGGAACATTCCTCCTCTTTGCTAGCACGTCCCTGCAGTGATTTTAGCTCATCTAATGTGTCAACCACCCTTAATGCAAAGTTTAAGCATGTTTCATTTTCAGTTTCAGGTAACAATTCCCACTGATCTCGAAACGATATACAGTTCAATGCACAAAACCTTGCGACTTGATCTGCATATCCATTTCCCATTGACAGAAAATCTTGTGACTTCACATGAGCATTGCATTTCACCACGGCAATTTCAAGAGGTAACTGAATCGCATGCAACAAGTCCTTAATATTCTCGCCATTTTTCACTGGTGATCCAGAAGAGGTCATGAAACCCCTCTGTGACCATAGCTGGCCAAAATCATGTACAATTCCAAATCCGTATCTGCTGTCAGTACAGATAGTGACTTTCAGGTTTTCAGCTGCGTGGCATGCCCTAGTAAGAGCAATTAATTCAGCCACTTGAGCAGAGTACACTCTTTCGAGCCAGGAAGCTTCTAAGATACCAGTGATTGTACACACGGCATACCCAGCTCTCAGTACTCCTACTGAGTCTCTCAGGCAAGAACCATCAACAAAGATAATGTAATCATTTTCTTCAAGTTGGGTATCTTTGATATCAGGCCTTTGTTTGCTGCACAGATCTGTTACCTCAAGACAATCATGTTCTACTTCCTCGGCATCATCAATGTCTGCATTTTCAATAGGAAGTAAAGTTGCCAGGTTCAATACAGTACATCTCTTAAGGGATACATTAGGTGACCCCCGTATAATTGTCTCGTATTTAGTAAGGCGTGCATTTGTCATATGCTGCATTTTGGTTCGGGTTAACAAGATTTCAACTGAATGTGGGACCATTACTGTTAAAGGATGTCCCATCACTATTCCTTCACACTAGGTGAGGCTTTGACCAACTGCTGCAACTGCACACAAACAACCCGGTAAGGCTGCTGCGACTGGGTCCATAGAAGCTGAAAAATATGCTACTGGGCGGTTTGCACCTCCATGGACCTGTGTCAGGACAGACAAAGAACAAGCATCAAGTTCATGACAAAACAGTACAAAACAGTACAAAAGGCTTTGTGTAATCAGGCATACCTAAAGCTGGTGCCCTGCACATACTTTCCCTCAATTCCATGAATGCCTTCATCTCTTTCTCGGACATGGTTATGGCACCCGGGCCATCCTGAAATTCTTTGACAGTCAGTCTTATCA
Source organism: Pleurodeles waltl (assembly GCF_031143425.1). Lineage (NCBI taxonomy): Eukaryota > Metazoa > Chordata > Amphibia > Caudata > Salamandridae > Pleurodeles > Pleurodeles waltl. The sequence goes on from NC_090440.1 coordinate 1,734,312,574, forward strand.
AGGGTTTAGAGATCGTCGAGAAGATGGGAATCCACTGACGACAGTAGCCCACCATTCCCAAAAACATCCTAACGTCTCTTTTTGTTGTCAGGGGATTCATCTGCAGTATGGCTGTCACTTTCTCTTTGGATATTTTTCTCGACCCTTTCTCAATCAGGTCACCTCTTTCTGACAGTATTGCAGCTTCTTTGGGGACACTTTCTGTCCATTCTTTCCCAAATGGTTTAGTAAGGCAATTGTGTCATACCTGCAGTCATATTTTGTTCTGGACTCAATCAACAAATCGTCAATGCACTGCACTAGAGTCGAACTGAAAGGCAGTTCTAATGACTCCAAATCCTTCTTCAATATCTGATTGAAGATGGAAGGCGACTCAGAAAACCCTTGAGGAATTCTGCACAAACTGTAATCCTTATCCAGGAATTTGAAACTGAAGAGAAATTTGCTACCCTCATGAAGAGGCACCGAAAAGAAGGCTTGAGACAAGCCCACAACGGTGAACCACTCTGCATCACACGGAACCTGAAATATGATCACAGCTGGGTTTGGCACTACGGGGCAACACTTTACCACAATCTCATTTATTTTCCTCAGGTCTTGAACAATTCGAACTTTCCCACAAGGCTTTTTCAGACCCATTATTGGTGAATTACACAGGCTACTCAGCACTTCTTTCAGAACCCCTTGCTTCACAAAGTCCGCAATTTTTTGCGCTACTTGAATGAGGACATCTTGTGCCATGTGGTATTGCGGTACCTGGGGAAACAATGCATTTGGCTTTTTCTCTACTTTAACCGGTTCTACTCCTTTTATCAGTCCCACTTCCTTCCCTGTCAGGTCCCACACTTTCTCTGTCACTGTTCCCTGCAACTCAGGTGGTAAGTCAGTCACTGTAAGCATCGGGAATAGGGTTATCAAAGGGTATTCCTCATTTGCAGTCTCCGTCTTTATCTCTGGAAACTGTCCTTCGTCCCCTTCATCATCACTGTTTGTCTGCACCTCAATCCCTTCATTGGAACAGGTAATCAAACACCTTGTTTTGCACAGTAAGTCTCTTGCCAGTAAGGATACAGGACTCGAGTCACAGACTACAAATTTGTGTAATCCCTGGAAGTTACCAATCTCAACTTGGACCGGATCTGTAATTGGATTTGTCAGGAACGGATTTGCTACTTCTACCACCCTTATGGTGCGCCCCGAAAGTGATAATTTCGGAACTTCTGCACTTCTGACTGTAGAGCGTGCAACTCCTGTATCAACTAGGAAGGAAACCTTATGACCCATCACCTTCCCCTTTACGTAGGGTCTCCTCTGGTCTACTTCTAGGGACGCTGCAAGCCTGCACTCCTCACTGTCTGAACAATCATCCGACCATTCATCGTTTATTCCATCCTCACCACGCAATGGGAATTGTTGTACTGTGTTATTTTGACTCATTGTTTGACCTGTGATCTGTTGAGGAAGCATCACCTGTTGCTGTCCCTTAGGAGCTAATGGTATGTGCATTTGCTGTCTAGGTACCATGGGAATATGCTGTTGTGCCTGCTGCATTTGTGCTGGTTGAACATGTGGCATTTGCATCTGTTGCAAAGGTTGGGGACCCTGCATCTGCACCATGTTATTCGGAAAGTTCTGATTTTGGTCCCTAATTTTTGGACCCTTCACATTTTGAAATGTACCAACATCATTGCTTTGTTGAACAACACCATCCTGCACCACCATTGGGCATTCCTGCTTCCAATGCCCCACACCCCTGCACGCGTGACATGGTGACACCTTTTTCATCTCTGCACATCATTTTGAACCACAATGGTATTCAAGTCTGGACCACGGTTCATGAAACCTCCTCGTCCACTGCCTCTTGGTTGTGTATAAAACACTCCATTCCCCTGCGGTTGCTGCTGTATCACCTGCTGTATTCCATTTCCCTGCATCCCTGCTTGCGCTGCCTTAATCTGCATCACCATCTCCTTCTCTTTCAACTTTCTGTGTTTCAACTCAATTTCGTCACTACAGTATTTTGCATATTGCAACACCTCATCAATCGGCTTTGCTTGCCAACAGATAAAATGATTCTTAATCATCTGGCTAATTTCGGGTCTCAGCCCTTCAACAAACCTGAACACAAGATGATTCATGTTTTTTGGCTCAATGACTTCAGTGCCACTGTAATGTATGAATGCTTTCCACAATCTCTCATAGTAAGCGTGAGTCAACTCTTTGGCCTCCTGTGATGTTCGATCAATTTTCTGCCAATCAGTCACTTTCGGCTACACTTTCTGCTTCAAAAACTCAATCACTTTATGATAACACCTCATCATTTCTGCGGATGGTGCTCCAGTAACTTTATCCCTTGCCGGCTCCTCTGTCGGCCAATCTATGCCCCTCTTGCACTAAAGCCATAAGTCAGGTGGAACTATAATCTCAAACAGGGTATTCAAGTCTTCCCAGAGACATTTTGCAAGCTTCACAAATCTGTCCGTCTGCTGGTACCACTCTATCGGCTTCTCCCTCAACCTGGGGTAGTCAATTGTGAATGACAGAATGTCACCTCTAGACCAGGGTACATGGACTAGAACCCCTCCGGCTGTTTCTCTCATTGGTAACATTTTATTGTCCCAGTGTCCGGTGCAGCTTTAGCCTGCTTTGGTTCCGGACCATCACCTTTCTCTTTATCTCTTTTCTTTGCCCATCTGCCTTCCCATTTCTCTAAGGCTCCCCAAATTTGAGCACTCTGCAATATTTCTTTGAGGTGTGTCTTCATTCCGGTAGACCTCATGTGCTCGAAATCTTTAGGCTCGAAGTCTAATCTGTAGCTTCTTTTCAAATGTTTAGTACTCTCAATGTCAATGTTGTATTTATCCGCCAGGTTTGCCAACCTCTGATGCACCTTGCTCACTTCTCTAGTTATTTTGGGGCACAGATACCTCAATTGTGCTTCCGTGTATGACTCTAGTCTGTTCACCCCCATTGTTCCTTCCACTAGTTCCATGGCTTCTACACCCAGTCTCACAAAATTCAGGTATTCTTCCCTTTCTGACCTCTCTGTGGTCACTGCAGTGGTCTGCTGAGTGTTAAGTTTGTCTAACCACTCATTCAATTGTTGCGCTGTTAAGCCCTGTAACAAAATATTTCCCGACTGCACCATTGGTGTCGTATTTGTACTCATTACCTGTGGGGTTAGTATTCCCAACCCTGGTTGCCTCATTGTCTCCAAAGGAACCCCAATCGGACTAAAGTCTAACAAGGATCTAGACCTTTCGACTGTCTGTTCTCCCTGCAGGTGTCCTATGGACCTTCCTCTTATTGCTTCTTGGGTCATTACTCCCTGATCACATACGCCAGGCTTACCTTGCGCATACAGCGGTACTGGTGGACCGACAGTAATTGACAATGATATAGCAGCTGGGTCTAACCAAGTCCCAAACCCTGTGGAGCATTAACTCCAATAGCTTGATTCATCATAGGTGCTGTAGGTACCGACTGCGGTCCTGCAACTGAGGTGTAACTCGGAACCAGCTGTTGCTGCGGCTGGGGCAGCAATTGCGGAGTTGGCTCAATCTGCACTAACTTTGATCTTGTGTATACCGGATCAGGCGGCACCATCAGACTCGTAGTTGTTTCCAATACTGGAACATCAGGATAAATCCTCTGAATCTGTGGTGGCTGCAACAGTGGGTACACTGTCACCATTCTGTATCAAAACTGTATCACTTGTCTGCACTGTACTTGTGATGCCCTTATTTTGTGCCGGGTCTTCAGAACCCACACTAGTGCTCTGTATGTTATCATTTATGGCATATGGTGGCGGGCGATCATGTAACAACTGATTTAGAAACTCTTCATCGTCTGAATCATCTGCATCTGCCCAACACCTCTGAGTCTCCTTTGGCTTACTAGAGCCCTTGTCTGTCTTAAAAGTGGCTTTCTTTCCCTGTGTCTCGTCTTCTTGTGTTATGGACAGAAACATTTTAAGTCCGTCAACTACTCCCCTTCTCCACATCTTGCTCTCATTATCCCATCTAGCCTTGGTTAAAGTCTTTTCTGCTCTTTTTATTCTCTTTTCAAATTTCTGCTGCCTCTGTCGTTTGGCCATCAAGTCCCAGATTGATAGTGCTTCATACTGAGCTGGTCTCGGAGGCAGTTTTTGTACACTTAACATCATTTGCAAATTTTTCAAAATTCCTACATTAAACGTCCCGTATTCCGGAAACGCTAAACATCCCTCCTTCTCTGTTAATTTGCACCATTGTTTTATCCAAAGACATGGCGAGACTCCCTTCTCCTCCATTACAATATAAGCTGGAGTACCCTCAGGCGGTGTAGGCTCCCCCACACTCACTGTAATATATGCATCTCCCTTAAAAGCACTCTTTAGAGCCTTGAAAAACTAAATTTTTTGTGTCTTTTATTCTGCTTTAGAATCTAATCAGGAATTGGCTTAATTCCCAGAACACTCTTCACCCACCTTTCTCAACCAATTGCCTCTCATGGACGGCTGCCCATCCGTGCGCGACCCCACTCAGCAACTGACCTATCCCAGCGCGGCTCGAATGACGTCATACTCACACACACTGCAGCTGACAAAGTCTTGCGGCTTGTTCTCCTCTCATGAAACAAATGCAATATATTGCGAGCATCTTTAAAAAACAAAACCTAAATTTGCCGGTTTACTACAGGAAGGGTAACACAATTGCTTCAGAACTTTACAGAGATTTCACTTGAAGCCTCGGCCGCTACTCTCTCCTTCTCAGCTCCCGCACTCTCAAGCAGAATTCGACTCGCAAATCCTACTCTCGACTTGTCAATGGTTTGTTCTAGTGCACTTTAGAACTTGCCAAATCTCCATCAAAGGTTTAACTCACACAATTTGACTCAAACTCGACTTGTCAACCACGCCCGATTGACCTATTAAACTGCACAAATTACAACATAAACCCAAGTGTCTCCTACACTTGTCAATATACTCCGGAGTCTTAGACCACGACGGATCCGTACATCACCAACAACCACGTGGATAATTTTTTAGCACAAAGCGCCACACTCACATGAAGTTCGCCGACTTCCCTACTCTCATACTGTAGAGTACGCCCACTCCTACTAAAACAACATTACCTGACCTAAATCCATGCAAGCTTCACAAATCACCTGCAATATGCATAAGCTGAGCAAGCGCAAATTCTACACCACACATGCTAAAACACCGAGAACATACCCAACTCACTTAGTTGAGCTCCGAATTTAGAAACACATCATACCTCCAATTTGCATTTTTTCGAAAAACACTTTTAAACAATGGTCCCTCGTCCTAGGGCCCCCAAAGGGCCTAAACCGTCGCTCTGCTACCAGAACTGCTAACGCGTCCCTTTATGACTAATTTACTCACAGTGGGATTCGCTTTAGGCCAATGAATCTTTTGACCCTGATTGAAGACACCTTAGGACGAGATAACTAATCAGCATGTCAATCAATATGTCAATAACGTCATCAATATTTACCACAATAAGACAATTCAATTTAGTCAAAGACATTGATAAAACTCAGAAACCACCATGACTTTACAGTCATGAATAACCACACCAGTTTAGTACTATTATATGAAGTTTATTCCCTATTGATTACAATTCTACTAGCAAGTTTATTAGTCTCAAAACCAAGAAACACATTAGTATAGTCACAATATGGCAACTCTGATAAGATTTAATCAAAGCAAGAATTACGAATATTAGAATATAGTACAAAGTCAACATAGGTTATCCTTAACAGAGTATCATTATCACTTTATTCAACAAAGCATAGATTCAATCATTTGTCTATTTGCGTCTGTTTAGTGAACTCCTCATCTATCCTCGAATTAGCATTGGCATGTTGGGCTTCATGCAATAGAATTTAGCAACACCAATTTAGAAAACATCTAACTATGGTCTCTGTCAAAAGAAGCAGTTGGTACCTAGAAAGGAAAAGCAAACAGACAATTACAATTTCATTGTCATATAGTTACCCTCAGGAATTCAGCACTCGGGTAAAGGGCACTTCCCTCATAAGGAGGTAAACTGTAAATGGGCAATATAAGGGCAAGGATGGTTTGAAGAACCAAACAGCAAAGTGCCTATGCAGAGTAACAAAGTGTATGGTTCATAGCAAATTGCGACAGCATCTCCCACTGATCTATCTCCTAGTCTACTATTCTGATTTACTTCCTTGTGTCAAGGGTTTTTATCCCTTTTCTGTTGTAAAATCCCCTAAAATTTAATTGGTTTGGGGTCAGTACCCCACTATCTCGCACCAATAGAGTTTCAATGACTTAATTAAATTTGTCACCCCATAACACGTAGTTTATTGGTCCTTATGATTGACGTCTTCAGCGGGTAGAATGTCCGGTATGATTTCATAATCTTGTGGTCTTCTTTGCATCTTTAGTCAGTGGCTCCATTGTCTGTACCGGTTCAGGCGACCTTGTACCTGCGAGTAGTCTACACTGTGGTATTCAGCAAGAATGTTTCACTAAGCAAGTCGAATTTCATGAGAACGGATCTACTACAGTTACATTCATCTTCTAGCTTTGGAAAAACAAGAGTTTGTGTCCTTCAGCAAGTCAGCACATTGCACGTTAGAAAAACACATTTAATATGAAACCAGGCAGCTAGGCCCTGACTCATGCTAACTGAGGCCTAAGGATTTATTAGCAGAACTTTAACATATAACCTTTTATTATTAGTGTAAAATCATATTCTAATATAACATTTCATCATTATTAATCAGTTTCATTAGTCATTGTATATATTGACGGCCACTCCCCGTGGGCACATTTCAAGCGCACGTTTAGCAAAATACATTAATAAATTTTCTATGCGGCATTATTACGCATTAGTTCATAAACATTTCACATTAATTTCTAAATATATAAGCTGCGCTCTCTCAATCCCCAAAGTGTTTAAAGAGATGATAAGGTCAAGGGACTAACAGCATTATTTAGAGTTGTGTTATATTTAATCAAAGCATGACATAAAGTCTCCCTATTACAAGTGCCTTTGACCATATTACACTTGTGGTAGGGCTGATGGGACATCTGGACACAATGTGATATATTACCCTGTATAACAAATTCTACATACCAACCATGATTAAATGATGATCTTGTGTATTTTGGTTTCCTCTTACATTATTTGCTCTGTGAACTAAGAATCTTAGGGAATGGACTGTCATCAAGAAACATCTGACTTTGATTCTCCCTCTGATGTTTATGACATAAAATGTGATTATGATAAATAGAAACACCAAACAAAGATAGAAAGGCTATGTTAAATGGTTTCTCTCTACTATTTTGGAACTTGCAAGTTAGTGCAGGGAGTAAGCTTTCAAACAATCTGGATGCTAATGATAAAAAAATATTAAAACTCACTTTCAAAATAAGCAGACAGCAAATGCGAATGTTAAAAGCCCAAAATTAAAACATGGAATAATCTCCCCTGAATAGTTAGTGGACATGAACAATTCCAAAACTATTCCAAAAATAGAAACATACTTGCAAAAACTGGATGTTATGGAAATAAAAAAGGCTTCTAAATCAACGAGCTCCCTGAGTGCACCACTAGTTCCAGCAAAAAGCTGAATAAAACCGTTTTTGATTCGGAAGTTATGTACAATGAGAAAAGGTGTTATGCAAAACCACAAGAAAAATGAGAAGATCAAATTGCAGGTCAGTTTCCTGGGGCAGACCCCAAGATGCTGTAGGCGCTGATGTACTCTCATTCGTGTCAGTTGCAAGAGCTGCACAGGAGCCCAGGAGCACTTCCATGGAAACTAGATGCATTGGAGTCCCTTCACGTTTGTCAGATCTTGCCCTACCGTGGGCTTGCAGGCACGTAGGCCACATCCTGCTTTTTGCAGTTTGCAATTTTCTGCTTGTCATACAGTTAGTAGGGCACTGTGACTATTTGGGTGCTCCATCTGGGTTTCTTCATCTTGTGGTGGAAGCCACGGCATGGTGGGGGAGCTGGAAGGGGGAAAACTGTAACAGGAGCTGTAGCTATAGTGGCAGCCCCAGGGGGTAGGGGATTCAGCCAGAGCTTTGGAGAGAACGCAGCTACAGTATGACCAGTACTGCAATCCTGTACCTTCTTGGGTTACTTTTAATAGTGAACTGTGGCTTTAGGTATTTCAGGCTTTGGGGTATGGATACTGCCAGAACTGAGTTATATTGTCTAGAAGTATGGTAACTCGTTGAGTTATATAAGAATGCTGAAAATTACATATTTACTCATTTTTTAAATATCAGCTGTGACACTGAGGAAGGATTTTTGTCAGATGTTTGTTCTTCAGCAATTGATACAGTTCTATGTTGTATTGACCTCAAACTTGTTTTAGGTTTCCTGCAACATCTGCCAACCCGTATACTTTTTATACTGGCTAAATCACTTCGATGCAATTATAAACACACTCAAAATACCAAAAACAGTAACAGCGGATGCAACAGAGGAACAAATATATAAGTTAAATAAGTAACCAGGAAGGAATAAATGTAAAATAGAATAAAGATCTTTATTTGACAAAAAATTATACTTTGTGCACTGTTTGTTAAGATAAGTAAAATATGCATAAAGTTGGAATGGTAGAATTGAAGACACAAGGAAAGAGGTATGAGAGGTCTGGTAACAAGGATGAATAGGAGAAGAATGAAGAATTGTTGGGAGAATCAGATGGGTTACAGCAATTCCCAAAGAAGAGTATGCGATCAGGAATAGAGTGATAAATTGAAACTTTACAATAACAAATCTAAAAAAGGCATCAAAAGAGAAATACAAGTTACAAAACCTTAAGTTGGATGGAATACTGCAGCTAGTTAAACCCCCATGGCATAAAGACTTTGGGATGATGGGCAAGTGTTTTGATATAACATTGGGACCCAATAAACAGGTGGTAAAAATGAAATTTAAATATATTAAATAAACAATTAAATTCATGATTAAAAAAACGAGAAAATTACCAAATATATAAGACGAACAAGTATATTAGAATTATTGATGAGAGATTGGACTCAAGTAAATTCTGATTTCAAAAGGGTTTTAGATCTGAAGGTCCAAAAGTGACAACATCTGGCACCAATCATGAAAGTATCAACAATACCTAAGAAGGTGAAAATTAAGACAATACTTAAGACTTTTTGCCAGAAATACATTTGAAGAGAAAGTAGTCATTGATTGAAACCATGACTGTGTAGTAAGCTGTTCTGATGAAAACTGTAATTGAAAAAAATAACTGGGGGACAAATGATATTGAGACTAAGAAAATCCAGGTTGAACTACATAAAATGAACAAACCCTTATCAGAGTTCAGAGAGCATTCACAATAAAATATAACTGAAGTTGCATCAGATGCACTAGATTAATATGTCACTGGCCCTTTTTTAAAGTAAACAGGAGAATATTATGATTGATATGACTGGTGGCAAGGACCACAGTGGTATTAGTGATAGGACCATTCTTAAAGATGGACAGGTAGCTGATCAAGACAGCAGTAGTTTAATATCATTATGTTCAATTTCGTCAAATAAAATGGAATTGCTTGAAACAAAGAATAACACATTGATCATGAAAAATGAAGCAGTCTAACTAATAAAAATTTAACAAAGGGATAGCAGAAAATTCAATGTCCCCTTGTCTCCAACTGATGTTGATAGGTTTGATAGAGCACTTCACACCAATAATTACAAAGGAGGAAAACCCATTTAGTACAGCATACTACAGTAATAGATCTAGTTTTGGGTTCTTCAATGTTAATGTAAATACAATGCACTTTTGAAGTCAATGTTAAGGCTAACGGAAAACATGTGAGTAATAGATATCATAAACTGAATCTACTTACACTAATTCTGATAAGCATTAATCAAAAATGATTCAAGTTAAGATGAATTAGGAGATACAAACAGGTTATAAAGACTGTGAGACAAAAACAAATATGCGAATATAGGCATTGAAAACAGCAATGCAATGCTGATGTGAATACCAGAAAAATAAGAACTGGTCTATAAATATTACATAGAAGGATTCCATGGAAAATATAATGAATAAGATGCAATGAGGTGAGACTGAATACTGATATGAATGGATCAACAGGACAGGAAGGAAAATCAAATGAACCCAAATGTTTTTTCAATTTTTAAGAGAAAGAAACGGGCTCAAAATGCCAACAAAAATGAAGAAGAAACAAACAAATATAGGAAAAATACAAAGAAGAGGAGATGAAAGATTATTAAAAACAACTTGCAAAATTACATTTCTTCATTTTTTGAAAATGATAAGGAGACTAAAAGAAAACAAAATAACCAAATATTAAACCCACTGGCAAATTATTTTTGTCCAAAAGAAACCACACAAGAGATAAAAGTTGATGAAAAAGAAATAATGAAGCAAACACATGGCCATTAGTTGTAAATAAGGGGGTAGTGCAAATGAATAATGTTAATTTGGAAACAGACATGAGTATGAATATGGAAGAGATGGAGACAAATTATCTTGTTATAGTAGTAATTAATGAGAAAATCATCTACTAAAAATGATCAAATGTAATGTCTTATTATAATCATACTTCCACTCACCAAAAAGTTACATTTTTCGAGTATATCTTCCTTGATGAAGAAATCACTCAAAGTTACTGACAATTCTGCATTCAAGCCTTAACATGTGGCATATAATGATCCAGTGATACAGAAAAAGCATACTTCTCTAAAGACTGGAATGGACTAGATAATAATTCTACAGTCAAAGCAAGTTTCTATCTAAAGGTATTATTGAAGGAATACTGAAAGTTGCTGACGATATTAGGAAGATAGGATTTGACATACAGCCTGCTACACAATAATATCAATTGTAACAGGTTGGTGATTTCTCTACTACAAGTAATCATAAGGACATGAATGACGATGAAAAGTTTAAACCAAGTGAAAATACAATAATAAAAAACAGGAATATGAACAAGGATTATTTTGGACAAAAAAGAATCTCAGAATTGGTTGTGGATAGCTGAGGGAATGAATCTAAAAATACTGCCTCAAAAGCCTCTTAATCCTATAAATAAGCAATGAAAGATTGTGCCATAGATATAGCGAGTATAAAGAGAATACAAGTAGATGTATTTCCTAATGGAATTAAATACAATGAGGATTGTTTTGCAGGAAACAAAGACACAGTCAAACCCTGTATTTGATAATCATATACAACAACATATTAAGGCAAAGAATATAAACAGTGGATGCCCTAGCAGAGGGTGAAGTATATTGATTCCAAGATAATTGAAATTAGATGTAATCTAAAATTTATAAAGAACTAGACACTTTTTTATTTTAAATATATCAAACCTTAATGGTGATGCCATAAAAAGATACAAGGATGGCAGATGGCTCAATTATGATAAATATCTATATTCCCCTGAATAAAAACTGCAATGAATATCTCAATTAATGGAATGAAGCTTTAGAAAATATTTAGGTAACATATCCAGAATCTCTACTCCTCCGAAACAGAGACTTTAATGCTAAAAATCTTATTTCAAGAAATGGGAGCAAAGTCAAAGTAGCCAACAATATTCAATGACAATACCATAACAAATATTAAAAACATAACAACTAATAAAAGAGGAAGAAATCTTTACTTAAGAGGTAAAATCTGTCATCTTTTAATAGTGAGTAGAAGGTTATTCAAAAGAGGAGCAGTTGATACATTTATTAATTGTAAAATTATATCTTTAATTGATTACACTATAGTATCACTGAAAATTATTCATTGAATAAAGAATTTTAAGATCTTAAGTGATTTAGGTAATGATCATGAACCTCAGTTGCTAACATGTGGGTCGTCACTGCAAATGCACAATACATCGGAAATTGGACAAAATATTGAGTTACAAAGCAATCATAGGATAATATGGCCCAGTCACAATAAAATTATCTGTGTTCAGAAAAAAAAAAGAGTTTGACAATTGTTCATGGGAGAAGAGTTATTCTGGCAGTCTATGATCATTTTATAAAAAATCTAAGAGATTTCCTATTAACAAGAAGCAAATGTTTTACAATTAGAGCTTCAATGAACAAAGCTGTGGATCACAGAAATATGTTAAAAGAAGAGTTAAATAAGCAAACATGAAATACTTTTAAGTTAATTAAAAGAGAACATATCATAATCATAGGCATATATCTTACAAAATAAGGAAAATAACTAGGGAGATTAATTTATAATAAAAAATCTAAAGTAATGGACAAAGATAATAGCATTCATAAAAATAGACAATAAAGCATTCCAGATCCTAATGGTTAACAACTTGGCAAGAAATACAACAATAAAAACAGTACCAATGTATTTAAAAACTTGACTTAATTTATGCACTGAGATATATAGCCTGAATAAACCACAGGAGATTAATGACAAAGACCTATATTTTCTTACAGAGATAACACCACCAGTGGGAGCTACAAAGTTAGACTAATTCGCAATAAATATTAAAGCACAGCCACAAATATAGCATCATATATAAGAAATAATAAATTGTTACCAGCACTAGTTCCAGATGCGATAGCAGCAGATATCCTGAAATTAACACCTCAGATTTGGTCAAAACTACTCTATCCACTCCACCAAACTGTGATGCAATCATCCAGAATCCTATATACCTGGAAAGGAAGTAACAGAATACCACTGTATAAAAAATGAGATCGATCTTAAACTGGATTATAAAATGACAGCTCTCTTGGATACATTCAGAAAAATATTGGGGAAACATCAATTACAGTATTTCGGTGGTAATTATGGAAATATTGCTAAAAACCCAAATAGAATTAAGATCTAATTATTCCACTGGGGATAGATGTGTTATACTGCAATTTCTCACAGAAAAATATATAAAACCTAAAGGAGGCTGCTACTATGTGCCACATTCATTGATCTAGCTACCACGTTTGATTCAATTTACCTGGGAAGATGATGGAAAACAATTGAATTATGGGGAATCCCAAGAGACCATTAAGGATAAATAAATGGACTGTACACTGGAGGATGGACCCAAATATAACAGGGGACGTACAGTGCAGTCACAGCAAGAACTGATGCACCAAACAGACTGAGGCAAGGATGCATCTTGGCCCATCTATCACTTTCTATAACAAATGCTCTGAAACACCTCTAAAGGATAAAGACATGCCCACCAAAGCTGGGTAGTCCCATATTCAGAATTTTTTGTATGCAGATGTCACATTAGCTTTAGGCTGTAACTCTAATAGATTTGCAGAGATCCCTGGATGCTTTTCCTAAATATTTTGAGGCGTGGCTTTTCATGGCCTTGTAAATATGGACCCCTTTCACACATAACACTGTATGAAAGGGCTGTTCCATGCTTGATGCTTGGGGTTTTCCCACGCAACACCCATGGAAGCCTAAGGAATCTGATGCATTCCCAGATTTAGAAGTCTGGGAATGCGTCAGATTCATACTCCACCTCAGAGGTGGCATAGAAGTGACATAACAGGGATAACTGTCTTTATTTCTCCTCGTTGTTTCCTCTTTCTGTGTGTGCTGCATTCTGCAGCACACACAGAAAAAAGAAAACACCTCTCTTGATTGTTTTTGTGCAGGAAGGTGTTTCTTTCTGCACAAAATCAGTCATACTCACAATGCAGGCATCCTTGCACCATGGTGCAAGGGTTCCTGGGTTGACGCTAGGCAGCAATTTTAGCACCATCTCAGGGGGAGAGGACAAAAATGTGCCATATCTTGTAGATAGGATGTATGTCTGCCCTTTCCCGGTGGTGCAGGGTGGCACAGCAAGACACTTGCTGCGCCGCCCTGCACCATGGGGCTTGTAAATAAACCCATTTGGATTGCAGTTGGAGCATTTTGTTCTATTATATTTATGAAATGAAAACATACAAGAGGCATTATTAAATAACAAGCACTTATTAAAATTAATATTTTAAATCAAGAAATTTAAAATGTACTGTTTAAAATTGATTGTTTGGATAGCAAAGGTAAAAACCTGATTGTTTATATTTCATTTTTAAAAATTATGAAATTGGAAATATGATGTAAAATCTGAAAGATTTCAAATATTATATTATGTTTTAATTGTTTGGAATAAACTAAATATTAAATAAACTTGACATGTTCATACTGAAAATGAGTTCTCTTTTCAGACAAATCCAGATTTTAGCCACATTCATTCCAAAAGAGATGTAAATACAAAAATATTATGAGCACACTTTATAGATGCTAAAAATCAAGACATGATTCAACAATATGAACAAAACCAAAAAAAGTTCATGGGTGGAATGTTTGGATTCATCTCAGCTAATAATACCTACTCAAGACTGCATTCCAAGGTATCATTTTTGCCAATTTTGCCACTTCACTATCCTTTAACATCAACAGTGCTTCGATATGGGATGTACAAGTGGTTCACTGACCACATAAATGTAAAAAAGGGTAGAGTTGTTAAGAGATACTCATGAGTCAAGTAAGCCAAGTTATCCAAGAGAGAGATATGTATAACTGTAAGCTAAGAATAGTTCAGGTTTAGTTTATGGTTGTATTGGTATTGCAATTTTTAAAAGTTGAATAATGTTGATAAGAGGAGGTTTTGAAAAACATTATAGATATACTGCAGCTAGGGACTTCCTTCTCACTTTGGGCTTAATTTTTAGTCAATAACATCTTGCAGTCACCCCAGAAGAGTAAACTTCAATAATCTTTGTTTTTGGATCTTTGGTGTATCATGTCAAATCCAATCAAGTGGTTCTGTAATTTCAATGCAATGCACAAGAGACTATTTTGTATCAGAAAGGTGTTCCTAATCATCACATTTTTTCATCACATTCAAGTTTGCTTTTTTTCACTGGAAGACATTTGTTCATTCTGCAAAGAAAAAACCCCAAAGAATTACTAGGCATGCCAAAGGGTCATTCCTCCAATGACATTTCCAGTAACTTCATGTCCGACATGTACCTTGATCCTGCTGAAGGGCTGCTGTATAAATATTGATTCAGAACACCTGGTAGCTTTGGCAAAGCTAATAGTTCTGGCATATAACTGAAAGTGAAAGCCATAAGTATTGTCTTTGCCAGAGGAGTGGAGAAGCAAGATGGCTGAGTAGACACATCTTGCTGGAGCTCCACGCCCCGGTAAAATCATTATACAATAATCCTGTCCACCCAATCTATAATCCAGCCTCAATCAGCAGTGAATAGACAGGAGATGCTGCCCAGAACCCGCTGGAGGGGACCGAGGGGCTACGATTGCTAGCGGCACTGCAAGGAAAAATAAAAAGAAAGCATGTGGCCGGGCCGCCGCGCTGCCGGGGAGGTGGAGGCTGGGCCTTGGGAGCACCATCGGCCGCAACGACATATGCCCTGGAGGAACTAAGCCTGCCACCACACAGGATTGCACGACCAGTGCAGGAGCCACTCAGTGATCTCACTGGTGGAAAGAGCTGTGACACATGAAGCTCAGCTGCAACCGACCAGGGGCTGGGCCAACCAGAGGCTGCCTGAAAGTGCACAGCCTTCCACCTGTGGGCCAATGTCATTGCGGCCTTGATGACAAAGACCTGGTGTTGGGCAACACTGGCAAGGAGGCGGTGGGTTACTTACAACCAGTGAAGGCCAGGTGGAGCCACCTTAGTGTGGAACACTGACACCCCCGCTGATATGTTATAGTCCTACGGCTTGGGAGCAGATTGTGAACCACCTGAGATGCAGAGCAGGTCCTGCAGGGCTACAGGAACACTGTGCACATTGTCATTGGGACCCAGGGATCAGAGGATGGGGCCCTACTGAGTGGACACGTGCATGACACTGAATGTGCTTTCTGACTTTACGGGGGCCCAAGAAGTACCTTACCTCCCCTGCCTTGAAAACTGCACATATCGACCCTGCATGGGCACAGAGGTCCCCCACAGGGACTTATTGGTCTACTGGATCGCCATCACAAGGGGAGCACCCCCCACTCATGGTATTACTCCTGCTGCAGTCCCAAGTATTATAACCACCTATCATGTGAGATTTCGTCACAAATATGACCCCTTAAATTACAAACACACTGTAAGCTTCACCCCATCTCATACGACCCAGGATTGCCAGCTTACAGCCACTGAATGCCCTACAAAAGAAACTTAGGAGCAGGACAAGCTGCTGATAGGTCTAGGATTCTAAAATTGATCACTGCCAGGGGTAACCAGCTACAGACTCAGAGATAGTAAGGGACAAGACTGTGAGGGGATCTCAAACTAATAAAATTACGCAATACACAGTGCCGGACGGGATGCTCATGGCACCCTAGCAGAGGGACTGTACTACACCAAGAAATTCAGGCAATACCTAGGCCACATCCAAAATCCTGGCAGCCATCCATGGAATGCGAGAAGTCCTTGAAACAAAAATGAACTCGATCGCTATTGAAATTAACTACATCTGCCTTGATCATTGAAAAGTAGTTGATAGGGTCACCACCACAGAGGGAGACCTTGCACGGCTCAAGATCACCGTTCAGGACTTACAAACCAGAGTGGAAGCCCTTACTTACACCACTACTCAACTTGAGACCCGTCCGGAGGACATGGAGGGCTGTCTCGAGCATAATAACCTCCGCTGCCTGGGTTTCCTGAAATGTGCAGAAGGACTCTCAGCAGAACTGTTCATCAGGGACTGGATACAAACTCCAATGCCTTCAATCTGAGTTTCCAAATTCTTTTAGCTGGAACGGGCCCACAGATTATTTGGCCCAGAACCGAGACCAGGGGCCCCACCACACACAATAATTGAGCGATTGTTCAATCATAGAGATATATACCATATCCTTCAATATGTCTGAACACATCGTCCCCTCAATATGAAGACACTGATATCCAAATGTGCTCAGACCATACCAGGAGCGACCAGGAGCTTCAGAGGAGGTTCCTGAAAGTCAAACGGAGAATGTGGAAGCGAAAAAACTCAACTATAGCTTAATCTTCCTGGAATGCTTCTGAGTGCAATACGACAGCGAGGCCCATTTTTTAAAACTCTGCAGGCAGCAACTGACTGGCTAAACTCTGTGGGCTTCAATGGTGGAGAACAATTCCATGAATGGAGAGGTCCCAAGCGTAAATGCAATAAAAAAATCCAGCAATCCACGGAAGACACCCTCTCAACAACAAGATTTCTCACAAACACAACTGACAGGCCTCATTTTTGTGGTTGAAGATGGCACATTACAATCTGAGGGGGCTCCAATCTAAACAAGGCACCCTTTTACACCATTGAGCCAACTCCCCGAGTCCTTGGAGGAGAATGCATCAATGGGATGAAATCCTACAGACACTCCAAGCCTAGCCTAGTAAAATGGGAGACAAGGGAGGGCACATTTCAGAAAAAAAAAAGTGTTATCTCCAGATCTTCATTGCGCGATCAATGTAGAATATATCCATCATGATGGACATTGACTTAATGGGTGGCATACAAAGTTGGGGTGGGGGAATCCAAGAACCCCGGCCGCCAGGACCTGCTGAGCCCTTCAGTGGGTATGTGACAAACAGGGACTGAGGGTACCAGATAGGAATTACACCAAACAACTATTGTCCCTAGTAGGTATATTTAGTCTTGGGAAAGGGAAATTGGGGTAGGGTTCACCAGTCTCATGGAGACATAGTTACAAACATGGGCAATAGGGGCCACTGCGCAAGGGATGGAGGGCGTGGGGTTGTACTCAATATTGCATTCTATTGTTGATTCTGATGACATGGATTTCCTGGGGTCCGTTCTACGAGGAGCCCAGATCTCTCCTGACACTGAGATTTTCCTGACCAGGGATTTCAATTGTGTCCTGGATGAGACCATTGACAGGTACCCCACCGGGTGGGATTATCACCCTGCACCACAACGTCACTTCGCCAAGCTCTCCAAAGCCTAAAACTTATGGATATTCGGCATCACAGATACCCCTAACAGTGCCTGTATTTGTGCCACACCATGGCCACTAACACTCACAGTACCCTGGATTACTTTTTACTACAGCCTACTGTGTACCAATGGTCCAGTACTTGGTGAGATATATATCTATGGTGCTTAAGTCCTTAACTGATTCAGCATTCCAAACTGCTGTGGATAAGTCATTGACCCAGCACTTTGACGTCAATTGGAACACTGCAAGGACCAGGGCTAATGAATAGGATGGTATGAAGATATTCATCAGAGCATTATGTATTGCCACCACAGTCTGGGTGCAATGCACATTAGAACGGGACCTGTCAAAACAAGAGATCAAACTTGAGAAGCTGGAAAGACGGCTTACCTCTGATGCTTCCATAGCCCCTTCTTGGGAAAGCAAAAACATAGGCTACTGGAATTATGGGATCAACTAGATAAATATGGAAAAAACGGGCAGGAGACTCGGTCCTATTGTCCCATATCAGTGTTAAATGTTGATGTGTGACCTTAAACATCTTAGTCATGTATTGGCAGCCCGGCTCCTCCTTTATGTGTCTCATTTGATCCATGAGAATCAGTCAGTGTTTATTCCTGGGCAAAATACCCTAAGAAACCTATCACGGCTAGCCCGTGTGATCCATGATCCCCAAGTTCAGAAGAGAAGCTATGAATTAGCTTTTCGAGACATAGAACAGGCTTTTTACATGCTGCACTGGGCATATGTATGTAGGGTCTTGGAAATAGAAGGCCTGGGCACCACCTACATTATGGTGGTCATTACAACCTCGGCGGTCTTTTAAGAAGACCGCCGAGGGACCGCCGTGCAGAAGACCGCCAGTAGTGGCGGTTTGCCGCTCGGTGTATTATGACCGTTGACTGCTCTCCGTCGTTTTTCCGATGGAGAGCCGCCAACAGCCATACCTGCGGGCGGCGGGGAAGTGGAGGTTGCTCCACCTCCACACCAACAGAACACCGCCGAGCTAATCACGTCCTGTGATTCTGCGCGGCGGTGTTCTGTTGGCGGTGTGGTGTTGGCGGAGCCGCCCCCATGGCTCCCGTCCCCTCCCGGAGTATCGACGGAACAGGTAAGTCGATCATCCGTTAGGGGAGGGGGCGGGGGATGTTGTGTGTTGTGTGGGTGCATGGGGGTGTGCGTCTGTGTATGTAGGGGGGTGTGTGAGTGCGTGTATGCTTGCGGGGGTGTTGCGTGTTTCGGAAATGTGTGCGTGAATGTGGGTGTCTGACTGTGTGTGTGGATGTTGGCATGTATGTCGGTGTGTGTGCGTGTATGTGTGTTGGTGGTGCCTGCATGCGTGTCGGGTGTGTATGTGTAAGGTAATGTCGGGGTCGGGGTGGGGAGGGGGGCCCTGCCACCTTTGGGGGGTGGCAGGGGTGGTGGGGGGTGTAGGGGAGGGAGTCGGGGTGGAGATGGGGGGTGGGGGAGACACCTATCAGTGCTAGGGAAGGAATTCCCTGGCACTGATAGTGCTTACCGCCATGGATTTCATGGCGGTTCCTACCGCTGGAAATCCATGGCGGTAAGCCAGGTCACAATACCGGCGGC
This sequence comes from Pleurodeles waltl, assembly GCF_031143425.1. NCBI lineage: Eukaryota > Metazoa > Chordata > Amphibia > Caudata > Salamandridae > Pleurodeles > Pleurodeles waltl. Next base: position 1,734,332,082 of record NC_090440.1, read on the forward strand.
GGTATTGTCACGGCCACCGGGCTGGAGACCCAGGTCTCCAGCCCTGCGGGCGGAACGGGGAAGCGGCGGATGACCATGGCGGTAACCGCCATGGTCATAATACTAAAAAAAAGACAGACAGCCTGTTGGCGGTCTTACCGCCGCTTTAACACCATCCGCCAGGGTTGTAATGACCCCCTACGTGTATTAAATTGTTATACACCTGTCCAAGAGTGAGAGTGTGACCGGGGCACTACGTGTCAGAGGTGTTTGTCCTCCACCGAGGAACCTGACATGGATGCCCCCTCTCCCCCTTAATATTCGCTGTTGCTATAAAGACACTAGCTTACAGACTCAGACACACTCTAGCAGGATAGGGCATAAAAGTAGAACCCACCAAACATATAATTTCCCATTTTTGTGGACAACACGTTGATATATCTCAGGACCCCAGACATTTTGGTCCCAATACTACTGGATGTGATGCAAGAACACTGTGAATTCTCAGGACTGAGGGTTAACATACAGAAATGGGTCCTATATCCCTTGGGTGACCTGGTAGGCCAACAGTCAGAAGGTCACACACTGGAAGGCTGATGAAGTTAAATACTTGGGCCTCCATATTACCCACGATTAACACCAATTCTATAACCTCAACCTAGGGTCAGTAATAGCGAAACTAAAGCCCTCTATACAATTTGGAACACACTGCATTTATCATTAATAGGCACAATAGCACTACTTAAAATGGTGGTGTTACCACGTTGCCCTTACACCATGCAAAGTTCCTATTATGATATCCCACGGTCAGTTTTCAGGATTTGGATAGGCTTGTGGTATACCTACTCTGGCGGGGTAAATGCTGTAGGGTCAGTATATCTACACTTCAAAGAGAATGGGAAAAGGATGGCTTGGAGGTGCCTGACCTTGAGCTGTACTATCTGGCCACCCAATTGCAGCATACATTACACTGGCTAGATGGGGAGCCTAACTGGGAAAGACAACTGCTCGAGGGATCACACGTGACCCACCAATTGGAGGAACTCCTAATGAAAGGCAATAGAATAGCTAACACATTCCCCCTTATAATCTGGCTAATGGGTAGAATATGAGAAAGAATGGTTCAGAGAGTCATTAGGAGAGTGCCCTGTGCCCAAGACATGGATATTTGGATACTTTCCCCCTTTGCACAGATGAAACAGGTAATGTCAATAACTAGGTGACAAGAAGGTGGAAGCCTCACATCATCCGATCTCTACCACAATGGCAGATTTATAGCATACCAACAAGCACAAGACTTGTTCAATCTAGGTGCAGGACATTTTCTACACTTTGCCAAAATTGCAGTTTTAGCCAGAGAACTGTTGCCTACATTCCGTGATGCACCCATGCCAACTCAAACACTAAGCACATAGCTCGAAATGGGCAGGGGTGCAGGCTTATAACTCATTTGTACCTAGCGTTGCACTCAGATAGACGATTATGACCTCTACCAGTGGAAGAGAGGTGGCATGCGCATATGCTATATATCCCTCCCGAGATTATACATGCCCCAAATGCAGGATGGATGAAGCTGATTTTATCCATTTGTCATTGAACTGCCCAACAATGCAGAACTTCTGGAATGAGATAGTCACCCACTTGAATTTGGAAACTGAAAAATGTCTATCAGGTCTACTTCCACAAAACCCCACCAGAAAGCTAAGTATGTGCTACACAATATTGGGCCTTGTGGTCGCAAAATGCCATATTGCTATACATTGGTGTAGCCCCAGTGCCCCGAAAGAGACATACATGGGAGACAGATATGGCAGAGGAGATACACTTACAAAAGACTAGGAGGGACAACAAGGCACAAGAAGCCCTGATGGCCTGGGCGGTGATGACTAGGAGTCTGCTCACATATGCTGGCTCACAACCTAACGCATGCATGTCTCAAGAGCGGGAAGCATTTTACCAACTACACGGGTAGAGGAACGGGGAGAGGGAATGGGGGGGGGTTGTCTTTTTATTATCCACTGCACAACCACGATACCAGATGGAACAAGCATTTGCAATACAATGGGTCTCGCGTTTGCTCGTGTTAGAGCTGATAGCGTTGTAAACTCCTAACCCGACTTTTCACTGGTAATGAAACCTATTGGCAAAAGTGCATTTATGTATGTAACCCAAAAAAGTGCAATTAGCTGTGTAACAGGGCCGATATTATGTAAATCGCTCGACTTCTGCCAAGCCAGATCGCGCTGAGAAAATAGAGAAAAAGTAGCCCACGAGCTTTCTGTACTTGGTCGATGCGCTCAAGGAGGGCTATCCACCGGAAAAGGCATGACATGTGCATGCCTTCCACTAATGAAATCAAGCACATTCTAACAGGCAAGCCCACGAGCCAATGACAGACACTGACGTGGCGTGGACAGGGCTCCGAGCCCTTTTTAATTACTAAAGCATCTCGCTTAGCGAAACGCATGCGCAAGGGCATGTGACGCAGGCTCGACCCTAAAAATGAGTGAGGGCAACTTTATTTAGTACTGACGTTAACGATGATAGACCCGACATGGAAGGTCAAGGGGTGGATAGGGGTTTGCATGAGGGGTTTTAAATGTTGTTTTACAGTTCAAATGATTACAATGTAAACTGTTCGTCCTATCTAACATGACTCGGATATTACTCCTCTATGTAACGGAAAATATAGGAATTATATCAGACTCTTTTACCTGCGAAGATAAAGTTTAATACATAAAAAAATTAAAAAGAAAAGTATTGTCTTTGCCAAGCTTGTTTATTTGGAGTAAGTAGCTGTTTGCAGGTGGGGTAATAGGTAGGGGTAACAAATGATGTGAGGTGGTATCAGGATATTAAAACCAATAATTTGCCTAGCAGTATTAACATTTTTAAAGAATAATTAAAGATGAACATTACATTGCAGCATGGAAATGATAGATAAGAACCTGAACGTGCTTTTCTGTTTTTTACCTCTGCAAAAATTCCCAGTAGTACATTTGGAAAACTGCAATGCATGCAGGTTTCAAGAAGTACTGCTTGGAATGTCTTGTGACGTCTCAAGGGCTCCTATTCCATCCCCCTTCTCAAATTGGAAGGGGAGTTCCTTCAACTCCTGGCTCAAATCAATCTTCAAGAAGTTCCAAAGTGGGGAGAAGTTGGACTTAAGTTTGTGAATGCCCACATGCGTACTTGTTTGAGGGCGCTACCAAACTTCAAAGCAGACCACGTTTTGGAATGTCCACTCGCCACTCCTTAAGAGGGATTTGCTTCTGCATATCTTTCTGCATTTGTGACAGAGAAACCCACAATAATACATTTATTTATGTCTGCCAGGAATGCCTTTATGAATTCCTGATAGGCGTAACTGGGGGGTGTTCAGCTATAAACGTGCGTTTGATGGCAAAAATACTTGTGTGAAAAAGGACATATCAAGCTAAATGATTAACAATTTTGAATTGAAATTATACCTTCTTGCCAAATAGATAAATAATAGAAAGGGCATTCTTTTTGACAAAAACTAAGATAGCCTTATTAATAGTACAAAACTATGTTCAGTGTGGTAATGAATGAGCCATGAATAAAACGTCTGGGTTTTAATTAGCATTCTCTGACATGTATAGCTCATTACTGATTGTGCCAAATACCAGGTAGAACTCTTGCCACTGAATACAGCCAATCGGAATTGTAATCCCATTTCAGTCCAATGTTAGGTACTGCATTAAGAAAATATAGTGCTACTAAGCTTCGATTTGCCGACATGTTCATGGCAAACGCAGATCTAATTGACGATTGGTGATAAGCACTTTTGATATAATTAGGATTTAAATCTTGCTTGTTAACTATTTAACTTCTACACTAAAATCTCTTTCACCCTCAACACGGATATTTTAGAATTTTTTAAATGTTCAATTATGATATTATTATTTTAAATTATCCTTATTTATTGAATTATCAGTAAAGTGCAAAATGCAGTTCTATTTTTCAAAGACTTTGTCTGAGGAGAACCCGACCCTTCCCAAATCCTGACTTGTGAAAGTTGGCCTTCACTCGCTCTTTGAAATTTGGAGTGGGATTTACCCCCCAGCACTTTCAAGAGTAACCAACCACCACGCTCCGTAACTCCTCTGAACAGGGACACACGATCACAGATATTTTTCATCAGAGTTGATCTGGTGGCTTACATGTACTTGTAAGTTTCAACCAGAATTTCAAGTGCAATACACAAATTAATGCTTTTCAGATTTCTAATTCTCAGAAACAGCAATGGTAGAATTGAAAAGGCTTTTAGCACTCTTGAATTTTACTGTCACCAAATCTAATTGCATGACACATCAGTGGCTGTTCATGGTTGGGATCACAAGCAACATTTAGTGGAAAACAATTAATATTCATGTGCGAGACGTTCATCAAGCATGATGGAAACAACTTTAACGCTTTCTCATCATGTAGATGCTTCTAAATGTACTTCAGACACTGTCAGAATCAAATACCTTATCTGGAATTAATGAGAAAGCAACACAGCTAATATTAAAGTGGTTGAAGACGAAGAATTCAAGAAAATATTTTCTCTGTGGATAAATATATCTAGATAAAAATAGAACTGCAAATGAAGAAACATACACATGTTGCATTTCAGTATCTGGTAAATGTTACTTATGATAACCTGTCACTGTAACACTTCAGGAATTCCTTGCGAATTCCTAAAAAGGAGATGTGCTCCAAATGCAGGAGAATCCCTAATTGTAGCAAATTTCTATAGGGAACGTCTGTGGAGAATCTTTAGTTGCTTCTCCTGGATGGGAGAGATTCGCCTGGATTCTAAATCCTGATAAAACACGTGACCAAACATTACATGATTCTGGTCAATCCACTTTACCTCATGTGCCCCAGGCTGTAATGAAGTGTAATCTGTAAATTTCTGTAAACCATGTAAACAAATATTCTGTGTGCTGATTTCCCACCCTCTCATATTGATTTCTATTATGGTTTCAGTCATATTCAAGACGTAAAAAAACTGTTTCAAGAAATTAACCTTCTTTCGCCTTTTCATACGGCCATAAGCATTTTCTCTGTAAGGCACTCCTTTGTTCTCCCATGTTGAGTACCCATACCACAAATAACCAAAATGAAAGAAAAAGGCTTTCACATTAGTCAGTTTGGTAAGCAATCACGTTTGCTAGATTACAATTAAAATTGTTATTATTAATTGGCACCTTTTATCATTGATTGTGGCATTCCTTAATTAGCTCGTAACAAATGCTTCTCAACAGAGGAAGCACTTTGGGCCTGATTACAACTTTGGAGGAGGTGTTAATCCGTCCCTAATGTGACGGATATACGACCAGCTGTATTACGAGTTCCATAGGATATAATGGACTTGTAATACGGCTGGTGGTATATCCGCCACATTTGGGACGGATTAACACCTTCCTCCAAAGTTGTAATCAGGCCCTTTGTCTTGAAATCAGGACACTCCCTCTGCCAAAAGGCTCAGCGTCTTCCTCACAGCTGCCAGTTAGTGTCACCAAGTGTATACCAGGATCCTTGCCTCTACCTCCTTCCTGTGGCTAATCAACTATCTTGCTCCTAATTCTTATGTGTCAGTGTGACATGACCGGGTTTAGAGAAAGACCGCTGTGGGAGCACGATCGTTTTCTTTAGTCTAATGTGCTTAACCGGCACTCTTCGAATGAAACCCCAGTGATTTCCTGTATCCCCAGAAGGAGAAGATGGCTCGTTCACACCTATATAGTGGGTCATCTCAGTAATTGTTATGATTACGATTGCAGATGCCCACTAGATAAAGGGAATTTGTAAAATCCGCAAGGTAGCAGTAATGAAATGCCCAAGTTTTCTGTATTGCTAGTACGAGTTTACGCACGCAGGAAAAGTAATCCTTAAGATTACTAATGTCCACCACTCTTTGGGAATGCACAGGTTACTCCCGTTCTCTGATGGAATCCAGGGAAAAGGCAGCTCTGACATGGTGTCTGCCAGCTCTGGGTTCCACCAAGCCACAGTGTTTACACAATTATGTTGATCTTCACCCGACTATTCTGAAGCCACAGTGGGTCCCTTCAATTGAGGGGAAAAGAAACAGAGGTAAAATAACACAATAGGCTAAAAGAATAGACTTGACATCAGATTTAAAAAAATACTTGATTCTCTGTTTTTGGAACACATTACCGGGGAAAGGGTAATCAACAAGAGCAACAGGAATATATATAATGCAACCGTGAACTACCCCATTCAGCGGTTTATTTGAAGGTGCTATTGACAGTGACCTATAACCAATTCAGTGGATGAATGGAGGTTTGAGACTGGGTAGTACAGACGGGAAATTGAACTTTGGGATGGCTGACAACCAGCGCCATTTTCACCAGACGTCCTATGTGGGGGGTTTTCAGCAGAAGGAAGACGATCCCTGTGTTATGACAGGATGCAGTAAATTGTGATGCTTGCTGGTCCTTTTTTAAAATAAATGAGTATTTTCAAGTTTTTCGAGTTTGAAAATTCACGCAACCACAATCTGTTGAATGGGATGTCAAATAAATAATAACTTCATACTTATTAAATACTCATTATGATATTACGAGGGCAGACATTAACGATTAAATATATTCCGGACTCATCATACATTTTTATAATTGACAAATCCAATGATACAGAGCTCACCAAAGCTTCTTTTCCCCATCTTACGAGCAACTTTCCCCTCACAAAATATAATGCATGTTCGTGATGAAAGGCAGTAAGTATCGACATCTCCACTGATAAAATGTTGGTGGATCTGGGTCGAGCCAGCTCGGTGCTATGCACCTCGGTGTGACAACTAATACCACAAGTATCAAAGTAGGAAGTTTGCGTATATTTTATTACAAGACCGGAGGCTCATATTATGCAGTCTTTTCTTGCTTTATTAACAACAGCAGCCAAGCAAGAACTACAGTTCCCAGAAACAAAGAACCACAAAATGACATCATAGTGCAGTAACCAATGGGATATCACAATGCACTACTAATATCTTAACTGCGAGCAACAAGTCCTCTTTTCTTGCTGCTCGCAGTCAAGATAAGTACCTGCATTATTTATTCGATAAGTTCTTAGCCTTTTTAACCGCTACGATAAGGTTTAAGCTTGTTGACTTCATGCGCTGTTATTCTGAGTGCACGCGCGTCTTTTTTCCTTCTTTCACAGCGCGTCTCTCAACGGCCGTTTTCGGCCGTTGAGGACGCGCGCTCGCGCGTTTCACATTTCCACAGATTCTTCACATTCTCCTGCCGCCATACCTCGTCGGTAGTCGCTCGGTTTTGGGGCTGCATTTGAGCACAATTGGCTCGGTTTCCTCCCGTTTTTTCTTCTCCGTCGAAGCTCTACCCACTTCGGTTCAGCCTGCTTCGTTTCTACTGAAACGCCTCCTTTTGCTTATACCGCCCCTTTAGCCTCTCCTCCCTTGTTTTCTTCAGAGGTTAACCCCTGTGTGCCCAGTGCTTTAGTTATTTGCTTATTTTTTTGACTAGTGCTTTTGCATTATGGCTGGGGAGGAGGATTCCCAAGTGTTTCAGGAGAGTTTGAAGTCCTTCATAAGGGACTCTGTTCAACAAGCAGTTTCTGTTTCCATGTCTGAGGTTACAAAAAAATTTTGAAGCCTCGGTTTCAAAGATGATGTCTTCTTCCAAGTTGCCTCTTAATAAGAGCAGGAAACGTGCGGCCACTCTCCCAATGTCGTCTAAAGGCGTTTCCTCTGGTCCTTCCACCCGAGAGGTCTATAAATCGGGTTCCCCTCCTTCCCCTTTGTATGTTTCACAGTTACGAGACACGGATGACGATGATAATGTTTCCAGCCATGATGGCGATATGGACGGATCAGGAGATCCATTTACTTATGGGCCTCTGGAGAAAAGGCGTAGAATTTCTCCTTCTGACGGTGGTGACGTTCACCCAGTGTCTCATGATTTGGTAGACCAGGCTGGTGAGCCCTTATTTGATCCCTCCTTCATGGTCCATCCAAATTCAAAGGAGTGGTATCCATCAGATCATGTGGCGGATTATGTTTCCTTCTTTTTGCGTCATCCTCTGGATAAAACCGCTCGTAATAAACTTAAGTCAGAATGTCCTCGTCCCTCTCTTCCGGATAATATTACAGCAACTCCGGTAATTGATCCTAACATGCTGATGTTTTTCTCAAAATTCGGCAAGGATCCCAAGAAGGGCGTGGATAGAGCCTGGTCAGGTTGCCAGGACAAGCTTCTTGATTTGGTGGGTCCTCTCACCAGAATTTTTGATTTGGCGGAAGAAGCAAAAATGGATAATAACCCCATTGATCCGGAGGTCCTTTCAAGCTGGGCGCAACGCGCTATTTGCATGCTGGGGAACGCTAACACTCAACTTTCTATTGAAAGGAGGAAGAGTCTACTTTTAAAGATCGATCCCAAATTAACTTCTCTGGCCTCTAAAGATGAGGGTCCTTTGGCCAAAGGCCTGTTATTTGGAGACTCTTTTATTAAAGATTTGGGTAAATATGTGTCCACCTTTGCCTCACTGGATAAGGCCCAGCTCTCGATGAAGAAAATTTTTTCGTCTCGGGTTTTTGCCAGGGCCGGCAGAGGCAGGAGTCGCTTTGCCGGCCGTTCCATCAGGAATCAATATTCCAACAGAGACTCCTTCAACCAGCAATCACAGCTTGAATCCTACTCAGGATACAAACCGAAATTCTATCCCCGTCGCTCAAGAGGCTACCGTTCCAGAGGTTACTCCAACAGGGGAGACCAAACCTCCGGTAAGTATTTCCGCTTCTGGCCTTCCTCCCGTAGGAGGCAGATTAGCTCTGTGTCTCGACTCATGGCGTTCTCTCACCTCAGATCCGTGGGTGATTCAATCTGTTCAAGGGTACCTGTTGGAATTCTATCAGATGCCAGTTCAAGGTTACGTCCCTATACCCCTAGTCTTTTCCCAAGAGCAAAACGAGCTTCTGCGCGTCGAAATCCAATCTCTCCTGGCCAAGTGCGCAATAGAGCCTGTTCAGTTCGATTCTTCGGGCTTCCTCAGCACCATCTTTTTAGTTCAGAAGAAAAATCACAAATTTCGACTAGTGTTGAATCTCAAGGCTTTCAACAACTTCATAATCTATCGTCACTTCAAGATGGAGACTATTCTCCATCTCAGGGACATTCTGCTTCATCGAGATTGGCTAGTCAGACTGGATCTGCAAGACGCCTATCTCACAGTCCCTATCCATCATTCGCACAGGAAGTTTCTTCAATTCCAATGGCAGGACTCTTTCTACCACTTTCGAGTTCTTCCCTTCGGCCTTTCTTCCGCTCCATGGTGTTTCACCAAGATTCTCAAACCCGTCGCAGCCTTTCTCCGGTCTCACGGGGTGCGTTTAATTCTTTATTTGGACGACTTCCTTTTGATGGCACAGGACAAGAATCTACGTCTAGATCATCTTCAACTGTGTCTAAACCTGCTTCGCGGTCTAGGTTTTCTCATCAACGTGCAAAAGTCGGTTTTAATTCCGACTCAAACACTGGAGTTTCTCGGTTTTCAAATAGATACTACTCTATCGGTGTTGCAGCTCCCGCAACACAAGGTATCATTGATCAAGAAGGAGATTCGTCACTCCCTTTCCCTTCCGCAGATCTCTCTCAGAAATCTGGCACGCCTAGTAGGTCTGTTAGCTTCTTCCATTCAGGCAATCTTCCCAGGTCCTTTACATTATCGAGCCCTACAACGGCTCAAGATACGTCATCTTCACAAAGGTCTCGCTTATTCGGATCCCTTGGTCTTAGATGCCGAATCCAAAGAAGAGCTTCAGTGGTGGCTAACGCATCTAGATGCCTGGAACGGCAGAACTATCTTCTCTGCCGCCCCAGACCTTGTATTAGAATCCGATGCAAGTCGGACGGGTTGGGGCGCGAGATGTGGTCAGTTCTCGACTGGGGGCGCATGGTCTCTGAAGGAGTCCTTCTTGCACATCAACAGTTTAGAGATGCTTGCAGGTTCCTTTGCCATCCGCACTTTTGCAAAAAACAGGGTAAGTTGCACCATCCTTCTCAGGATGGACAATTTGTCCGCGGTCAGATACATCAATCACCTAGGAGGTACCAGGTCCAAGATACTCTCCTCTCTAGCAAAACATCTTTGGGAATATTGTCTGCCTCGTCGAATTTCAGTCAAGGCGGTGTTCTTGCCAGGCAAATTCAATACAGTAGCGGACTGGTATTCCAGACACCTTCACGATTCCAGCGATTGGCAATTGCACCCTTCAGTGTTCAGTCACCTTTCTTCTATCTTTGGAGAAATGTCCATAGATCTGTTTGCTTCTCGCCTCAATTCTCACCTTCCTTTCTATTTCAGTTGGAGGCCAGATCCGCAAGCCCTGGCTACAGATGCCTTTCTTCAGATTTGGCCGTCTTCCCTTCTATATGCATTTCCCCCTTTCCTTCTCATTCCCAGGGTCCTCGCTCAAGTGCGCAGGCAACGGTCTATTCTGGTGATTGTAACTCCTTTCTGGCAAACCCAACCGTGGTATCCGACTCTATTAGAGTTGGCGATCGCTCCGCCTATTTGGCTGCCTCAATTCCCCGATCTCCTCTTGAACCCCCAGGGCCAACAACATCAATTGATCCTCGACGGGTCCCTGTTCCTCATAGCTTGGAAGGTTTCGGGTCGTCCTGGAGAGCCTCAGGAATTTCGGAGGACGCTGTTAAATTTATCCAGCAGGCCAGAGCCCCTGGAACTTCCAGGGCCTACAAGTCAGCTTGGTCCCTTTGGCACAGCTGGTGTCTGGACAGGGATTCAGATCCCTTTTCAGCGAGTGTAGTACTAATTATAAATTTTTTGGCTTCTCTGGCCTCTCAAGGTAAGGCTTATCACACTATTAATTTGTATAGATCTGCCATTTCTGCGGAGCATCAAAGAATTGATGGTAGGCCAGTTGGAGAGCATCCCCTTGTCTGCCAGTTGTTAAAGGGAGTAAGATATGTTAATACACCGTCTCCTAAATATAATGTCATGTGGGATGTTACTCTGGTGTTGCATTTTCTTACCTCGTGGCCTGATAATGAGTTATTATCTCTCAAACAGCTTTCGGCCAAGTTAACCATGCTTTTATGTTTGGTTTCTATCAAACGGGTCTCAGACGTTAGAGCATTAGAGGTTACTTCCTTTTTCTTTTCTCCCCTAGGTGTTTCGTTTCAGATCAAAAGACGTACGAAAACCAATTTGTCTAGTATCAATTATCCATTTTTTCCTTCTCAACCCAAGATATGCGTTGGAAATTGTTTAAAAACTTATGTAACCCGTACTGCAGATTTGAGATCGTCCTCCTCATCCCAGCTACTTATTTCCTTTCAGAAACCTCACCTTCCTGTGTCTTCCCCTACCCTGGCTCGCTGGGTTAAATGGGTTATGTCCCTTGCTGGCATCGATATTAGTGCCTTTGGTGCCCATTCGGCCAGAGGGGCTATGGCCTCTCGCGCCTTTTGGGCAGGTTCCTCTTTACAGGATATTCTCAAGTCTGCAGACTGGTCGAATGAAAATACGTTTAGAACTTTTTATTGTAAGCCGATTTCTCATGTCTCAGATTCTGTGATTGCAATGCTTTGAACATGCATAATATGAGCCTCCGGTCTTGTAATAAAATTGAGATTTTCCTAGCCTTGGTGTCTGAAAGGCTAGATTTTATTAAAGACACGGAGGCGAGTATTATCCCACCACGATTTAACCCGCCCTGTTTCTCTCTTCCAGTGCCAACTCCCTCTTCCAATGTTGGCTCAACTTGATGCACACCAACGTCTCTTACAGAGCTTGGACTTGTTCGGCATCGACTATTCCTTCCAGTCGGCCTTCGGTCTCCGTCATCTTCAAGATTGCTGCATGGACTTTATGACTTTGGTTTTTATGTTCTACGTAATTGTTTTGGTTACTTCTCCTCTGTAGTTCGCGTCAAGAAAAGAGGACTTGTTGCTCGCAGTTAAGATATTAGTAGTGCATTGTGATATCCCATTGGTTACTGCACTATGATGTCATTTTGTGGTTCTTTGTTTCTGGGAACTGTAGTTCTTGCTTGGCTGCTGTTGTTAATAAAGCAAGAAAAGACTGCATAATACTCACCTCCGTGTCTTTAATAAAATCTAGCCTTTCAGACACCAAGGCTAGGAAAATCTCAATTGTTGCCAGTATTGTCAACACCAAACATTATTAGTTGTGGGGAGCTAACAATTTGTGTGTTTGATTATATGGCAAAAAAAACAATTACCCCAAAAATGTTGCAGTTTTGGGAAGTCAGCAACTATATGCATTATGTCAGCCCCAGACATTAAACACTACAGGCAGAAATCATTGGCTCTGTGGCCACATGTAAAAAATTCTCTCAGAGTTATGTTATGTAGATTTGTAGAGTGCACTATCACTAGGGAAGATATTCTACTGTTGAGAAGGTGTGAATCTATCAAAACCTAGGGACTAGTAACCTAGTCCCTAGGTTTGGGTGAAAAAGATAGCTTTATACGACAACGACCTTGTAGTATATACGGCGGATCTATCATCAGCTCTTCCCACATTGTTGGCTTTAGCAGAGGACTTTGGCAGAGTGTCCAGTTACCACGTGAATCCCGCGAAAACAGAGATTATGGCATGGAATCAGAAGAAGGGAGAACAAGTACAAACGAGGAGGTAAATGAGATACTTAAGGACTTTGTTCACACAGGAAATTGAGCTGCTGGTAACAAGGAACCTAAAGCTTTTATTAGACGAGTGCTGCAAGTCACTAAAGAGATAGGCGTACCTCCCCCTGACAATTGTTGGTAGGGTGAATTTGATTAAGATGATGATCTTGCCTAAATTGAATTTTCTGTATACCTCTATCCCACTTTCAATCCATACGGACTACTTAGGGAAACTCAACCAGGCCATAGTCTCATTTATTTAGGCATCAAAAGGGCCCAGGATGTCCTGGAAAAAATTGAGAAGAAGGAGAGAAAAGGGGGAGGGGGGGCTGGCACTCCCAGATTTAAAATATTATGCCTGAACATTTCAATTGATTACTAAAAAAATGCTCTCCTCAGCCCCTGACTCTCCTGCAATTGGCGATATATTTAAAGCTATGGTTGTCACTATTAAAGGGGCCTCTAAGGGATTTCTTTACAAATTCTGAGACCCAACATTTTTCAAAACATGAAATTGAAGACCTTACGTGACCTCGCAGCCAGTTGGTACCAGTTGAGACGAGCAGCTGGTGTTAGTTATTACAGTCAATATGCCCCCATTTGGGATTCACCAGGCACCCCAGAGTGCTTAAAGGATGTTTTAGCATTACCTATTAAGAAGGCTGGCATTTCGGTTTGGGGTGACCTGTTCAGAAAAGGAGCTTTAATCTCTCGCGAAAAACTAGAATTTTGAATTTTTAAATACTCCCAATTAAAAGGTTAGTCGCTGAAGGCCCGAGTGACTCCCGGGGCGGTAGATTTCTTGGAGGATATTGTGCTATCTGAAGGTCTCGGGTTGGTATCGGGGAATTTTGGAAGGTTTGGATGGCAAATTTGCAGTGACTGGCATCCTCTGGGGGAATGTTATGCCCCAAGATCAGTGACGATATGGTGGGAGACTTCCATGAGTACTTTGTTTAAGATAGTTTAAGCCTGCGTCTCTACAGAAGAATCATCTCTTCGCTGTACATAGAGCCTACCTGTCTCCAGAAAGACTTTGCAAAGGAAAGAAAAGCGAAGTGCTAAAATGTCCTAAATGCAATCTAGAGGGTGCATCTAATACGCATATGTTTCTAGAATGTCCGGAGATGCTCTCCCTCTGGGAGGAATTGTGTAGATCTCTTTCAAGTACGTTGGGGAGAGAAATTAGTGCAGGCTTACATCTGATTATATTTGAGCATTTGCAGGAACAAGACTAGCAGGGAAGAAATGGAGGGAAAGGCAACAGAAATCTGATTTTCTATTCTATTTTAGTGGTCAGAAGAGAAATATGTTGAAAGTGGATGATGAAAGCTCCCCTCCCTTATTTGGACTGGCTCCACACTTTGTTGTATATTGCAAGAATGGATTTGGAGGTGGGTGGTTTAAATAAGTGGAAGAAGGAAATGTGGAACCCTCAGGTAAAATGGAGAAGAGATCAAGAGAGTTGGTAAATGGCCAATAGGACTTAAGATCAGGTGTTCATGGTCCAATGATTATACTCTCTGCTCCCTGCTCTTTAGCTGTGGTGGTATGGGTGTCCACTCACCATGGGACAGCTAGAGAGAGAAAAAGGGGGCTCTATGGCATGGGTCAGCTCCACATGTGAGAGGGTGCAATGTAAGAAAATGGAGTTGATTTAGGAGTTTGAGGTGTATGAGGACAAAAACATTAAACAAAACAAAAAAAACCCTAGGGTCTAGTGGAACTGCTAAAAAAGCCAGGTCTTCAGATTCTTGTAGAGTTCAAAAAGTGGGAAGGAGGCCCTAATTTTAGCAGCAGGTCATTCCACACTTATGAGGCAATGTGGGAGAAGGACTGACCACCAGATCTGGTTTTCTGTACATGTAGGATGTGTACAAGCAGGAGTCCAGGCTGGCAGAGATGTATAGAAGGTTTGTGAAAGAAGATGCAGAACTGAGGTATGCTGGGCCAGTGGTATGTAGTGCCTTGAAAGTGAAGTGAGGAGTTTGAAGTAAGCTTGTTTGTGGGTAGGAGCCAGTAGAGCTCCTTCAAGTGTGGTGTGAAGTGATTACCCTTTCTGGTGAGTTTTTGTTGATCCCAGCATAGAGGGTGTTCCCGTAGTCCAGCTTACTCGTATGTGGGACAGTTTCCAGGTTTTCTGGGTGCTGATTGGGATCCATTTGAAAGTGTTTTTCAGCATCTTCAGGATATGGGCCATGAGGTGATGATGGCATTGACTTGGGTGGTCATGAAGAGTTTGCTAACAGTGACAATCCGGTGGTTCTTGGCATGGGTCGTGGGGGAGAATGTTGGTCCGAGCTTTGTTGGCTGCCAGATAGAGTTCCACAGTGAAGTGCCATTTCAGAAGAGCACAATTTCGGTTTTCTCTGTGTCAACTTCAAAGAAATGGTCTTTATCTAGTCGGCCATTTCAATCATGCTGGCTTTGAACCTGATTTAGTGTACTGGGTATCTTTTCCATGAGGGACAGAATGGGTTCCATGTCATCCATGTAGGAGAGGATGTTGATGTAGTGAGAGCAGATGATGCTGGGCAGAGGGGTCATTTATGTGTTGAAGAGGGTTGGACTCAGGGAGAATCCATATGGAACTCCACAGACGAGGTTGCAGGAGTTCAAGTTGTATGGTGCCAGGCTGACTGACTAGGTCCTTCGAGTCGGAAAGGAACAATCCATTGGAGTATGTGTCCTTGGATTCCAATGCTGTGGAGGTATTGGATGAGGATGGGATCAGAGACTATGTCAAATGCTTCAGAAGGCTCCAGGATGGGAAGGATTTTCGTGTCAGGAGTCATGCAGAAGTTATCCATGGTGGCAATGAGGGCAAGTTCTGTGCTGTGGTTGGTTCATAAACCAGACTGAGTGGTATTGTGGAGTTGGTTGTTGTCAAGGTATTCAGTGAGGCATCTGTTGATGATTTTCTGTAAGACCTTGCACGGGAATGGTAGCAGGGAGATTGGTCTGTAACTGGTGAGTATTTAAGGGTCTGTGGAGAGGTTCTTCAGCAATGGAAGGACAGTTGAGTGTTTCCAAGCATCTGGGAAGGTTGCAAATGAGGTAGAGGCATGAAAAATGAGTGTAAGCATGTTGATGGTGTGTGCAGTCCACTGGAGTAGGCCTAGTGTGGGCAGGGGCCCGACGGGGCCCGTGAGTGTATAGACATTGTTGCGGGCCATGTGGGTAGCACTGGTTCTATGGATAAGATTGGGAAGTGTTTGGCAAGGTCTGTCGGGTCCAGTTATGGTTTGAAGTTTCTGTAAATGGCAGTGATTTTGTAGCTGAAGGATTAAGAGAGATTGTTGCAGACTTTCTGTGAGGGATAGATCGCATTCAAGGCAGTACCTGAGGAAGTGAAATCCTTCACAGTGGCAAGTGTTTCATTGCTGCTGTTGGTTCTGGCATCAATGCAGTCTGACAGAGCAGCACATTTGGTAGTTTGTATTAATTGGTGGTAGGGTCTCAGGATAGACTTGAATGTGCTCCTGTCTACATTGTCTTGACTTATTCTCCATTTGTGCTCCAGTTGTTTGCAATGGCATTTTATCAATCTGAGTTCCTCCATGTACCAACTAGCCTGGGGTCTAGATTGTGTTGAATTCCTGTTTGAGGGGAACCAGGGAGTTGATGCAGGAGGTGATCCAATTGTTGAAATTCTTGATGGCTTTGAGAAGATCGTTGCTGTGTTTGCATTGATGGGTGCTGAGAGCCATGTTCCAGCCCTTCTCAGTGATGCAGTTACAGTTTTGATGAGCTGGTCCAGTGATGGTGCATATGCATTAGACTGGAAGGTGGATACTGAACTTGACATGGGTGTGGTCTTTCCAGGAGACTGGTGGGGGCTTGCCAATTTGATTGTTCACAATGGTTGTGAAAATAAGGTTCAGGAGGTATCCAGCACTGTGGGTAGGTCCTTTTATTCATTGGCTGAGGTCCAGGATTCCAAAGTCTTTGTGCAGCGCTTTTGAGCTGGGACTAGTGTGGCCTTCCAGGTGCACATTCAGGTTTCTGAGTAGGATGTAATTGCTAGCATCAAGGGAGAGTGGTGCAAAGAAGTCTGTAAAGGTGTTGTCAAACTTGGTGTGTGATCTTCGTGGTATGTGGATGATTGCCACTTCAGGTGAAGTTAGCTGTTATGTAGAGACTGAACAAAAGTGGATCCATGTGTCCATGTTGGAGGAAGATGTGACTGTGGATGTGATGCAGCTGATGGCATTCTTGTAGATGATGTTGATTCCACCTCTGGGATTGTGAATTCTGTCTTGTCTTCTGATCTTTAGCCAGGGGAGATGGCTGTGGTGATGTCAGGTGCTGATGTGGGGTTTAGCTAGGTTTCTGTGCAGAAAAGTAGGTAGGTATTTGTAATGCTGCAGGTCCCAGATCTCTGCGGCATGTTTGCTGAATGAGCGTGTTTTAAGGAGCATGCATGCAAGTGGGAAGTGTTTTGTGGGTGAATGTAGAACTGTGTGAGAGAGAGTAGGGTGTTGGGTGATGTCAGTGTGGGAGCTGTGAGTTTTAGGTGTAGGTAAGTGCTTGAAAACCTGCAGGAAGCTCAGTAGAACACTACCTCAGTGTTGTGTGGTCTGGCAAGGCAGCATGTGGAACAGCTAATAGGGTTGAGGGTTGGGAGGGTCATAGCAGTGAGATGAGAGAGGACCATAGATGTTGGCATTAGTTGCTGTCAAGACACAGATGGGTGCAGACAGTTTCATCTCTGGCGCATGACCGCCATTAAGTAGGTCCTGGAAGGAGGGGGAGTGATATCACTTCCTGTGCAATGGATGATGGGAAATTCCATTATGTCACTTTTTGTGCAGATGGATATTGAGAAATGGACATTTGATTAAAATTTGGCATATGTAGGTGACATTGCCATCGTGACAACATCGCCAAATAAAGTAATCACAGCTATAATATTTGAGGCAAGCAAATTGGGTCTGAAATCAGGGTATCTATTGAATACAAGTAAATTACAGATATTGACCAACAGTTACACTAAACTACATCCTCAGAAAGTTCAGAAAACACTATACATGGATGTAAACCTGACAATGGACATTGATCAGATAATAACGCTCAACTATGAGCCACTATTATATAACATTAAAATTGATTTGAAAAGATGGAATAATTTACACGTCACCTCAATAGAGCACTGTAATATCATCCACATGGTGGTCTCACCAAAGTTGTTTTATCAATTTTTTGCGCTCCCTCTTAACCTGCACATGTATTAAAGAAATTGTTTGCAACGTACCAGTTTCTTATAGGAGTTCAGAAGAGTGTGAAGAGCTATAACATATCTTGGGCTTTCCTTCAATACCTCTATTGGCTTGGCTTATCCTAATTTTAAGTACTATTTATTTCGGCTACAATACATCATGCGAGGTTTCTAATTATGGGTCATGCCCCTGGCAATCAGAGGGCAAATACTCAACATTTAGTTTATGAACTTAGCCTTGATAGGATTGCAAATGGATTTTAACCCATTGAATGCGGGCGTCGGCCACTGGCCGACGCCCACACACCCTCCCTGGTGCGGGTCACGACCAGTGGCCGACACCAGGAAGGGTATCAATAAATCCTCGGGTGCGTCGCACCGGAGGATTTATTATTTTTTTTAAACCCCCCCCGGGAGACACGGAAGCTTCCGTGTCTCCCCCCGCCCCCCCACCCGCCCCTTTGTGACGTCAGCGCGCCTCGCGGCGCGCTGACGTTGCAAAGGTGTTTTTCCCATCAAAGCAGGAAGCAGCCTTGCGGCCGCTTCCTGCTTTGATGGGGAAAACGGCCTTTCCCACGTTCGGGAAGGCCTCGTAAGAAAGGGGAGTGTCTCCCCTTTCTTACGAGGCCTTCCTGAAAGTGTTTCCTGGCCCCCGATCGCAGCTCCCCTTTCTTACGAGGCCTTCCTGAAAGTGTTTCCTGGCCCCCGGTCACAGCTGCGATCGGGGGGCCAGGAAACACTTTGAAAAGGCCTCGTAAGAAAGGGGAGAGTCTCCCCTTTCTTACGAGGCCTTCTCAAAGTGTTTCTTGGCCACCGATCGCAGCACAGCTGCGATCGGGGGCCAGGAAACACCACTAGACGCCAGGGATTTCACTTTGGGGGGGCGTCCCCCTCGGAAAACGGGCCGCCCCCCCCCCGGGGGCATAATTAATTTTAAAAAAAAAGGTAGGTGC
Organism: Pleurodeles waltl; assembly: GCF_031143425.1. Lineage (NCBI taxonomy): Eukaryota > Metazoa > Chordata > Amphibia > Caudata > Salamandridae > Pleurodeles > Pleurodeles waltl. The sequence goes on from NC_090440.1 coordinate 1,734,350,903, forward strand.
CCCCCGGGGGGGTGGGGGGGGGGGGTGTCGCGATCGCGCCCCTCCCCCCAGGGGATTGTTTAAAAAAAAAAAAATTAAACATTTTTTTTTAAAAAATGACAGGGGGTCGCCCGTGGGCAGGGTGACCCCCTGTGGGGGCAATTTGTTTTTTAGATGTTGTAGGGTTTCCCTGGGGGCCATTTTGGCCCCCAAGGAAACCATACAACAACAAAAAAAAATAGATCTATATATAGATCTATATTTATATATCTATGTAGATAGATATATCTATGTACATGGATATATCTATAGATATATCTATGTACATAGATATATATATATATATATAGAGGTAGATCTATATATACCAAAGAGATTTATAAAGTGTGCTACTCACCTGTGAGGGTCTCAAGGCGCTTGGGGGGGGCTGGGGGAGGGAAAGGGGCTGGGAGGTTCACTGTTCGAAAAGCCAGGTTTTGAGGCCCTTCCTGAAAAGAAGTAGGTTTTGGGTCTTGCGAAGGTGGGTTGTGAGGGCGTTCCAGGTTTTGGGTGCAAGGTAGGAGAAGGATCTGCCCCCGGTGGTGGTGTGTTTGATGCGGGGGACAGAGGCGAGAGAGAGGTCAGCTGAGCGGACGTTTCGTGTGGGGGTGTGGAAGGTGACTCTCGTTGAGGTAGGCAGGGCCTGTGTTGTGGAGTGATTTGTGTGCGAGGATGAGGATCTTGAAGGTGATCCTTTTGTCAATGGGGAGCCAGTGGAGGGATTTGAGGTGTGGAGAGATGTGTTCGTGTCGGCGGAGGTCGAGGATGAGTCGTGCTGCTGAGTTCTAGATGCGTGTAGTTTGCGCTTGAGTTTTAGAGTGGTGCCGGCGCAGAGGGCGTTTCCATAATCAAGCCTGCTGCTGATGTGTTCGTGAGTGACGGTTTTTCTGGTCTCTGTAGGGATCCATTTGAATGTTTTTCAGTATACGGAGTGTGTTGAAGCATGAGGAGGTGAGAGCGTTGATTTGTTGGGTCATCGAGAGGGAGGAGTCTAGGATGATGCTGAGGTTGCGTGCGTGTTTGGCGGGGGTGGGTGCAGGGCCTAGCGTGGTGGGCCACCATGAGGGGTCCCAGGTGTTTTTGTGTGGGCCAAAGAGGATTATTTCGGTTTTGCTTGAGTTGAGTTTCAGGTGATTGGCTGTCATATATATATCACTTTTGTCAATATGTGTGTGGTTTCCCTGGGGGGAAAAGGGTCCGACTTGTCTAGTGGCAGTTTTAGTGCCATAAAGAAGCGCAGAAGGTTTATATGCCTACTGCAAAGAGCAAATCTGTATTTTATGTAAATAGCTGAGTACATTAGCAAAATCTATGGAGAGATGAAGGGCACTTTTGCTGGGTGGTAATGAGGGAATCCGAGGAGGAGGGAGTGGGAGCACCAATAATGATTCTTGGACTGGGCGCAGGAGGTGGTAAAGACTGTGACGAATGGTATGTGACAAGGTGTTTTTTGAGTGTCTTGAAAGTACGTGCTGATTGAGGGAAGAAGCGCAGGTAAGGTGGCCTCTACTGTTGCACGTATCTCACACACCATCGATTTTGTGACTGTCTACGTAGGCTAGTGTTTTAGAGCAACAGTTTAGCCAATAGCAGAGATGGCATCTTGATGGATGACTGCTGCCTGCACTCGGGTTATAGAGGACCGCTCTGACATAGGATCAGAGACTGAGACATCAGATACTGAGACAGCATCTGAGGGATAGGACAATGGCGCAGACTCTGGGAGTGATTTTTCAGTCAGAGGAGTCCCATTCGATAACTCCTCTTCCAGTACATTATGAGGGAGGTGATGAGGACAGTCCTGCTGTCCCTTCGCAAGCTGTTTGTGCAACTGGGTAATAGTGGGTTAGGCCAACCCAGAGAGCAGGTGAATGCGGCGGCAAGCAGAGAGAGAGTGCTCTCTTGGGAGCTCCCCAATTTAGTTCAGCCCCAAATTCCACCACCCAAATCATATTGTGGAGACATCAAAATTATCCATGGCAAAACAAACTGGTTTTGTAAGGCAGGCACCTGTGTTTTTGGTCCTGGATTCGGCGGCCATATAGAGAAACACACTAAACCCAAACATTTCTGGAAACTAGACATTCGGGGGAGTCCACAGAGGTGTGACTTGTGTGGCTTCCCCAAAGTTTTCTTACCCAGAATACCCTGCAAAGCTGAAATGTTGAAAAAAAACTCAATTTTTCTCGCATTTCTGTCACACAAACTACAGGAATATGCTGGGATCCACAATATTCCTACCACCCAGTGACTCCTCACCTGTCCTGATAAAAACACTACCCCACTTGAGTGCCTACACCTAGTGTCTGTGTCAGGAATGGATCACCCCAGGGTCAACAGCTGCCAACATTGACCGTTGTGTGATCTATTCCTGTCGCAGGAACCAGGCCTAACCACACAAGTGAGGTATCATTTTTATCGGGAGGCTTGGGGGAACGCTGGGTGGAAGGAAATTTGTGGCTCCTCTCAGATTCCAGAACTTTCTGTCACCGAAATGTGAGGAAAACTTGTTTTTTTAGCCACTTTTTGAGGTTTGCAAAGGATTCTGGCTAACAGAACCTGGTCCGAGCCCCGCAAGTCACCCCTCCTTGGATTCCCCTAGGTCTCTAGTTTTCAGAAATGCACAGGTTTGGTAGGTTTCCCTAGGTGCCGGCTGAGCTAGAGGCCAAAATCTACAGGTAGGCACTTTGCAAAAAACAGCTCTGTTTTCTGTGATGTGTCCACGTTGTGTTTTGGGGCATTTCCTGTCGCGGGCGCTAGGCCTACCCACACAAGTGAGGTATAATTTTTATCGGGAGACTTGGGGGGACGCTGGGTGGAAGGAAATTTGAGGCTCCTCTCAGATTCCAGAACTTTCTGTCACCGAAATGTGAGGAAAACTTGTTTTTTTAGCCACTTTTTGAGGTTTGCAAAGGATTCTGGGTAACAGAACCTGGTCAGAGCCCCGCGAGTCACCCCATCTTGGATTCCCCTAGGTCTCTAGTTTTAAAAAATGTACAGGTTTGGTAGGTTTCCCTAGGTGCCGGCTGAGCTAGAGGCCAAAATCTACAGGTAGGCACTTTGCAAAAAACAGCTCTGTTTTCTGTGATGTGTCCACGTTGTGTTTTGGGGCATTTCCTGTCGCGGGCGCTAGGCCTACCCACACAAGTGAGGTATCATTTTTATCGGGAGACTTGGGGGGACGCTGGGTGGAAGGAAATTTGAGGCTCCTCTCCGATTCCAGAACTTTCTGTCACCAAAATGTGAGGAAAACTTGTTTTTTTAGCCACTTTTTGAGGTTTGCAAAGGATTCTGGGTAACAGAACCTGGTCAGAGCCCCGCGAGTCACCCCATCTTGGATTCCCCTAGGTCTCTAGTTTTAAAAAATGTACAGGTTTGGTAGGTTTCCCTAGGTGCCGGCTGAGCTAGAGGCCAAAATCTACAGGTAGGCACTTTGCAAAAAACAGCTCTGTTTTCTGTGATGTGTCCACGTTGTGTTTTGGGGCATTTCCTGTCGCGGGCGCTAGGCCTACCCACACAAGTGAGATATCATTTTTATCGGGAGACTTGGGGGGACGCTGGGTAGAAGGAAATTTGAGGCTCCTCTCCGATTCCAGAACTTTCTGTCACCGAAATGTGAGAAAAACTTGTTTTTTTAGCCACTTTTTGAGGTTTGCAAAGGATTCTGGGTAACAGAACCTGGTCAAAGCCCCGCGAGTCACCCCATCTTGGATTCCCCTAGGTCTCTAGTTTTCAAAAATGTACAGGTTTGGTAGGTTTCCCTATGTGCCGGCTGAGCTAGAGGCCATAATCTACAGGTAGGCACTTTGCAAAAAAACAGCTCTGTATTTTGTGAAAAAATGGGATGTGTCCACGTTGTGTTTTGGGGCATTTCCTGTCGCGGGCGCTAGGCCTACCCACACAAGTGAGGTATCATTTTTATCGGGAGACTTGGGGGAACATAGAATAGCAAAACAAGTGTTATTGCCCCTTATCTTTCTCTACATTTTTTCCTTCCAAATATAAGAGAGTGTGTAAAAAAGACGTCTATTTGAGAAATGCCCTGCAATTCACATGCTAGTATGGGCACCTCGGAATTCAAAGATGTGCAAATAACCACTGCTCCTCAAAACCTTATCTTGATCCCATTTTGGAAATGCAAAGGTTTTCTTGATACCTCTTTTTCACTTCTCATATTTCAGCAAATGAATTGCTGTATACCCAGTATAGAATGAAAACCAACTGCAGGGTGCACCTCATTTATTGGCTCTGGGTACCTAGGGTTCTTGATGAACCTATAAGCCCTTTATATCCCCGCAACCAGAAGAGTCCAGCAGACAAAACGGTATATTGCTTTAAGAAATCTGACATCGCAGGAAAAAGTTACAGAGTAAAACATAAAGAAAAATGGCTGTTGTTTTCAGCTCAATTTCAATATTTTTTTATTTCAGCTGTTATTTTCTGTAGGAAAACCTTGTAGGATCTACACAAATGACCCCTTGCTGAATTCAGAATTTTGTCTAGTTTTCAGAAATGTTTAGCTTTCCGGGATCCAGCATTGGTTTCACACCCATTCCTGTCACTAACTGGAAGGAGGTTGAAAGCACCAAAAATAGTAAAAATGGGGTATGTCCCAGTAAAATGCCAAATTTGTGTTGGAAAATGTGGTTTTCCGATTCAAGTCTGCCCGTTCCTGAAAGGTGGGAAGATAGTGATTTCAGCACCAGAAACCCTTTGTTGATGGCATTTTCAGGGAAAAAACCACAAGCCTTCTTCGGCGGCCCTTTTTTCCCATTTTTTTTGAAAAAACTAAATTTTCACTGTATTTTGGCTATTTTCTTGGTCTCCTCCAGGGGAAACCACAAACTCTGGGTACCATTAGAATCCCTAGGATGTTGGAAAAAAAGGACGCAAATTTGGCGTGGTTAGCTTATGTGGACAAAAAGTTATGAAGCCCTAAGCGCGAACTACCCCAAATAGCAAAAAAAGGGCTCAGCACTGCGGGGGGAAAAGGCCCAGCAGCTAAGAGGTTAATCAATTTTTCAGAACAAAATGATTTCAAGTAAGCTCAGTTTAATGTAGTTTGAACTTCTATTAAGATGTGGAAAATATGGTCCATGGCATTTAACATCACCATAATCTGTGCTTATAGACTTGAATATAGACTTGAATGTCTTGCAATGAATCCTGTGCAGTCTACTGCAATACCAAATGGTTAGGCTCAACCTGTAAAGAAGAATTTCTGGCTACGAAACAATTTTGCTACTCATTGTATGCTAACTTTGTCAGTGTTGGAACAGAAATATCTCCTGCAAGATATACGTTGTTGCTCCCCTGCCATCAGTGCACAAGTGCATGTGAATCTGGTATCCTGACTTTTATTTTGGTCCTGGTGTCACACTAGTCTAGCATTAGCATTTATGCAGGGGCCTAGGCCTGTCATTGACTATGCAAGGTTCAGAAACTGTGCTGTGACCTAGAGGGATGCACCAGAAGTACCTTTATAGCAGACTTGATGTGTTACATGTAAAAAGGTGGTGGCAGCATGCCAATTTGTGATTTTTAGTTGGACCAGATCTTTTTCATCTGTGTGAAAGTGTGGCCTATTAACCTCTCTTGTGCAAAGTTCTATTTGTTATGGTGTACCTCATGCTAACATCACATATATATAGTGAATGTATGTTCAAGTATAGTGAGACCACAATGCGCGTGTGATAGTAGGACATTGTGTGATGGGTGTGTGAGTCTGAATATTGAAGCCAGTGGAATCTATTTTGGATAGCAATAATAGTTTAGCATAGCACAATATTGAGGAAGCGCTTCCATGGACAGTGGAAGTGCATTGCAGATATCCCATTGGCTGGAAAATGGAAATTTGGACACTGAAGTGGGGAGGATGGAGACATGGTTGCCTTTAGAAAATACATGACAACTGTGTTAACAAGGGGTTGTTGATTAGTTAGGTCCTCTGGAGTACTGCCTGTTGTTTAGGGTGAGAGATTTCTAGGCTACACTTGTCTTTTTGTTTGTCCTTGATTACTGCTTTAAAAGAAAGTCAGGTGTATAGATCTCACACTTCATTGTGCCCATGTGTTGGGGCTCCTGCTTGGAGACAACCCCAGCTGTACATGCTGTGAGAAGCATCACTTTATACCAAGGCTGTGTATGGAGAGCAGCCTGAGAAGGACACTTTCAAAAGAACTACCCCCAAACCGATTGAGAAGTTTGAAATACTAAATCCATATCCTCATCTGGAATTGGGTATAAAACTAATAGACTTTGTTAGACCTGTCAGCTCTTGGCGTGCTTTCCCCTCGTTTTTGGCTTTGACCTCCTGTTTTTTTATCCTGCTGAGGTTCATTTTTGCTGGCTTTAGGACTCTGGGCACATACCACTGTTGACCAGTGCTTAAGTGCAAGTGCTCTCTGTCTAACTTGGATTGGTGATTGGTTTATCTATGATTGCAACATTTGTTCTACTAGTAAGTCCCTAGTCACATGCACTAAGTGTACCCAGGGCATGTAAATCTACTAGTGGGCCTGCAGCACTGGTTGTGCCACCCACACAGTAGCCCTGTAAACATATCGCAAATGTGCCACTATAGCGTTCATGTGTGTTTTTTACTGCCAGTTCAACCTGGCAAGTGCGCACACTTGCAAGGCCCAAACCTTCTCTTTATCTACATGTAAGTCACCCCTAAGGTAGGCCCAAGGACAGCCCCGTGGGCAGGGTGCCATGAATTTAAAAGGTAGGACATGTACTGGTGTGTTTATATGTCCTGGTAGTGAAATACTGCTAAATTTGTTTTTCACTATTGCAAGGCCTATCTCTTCTTTAGGGTAACATGGGGATTGCCTTGAAATATGTTTTAAGTGTAATTTCCTATTGGGAGAAGACAGAGATGTAGAGTTTGGGGTCTCTGAACTCACAATTTAAAAATACATATTTTGGTGAAGTTGGTTTCTAAATTGTAAGTTTGAAAATTCCACTTTTAGAAAGACGGTATTTTCCTGCTTAACCATTATGTGTCTCTGCCCTCACTGTGGAATACACATCTAGGTCAGGATGACAGTCGAGCTGTTTGTGAATTAATTCTAGACACTCATAGAAAGGGAGCTGAGGTGTGTCCTGCATATCCTGAGGGGTCTTCCTGAGCTAGAGTGGTGGGAGGAGCTGACACATGCCACTGAATAGGGCTGTGCCTGTCCTTACACAAAGCAGTCCTCAACCCCCCGGAGTGTGTCTGGGGCAGGGCAGTAAAGGCGGGGTCTTGTGCACTACAAATACTTTCCTTTGAAGTTTGCCTACTCCAAAGGCAGAAATGAGTATAAGTATTGGACCTCTGAGACCACAACTTTAGAACACTTCTGGACCGATGACATTCTGCCAGGGAGAAGAGCTAAATGGCATAAGAAGGACTGACATTCTGCCTGCTGCTTTGTTGTGCTGGCCTGCTGCTTCTGTCCTGGAGTGAAAGGAGTGGACTTTGCTTTCTACATCCTGCTTTCCAAGGTTCTCCAAGGGCTTGAACTAAGCTTGCCTCCTGCTAGTAAGTCTCAGGGACATCAAAGACTTCATCTGCCAGTGCTTGGACTCTTCTGCTGAAAGTCCTTACTTGCAAAGTGGTACCGGCTCCAGTCCCTAGGCCCTTGGAATTGTTTGCTGGTGACCTGAAGAAGAAAATCTATGCACTGATGCATTGCGGTAGAGAAATCGATGCAGCACCAGTCCCGTGGCTGAAAAATCGACGCAGCGCCTGGCTCGCGGATGCAAAATCAGCGACATGCCTTTTTCACCCCAGCTCCATTAACACAGCGCATCTGGATTTTCCATGCATCATCCCTGGGACATCAATTTCTTGTCGACTCCAAACCACAGTAAGGAATCAAAGCTGCGTGTCGGCAAATCAAAACATCACCTTTACTGCAAGGAAAGAATTGACGCATAACCTCTCCTGCCAGTAAGGAACATCTAATCTCATGCCAGGAAAGAATTGATGTTTCACCTCCCCTGCGCTGTAAGGAAATGATGAATTGCTTTGCTTTTTGATGCCTCATCTCCCCTGCAGTCCACTTCATCTTTGTGTTGGACGCATCCCAGGTACTTTGTGCTAAAAAGATGCAACCATTGATACCTATAGATTAAGACTCATTGAAACCTTTAAAAAGTGATATCTTTACTTCTGTATGTTGGATTTATGTCGTTTAGGCCTTGTTTTACTGAGATAAATGTTGGCTATTTCTCTAAACTGGTGTGGAGTACTTTTGTGGTGTTTTCATTGTGTTACTGTGTGTCTCTGTGTGTAGGGGGTGTTTGTGTATTTGTGTGTACAAATACTTTACACATTGCCTCTGAGGTAAGCCTGACTGCTCGTCCCAAGCTACCAAGGGGGTGAGCAGGGGTTATCTTAGCTGTGTGGCTCCCTTACCCTTGACAGGGTGCAAACTATTGCCATATACTGTAGAGATCCAATTTTTAACACACTTTGTGGACTCAAGTTCTTCATTACAAGGGCCACTGGAATTATGCAATTGTGCAGCTGAGACATTTTTTGCATTATTATAGATTTACTGCATTTGCTACATAATCTATCATCTGCTGCACAAGTAGCAGCTTCTAACAAAAAAAATGTTTCTAGCTGAAACAGTTCAAAAGCTACTAAAAATTAAGCAACACGCAATACCGCGCAGCGGACGGCCCTGTGCAAAGGTTGAGTGGTAACCTTCCTGTTGCTTACTGCTGCATTGGGGTGTTACATTGGTTCTAAAGAGATGCAACAAATGCCCTAACAGTGTAAAAGTGACAAAATAATGAAGTATTACTACAGCAAAATGTGTCGTCTTATACCACATAATTTGCCTTTTCTTGCTGCATAATTTTGACCTCCTGTGCTGCATAATTCCCATGGCCCTGTTCATGATAAAGGAAGGGAGTTCAACACGCATTACTGGAAGAGCTGTTGTGTAACAAAGGATGGGGTCTGCCTACCAGTAAATCATACAATGGTGAAGGGAGAATACTTGAATTCTGCATTTTCTGCTGCAGGAGCTAAAGAGCTGCCTAGTGCCCAGAAGCTTGGCAGCATGCTGAAAGAAGGGATTAGTGTGCCTGGCCCTGTCAAAGAGGAGAAGCCGAATGGGTGGAGCACCCAGAGAAAGCAGATGGTTAAAGAGAGAGGCCTAAAGTGACGGCACATCTTGAGTGGATATCGTTGATCTCTGTGCAGTTGACTAAGAACTCACCCGAAGACTCTCCTCAACTAGGCTAGGCAATATCCATTGACCAATGCTGCAGAGAACTGTGCTGCCCTTCTGCACTTCACCAGTGACTGCTTGATTGGCCTTAGAGGCTGCTAATACACATTACTGTTAATGCCAGAATGCCAGATTGCCCTAAAAGGCCGCTACTTTAGCTCACCATTGTGCGCCTGACCTTCCTAGGGCATTGTAATTGCACCTTGGTGTTGGATGCTTGAACAGCCGGAGAGGCTGCACCTGCGCCTCACCACTGAAGGCCTGATCAGCTTGGGAGGCGGCACTGCTACCCCATCAAAATGCAACACTCAGGGCAGACAAACCACCTCTGTGCATGAAGCAACACCTGGACCTGTGCTACTTTCCACAATCACCTCTCACGCCCTTAGCGCGGACTGTGCCCAACCCACCACCCGACCTCCTTGACCTGTCCCATAGGTAATGTGAGGCTCTCTGTAACCGGAGCCACTGAACTAAGCATTCTTAAAGACAAGACAAGCCCAGATTTCAGACTTGCTATCAGAATAAAACCAATGTTAAAATTAAGTGACCCTGTATTCAAAAAGACCCCGTATTCATCATTGGGTGATGCAGCATTTATTTATTTGTTGTGTAATTAAAGGATTTGCCTTTTACAAAAAGCCAAGCACTGAGTGGGGTATTTAAGTTATTGTGTCTGTTGGTTGATTGTTGAGTTCAGAACTCTCGACCTTCATACTTCATCCCTGAGAAGCTTTAAGCTGGTCGTCCTCACTACCCTGAGGTTCAAGTGATAAAATGGTTGTACTTGACCCAGTTTGCAAAAGCATAGTAATACAATCCAGTAAACAACCTAATCCATGACAATTGAGGCCGTTTGCTCTATGACTTCCCAAAAATGATGTGAGAGCTGCAACACTGAAATGGTAAATTAAATAGTCTGTCAAACATTGGTACCTCTGTTAGTAGGTTTTCTGGAAAAGGGCACTAAAGGCCAGCCATATTCACAGGATCACATCTGTTCCACTTGCTTCAGTTTAGAATGGGCAAGATAACAGCAAGTTGGGGAAGTGGAAAAATGAAGACTAATAGACAGAAGAACGATTAGGGTATTGAGAAATAGGATAAGTTAACACATCTTTGGCTTCGTTGGATAAGATTAGCGCCTTTTCAGTCAGTTGGTGGACAGTCATGCTTCTGCGGTTAGAGAAAACATGCAACAGAAACCCTGGGAGAGCTCTTATCTCTGGGACCACGAGATAGAGGAGGCCCAAAAAACGACAGGCAGGGAGCGTTTCGAAACACAGTCTTGTTACCCTAGGGGAAAACTGAGAGATGAGACGGTATGCCGCCCTGAATAGTTGAAGGCATTCCATAAAGCTATAATTACACACAGGAACGGCATTCTCCTGACAGTCTTTGCAGCCTCACATCTCCGGATACCTGCATTTCAGTAGCATGAGAGCCTAGGGCCCCCAACGCTACACTCCCTACGGTGCTGGGAGCCTTCTCTTTCACATGAGCGCTAGCTGCTTTATTCGTCAGCTTTGTCTCGAAGAAGCATCTTCGCCGTCTGTGAGGCCAAAATCACTTTCTCGTGTCGTCTGACATTGCGCCCAACGGATGTCACCTTTTCATAACATGTAAATATTGGCACGTGTTCTTCCACTTATTATACGAATGACAGCATAATGCCACCTGCACAGAAGTAACCAGGTCCGTCTTTGCAGGAGGGTTGACGATGATTACTTTAAAATAATCATGCTATCAACCAGCATCAATGACAGTTTTCATGGGTAAACTGCAGCACCGAATGAATTGAGTCAATTCTGTCCTAGTCAACTATTCCATTTGAAAAACAAACTGTACTGCTGAGCACCCGTTTCCCCGTTTCTCGTAGCCCTGAATGTAAAAATGGTATGTAGAAAATATGTATTACATCTTAACACTTCTGATCAACGGTGGTTAAAGTTCGTATTCGCAAATGGAGTCGTGTGGGAGTGTCAGAATATGGGTGGACATGCAGCTCTGACTAGGAAATTTACTATTAATACACGCATTGCAGCGCAGAAGCCAAAGTTGATGCATTGGGTTGTGTATAAGGGAAAGAGCATGTCAGCCCCATTTCTTTGTAGACATGGCCTTGCTGCTCTATTCCCGAGCGTTGGGACAAGTAATAGAGAAGTATTTTATTTTTTATAATTACCAACACAAAGAAAAAATGTAACATTCGCAAACAGCTCCACAATTACCCTTTAGGTCAAGAGTATAGTATTTCCTTGGTTCCCTGTCCTTGCTTTAGCAAAAGTGGTTAGTCCCCATTCAGCATTGAATACATCCAGGTTATGACCCACTAACAGTTCAAGTCTTAAGAGTCCACTATGACTCTATTTTTCAAATCAACAGTGTTTTAGCACCACAGACTGGCCCAAAATCGGTTCTTTTTGCAAATGTAGTTCCTGAGTGCACCCTTTCTACCGGTGCTGGAGAGGCAGCAATCAAGTCAGTTGAGTTAACTGCACACCGCCCCAAGTGGGTTGCACTCAGTAGCCAGCGAGTCTTCACTTGTGTCACTCCTCTGCTGCAACCACAGATACTCAACGGCACCTCTTCCCTGGGTAAGTCTCTGTTCCCCCAGCAACAGGTGGCCTATAATATGTAGCTGCTGGTGCAAATCCTTCATTCCAGGCAGGCGCGCAGATACACAGCAGTCTCACTCATCTGGGCTACGACTCCAACTACGTCACATGACTTGCTGGTTCCAGTGACCCCTTCCCTTCCCCGGCATATAAGGGTCATTGAATTCTCACAGTACACAAGCTCGGGCCAAATCAGCACAGTGAAGTGCTTGATGACAGCCCATCCTGTCATATGGGGTTGTGGGCCACTGTTGCACCTGGGTGTCAGACCTCACCACACAAAATTCTTCTTACAGCGGCCCCCTCCTGACACATGGGGTTGCTGCTCTTCCACTACACACAGGATATGGCTCAATGTGAACAATGATGCATACCGCTCAAATCATGGCAGCCCTCCTCTGTCATATGAAGGTCATTGACTTCGATCTGCACACAGGCAATGACCCAATCGGTGCAGCAAGTGTCTCCCACATCAAAGAGTGAGTCCACTGGATGGACCTCCTCACCAGACCTTGCTCCCTCAAACATTCTTCACTTCCTCACAGGGCACACTAGTCTTGACAAGCACTGAGGTGCTGGTGCTCCATGCTCCAGGGAGCTCCAGAAGGATGTCCCTTCACCCAGCAGGGAGGCTAGCAGGCTTTGAGACAAAGGGGCAGCTTTAAGGAAAATGGCACTCCACTGAGTGCAGCGCCACTTTCACTTCATCCCTTAGCACCGTCCTACCACCACAATGTGTGCACCGTATTTAAAATACAGCCCTCCATGGCGCTGGGTTGGGGGCAATAGAGTCATTTCTCATGATGCTATTGATGTAAAATATTGGCGCTATTCAGGAAAAGTACATAGGGCCCCATTCTAAAGAATGAAAGACCCTTTTAACTCCTCCTCTTGAGCAGGCGTTAAAAGTTCCATTAAAAATGCTGTAAAAAATGGCACAATGAAATCTCATAGATGTCCTTAGGCCATTTTTCCATCTCCCATAACGGGGAAACGCGACCTTTGCATACATTCCACCTGGTGATAGGAAAATGTAGTGCAAAGGGTTGCAGAGTGGTGCTATGCATGCATTGCACTACCCTGTAAATACGGCGCAGGGATTTTGGCCTCTTTGGGCCACATTAACATAATAAATTATGACGTTAAAGTGGTGCAAGGTGAAGCCAGGACATTATAAATATACCCCCAAGTTTGGGTCACAGGCAGAAGTCTTGCTGAGCTAACTCTCCTCACAGAGCCCATCTGGCTGCTCGGCAGATGACAATTTTTTGGTTCTCAAAGTCTCCTTCTTATAATTCATTTTCAGACACCAAAGGTGATTTAGAGTCTGAGGGTCTCATTATGAGTCTGACAGTCTTTTCTGAAGACTGCCTAGGTGGCGGCCGCCAAAATACCAATCTCGATCACTTATTACAAGCCACATAGTGAAGACCACCCAAAAACCGCCAGGCTGACAGAGGGCAGGAGAGAGGCAGTCCCACCACCAGCACCTCCACGCCGACAACAAACCGTCCACATATCACGAACCACAAAGCAGCACAGTGGTCATTGCACGGCAGTAAACCATTGGCGGTGCGAACCGCTGCGGCCAAAAACACACCTCAGCCTGAACACCACACCACATTGGACAGTACGAATACCCTACACCTGAGACACATACACACAATAGACAAACCCACACACAAAACTATAAAACACAGCCCCATACAACCGACAACCCTTTGCAACTACAACCACAGACAGACACAGCGAGGACCCACAAACGGACAAATTAGCACTGATACACCATAGGCATATATACACCTCACACTCAGCACACACCATACAATTGCACCATAAACACTATACACACATCACAACTGCACACAAACACCATAACACACCAACACACAATACTAAGCATCCCGCACACCCCATCAAGCACCAAACACACCACCCTTGCGCACAACACCACCCCCAACCACATCACAACCACCATGTCGCCTCAAAAGCACTCACGATTCACAGACGAAGAGTTGCGGGTCATGGTGGATGAAATCGTCACGGTAGAGCCACAACTGTTGAGAGCATAGGTCCAGCACACATCCATAGCCAGGAAATTTGAGTTATGGTGGAGGACCATTTACAGGGTAAACTAAGTGGGCAACCATCCATGCACAAGGGAGGACATCAGGAAGAGGTAGAACGACCTTGAGGGAAAGGTGTATTCCATGACATCGAGATACCAAATTGCCATCAACAGGGTGTATTCCATGACATCGAGACACCAAATTGCCATAAACAAGACTGGCATTGGGCCCCTACCTCCTTCCCCAGAGATCACATTGTGGGAGGAGAAGGTCTTGCTTATCCTGCATCCGGAGGGCCTGACTGGAATAACTGGAGAACAGGACTCTGGTAAGTCACTAGCACGCCCCTAGCACCAATGACTCCTGTCAGCATGCACCCCCACCACCCTTTCACTCCCCAATTCTCCCCATCTCACACTTACTCCCCCCCCAAATCACCTAATGCCCCTCCCCAGCATGGAACACCACCCACTGCCTCTATCCCTACACAATGCCTCCCTAGTGCATGGCAAGCACTCACAATGGCAAGCACTACAACTCCCACAATGCATTACTCCCTACACATGAAAAGCTGCTATTCCCACTTCACAGTGGAACCCATGCACATAAGACCTTTGCACCAGCTACACCAGCTGGATGCTTCAACTGCATACCACTACATGGCAATGACAGCAATGCTATCTCCTCTCCACAATCCTCAGTGGAATATGGAACCAATGTCACAATCCACAAACAATGTCTGCAGTGCTGCATCTGTCATTGCCATCACTGGGAAGCAAGTCAAGCCACTGAATGCATCTGACGATCATATGAACAAGTACACCACCTCAATGTAACTCACTCCCTCTCCATCCACAGGTACCCCTGCCACTGCCACCCTGCAGAGGATGCCAGAGACAGCCAGCCCACCCCAGGATGAAATGAGGACTACTACTCTGAATGTCTGGACATTGACAATGTATCTGGCCCAACTGGGAAAACTGGTCAGTCTACCACCACCAGCCTCACCCTACCCACATTTGAGCTCCCCACCTCTGTGACAACAACAGCACAGCCAACCCCTTATCCCCATTCCTGTGTCCTAAGGACCGGTCAATCAGCAGTGTGCCCCACAGTACGACCAGAGTCTATCCCTCACACCTAAGATGATGAAGGTCCTGGTGTAAATGGGAGTGGGCACACCGTGCCAGGGGCACACGCAGAGGGGGCCACAGGAAGTGGGAGGGCATCTGTGGGCCCATGGATGGGGCCCCCAAGGGGAACGACTGGCCAGGAGGCCATTTCCCAAGTCCCTGAAGCCTACCAGCAATCCCAGGATAAGATGGGCCAGATACTCTCCACCTTGCATGAGAACCAGAGGCTGCAGAGGGAATACCACCAGGAGGCCAAGCAGCAGTGGCAGACCCTCAATGCCACCATGGCCACCATTGCAGGATTGCTCAAAGATCTAACAACCATCCAGCGTGCATCCTCCACCCACCTGCAGGCCCCTTCCACTAGTCACATACCAACTGAGTCATCCACTTTTGCCTCACCTAGTGGAATGGAGGCCCTGCCATAGGACTCACAGTCCACTAGCACCTCTCCCTCTTTAGCTGAGGAACCCCCATGCAAACAAGGTTGTCCATCCAGTCATCCTGCAGGACCTGATGCCAAGACCAAAACCACTGCCTGGAAGTAACCCTCTACTGAACATTCTCCCTTGTTTTCCACTGAGTGATCCTGTTGACTGCCCACTGTCATGTCTCCATTTTCCCAGGGCCTTTGGATACTGGACCTGTACTACCTGCACCTGGGCCAACTGCTCTGATGAATTCATCCACCATGACCCCACTCTTCACCCACTGCAATTGTGAAACAAAATAAACATAATTCACCACAACAACTGCTTATGTGTCTTTATTGTGACAAGTAAGGCTATCAGTAGTACAGTATGTCATTTCAGTGAACTCATTGATCTGCAAATGTCTGTAGGATGGACAGAAGGGGGTGAGCAATGTACAGCCAATTTGATGGTAGAGCTGCAGGATTCTGTAATCCTGTGTCAAGTGAGCCACCAGTCTAGGAAGGTACCTGAGTAGCATGACATAAGCGAGCTGCAAATATAGCAATACAGGGACAACCATCACGATAGGAGTCAATGTTGCAGACTCAGCACACATGCAGGACATTGTCGTACTCCCCAGTGCGAACTGGCAAGTGGAATGTCAACAGTCATTACCATAACAGATCCAAATGTGCAAACCATGCATTCCCAATGCTTGATCCCTCACAGCTGATAGTACTCAACTAAAGCCAAGGTCCCCTGTCAGTACAGTATAAGTTATGTACCATATCCATCCATTATGTACAGTGAGGATAAGTTGATAAACTGATACCACTACATTGGTTGGCAATGCTTTTGACACTGCATTACTGGGAACATACAACATGGCCAATGATTTGCAGATGTGATGCTAGACAACAGCATGGAAAAATAGCTCTGACAATTGAACAGTAATACCTCCCCTGATGGCACACACTAAGAGGATCAATGTCACAAGGCAGACAGGAGTACAGTACACATACAATACAGTACACACATACCTGATTTTCATTGGAAGTATTGGTGGATCAACTCTGTTCTAGAGTCAGCTGCATCCTCTTCATCTGCCTCCTTATCACTATCTCTGTCACCATCATCAGCCACTGGTCCAGCTGCCACTTGCTCAACATCAAGTAATGGATTGTGATGTCTCAAGGCCAGATTGTGTAGCATGCAGCAGGCAACAATGATCTGGCAGACCTTTGGTGGTCTGTAGAGCAGAGCACCTCAAAGGACCTGTAGACACCAGAATCTGGCCTTCAGTAGTCCAATGGTCCTCTCAATGACACACCTTGTGCTGTTGTGGGCCTCTTTGAAAAGGTTTTTACCATCTGTTGTTGGGTGTCTCACTGGTGTCAGCAGCCATGGAAGGTTAGGATAGCCAGAGTCACCTGTGTGCACAAAGGTTGGACCTATCACTATACCGGTAGGGACACAGGTTAGATTGTGATGAGAGGTGACATTTTTTCCATTAGCACACATATTGGATGCATACCAATGTGCTAGGCCCTCTCACTCTGTAGTTGTGCCATCCTGTGTGGGACATTGCTGTTCCTCAAAATTTAGGAGTCATACACAGATCCAGGAAACTTGGCTGTCACTTGGGAGATATACTGCTCAGCGAGATACCACCTGGACATTTATGGAGTAAATGTTTTCCTGTTCCTGTAAACTTGTTCATCCCACTTAAGGGACATGTCTCATATCATGGAAGTCAGCTTTCACAATGGGTAAATCCACATGTTGGGGATACCTGATGCAGCAGTTCAGGTGTTTGAGCAAAGCACACAGTACATCCTTGAATACAATACTGAACATCGACTGTGACATCCCTGCTGCCAAGCCCACTGTATTCTGGAGCGAGCCTGAGACAAGGAAGTGTAGCACTGATAAGACCTGTACTGAGAGAGGGATTGCTTTGTTATTGCAAATGGCAGGCAGGAGATCTGGCTCCAACTGGGTACACAGTTCCATGATGGTCTGACGGTTCAGATGATAGGCTGGATGATGTGTCTCTCTTCCACAGTTGCTAGGTCGATTAGGGGTCGGTACACTAGTGCATGTCTCATTCTCACCATTGCATGGTATCTAGGAATAGGAGTGAGGAAAAGCCACAGGTTGAAATTTAAATTTCACATGCCACCAAACACTGTACTTGTAACACATTATATTAATGTCGACAAAATGCTGAAGTATACACAATCCAATGGGGAATGTAAACTGAACATGTGTGCCATCTTAGATTACTGTTGCAGCCCCAGACATACTTGTCACACAGGAAACATGTGACACTTCAATTTAACAACACCCTATTCCCACAGGTAATGAGCTGTATGTAACTTTTTTAACATACAGATATGGGTACTCCGTCTATGACGCAGCAAGTGACTGCACATGTCCTTTTATTGTCATCAGTCCATGTAACTACACTGTCCATTAATGTCACATGTGCGAACTACGTTTTGAGGTGTGGATATAGTCAATCTATGCAATCATCACTACATATCATCCATGATGCACTTATCATACACCTACAAAACACAGACGACATGTAAAATGGCAGCCTCCTGTCCTGCATGCACAGGACAGATGGAAGTGACCTCATTCTGCTAACGTTAGTCATCATGATTGTAGGCAGTCTCAATCACAGTGCAACTCCTCATTGGATAACATTGTTGCTTATGGGAGACTGAGGCCAATGAAGATAATCGTCGGCAGTGATGGTCATGTATGTGGTGGCCGTGACTGCCATTTTGCGGTGCCCGTGACTGCCATTTTCTGATGCATAGCTTACTTGACTCCTGACACTCATGCAAGCAAGACCTCCACTGCATGAGCTGCTGTGTGCTCTCTCAGGAAGCCATAATGCCACATCCTGCAGGAGATAGGGCCCCTGCCTTCCTCCAGGAGGAGTTGGAAAAGCTAGTGGATGGGGTCCTACCCCTGTATGGCCGGTTGAATGGGGCACCAGAGCAGCTGGTGAGTCTAATGATACTGTCCTGTCTTATAGTGCTGTGTGTGAAGCTGAAAGGCATTGTGATGAGTGGATGCATGCAGGTGGCAATGGAGTTAGTGCTTTTGTGCCATTAAAACACGTTCATGTGAGTATGAGATGTGTCTGGTGTGTGAAGTTCACTGCTGTTGCTGTGATGCCATTCTACATGACTTTCTCCTTCTGTCTGTGTCACCCCTGCAGGTTAGCACTCATCAGATGAAGGGGATTTAACGTGCAATTGCCAAGCAAGTGGGGACCCTTTGGTTCCATAGCCGGTGGAGCACCCACTGCAGAAAGCTGTGGGAGGACCTGAGATGCTGGGCCCACAAAATAGTTGAGGCCCATCTGGGGACATCCTCCCTGCGAGGGAGGGTGCCCGTCAGACCCTGACCCCACTAATGGCCTGCATTTTGGCGGTGGCCTACCCTGAGGTGGATGGACGCTTGAGGGCAGCACAGCAGCCACAAGGGGATAAGTACACACTCACACGTTCCTAATATTTGGCTTGTGTGGGTTTGGTTAGCCTACCAGTGGTAAGATGTAGTGTGGATCGTTGGCAGATGCACATGGACTATAGGTATCAGACACCCTGGCAGGAATTATATTGAGTATGTGTGCCAATACCATGCAGACATTGACTTATGATGAGACTGATAACTCGTTTGGGGTTGTCTGCACACCCATATTTGGAGAGACCTGCCCCTTGCATCAGCATCTGTTTACCTGAGGTGTTAAGCCATTGCCATCAGTAGTACTCTGCCACAATGACAGAGATAATTTCTGAGTTATCAATCAGCTGCCCTTACCTGAATGTGTAGATGGCTACTGGGGGCCAAATACTTACTGACCACATTGAAAATGGATTTGTGGGCATGCTACCTTCCTATGCATGTTAATGGTGGTTTACATAGTACAGGATATGTCAAGTTAATCGACCATGGGAATGTGGCTAGTACTATGCAAGTATGAATTGGTAGACCCATATTGAAGACATGTGTGCCAATGTTCCTACATTAGTAGGTTTTTTCCTGCATAGCTTTTCTTTCCCATATGATTTCCCCAGTTATGCATATCAATGTTAAGGCATGTCCTGCCATGGGATACCAGCAGAATGATAAGTTGTTGCTCTGTGTGAATGATGGGTAGGTACTGACCCATTCTACATTTTTTATTTCCATCCTACCCTCCCTCTCTCTCCTCCTCTTTCTTTGTGTGCATTAGCATCATCAGGAAAAGGAGATGGGACAACGGCGAGTGGGGAAGCTGCAGCCCCCAGGACCGAGGAGGCTGATACAAGCAGAGCTGAGGGGATCAGTGGGACGTAGAGCGAGGGGAGTGCTACAGGGGAGACCAGACCTACAACATCCTCTTTGGATTCCACCTCCGATGGGCACTACCTGGTGGTGGCGGACCTATCTGGGACCAGCCCAGCAACATGCTTGTCCGCCATCCCCCTTACCAACACCACCCTCCCTGTAGCTCCCCACCCAGTTGCCCATGCCCGATCACTCAGGAGAGTGGGCATCTCCCTCCCTGCAGGCACCTCTGCCCCTGCCCCAGTCAGCGATGCTGCCCTCAAGGAGGAGGCTATTGACCTCCTGAGGTCCATCCCTGTGGGGCAGTCAACCATTGTGAATGCCATCCAGGGACTGGCATCACAGATGGAGCAGGGCAATTTCCACCTGGAAGGCATTCACAGTGCCCTTACTGCCCTGCAGACAACCTTTCAGACTCTAGCCTCCTTGTTGACACCAGTGAGTGTCCCTTTGTCTTCCGTTCTCCCTCCAGCTCTCTGTGTCCAATACCACACCCATCTCCCCACACCCACAAGAGCACAAAGTTAGACATGGTTCACAAAGACAAATACAAGCACCACAGGACCCACCACCGCCATGCACACAGACAACACACACATGCAGACACAACAACATCCAGTCCCTACACAGACTACCCCACCACCTCCTCTCTCACAGACACTACACCACTCAAACCTGCTATCACCACAACAACACTCCTAGATCCAGCCACAAGTACCCTCATACCCACTGACACCACAATAGGAGACCCGCATACATCCACCTCATACACCACATGCACACTCACCACGACTACCAACACCCCCACAGGCAGCATATCCACGTTACCTGCAGGCACCACCCCCAACAGACACTCACACATCCACCCTAGCATCTCCCTGCATCTCCACACCCCCTCCGCCCAAGACACCTAAATGTCCTCTCTCGCCCACCCAACAGGCACCCAACATACACATGTCTTCTACTTACACACCTGCACCCAAGACACCTACACGTACACACCTCACAAGCACTCCCTCCACTCCCAAATGTTTTTCCCATGACCACCCTTCTGTTCCTAAAAAAAGATTCCTTTATGAGTTTTCCCTGTTCCCTCACACTGTCCCAGCCCATGTTTCCTCCAAGTGCCCCATTACCCTCCCAAAACCCAGTCCTTCCACTTCCCAGTCCTCTCGTGCACCCCGGTACTGCCCATGGCCCTCCCCCTTCTAAAACTTCAACCCCCACCAGCCAGAAGGCCAGCCCTCTGAAATCCAAGGGCAAGGGCCCTCCGCAAAGCCTAACGTAAAAGCCAAACCCCCCAAACCTAAACCCAAGTCAAAGGACTCCTCTTCCAAACCCAAGCCCCCACCTCTGCCCCCTCTCCAGTTAGGCGCCTGCCTGTCCCATTGATGCCCCTGCCATGTGGAGGCCACTTTGCAGTCAGGAGTCAAGCTGGGGCCAGATACTTTGCCCTTTGTGCCTGGGGCATTCTAGACTTTTGGACTGACCAGTGAGCCTGTGTTGTATATAGTTGGACTTTTGCAAATGTTATTTATTACAATACATCTGCACGATGGTACCGTTGGTGTCAAAGGTTACATACTTGTCCTGACTTTCCTTCCACATCTATGTGTTGTATTTGTGTGATTTGGGGTCTGTGTTCTGTGAATGTGATGTGTTTGTGTAGCTGTGTGAGTTGTGTAGGTGACTTGTGCTATGGTCTTGTTGTGATGTGTTGTGATGGTGTTATGGTGCATTGTGTGGTAGTGGTTTGTGTGTATTTGTGTGCAGTGACGCATCTGTGATGTGCTTTGTATGTTGCGTGGACGTGGCATGTGCTCTGACACGTTGTTCGGCAGTGTTTTGGTTTTTACTGCTTCTGTGCTGTTGTGTT
Source organism: Pleurodeles waltl (assembly GCF_031143425.1). NCBI lineage: Eukaryota > Metazoa > Chordata > Amphibia > Caudata > Salamandridae > Pleurodeles > Pleurodeles waltl. The sequence goes on from NC_090440.1 coordinate 1,734,372,613, forward strand.
CTTGTTTCTGTTGTTACGTGTTGCTGCCAGTATGTGTTGTCCTGTGAAAGTGTGCAGTGTGCCTCTCTGCCAATGCTTTTTTGTGATTGCAATGGTGTTGTCATTGTGTGACTCAGTGGTGTTATATATGAATGTGTTTGACAGTGGCGGTAGTGTGTGTCTAGAGTGTGGTGTGTGTATGACATGTGTATGGTGGCCATGGTGTGTGTTGTTTGTGTGTGTGTTTGTGTATGTAAGTTTGTGTGTGTGTGTGTGTTGGTCTGGGTATTTGTTTCTGTGTGTGTGTGATGCCGTTCTTAGCCGTGCCAGGTGTGTGTGTTGTGTGTAGGTGTGTACTAATAGCCTTCCCTCCAGTGTGTGTTAGGGTGTGTACTTATGGTTGTTTTCTTTGTCTCTGTTTCTGGTTCTGGAGTTGTTTGGCCATTAGGAAAACTGGGGAGACTTCAAGATTGGGTTCCATGGTAGCTGCAAACGTGTCTGTGTTCCAGAAGGTGAGAATTTCCTTTTATAATGTTAATTTCCGCCAGGCTTTTCGTGGTGGTGAGACACCCCCCGAAAATCCTGGCGGTGTGCTTCCTCGTAACATGCTTGGTAGAAACATTGTCTCCCCTGGCCTGGTTATGCCAACTGCCTGCCACTGCAGTCCGTCCGCACTGGTGGTACTGATGGTGTATTGGGTGTGTTCTGTTTGGATCACCGCCATGGTCATGATATGGCAGTCTACTCCGCTGGCCTTGTAGCAGTGTGACCGCTACAGCCTGCTTGGTAGTCTGAGGACTGCCAAACTCATAATGGAGGCCTGAGTCTGTGAAGTTTATGCTGGGGGTCTACCTCTTTTAAAGTGCATATTCTTTTGCCCTGGTCATCTTCTAGAAAGCAACATGTCACAACAATAGTGACTCCACAGCATGATATCCCCACAACACAGGCCGTGGAACTGGCCAGACTGACTTGCAGACCTCCCTCTGGTGACAAGTTTAAAACAGAACTGAACTCCTACTGATCACTACACTGTGTGCTGCCAAAACCACGCTTTTGCTTCTTATCTCCTGGGGAAGCAGTAATCTATCACCACTATAAAGGTAGAGCTTTTCATTCAAATGCCTGTCCAACAAGATCACAATCCATAAAACAAGCCTATGACAAGGAGCATATGTATGATTCAGGTTTACCTGTGACAACAAAAATCATTAGGGATTCATACATCAGTGCAATTGCGCACTCAGGGCAGGGTTGCAAGCCCATTACCATGCTTAGGATTTTTTTGTTCCAACACCTAGCATCAAGAACACATCTTTGCACCCCAGTGCAGAGGTGGGTGGGTGAGCCTGGCATAGATTTTTTTAAAACACTGTGCAAAACACAATGCTTATACTAACTCCAAACCTTTTCTCTCTGCAGCACACAGGCAAAGATTCAAAAAGATAGTATAAATAAAAACATTTCTCCTACTTTGCACCTGCCTCCAGTAGGCATATATTTGTCACAAAGCACTGTCTACAAATATTAGTACATAATGCTTTGTATCAAAGACCATAGCTAGTAGAGTGGGAACAACCATGTAACATCCATGGAACACCTCCTTTGCATCACTTTTAGTGAATTTGATCACTACAACTTGGTAGCCGTGCTTGAAAGAGTTGCTACTAAGCAACATAGATGAGGACTGATATTCAAGAGTGCATTGTTAAATTGTTGCAATAAACATGTGTGATATACATATTTTAAGTGAGAACACAGGGGTGCATCTTCAAAGAAAAGTAAACAATTATGTTCTCTTTTTTTCTTTTTTTTTAGGGAGACAAAACATCTCCGGGACTTTGGATCACAGGCAATATTGATCAACTGGGCAGCACATTTAATGCTGTACATTGCTATAATGCTCAGTATTCCATCGTAAAAAAACATTTTGTCAAGCATTTTGGCACAGTGCTATGGTTTTCACAAACCCTTTTTGGAGTGGCTTCCAGAACTTCAGTTCTCCTTCTTGTCTCAGCATCCCGACTCCCAACACCCTTTCAAGCATCCGATGAAGATCAGGCCCACAGTTTGAAGATAACAGATCCACAGCAATGTTAATTCAGTTTCAACAATTTAAAAGGTTGGACATAGAGTAAGAAATTGAAATGCGTGCATTACTTCCTCACTTGTAAGCTGTCTGGGCACTTATATCTCCAAATCCTTTTGCAACTAAGTAAGACACATGCAGCTTATCCAACCATATTCCTAGCTCTACCGATTATGAATGACTTTTTCACATGCTTGTTTATGTGTGCACAGCAAAAGGCACAGACATGCAGCACAAATTGTGCAAGCATGATTGCACTTTAAGAAGCAACGCATAGACCTGTAGCTTTTTTAGAAACTCTATATTTTGCAGTGGAGTTAGGGCAACTGTTGGGACGGAAATGTCCCTGGCATTGGTACTGGACATGCAGTCCTGCCGTGACTGCCCTAGCTGCAATGATGTTTGCATCCCTGGTGCAAACCCTAAATCATGCTTGGTGTCTGGAACTGGACTATATAAAGTGTAACCCGAGGCACGAAAATTGTCAGCTTTCAAGTATCCAGACAGGCTGTTGGAGGAGGGGAAGCTCTGCAAGACGTCTGCAAGTGGCCACAGCCGAAGGCTAAGTTCTGCCAGTCTCCCAGCTCGGTGAGGGAATATAACCCAGGGACATTCAAGACCACCTGCCCCTGGAGCATCAGTGTCTGCCTGATTGACAAGACCTGAGAGCCATGTGAGGAAGAGGAGAGCTTGAGGGAGCGATGTCCAATAGGAGGATCCTGTTGAATGGGTCCCTGTAGCAAGGTGGGAGGACACAGTTGCTGCACCAATTGAGTCACTGCTCGTGTGCAGGTTTAAGTCAGCGACCACCTTTGGTGCACCCAAGGAGAGCTCTTCACTGAAGTGGGCCATAAGCTTTGCTGCATCAATCAAGTCATTGCCCATCTACCAGTTTAAGTCAGCAACCCCTGGATGCCAGGGGAGGACCACCATGAAGTGAGCTATGATGCAGGTCATTGCCCGTATGCAGGGTTAAGTTGGTATCCCTCGTATGCCAGAGGAGAGCCGTTGTGAAGTGAGCTGTGATCTTTGCTGTACCAATTGGATCATTGCTTGTGTGCATGTTTAAGTCAGCATCCTCCGTATTCCAGAGGGGGCTGCTGAAAAGACTGCCATACCAATTGAGCTGTAGCCCATGTGCAGTGTGAGTTGGTAACTCCACATGCCAGAGGAGGTGCCGTGAAGAGGAACCTGCTGCTGTGCAGATGGGGCCATCACCTGAGTAAAGAATGGTGACTCGATATGCTAGAGGGGGACACTGGGGGAAGAAAAGGAGAGCCACCTTGCGGATGCTACCATCGTGAGGAGATGCTGCTGCTCTGACTAGTGCAGGCCTGAGCCCCGACTGAGAATCAGAAGCAGGAACCCTCTAACAAACCCCCCCCACTTGAGGAAGACCAAAAAGAAACTTACTGTTGTAATGTATTTGGGCTGAGGAGACCTAGGTGTGGCCCCTGCACAGCCCCATGTGTGACACTTACCTGAGGCAGTCATTGCAGTCCTAGAGCCCAAGAGAGAAAAGCTCTGGCAGACACTCTGCTGGTCCTGTTAAGACTGAGCTACAGGCTGAAAGGCCCTGGGGGAACTTGTCTGCCTGATAGTGGTCCAGTCCTGGAATACGTCTGACTTTACTAATGGAGTTCTTCTGAGACTCAGACTTCTAGTAGGTCTTAACCCTACTTGGATATAGTGAATGGGCAATAGCCACTACCACTATTGAGAGGGAAGTTGGGCTCAGGGCACTGCCATTAAACACTAGAACCCTCTCCTCAGGGAGATGTATGGATTGTTTATGTTCACAGTATTTAACTTTGTGTAAGTAAATAAATACTACTTTTGTCACAATAGAACCAGCTTGACTAGACAATCATTTATTGCTTCTATTGAGCGTATTTTGAGCTGTGGGTCTGTTTTCACTTCGTGTGCCTTCTTCCCACGTGAGAAGCCTTGGACCGCTCAACTCTTGCTATGACTGAAAGTCAAGTGCTGAAGGGTTTCTGGCCCAGTTGCTCAGGATCCACAAAAGGTCGGACACTAGCTATCCGGAATAAAAAGGTCCTAACCCCCACTGTTGGCCCAGTACCTTCTGCTTGCCTCGTGGCCTAAATGGGGTTCTGACAGTAATATTTTCAGAAAGCAGAATAAAGTAACATTAATTTGAGAGAGCATGTTTTTCAGATAAGTTGATCTAGGTCTAGCAGAGAGTGAACACGAAGCTTCACCATGTTGTCTCCATGTAAATTGCACAGGTTCTAGAAGTGTCAGATCTATTTTTATATTGTATAGGTTGAATACTTTAAACCAGCAATAAGCGATATGTGAGGAATGGATGGCAAAAGGTAGCTATTTAAGTTAAATAAGAATCATCTTTCAATTTAAGAAAAAAGAGATACTACACATGAGAGATATAATCACTATAAAATATTTTAAAAGTAAACACAGGAGAAGAAATACATAAACAAACTTACACAGAGAATTCAACTCAGTGCAGCTATTTTGCAGAAAAAAGACTGAAAGCAGGTTGAGAGGAGGCTGTCAATCCAGATTTTTAGCTTAGACTCAGATAAAAAAAAAACAGTAGCATACCTGGGAAAAGCAAACATAGATCGAGATATACTAAAGGTGATACAGCACTGCGTTGAGTGAAAAATTAATTCTTACTGCTGCACTCAATAAATCACTTTGTCCTGTTTAGCACCGTATTTACTGCACAATGTTGTGTGATAATGCAGGAGCTCAAAGAAAGTGATATGGTGCACCTTCTGTATCAAAAAAGCACCCAGGTACCCTCCTGGGTGATAGTGTGCTTTACAAATGTGCAAATCGGCATAATATAACACTAACGTTTATTAAATGATATAATAAGGCTCAAAACATTCACACAAAATACTCTCCCAATACGACGTCAGGAAGGTAAGGAATGCACAGCCAGAATAATACAAACAATGAAGGGGAATCTTGCAGGGATGTATTTAGGAGAGCACCCGGAAGAAGAAGCCAAGACTTCTGTGTTGACTTCAGTGTTGTCTGACACTAGCACAATTCCTTTCTGTAGCCTAATGCCACCTACACAGTGCAACATTACATGCCAAACAGGTGTTGTCAAGGAAGGTCACAAGAGAGGAAAAACTCTGAAGTGAAAAAGCTCCAGTGGTAGAAGGAAGAAGACATTTGGACAACTAGACCAGAGTTGATTCAAAGTTGAGAATCAGAAAAAAACTACATTGGCCTGGGTAGAGAATACTCCAGTGTCAGTAGAACTGCAAGATAGTCTTGCAGAAGATCTTGAATCCAAGGAAATCCTATAGAAAATACAAGTGGAAAAAATCTAGAGCAAGAGCAAAGAATGACAAAAAAGTATTGGCTGCATTGTCGCACACCTTTGCCTGAATTCAGTAGCATTTTACACTAAGGAAACATGAACTGACATCACAAGAAGTTAAGGAGTCATCTTGGATTAGAAATGAGCCATAGGAATCCACTGTGCCCACCATTTTGTAATGGAAGATTTTCAGAAAATAGAAAAGTCTAGGACACATTTTGAATTGGGAAGTACCAATAAGCATCCACTGCCCCTACCATCTTCAATAAAAAATGATGATACATCCCAGCTGGATAACTATGAGTCAGATTAGGCAAAACGAAAGAATCTAAAAGGTAAGTAAGTAGCTTCTTGAAATAAATAAACTTTCCCAAATACCTTTTCCTGCTAAGATTTGCCTGCAAAGATTTAGGCGGTTATGGGAAAAGAGATGTGCAAATTTGTGAACCTGGAAATCTGTTCTCAGTGTCCTCTAGGCACAACAAATTACAGAGATGGAAAACGTATGAAAGATATTTTTGTCACATTTAAACTCCAAATGGTGAAGAACAGTGCCTTGTGGAAAGGCATCTGTGATAAGGTCAAAGTGGTAGCACCAACACACAGGGTTGTGGAATAATTTTAGAAGGGAGGCATGATTGTTAATGAAAGTCAACGGAGAATTTGTCACAGAACTTAATGCAGTGTTGCAGCATAGCACCACACACCTACATATATCAAGACTGAGACAAACAGCAGATTCTGTTCACATCTATATATAATCTGATGACACCAATGGAAAGAATTAACAACCACAAATATTCCAGCATGTAAATTGGAAACTATGCCTCATATAAATGAATTTGTGCAACAAGTACAACACCATGCATATAGAACAAACATTTAGTTAATAAATTAATACATATATAAATATGATGCAGATACAGGACATCTCAACTGAAACAAAAAATGATTTTTACATGTCTTTGTTACCTCACTAACTCTAACCAGTGCCAAAGAACAGCCTGTGGCCCCAGAGGAGTTCTTGGAAATCTTGTAGCAGTCCTAGCATCCCATGGATGATGAAGCACTCTTCCGTCATATGGATGAGATCTAGTCCACATCAGTCACTCTTGCAAAGGATGAGATTGTTAGAGGGTCTTGCACCAACTCACCATACTGTTGTTCCATGGGCTAAAGAGCATCACATCAGCCTGGGTGTGTGCAGAGGAACATATGAAAAGCTTTGAGTGATGCATCCACCAGATCCAGTGTAACATTGTGGATTTGCTCAAGAGGGGTATGCAGGCCCTCAGTGAGGGTTTCACTGAAGTTCAGAGATGTCTGACCAAAGGAACATGTCCACATGTGAATGTATATCATGAACGGGGGAATAACATGTGGATTCCTTATATAATCGGTAGTGTCCTGACCAAATGTCAAAGATTTCCCCCGAAAGGCACAGGATCTGAACCCTTCTGCCTTCTAGATTATCTGTGCTCTCAAGACAGGACTGCCAGATTAATCCATTAGGGCTGGGCAAAATATGTATTATGCTGGAACAATCGGAATAATTTTGGATATTTTGCCTTACTCTTGTGATGTGAAAAAAATACATGATTCACCTATTTGCCCAATTAAAAATGCCTACCCAAGAGATCAGGAACAAAGTGTGACTGGCTGCTGGCTACTGTTGTTCCTGTTCTGCTGCATTTAGCACTATTTCCTCAGTCAAAATGCATCTTTAGGCTCATTTGGATGAGAGGCTGCATTTTGCTCTAAGAAATTGTGCTGGAAGCAGGATTACACTCCTAGTGTAATTTTCCTTAATCTTGCAGAATTTTGCTGTAATTTTGATTAATTATGTCACAGCAAATTGCATGAGTTACTACCACCCCTACTATCCACATCTAGAGAATGAATATCATTCTAATCCTCAGCCCAAATAGAGGGAGAATCTATCTTTGCTTTAATACAAGGTGTCAAACACCCCAAAAACTCCAGTTGTGCAGATGTGCGGACATAGATGGAGGACAATGTTAAGGGTCTGCCATTCAGGTCTCCTCTAATTATTAGATTAGCTAACAGAGATCTACACACCAACTGAGGAGAATTAAAAGAATATATTGGACTCGGAAATACAAATTAAAAATATTTTTATGTTAATTATTATTGTAAATTAATTTTATATACTTACTTTAAATATGGAACAAAATAAACATTAAATTAATGTTGAACTAAAAGTTTAATTAATGGTAGTATATTAAAACTTTCAGAGGGTGTGGCTTCAGAAGCCAGCAAAGCAACCGCACTTTAGCGGGGCTCCGCATCTTGCCCCGAATCTGACAACATCCTACCTGACCACAACAGCCTGGAAGGCACAGAGGGTGCTGAAAAGGTGCTACAAGCGGGCCCGCCTGACTTTAAGATGGCAGGTGCAGCGTGAGGGCCCTAGCTCTCGGGGCCCTGTGAACACTGGATTCTGAGACATCCCTCATATAATAGGGGTTGAGGCGAGGCCCCGTCAGGGCCAGAGAGGAGAGCGGAGTTGCCACCCTCAGGCAACGCAATGCACTTGTGGCGGGCCCGCTATGTCCCAAGATGGAGGGCAACGCACGGGGAATACGGGAGCTGTAGGACCCACTAAACGGGAGCCACCACGGGGGAGGACCTCCCTCCCCCCAGATACAAAGTAAGCCTCAACTGCAGTGAGCCCCACCTGCCCCCGGGAGGGCGGGCACAGCATATGGAGCCATGGCACTGTGGGTCCCCTGACCACCGGAGTGGCAGGAGAGGAGGATTGGGCCCGGTGACTGATGGAGGTGACCAGAATCTGTGAGGAAGCGTGGTGCCGCCTGAGCTGACTTGGCAAGTGCTGTGCAACACATTCTCAGACCAGCTGGACCCGAGGAGATGGTGTGGGTGACCACTGGCCCTGGTGGGAGGCCCCAGAGGCGACAGTGATCAAGTAAGAGCCAGACCAACAAAGGGGACGTGAGGAGACCCATGTTGGGGCAGGTCACCTCCAGATATCACCCACTGCCCCCCCTCGGAAAGCTGAGGATGGCCAAGGATGGAACCGGTGGCTGGCTCCCTGGGGAAGGGCATTGAGGCGATGTGAAAGTGGGGCAGTAGAGATCAACTGGTCCCCTTCCTCTTTTGGCCGCTGAGAGAAGATGACTCGAGGTGTGATCTCTCTCCTCCCCTGCCCAACTATGGATTGTGCTGAGGCTGCAGGTGGTTGAGAACTAAGTCCATCATATGGGGGATCACACAAGTGGCCATGGTTGTACCAAACAGCAGCAGCCTACGCAGGCCCAGATGACAATGAACCAATATACCTTCCCTGACCCGACAGGAGGGGCGTCTGTGCCCCACACATTGACGGCTCCCAGCCCGGACTTTGAAGCGATCCTTAAGGCAATCCAGGACTCACATGTGGAAATTGAACATAAGGTGGACGAGCTGCGAATAGATCTCTCGCTGATCCACCAGGACCTATGAGGTGTGACCAAGAGTGTGAACAAGACAGAGAAATGCATTTCAATGGCAGAAGACGACCTGGCCCTCCTTAAACACCAGGTTTTGAGCCTCACGATGTCAGTGGCAGACCTACAGGAAAGGGCAGGGGATGCAGAGAACTACGCTCAGCACAACAATCTGTGGCTGGTGGGCCTGCCAGAGGCCCTCTATGCATCTGAGTTGGCAGCAGCACCGGAGGAGTGGTTCCATGCCTCGATGCCAGCGAGCAAGCTGTCCACCAACTTCATCATAGAGCATGCACATCGTTCATTGGGGACTCGGCCCCCGGTCGGTGCACTTCCCTGTTCCGTGGTACTACGGATCCCGAATTTCAGGGACATCGACGCAATCCTGCAGAAGACTAGGACTCAGGCGTACTTACGAAACCAAAACTCTAAGGTCATGATTTTTCCCGACTACTCCAGGGCGGTAAAACAGAAGCGCAGATCCTTTTAAGCGGTTAAAAAGTTTCGTATGTTGAACCTCCGCTATATGCTACTTTTCCCTGCCTGCCTCAAAGTGATATTTCAATCCACTACCTAATTCTTTGACACCAGAGAGCAGGCCTGGGATTGGGAGGTGGAGAGACGAGTATTGCGACAGGTGTCGGGGAGGAGAGGCGGGCCGGAGACAAAGGACCCTGATGGGGATCCCCTTTCAGTACGAGTGCACAGGAAATGATCCAGGTCACAGCAGGCCAGGTTTGCAGCCGGGGACTGCAGAGGGAGCATCGAAGATCACCCAGCTCCTGAACTGCAGGAGGGGCAGGTGCTGGATGAGGACTTGACAGCCACCCCATGATTGTTTGCATCGACTGGGACAATCCTCACCTCCTTGAAGTGAACTGGAGGATTCAAGGAGATTCAGTACATGGAACTGGAGGAGCAGTGCCTGGTGGATGCTGAGGCATGCGGCCCTGAGGAGGCAGTGATCCAGATATCTGCGCCATTTCAATCATACTGCTAGTTGAGGCCAGGTAGCACATCTGTCAATAGGGCATCGCCAGAGGATACAGACTCCCACATTTGACTAGTTTGTTTATTGCTCATTAGCAATGTATTGGGGTAGGGCGACAGATGCCTCAAGGGGAGTAATGTGGGGTAGGGGCTGCTGGGGGAAGGTTGGGTGGTTGAAATGAGTTGTTTCCACTGTAGTTGCACTATCCTTTTCTTTTATAAGTTTTCTACATGTGCAGTGAGTTCTGTCTGCAATCACATGCAGTCCAAGGTGGCCTTGAGGGGCCTGTGCACAGGGCAACTCAGATTGGTAACGGGGCACTGGGCACTCCAAGCTCTACCTAACAAAACACCAACATGCTCAAACTCTTGTCCTGGAATGTTAACAGCCTGTTAGACTGTATCAAGAGGTCTGCAGTGCTGCACTATATTAAAAGGCATCAACCGGACGTGGTCCTCATGCAGGAGACCCATCTAGCCAGGACCCAATGTACGTTTTTTGGGAGGTTTGGATATCAGCGGGTGTTCCACTCTGGGTTTTTGAGGGATTCCACGGGGTGGCTCTCTTGCTTCACAAGTCGCTGCCCCTGTTGGTGACGCAGGTGCACACTGACCCCCAGGGGAGCTATGTGGGGATGGAGGGATGCCTGGCTGGGAGACAGGTTAATATAATTTTGTGTTATGCACCCCGCGACTCCATACTTACCGACCTGCATAGCTTGCTGGTCTCCTTCTCGCACGGCACCATGTTTGTTGGCAGGGACTTTAATGCAGTACCGGGCCCCCTTCAAGACACCGCAGCTAACCCCCATCTTGGCAGGTGGGCCAGATAGTCAAGTCTTGTGTCTTGGGCAGATTCAGTAGGCCTGAGCAACACCTGCTGGGTGTGGCACTCGCAGAGAAGGGCATTTACACATCAATCAGCAGCACATCACACAGAGTCGTGGATTGATCAGATTTGGCTCCCAGCAGCGAACCTTTTAGCACTGACCTCTATGCAAATATTGGTGCATGGGATCTCTGATCACGTGCCAATCTTGATGGCTTTGGGGACTCCATTGCAAACCCGACGCCCGATGTGTCGCTTCAGCACCTGGTACTTGAAAAACCCTGACTTCGTCAAATATCTTAAACAGCAAATAGATCACTACATTAAAGCACATGTGGGTTTGGTGGCCTTGGTGGGGATCCTATGGATAGCTAGCAAACCCTCCCTGAGGGTGGTCATTAAGGGATATGTCAGACAGCAGGAGGCTAGACAACTGCGGAAGGTGACAGACCTAGAGGGTGAATTGATAGACCTAGAGGGTCAAGTTCAACGGATTGGAGAACAGGAGATGGAGGAATGGGTGATGCTATGGCTAGCAGAGATTTAACAAGTATCACTCACAGAAGCCAGGCAGTGCTAGCAGGCCTCAACCCAGAGGGTTTCTGAATCATGAGATAAGACGGGGAACTACTGTATAAGTTGGCGACCCCGGATGTTTCGGCACGATTGGTGCCCCTCATTAGAGATCAGACTGGCATTGCATGGGAGGGCCTAGAGGAGATAGTGCATCTTTGCCTCCTATTACAAGGAACTCTACTCCTGAGTGCCTCAACTCCCAGAGGAATGGGAAAACCCCATTTTGAAAGGCATTCCACTCCCCACTATTCCGGCGTACTTAGCTGTGGAGCTGAACCTGCCTCTGATGGGAAAAGAGGTAGACTGTGCTATATCGGCCCTTCAGACTGGAAAGACCCCCGGTCCGGATGGCTACGCCATTGAATACTATCAGAGATTTCATTGACACATCTTGTGAGAGCCTATGAGGAGGCGGCTCGATGAGGTGCATTCCCTTCGGGTCTGAACTGCACCACCATTTTGGTTATACCAAAGAGTGACCTACACCGAGACCAGTGCTCCTCATACCGCCCCATCTCACTGATTAACATGGACATTAAGATATTCACGAAAGTGTTGGCCACTCGACTGGCCCGTATATTGTCCTTCTTTGTTCACCCGGATCAGTGTGGCTTCGTGTCAGCAGGAGCATATAGCACGCATCACTGCCTGAGACGGTTCCAGGTGGCACTCTCCCAGATAGATAGAAGGGGATTTGGTGCTCCTTCGGGTGGAAGAGGTGTCTTGTCGGACTCCTTCCTGATCAGAAGAGGAAAACGCCAGGGCTGTCCTCTTTTGTACCTTCTCTTCACCTTGGTCATTGAGCCGCTGGCCCGCCTTATTCAGCAAGACCCACTTTTGAGGGGCTGGTTGTGAGGGGGAGTGGATGCGAGGACTGTTTATCCCTGTACGCAGACAATGTTCTGGTGTTTCTGGGGATGCCTTGAGACTCTGGCCCGGATCACTTGAGCTCCTGATACTGTACTGTGAGGCGTCCGGCCTGCACCTGAACCCAGGGAAATCAGTGCTGGTGGAGGTGCAGGGACAGGCAGGGGGAAACGAATGGTGTCCCACCATCCCGGTGAGGCGTAATGACTTCAAATACCTGGGAATCCACCTCTCGACAATCCCGGACAATCCCGGAGCTGGCCTGGGAACTGAACTTCCAGCCCCTTGCACTGACTCTGTCTGAGGACCTGGGCAGGCAGTGATGCCTCCCCCGAACACCTTGGGCCGCACCGCTCTTTTCAAGATGGTCTGTCTCCCTCGATTCTTGTACATCTTGACAAACAACCCATACTTGGTCCCCCAGGCCTGGTTCCGATCCCTTACTTTCAAGCTTACCTCCTTTATATGAGCAGGGAAAGCACAGGGGGTGACCTTCAGCTCGGCGTGGAAATCCCCATATGAAGAGGGATGGGAATCCCAGACTTGTACATCTACTACCTGGCAGCCCAGATGGTCCCCATCAATGATTGCTTCAACGGGGGTTGTGACGACCCAGCTTACCAGCTGGCGATCTGTCAGGCAGATTTTGAGGGTCTCCTGGGATTGCTATACAGTGGCCGACTTCCCTGTGCAGCCCCTCACTGTACACAGGTTGCGATGAAGTGCTGGAAGGCGACTCTGCAGTTGACTGGGTGTGAGTGACACCTCACTAAGTTGACACCCTTATGGCAGGGCAAGTGGCTCCGGCAGGTCACTGTGTTAGAGGGATGTAAACAGTTGGACAATATAAAAAATCACTTATCTGGGTGACGTGACCAACACAGAGGGACTTATGTCATTCCAGCAGCTGAAAGACCACTACGCACTGGCTAACACTCAGTTCTTCTGTTTCCTCCAGCTGTGCCACGCCCTGGGAACTCACCTGTCTCCGGGACAGTCACTCCCTGAATACAGCCTTCTTGATGCAAAACTCCTGATGGGAAAACTGGGAAGGGGTGCCATCACCACTCCCTACTCACTAACGCATCATACGGACTTGCAGGGCTACGCGACAGGTGGGCGTCCTGGGTGGGCTACTTGTACGAGGATGACTGGAGGGTGGCCTACCTTGCACCGTGGGAGCAGCTGAGGATGGTACTAATTAACTACTTTCACATGACACACCTTACTCCGCTGTGCTTGCGACACATGAATACTGGGATTGCTGCGGGGTGCGTGAGATGTGGCCAAGCAGGGGCACATCTCTTCCATGTTGCCTGCGAGTGCCCGAAGGTGCACCCTTTCTGGGAGGGGTTGGGGGAGAAAGTTTCTACGGTGCTGGGGCGCTTGATCAATTTGAACGTGAGGGTGGCGGTACTGGGTCTTTCGGAAGATTTGGGAGTGGCCCGAGCAAAGAGAACTTTAATTCGGCTGGCCAGCCTAGTTGGCAAATAAGATATTGTGCAACAATGTAAAAATCGAGAGACGCCGCCCATCACAAAGTGGCGAGCGGTGACGGATTGGTGCTCTCAAGTGGAAAAGCTGATCTAGGAGGCAAGGGGCTGTCCCCAGAAATACGAGGAGATCTGGGGCAAGTGGAGGGCACACCGTGGACTGAACAACTAAACAATGCATTTCCCATGGGCCGGGGTGGTGGGTATTTGGTTCCCAGTGGCACACCATGTACGGACCCATCCAATGTATTAGTGCTCTACTGTACTCACTGTATTGTTGTTGTCTTTTGTTCTCTATTAAAAAAAAAAAAGAAATACGCTAGGATATGAAAAATCATAAATTTTTTCCTGAAATTTAAATTAAAAAAAAAATCCCACAAGCAAACAAAACATATTTTAATGTGCATTAATATTTAATAAAAGTGATGTATAGAATTAATTAATGTTTTTCTTAAAATGTATTGTTACATTCATATTAAATTTAAAAATAGATAATTGAAGTATAGTTAAATAATAAATATGAGCTATTTTTATATACATTTAACATTCATTTACATTTAGTTACATTTTTAACTATTGTATATAATGGATACATTTATATATTTCTACATTTGAAGTACCTATCTCTATTATTTTCTAAGTGAGGGTGCTGCAGCGATGTGTAGTGCTGGACTTAATACTGCTTTTATTAGTAATTTACAACAGGAGTTTGTGAATACCCAAAAGTAGTAAACGTACTCAAAAGTGTAAACTTACTCAAAAGTCAGAGTGTAATTATGAATTGGGCACTGTCTTTCCACATGGGCCACATTTAAATACCATTTATTCTGCTTTGTAGACTACCAGGCCTGCAAAGGCAAAGGTTTTTACTCTGTCAAATCAGGACTGCAGGTTTAAAATGCAGAAGTAAGACCACACTGGTATGCCAAAAGACATTCCTGGTCAACCTAGTGGATGGTACAAATAGTGTGAAGAAAGTGAAATATGCCAATCAGGGATTACTCAATTTCTACATGTTTTATGGGTCAGAGCGCATACCCTGGGCACTGGACAGCACTGCATCAGTGTGCAGAGTCTATAAACCATCAATACAAAAGAGTAATAAATGTGAGTGACCACACAAAAAAGGCATTTCCACATTGGGGGCATAGCCACTTTACTTCGGTTTAGCAGCAGTGAAGTTCATAGAGAAGCCAAAACCCTAAAATAGTGTTCAGAAAGAGAAATACAATCTGGGGTGACTATGCAGAAACAGAGGTTTTGTTGATCATATGCAACATTATTTTCAATTTTGTTAAAACAATATATTAATGTATAATCAACAAACCCTTTCTTAAATCATACATTTTTAGATACAAAAGGGAGTATCTGAAATCTTCTTCCTGTGGGAAATGTTTAAAAGAAATGAAAGCAGCAAATTCTTGGGGGGAGCAGTGTCCTATCACAATTTCATACATTGCTTTTCTCATATGGATCCTGGCAGAGTCTTTGCCTTCCCAACATGTGAAGTGTTATCCTCCTTAGAGGCCTTCCATTTTGAATGGGAGGGTGCATTTAACATGATGAAAATATTGCTAAACGCTGGTTCACAACCCTTAATGTAATTCTTCACAATCTCACATGATTTTTATGTAATTTCATAAGTACTCTACAGCAGATTATATGATTTACACCCATCTCTACTACAGAGGACAATCAAAACATTTAGACATATCAAAGAGACACAATAAAAATGTATTTTTACATAAAATTGCATTCGAAGATCAAATTATGAAATATTATTAAGGGTCTGAATATGAATTTCGGCACATTGCTTGTTCATTCATAAATGTCAAGAATATTCTGCTTACCTTACTGTGAGTGTTTTGTTGCTATTTTAAATATATTTTTGTTGAGTGGATGTATGTGATACTGGTGGCTGAGCAACCTAGACAACAAAATATAAAGGTAGTGTTAGATGTGACAGCCATAGGGTAAAGTTCCCCCAAAGTGTTGGGCTGTTTGCCTCACATTTTTGTTGATTTCTTTTTATTGGCCTTCGGAGTCTGAGCACATTACCTCTGCTGATCAGTGATTAAGTGCACATGCTCTATCCCTTAAACATGATTTGATTTGTACATCCAGAATTGGAATATTCAATTTACTTATAAGTCCCAGTGAAGTGCATTGCATGTGCTTAGGCCCTGTAACTTAAATGCTACAAATGGAGCTACAGCACTTGTGGTGCCACTTACTCAAGTAGCCCTTAAATTTGTCTCAAGATTGCCATTACAGAGCCTGTATGTGCAGTTTACACTGCCATGTTGACTTGGCATTTAAAACCTCCTGCCAAGCTTTAACCTCTTTCCTTTATGATATGTCATCCCTAAGGTAGGCCCTAGGTAGCCCACAGGGCAGGGTGCTGTGTAATTAAAAGGCAGGTCATATGCTTTTATGTTTTACATTCCCTGGTAGTGAATAGCTCCCTAATTGAGGAAGGGTAGATTTGTCCTATTTAGTACCTATGGCAATCAAATAATAATACATTCCCTTTAATAGTAAAGGTGGATTTACTGTTACAATTCTGAAAATGCCTCTTTCAGAAAGTTGGCTGTTTCTCCTCTTTAGCCCTGTATGCCTTCAGCCTGTCTCCAATAAGCGCCTGGGCTAGGTGACAACTGGACTTTGCGCATTCCCTCCAGACAGCCAGACACAAAGGGAACCTAGGTTTGATTAAAGGTGTTTTGCTTCCAACTAATCTGCTGTAAATATGTCTCTCTGGGAGGAGGCTGTCTATATGTAGTCTTTGTGGACCTCTTGTCTGCTTTTGACCTTGTACCCAGGATGTCCTTGTGAAGGTCATGATGAAACTGGGTGTCCCAAAATATCTTGTAGATGTTATTATCTGGCTCCACTCTAATAATTCTATCCAGGACAGCTGCGATCTCCAGGGGGAACTGACAGTCCCCCATTCCTGTCACTCAGGGTGTGAGGCAAGAGTGTGTGCTAGTCCCAACCCTTTGGCCTTTTATATATCAATTATTTAGTGCTCCAGCTTGGGTTGTGTGATACCGATGCCCCAAGACATACCAATGGGAGGGTCCCAGCTCTCCTGTTTGCAGATTACACTCTTGATCTCAAAATCTCCTATGGGATCCAAAGCCTTCAGAACCAATTTGGAATCTTCTGCAAGCTAAGAGGTCTGTAGATTAATCTTACTAAAACTAAGTACATGTTTTTTAACCCCTGTTTGTCAGCTCACTCTTACCCTAATTTAAATGGTGTCCCCCTGGTGAGAGTCTTAGTGGTTGTGCTCACCGAGCATTTTGACTGGCCTCATCACATCCAGAAGTGTAGGGGGTGTTGTGAGGTCAAATCCAGGTTCTACATTTCGGCCAGTATCCCCAGCCCATTTATAAACTTCAAGGCCCGAAGGCAACCTTATATAGTGGGGAACTCTGGAGCCATGACAACGTAAACAGCCTGGAGTAATTGAAAACCACTTCTTGCGTCTCCTTACTAACCTCCTTGTCAGCAGTCCGCTTCTTCCCCTCCGGTTAGATTTGGGCCACAGATCTCTCTCATCAACAAAGTGGGTTTTAGCCCAATATTGCAATAGCATTGGGTCTGGGCGATCCCAGAACTTTTGCCTTGCCAGCAGGCACTGGAGGACATTCTGACATTACCTGGGGCTTCTAGACTCCCATGTTTTAAGTTTGTATGGTGCTGACTGACTGAAATAAGATGTGGGGACCTTTGGTCTACCCCAGAGTTGCCTGTGGTCTTTTGAAATCAACACTCAAGAGTCTACATTGGCGATTTATAGATGGTATGATTTCTGGGAATGGAAAGGTGGGTTCCCTTAATGCTGACTTTCTTGAATTTAAAGATGATTATATTGTAGGAGGGTATGTGTATGAGCTCAACCCCCTCTTTCCAAAGCATTGTATATGAAATCCCAATTTCGGACCCTACCACAAGTGGCAGCACATATCCAGAGAGTCAGATGCATATTGTCCCTTCTGTCCCCAGATGATGAATTCCATTGATCATGTTGTAATTTTCTGCCTGAATTACCGCGGGTGCAGAAGCAAGTGTATCTTCCTGCTATGCTGCAACCTGGTGATTCGGGATTGTAGATCGGTGATCACGGTCCTGAGAAGTGCAAAAAGCCAACTTGTATTTGCCATCTCCTGTTTCTTGCTGAACATGTGGAGGCTCATGAAAAAAAGATTAAACCCCTTTATGGTATTGCTGTATGACAGCTTCTGATACTAGAAATCTGAGCTAGATGTGAAGGGGTAGTAAATATTTCTAGGCATATGGCTGGACCATGTCTACTGTTCTGTAATCAAATTCATTTTGTGTAAATCTTACTTATTTATTCTGTTGTCTGTTTTTAACTGTTTCTATTGTAATTTTGTATGTGCTTTTATGGTGGTTATGCCAAATACAGTTTATGATTGATTGATTCATTGATTGAAATGTGACATAACCAAAACTAACTAAGACACAGGAGCCGTCTCCTCCACTTGCTTCCTCACTCTCCGAATGCTCAGGAAGATCTTCAGATGGCTCCCACCCAACCCTAGGCGAACAATCACACAAGCTCTTGTCGCCAGCAGAGTAGACTACAGCAACTCCCTTTACATCGGAACTACCACCCAACTCATGACAAAACTATGGATTATTCAGAACACTGCAGACCAACTCATCCTCGACTTTCCCAGACGGACTCACATCATCCCTCACCTCAGGAAATTCCACTGGCTACCAGTCACTAAGAGGTCCCAGTTCAAGCTACTCACCCACATTTACAAGGCACTATATAATGAAGGACCAGTGTACCTCAACATTCAAGTGAGCTTCCACCAACCTACCAGAAAACTCCACTCTGATTCCCTCTCCCTAGAAGCCACACATCGCATCCACTAGGCGAACAGCTGAGGATCCTCCTCCTCCCACCTGGTGGCTAAGACCTGAAATTACCTCCCATTACACCTCAGAGCCTCACCATAGCTCCAACATTTCGGGAAGGATCTCAAGACTTGGATGTTCAACCAATAGAAGAACAGCCAGTTTGTCCCCCAAGCACCTTGACAGTCTCACGGGTGTTGCAGCCACGTTCTACAAATTTGATGAATTTGTTTTGATAATAAAAAACTTCTGCACATCATGAGAAGTTTGCTTCAAATGCAATTCTGTTAATTTAGTCAATATTTGTAAAATTGTGTATAAACAGACATATTATCATTATCAATGCACAAAATATAAACCTGCTAAATTATACCAAAAAAGTGATGATTGAGTGCTTGAATTAATCTCAGCCACTCGTAATTACTTAGGCTGAATCCCAGCCAATCAGTATTTTACACATCATGCCACCTCAGGTCAGACCCAGCCACATGCAAAGCAGTCTTGAGTTGCTTCAATGGGAACAGTCCAGCCCGAACTGCCAGGCAAGGTTCTCCTTCAACCGGATCACAAGCAACACAGAGCCGATTTCATCCTAGTTATGGCTCATCAGCCAGGGTTAGCTTGGTTATAGCGACACAGTATGCATGAGACCCACATCTGGGCATACCTGTCCCACTCACGGGGACATGCTGAACTGTACAAAAAAGTGTTGGACAGAATGCTTGACTTAATCCCAGCCACTAGTAATGACTTGGGGACGCATCCCAGCCCCACTGTTATTTTACAAACCATACCACCTCAGTTTGGACCCAGTCATAGGCAAATCAGCCTCAAACCTGTTCCATTGGGTACAGTCAAGCTGAAATGCTAGACCAGGCCTTCCTTGACCCAGAAATTGAGCAAGCCAGGGCCGATTTTACCCTAGTTAGGGCTCATCAGTCAGTTATAGCTTGGTTCCAGTGACACAGTGTGCACAGGACCCGCTTCTGGGCAAACCTGTCCCACTTAGGGTTCCAAGCTGAAGTATACAAAAGAGAGGTGAACGGATGGAAGGTTTGAATAAATCTCATCCGCTGGTAATTACTCTGTGTGCATTCTAGTCCATCGTTATTTTGCACTTCAATTTTTACCCAACCACATCCAAATCAGTTTCGACCCTGCTCCAGTGGGAACAGCCCATCCCAAACTACCTGGCAATGTCGCAAAAACATTTTCACAGATCACCCCTCTGATTATTGTATAATAACAAAAACAATTGATAAAACTTGATTAATCAGGAATTCATTCAGTCTGCATCACTGTCTGCTTCTTTCTGAAATTCTCCTCCATTGTCTTTAAGAGGTTGTATGCATGATCCTTGATATTCTTCACCTCATACTCGTCAGACCATTTACTCTTTAATGGTCTCTTCTTATTTTGTGCCCACAATTTTAATCAGACATCAAGAAAAGATTAGTAAGGAAAACAGAATAATTGCAGGAATTGTTGTCTATCCTAATTATTGCATGGGCTAGTATAATAAGTAAAGTCCCCTCCAAATTATTGATCCATCCATCAACCTTGCTAATACCCTTTCCTATTTCACTAACTCGGGAACCTATAGCTTTCCATTAGGAACGCTCTTCTAAAGATTGAAGTTCATGAGAGATGTTAGTCAGATTTGTGTTATGAGTTAATAATGGGACTGTTATCAGGAATAAATAGCGTTAACTTTAATACTGCCTTCCTTCATGAGAAGGATATTTAATGCTAAGCAGTTCTGCATCACATAGCTCTAATAGCAATTAGTTCTGAACTAATTTACGTTAGCATTCCAGCTACGCTTATGTCAAGTCTATCCACCAATGGAGAGAAAAGCCTAATTTTTGCATCATCTATTGCCACACCTACAGGAAGAATACTAGCATCTAATTTATCAAGAACTACCTCTTCAAATGCTCATTTCACTGTCCTGAAACTAACTGTATCCTTCATTCTACTTATTTAATAAACTGTAGGAAACATTAAAGCAAGATAACACGATCCAACCCAATTCGGCAACAAATTATAATGGACAGTTTTACAACACAAATAAAAAAAATCTGTCACGATCGTCTCCCTACCAACCAAATAATCATCACTTATATCATAAATCCTTCCACACTAAGGTGCTTATTATGACTTTGGCAGTTTGGGAACCGCCACGGTGGAGGTGAAGACAACCATATCACAAGGAATGCAGTGTGACCGATTCCAAACAGCCACACCACTGCCAGTCCCGTCAGTGCGAGAAGACCGCTGTGGCCAGCGGGTACCTTCTCGGGGCCGGCGGCATGCTACACACTGTGACCATATTACAAGGGTGCAGACCACCAGGGTTTTCATGGCGTTTGCCCCTCCACAAAAACCCTTGCGGTAACACACCCCAGAAGAGGAAAACTCATTCCTGTCCCATCAAACCGCACCCCCACACATACACACACCCATTCCCATGCACACACATGCCTGCAATCACACCCCAAACATACACATCACACAAACACTCCCCCCCCATTACAGTCGTCCCACATACCTGTCAGGAGTCCCCTAGCAGCCCACGTTGCATAGGTCGACAGGAAGGGGGTAGATGAAGGCGATGATGGCCACTGAGTACCAGATCTTCACTGCTGGCGTATGATGTCATGGGCCCCAGTCCCCCCTAGGCAGCAATGTGACCCCATTGATGATTGAACAAACTGCGGTGCAAACTGCCAATGGTTCACTGCCGCGCAGTGACCGCCATGCAGAAATGTGGCTCATAATATGGCGGGCATGTCTTCATGTCGTAGTGGTGGGACCACCTCTCTCTCGCTCTCAGTCGGCCTGGCGGTGGGTGTAATGTGGCTGTATTTCGACGGTCCCCTGTGTGTGCTTTGTATTACGCCGGTCAGGAGACCGCCATCACTGGCGGTATTTCGGCGGCTGTCAGCGTGGCAATCTTGCCCAAATACCACCAATGTCGTTATGAGGGACTCACTCTCTCCCACATATTCAGCCTTGCCATCTTTAAAAGGTTCATAAAACACCACACACATTTCACTTGTTCACTCTCCAATTCTCAACTTGGGGTATAGATTTCACAATCTGAATTGATCTTCTTTAATTTGTTCTCTATTTTTTTAACTTTTCAGTCTCTGACAATATATACTCTCCTCTCATTGTTTTTTTTTTATACATTCATGTTCTTCTGCACTCAAACCACACACTCACACACATCCCCCTGTATGATAGTTTTAGTTTCATATTAATTTAATTTGTGCAATCATTTTTAGAAATTTATCATATTTAATACCATTGTTAGATTATTCATTCTCCAAGAAAAATAAGTTCTCTAGGGACAAGTTGAAATTTGATTGCTAGACAAATATGTGTCATTACTGAATATTCTAACAAACACTGTGGAACAGAGACCATAAGAGATGGAAAGTGGCCTATCCGTAGCACCTGACTTGCAGATGTGGGAAAAAAGTATAGGTGGAACAATTCTCACCAGAATATTCCTGTATCATTTTAGTATAATTACTATCTTGAAATCCACTATCTAAACGTTCCCTATGCATTAGTGTGTTTTACTTCATTATGTATTTTAGTTAATTCAGAACCTGTGGAGACGTATCACACCGGAGACAGTAAGTAAAACAGCCCAACTATTAGCATCAGTACTATTATTAAGAAAATTAAACCATCATTTTTCAGCATTTGCTATATTCAATTTTATATTGAGACTTAAAACAAAATATTTGTTAGGCTCCAAAATGTAAAAGTTAAAAAACATTCTATAAAACAATAATAAGTGTCTTCTTTTCTTCTTATTTCTTTCAAAACAATAGGTAAAAAACTTCAAACAATTTATTTTTTCTCAAAAGTTCTTTTAAATTCTGGAATTACTAAATCTTACCTATTGAAATATTTCAACAGAAAGGTTCACTTTAACTTTATCTTTACAGTCATTATAATCATTCCAATGTGTTTTTTCTTCCTCATCTGATTAACTTCCATGTTCGCTTTTAAAGGTGTATTGGCAACAATATATTGAGAGATAGATCTCTGACTCTTGTTCTTTGTCTGACACTGTAGCTACATATACCCATTTAGGTGATGCATACTTTCTATTTGGTGTTTTCTTTTCCTTTGGTCCTTTAGCAACTGGTGACTCACTTGCACTGTTTTCTGAATATAGTCCGATTGCTTCTGAACTTCCATGGATTAATGTTAGTCTCTCTTGTTCCTCATGTTGACATTGTTTTCTTTTGCCAGTTCTTTTCAATTGCTTATTTTCCTCTGTTCTCTTTATTCACCTGCTTTTCCCCTCACTGATGAAGATGAACCCTGTCCAATCTCAACTGCAGTGTTCACTATGAACTGCTCTCTTTTTCTGGGAGGTATCATAACTTGAATATTCTAATGAAGTTTTTCATTGGATTAGAAACTACTTGTTGTTGCTGCCGCTCATGCTTTGACATTGACGTTGTAATACCTCTTCACTCCTACCCCCACTCTGAAACTGAGAGGCAACACCAGTGAAAGAGTACCAGTATCTTCACCCCAACTTTCAGTTTCACTAATCTGGACTTTTTTTTACTTCATTTACTTTGCCAGTTTCAACATTTTCACACTGCTCTAGAACATGAAATTGACCTTGCAAAATCAGTGGACATTTTAATCACTTTTTCTTCTACCATCTTCACTCTTTTCATGTGAGAATTGTGGATCCACTGCAGCATTTCAGCATGTTTCATCCCAGTGTTTGTTGTCAAGATCACTTGGTAGGGTACCAGCCAGCACTCCTCCAAACTGTTTTTCCTCACTTGTTTTCAGACCACTATCGAGTCTCCACGTTTTAATCCATTGCACTACATTTCATCTGTTGTGTCTGTTGCCACGTTCATCTTGTGAGAGACAGATTTCACCATATCAGCCAGACATTTCCAGTAATCTAGCATGATATCATCAGTTGCTGAAACTGGCGCAGATGAGGGAGTATAAGCCAATGTCATTGCTCTGCCGATGATCACTTTGTGGGGCGATAGACCATTTCTTGTTTCTGGGGTACATCTGATGCTCATCAAAACAAAGAAAAGAGCTACCGGCTACTTCAAACCAGTTAAAGCACAAACTTTGACCAGTTTGTTCTTGAGAGTTCCATTCGTATCTCAATCACTCCAGAAGGTTGAGGACGATAACTTCAATTGAACCTCTGATCAATTTGAAAAGCACTACAAATTAATTGCAAAATGTCAGTCTTGAAATGTGAATGACAATCTGTCTCATTAGAAGTTGGTAGGCTGAAATATGGATTTAACTTCCTTAATAAACATTTAGCAACTGTGAAGCTGTCTGATCTCTGAGAAGGATAGGCCTCGACCCATTTAGAAAACAAGCAGACAGTGGCCAAGATATATTTCAAGCCATTGCATACTGGCATCTCCAGTAAGTCTACTTTGAGTCTTGTAAATGGACCTTTTGATTTACCAAAATGAATCATCACAGTCAATATTAATTTTCCCTGATTTTTGTATGGGATTCCAAAAACCTGGAACTTACATTTTCAGCAACATTTCTAAAATGTATGTTTTCCCAATATTTCCTAAATGTTTGTTGCAAAGAGTCTCACCCTGAATGCATTTGCCCATGAAACTATCATGCAATACGATATAACATAGCATTCAGGAGCATATATTTGTTTTCAGAAGTGACATAAAAATATTGGTGATTTTACTTGTAACCTAATTGTTCCCATTTCCTTTCTTCATCTTACGAGCTTTCTATTGAAGGTCTCTCAAATCACTCACAGAGGTTTGATTTGAACTTAATAGGAAACAATTCACATTTTCTGCATTTTATGTAATATTCATTCTTGAGACATCATTCTCAATTTTCTAAACCACTGATCCATCTTCAAGTGCAAAATATCTAGCTACTTGGTCAGCCTAATTATTTTCAGCAGCCTTATGGGCAGCACACTTTACAACTACAATCTCTTTTAGCTGCTGCATTGCTTACATCAGATCAAGTATATAGAGACTGTTCTTTTTAAGAAAAGCCTCTCTGTGACCACAGTTGGCCAAAGTCATACACCACACCAAAACCAGATTGATTGTCTGCACAGATTGTCACATTCAATTTTTCTAGCAAGTCGCAAGCTCTTGTCAATGAAAGCAACATTTGCTGAAGTTACAGTCGGCAGAATGGATAATTCACAAATTTCAGAAATAGAACATACTACAGGGACAGACTTCAATGTTCCATGTTTGTCTTTCAAACTAAAAACATCAACAAATGAAGTCAGATCAGCCATCTCCAGAGGATTTTTTAACCCCTCGGGTGCCCAGGATGTAGCAATTACGTCCTCGTTTGCACCGCTCAGGTGCCGATGACGTAACCGTTACATCCTGCTATTGGCCCTCAGTGGGAGCACTAGCCCTTTCACCAATGGCCAAGCACCCTCCTCCCCTGGGCAGGGATGGAAGGGGAATCGCTTCCCCTTACACCACCCCCCCCCGGACCCTCCTGTGGTGTCTGATAATGTCAGAGGCTGCCCGCAGCGCAGATTGGAGCAGAAATTCAAAAGCATTCCTCCTCCGATCACATGGAAAAGGAAAAGGAATGGCCTTTCTGTTCCTTTGATGTTCTCTCTCTGCATTTGGCTGGCCGATCACGATGCAATCGGGCGGCAGAAATGCCCACTAGACCCCAAAGGAGTATTTTTTTCCTTAATTTAAGCATAAGGGCAGTGGCCCCTTGGGCAAGGGCCGCTCCCCAGGGGTGCAAATTATTTTTAGGTCTTTTTTGCCCACCCAGTGGCAGATCGGCCTATTCTAATTAGGCTGTTGTGTCCCCGGGGGGGGGGGGCAAAAACCGCTAGACACCAGGGATCATTTTTGTATTTTTATTGTTTACATGTGGGGAGCAACTCCTTAGGCAAGGGTCACTCCCAGGAGGGGCAAATTGTTTTTAGGCCATGTATGACCCCCTTTGGGGCAGATCAGAATATTTTCATTAGGCCACTCTGCCCCCCAGGGGTGGCAGAATCCAATAGGCACCAGGGACTTTTTTGTTTTTTTTGTTTTTACCATGGGGAGCAACCCCTTAGGCAAGAGTCGCTTACCTGGGGGGAACATTTATTTTAGGCCATTTCTGCCCTCTTGGGGGCGGAGCGGCCTATTTCTATTAGGCCGATCTGCCCCAAGTGGGGCAGAAACCATTTAGGCACCCACCAGGGATTGGTGTGTGTGCATACGTGTGTGTTTTGTTTGGGGGGCAGTCCCTTGGGCAAGGATCACTCCCCATGGAGGCACATTACTGTTGGCCATATCTTCCCCCTTTGGGGGCAGATCTGCATATTGAAAGCCCACCAGAGACCAGGGAAGATTTTTTAAAAAAAGAGGGTTGGTTTATGGCCATAACCCCACCTCAAATAAATGAGGCCAAAGTTGTTCTGCCCACCGGAGTGCAGAGGGGGCAATTGCCCCCGATTGACTACTGGGGGCAGAAAACCTACTAGATGCCAGGGAATTAAAAATATATATTTATATTGTGTGGTGGTGGCTATCCAACCCGTATAGACATGGTTATGCCCCCACTCCAACTGAAGGGGGTAACGGTCTTTCAGCCCCCCCCCACACACTGAAACATCTTATCCCATGGTAAGCAAGAGGACATTTGATTATTTTGGTTTTTGGTTTTACATTTGGGCCATGAGAGCTTGTCTAACTCTCAAAATTGTTCCACTTGGAATGGTGAGGGCTTCACTTTTTGGACTTTGGGACGCTGCCATGCAGAGCAATCCACAAGACCTAAGCACATCTGAAAACTAAACATCTGTGTGAGTCCAGGGTGGTGTGCTTCATATGCACCCCGCACCATTTTCTTACCCACAATGCCCTGCAAACCTCCAACTTTGCTAAAAATCACACATTTTTCCCACATTTTTGTGATGGAACCTTCCGAAATCTGCAGGAATCCAAAAAATTCCTACCACCCAGCATTGTCTCATCTATACCAATAAAAATCTTGCCCCACTTGTCAGCCTTCAAACTGACCCTTTGGACCCGCTTTGGTTCTCCCACAATTTCGACACGTTTTTGGCTCTTCCCTGTCACAGGCACTTGGCCCACCTACACAAGTGAGGTATCATTTTTACCAGGAGACTGAGGGGAACGCTGGGTGGTAGGAAATGTGTCCCACAGAAATGTGGGAACATTTTGATTTTCTTAGCTATATTTGAGGTTTGCTGAGGATTCCACTGGGGGATCCACGCAAGTCACACCTCCCTGGACTCCCTCAGGTGTCTAGTTTTCAGAACTGTTTGGGTTCAGTAGGATTCCCTATACAGCTGTTGAGCCCAGGACCAAAAACGAAAGTGTCCCCGCAAAAACAGATAGTTTTGTATTTGATAATGTTGATGTGTCACATAGTGTTTTGAGGCATTTCCTTCTGCGGGCACTAGGCTTACCCACACAAGTGAGGTACCATTTTTATCAGGAGACATGGGGGAACTATGTGTTGAAAATATTTGTGGCTCCTCTCAGATTCCAGAACTTTCTGTCACCGAAATGTGAGGAAAAAGTGTTTGTTTGGCCAAATTCGTGAGGTTTGCAAAGGATTCTGGGTAACAGAACCTGGTGAGAGCCCCACAAGTCACCCCATCCAGGATTTCCCTAGGTGTCTAGTTTTAAAAAATGCACAGGTTTGGTAGGTTTCCCTAGGTGCCAACTGAGCTAGAGGTCAAAATTCACAGCTAGGAACTTTGCAAAAAACAGCTGTTTTTTGGGGGAAAATGTGATGTGTCCATGTTGTGTTTTGGGGCATTGCCTGTCGTGAGCACTAGGCCTACTCACACAAGTGAGATACCATTTTTATCAGGAGACTTGAGGGAATGCTGGGTGGAAGGAGATTTGGGGTTCCTCTTAGATTCCAGAACTTTCTGTCACTGAAATGTGAGGAGAAATTGTTTTATTGCCAAATGTTGAGGTTTGCAAAGAATTCTGGGTAACAGAATCTGGTGAGAGCTCCACAAGTCACCCCATCCTGGATTCCCCTAGGTATATAGTTTTAAAAAATGCACAGGTATGGTAGGTTTCCCAAGGTGCCGGCTGAGCTAGAGGCCAAAATCCACAGCTTGGCACTTTCCAAAAAACAAATCAGATTTCAATGTAAAAATGTGATGTGTCCATGTTGCATTTCCTGTCATGGGCTTTACGCCTAACCACACATGTGAGGTAGCATTTTTATCGTGAGTCTTCGGGAAACAAAGAATAGATTTACAAGTGTTGATGCCCCATGTATTTCTGTACATTTTTTTGTTCCAAATGTAAGACAGTGTGTAAAAAAGACCTCTATTTGAGAAAAGCCCTATAATTCACATGCTAGTATGAGGACCCTGGTATTCTTGTGCCCATTTTGGAAATACAAAGGTTTTCTTTATACCTATTTTCACTCTTTATATTTCATCAAATGAATTGCTGTATACCTGGTATACAACGAAAACACATTTCATGGTGCAGCTCATTATTGGCTTTGGGTACCTAGGGGTCTTGATGAACTTACAAGGTCTGTATATTCCCACAACCATAAGAGTCCTGCAGACATAACGGTATATTGTTTTTGAAAATTTGACATGGCAGGAAAAAGTTACAGAGTAAAATGTAGAGAGAAATGGCTGTTTTTTTAGCTCACTTTCAATATTATTTTATTTTAGCTGTTATTTTCTGTAGAAAAACCTTGTAGGATCTACACAAATGAGCCCATGCTGAATTCAATTTTTTTTCTAATTTCCAGAAATGTTTAGCATTCCGGGATCTAGCATTGGTTTTGCACCCATTTCTGTCACTAACTGGAAGGAGGCTAAAATCACAAAAAATATTTAAAATGGGCTATGTCCCAGAAAAATGCCAAAATTGTGTTGAGAAATATGATTTTCTGATTCAAGTGTGCCTGTTCCTGAAAGCTGGGAAGATGGTGATTTTAGCGCTGCAATCCTTTTGTTGATGCCATTATTAGGGATGAAACCACAAGCCTCCCATTTTTTTTTTTTTAAATGAACTTTTTGCTGTATTTTGGCTAATTCCTTGGTCTTCTCCAGGGGAACCCACAAACTCTGGGTACCTCTAGAATCCCTAGGATGTTGGAAAAAAGGACGCAAATGTGGTGTGGGTAGCTTATGTGGACATAAAGCTATGAGGGTCTAAGCGCAAACTCCCCCAAATAGCCAGAAAAAGGCCTGGCACCAAAGGGGGAAAAGGTCTGTCAGCAAAGGGGTTAATATCTGTCTTGGCTTGGTACATAATTCGGTAACTGCAATGCAGTCATGTTCACTCTCATCATATTCATACTCAGATTTACATCTCTTAATGAATATATTCCCTGTAGCAAGTATGATTTGTTTATATCTGGTCAATTGATTGTTAGTCAGGTGTTGAGTTTTTGTGTGGCATAATACAATCTTAAGTGAGTATGGAACATATATAATTAAAGTATGTCCCATCACTATTCCTTCACTTTGTTCATTAGCAAAGAAAACAACTGTAGCTGATCTTTAAAAGAAGGAAGATTTATATATACTGGATCTGACACGCCTAAAAGGTTGGTTACTGGTCTCATAATCACACCATGTCTCTGAATAAGGATTGATCATGCAAACCCACCTCTCACTGCACTGCAAAAAGAAGGTCAAATTATAACCAGGCATTCCAAGGGCTGGTACAGTGCATAAACTCTCTCTCAATATCTGGAATGCCTCTGAACACTCTTTGTCAAATGGTACTGGATCGTAAATGTTACTGTGAGCTAACATTATTCAAAGATTTTAAATTCAAGGAAAAATTTTGAATCCACTGATGACTTCTCTGACTCCATATGTTAAATCCAGAGATAAGTCATTTTTTGCTATAGCTGGAAACAATTAAACTCTTGTATCTTGTGAATTGATTTTGAAAACTGGATGTTCATCTTGTGTTTCAATCGCAGCACCATCTGGTGAGCAGTAAATCAAGCAATTAATTTTGCATAGCAAATCTCTGCCCAACACATTCACAGGACTTAAATCATACAAAATAAATTGATGTTTATTCTCTATTTGCCCTGTTTTAACTGGAACATCTGCTGTAATGTGATTAACATATTGTTTAGTATTGATCTCTACAACCTGGACTTCTCTTCACAAAGGGGGTAGGTTTGGGACTTCCACGGATTGAATTGTAAAGCAGGTAGCCCCGTATTGATTGAAGATGAAATGCGGTGACTGATTGCTCCATCAATGTATGGGACAATTTTGTTCTACTCCTAGAACTGCTAAAAATAAGCAATTACCCTCCCGTCATAGGTACCTTCATGTGATTTATTCCCTGAAGAAAATTGAGAAGACTCATTACTCAGAATCAGTGGAATCTGTTGAAACCCTGGGCTATATGGCATTATGTTTTCAGATGTTTTGCTGTAACACTGGGCTATAGGTTTCATTATAGTGAACTGTTTCGGATCATGCATACTCTGCACAGAAGCTGATTAAGTTGGGGCAATGTATAATATACTTTTCTGCAGCTGGGGAACAAACTCAATCTGGATTCCTTCTGGATTTTGTCTACATTCCAGTTTCAAGTGCTCAATTTTACCACAGAAGTGACAAACAGTGTTCCTCTTCATCATTTCAAAATTTGTATGCATTCCTGAATTATTCCCCATCCCCTTTCCACCACCTTACATTTGCATTGACCCATTTCCCATTCTCACACTTTGCATTTGATTCATTCTGTTCAGTTCAACATTTCCAGACTGGACATAACCCATACCTGAACCCATCAAATTTGTGATCACTTCTCTCAAGCTCCTTTTTATGGTCAGGCATCACTTTCTCCTTGATTCTCTTCTGCCTCACCTCAAACCAATGACTACTGTAGCTTCAAAATGTTATCTATACTCTTTTTCTGCCAGCACATTTCACTTTGTTGCATTTGATTACTAAGTTTTGGAAACAAACCCATAATGAAAACAGAAACGAAAACACTGATACCATCTTTCTATGGGATAATCTACTCCACTGTGCTTCTTGAAAACCTGCATGATCATCTTGGAAAAAGCATGCACTGGCTCCTTCGGATCCTGTGAGGCTATCAGGATTTTTACCCACTTAATATAATTTTCAGACTCCATCTTTTTCAAATGTTTAGTTACCTGTTTATATTTGTTCGCTACCTCCTCAGAATGAGCATTATTATGGGGCAATTCTAGCTGGTTGCACATGCACTATATCTCCCCCATATACTTTTAATGGAAGCTCCAGAGTTGCTCTTAATTGTCCTTTTGAATTGCAAGCTGATCTTTTTCCTTACTCTTTGATTCTTTGCTTTTTACTTGCTGTCCCTCTTTTCCATCTCTCTTGCTATTTCTTCACACCACTTAACTCCCTTGTTTTTTTTTATTAAATCCTCAATGTGAGCTCTTAAAATCATTAAACCAATACATTTAGTCCATTGTAAGTCAAATCCATTTTGTAATTCTTTCTCACATTCTTTATTTAACTGATGTCAACCTTGCATTCATCAACTAATTCTTCTAATTTATCATGTGCTTTATTTGCATATCTGGCTGTTTCTTTATTTAGTTACCTAATTTAATCAACATTGCATGATAATGATCTAATTAGATCAAGTGTTCCTTGTAACATCTCTGCAAATTCAATTTATAAAAGAACAACAATAATAGTTCTCTATTTAAGAGTCTCTTCAACTACCACTGTAGTAACAGTAGAATTAATTTACATTTAATTTTGAAAAACACCTGGAGCATCTCTGCCGGAACTCAGCAATGCTGTCATTACAATCTCAGGTGGGGTGCACACTATCATGCTCACAACCGTAGATATAGATGGGCTCTGATTTTGTAATGCTCTACTATCTCCTGCTGAACCCATTTCTCTACCAGCACCAGTTCCCTCTGCTCTTCTGGTGTATGGAGAAGGTCTCGAATTCAAAAGATTATTTAAAAGGTTATCTTTCTCATCTGTATCATGACTGAAAAGCGCATGCAGCACCTTGCTCTACACACTACTTTATTCAGACAAGTAACATTTTACAAAAAGATTTCAACAAATCTGATAACCAAACCAACCAATATTTAAAAATACATTCTAAAACAAGAATCACAGAGAGGAATATTACATCAGCACAACAGTGATAAAACCACCCTCTGAGCCCAAAGTCAACATCAGATGACCAAAACCTTTAGATATAAAATAGCAATCCATCTCACAAACTAAAACTGTGACACACACTACGGACACCTCGGAAACACATACCACATACAGAATCATTCCACCCTATTTAAATTTACACAACAAATCCATCAGGAACAGAACTGCAAGTCAGTCTTCTAGGCAACATTTTTGAACCGGAAACTCCCCTGGAAATCAAATATCTCCCAAAACTGGTCAAAAGGGGTAAAGGAAATCTAAAAGGGGTCTCTTAAAAATGTACCGAATTCAGTTCTCCCACAGTTTACTGGATCAGAGACGGTGTTAAACCTCAATGTGTCCCCTCATTAGGGCATCTCACACACATCAAGTTAGCAGAGTAAAACAGCTCAATAAGTAATGGGGTTCACCTTATAGATGAGCTCTAGATCAATGAAAAGTTAAAGGACTTTGTTACAGAAATTCAAAACCAGTGGTACATAGTCAATGTTGTGAAGGCTCTCAATACAGAGTTATACAGAGTATGTAAAACCAGAACTTATTAAGTTCCAACTGAGCAGCAAAATCACCAGGAAGTCAGATAGCTTCCCTAGTTGTACAGGGAAGTCTTCTAAAACTCTGGCTCACCCCCAGAATCAAGAGGTTCTTACACACAATTCTTGTGTAATAACCAAACTCTTTGTAGTGTGAGCAAAAGTATAATTTCTTTAGCAAATCTGAAAGAAGAATAATACATGTCATTACCTTAGCACATTACCTAAGGATGGTTACCTTAGCACCATCCCAATTATTTAAAAAATAGTCAATATCCTTGTTAGAAATTGGGTCTGTAGGTGGCAGAGGTGTGCACCCTGTCTAAGTCGGGCCCACAATACTATTCAGGGCAAGTCAATCACACAACATAAATTAGCCTGTTTTCATCCTCTAGTAGCCTGGTGCAAAGCAGGCAGGCCTAACTTAGACGGCAATGTGTTAGGTATTTGAGCAACGCACACACAACACCCTCAGGAGGTACACCACAAAAAGGGACTCCACACAGATGTAGAAAAATAAAGCTTATTATCAGGTTAATTTAAATCCAGCACGATACAGATCCAATTCATAAATAGCAAAATATTTGCTTTCGCAGACTCAAAAAAAAGAAAAGTTGATGAACAAATGCAAAGATCAAAGGGAGTTGTCGGGGACTCCTCAGCACAGGTGCACTATATTTTTCTGGACTCCAGTTCTGTCCTGGTTGTGCTCCTCCCAGGGAGCGGTGTGTGGCAAAGCTGAGCAAGGTTGTGCATGTTGACTGGCAACAGGGAGCGGTACAATTTGCAAAATCTGCTTATGTTGTCTGCAAATAGTGAGCGGCAAAAGTAAAACAGGGCTACTATGGACGGTTCACAGCCGTATGCGACAACATTTGGCAAAGCCGCTAGGGTTGACCAGAAAGTAGCGGGCAGCCAGGAAAAGCAGGGCCTCTCTTTCATGTAAAGTGCACAGTTCCCCTCTTTCAGGTCAGTCTCAGCTCCAGACTATCAGTAGGACTTAATCAGCCCCTTTGTGTGGGCTCTGGTCAACCTCCACCCCAGGAAGACCCATCAGTATGCAGATGCATGCAGATGCACCTGACTATCCTGTGTTGTGGATGTCTGAAGATAATGTACAAGAATAGCTGTCAACTAGCCCAAGCCAGATGTGTATTGGAGAGAGGCTGTAGGTACACAGAACAGTGGGTGCAGCAAAATGTCCATTTTCCAAAAATTTAATTTCTAAAATAGTAATAATAAATCCGACCTTTACCAGTAAAGATGATTTATTATTACCATTCAAATGGGACTAAACATCATTCAGCTACTCCTTTCAGATCAGGAATTACAGCTTAAAGCTAATATAAGGAATTATCATTGCTGGTGTATGAGAGAGGCATAACTCACAGTAATGTAAAATGACTTTGGGAGTTTTCATTACTAGGACATGAAAACTTAAAAATATATTTGTTCTGCCTTTTACCTACATGGCACCCTGCCCCATGGGCTACCTATGGCCTGCCTTAGGAGTGGCTTATGTGTAAGAAAAGGGGAGCTTAAGGCTTGGCAAGAGGTTTAAAATGCCTAGTCTGTCTGGCAGTGAGACTTTACACACAGGCTCTGCAGTGGCAGGCCTGAGGCATGTTTACAGGCAACTTAAGTGGGTGGTACACTCAGTGCTGCAGGCCCACTAGTAGCATTCAATTTACAGGCCCGGTTATATGGTTTACCACTTTACAAGGAATGTACATGTAAACTAAATATGCCAATTGTGGATACACCAATGTTGCCATGATTTAGGGGAGAAGCATATGCATTGTAGCACTGGTTAGCAGGGGTAACGTTCTCAGAGTCCTAAGGCCAACAAAAAGATGGTCAGGAAAATAGGAGGAGAAAGGCAAAATGTCTGGGGTAAGACAATCCTAAGGATGCCAAATCTAACAATTCTCTATGCCCATGCCTTCCTTTTTGGATAATAATATGGGTGATTTGACAAAAATTGGAGGAAGATTGCTGTCTGTCTGCTGTATGCCAAAGACATTGTCATCCTGAATTTAAAACCAAAGGGACTGAATAGCCATCTGCTGGCATTACAGAAATTAATGTGTACTCATTTCTGAAAATTAATGTCTCTAAAAGTAAGATCCTGGTATTTAAAAGTTGAATCCCCCAGAAATATTATAATTACAGTTGGTTCCTGGGTGAAGAACAACTAAAAATTGTTAAGTCATATCCCTTTCTGTGGAAAATTAGTTTGAATAATTTGAATGACACAGAACACATCTCCTACAGTATTAGCAATGCTAAATATCAGGCTAACGGGCTAAGGCCTTTTAAAATGCTGTGGCAAAAAGGCACTTTGGGCATTTACTATCGGTGTATACAGCGAAAATTCCACCTATTATACTTTACCCATTGGTACTAATTGAAGTGAAGAAATTGATGTTTTGGATAAGAATCAGTTTTGAGGAAACTATGTGGTTTCAACACCGACAGCTCTTCAAACAATTAGATTAGAATTTGGGCTAAAGAGTGTATATGTTCACGGTATCTCTGCAGTTATTCATTGGGGCTTTCAGCTATTTAGAAATGTTGCAACATGCTTAGGGATTTTTTTGTGTGAAGAGATCTTCGAAGAAAGGAAAGAAAAGTCCCTGTTTTAAAGAAATTTGATTCATGGATAAAAAATCTAAACCAAGATCTAAACCATGAGTATTTAGTTTCTTGGTCTGAGAAGCAACTAAAAGCCTATATTAGGCAGGTATCCTTTAATCTAAGCTGTTATTTAGATGCTGATTGTTGTAGAAAAAAATCTAAATTCAAGGTGGTAGTGAACTCCTTTACTCCGTGGAAGCCCCAGAAACATTTAACTTGGAATATTTACCATGGTGTTAGATGTTGCTGGACCCTACTGTCCCTTAATATTTTATCATTAAAGATTTTAATTGCTAGCTGGCATCATTAACCCAGCACGGATACTTATTTAATTTCTGTAATCATGATGTCCAAGATCTAAATCATGAGTTATTTATTGATCCTGCATTACTTATCTGCCACCGTAAATATTTTAGACCAATGTTTTTTGAATGATCAAGTTAGAACAACTGCTGATGCTTTATATTTATTATTAATCCCTCATACTGAAAAGAGTTATTCATGAGTTTTTAGGTTTTTAAAAGCTTTTTACCCTTGGGTTGATCATGATGTTATAGTTATAAATATTCATTAATGACGCTGTTGTCCACCTAATGAAATGTCTAGATTATACAATTTTTACAATTATATAATTTTTGGGTCTATTTTTTAATTTTTTATTCTTTGATGTTATATTGTATTATTTCTGAGGATGTCATTTTAATTCCAAATCTTGCAATAATACTTGAACTTTTGTCTTCCAACAATGTTCGAGCAAGGATGAAACTTTTAACAATGAGACCTTCTCTCAGTGTATAGGTCCAGTGAAGGAATAAATGAGACAGACACTCATAGAAAGTTAATTGTGAGCAAAACAATACAGCAATGCAAATAAAGTAATGCGACTTACGTTTGACTGCGTGCTGGGGAGCATTTGGGAACAGGATGTTCGCAGGAAGGAATGCAGGGGCAAGTGACAGAGCTGGAATCCATTGTGTCTAAAACGCGGGTTTACACAGAAATGTGGCATAACTAAAACACATTAATAAACGCACTTCTGCACATTATAGGAAATTTGTTTCAATTCATGTATGTTAATTGAGTCTGTATATGTAAAATCACGTATTAATTATCATTTTTATTGTACAAAAATATAAATCCTAAAACAATCCTAAAACCTAAAATATAAATGCTAAAACACAATCATAAATTATTTCATCATACTATTAGTGCCTTTAAAAGTTTGTATTTTATGCTTGCAATCATGGATTATATTTCACATTGTGAGGGAATCTGGCTTATTTCTCTAAGTGACTGCAGACAATTGTGTTTTCAGCATAGATATTTGCATTTCAAAATGGAAAGGACTCACAATAATACTTTGATCATCTTTGTTTAGGTATTTTGTAAGATTATTTGGCTCTACAAAAATGATGCCAATGTAAAATAAAGTAATTTTCAACAACCAAGGCATTATGGCGGTCATTCTGACAGCGGCGGGCGGCGGTCACCGCCCCCCATGCGGTTACCGCCGAATGACACGGGAGACCGCGGCGGCCATTCTGGCTTTCCCGCTGGGCCGGCGGGCGACCGCCAAAAGGCCGCCCGCCAGCCCAGCGGGAAAGCCCCTGCAACGAGGATGCCGGCTCCGAAAGGAGCCGGCGGAGTTGCAGGGGTGCGACGGGTGCAGTGGCACCCGTCGCGGTTTTCACTGTCTGCCAAGCAGACAGTGAAAGTCTGTATGGGGCCCTGTTAGGGGGGCCCTGCACTGCCCATGCCAGTGGCATGGGCAGTGCAGGGGCACCCAGGGGCCCCACGACACCCGTTCCCGCCATCCTGGTTCTGGCGGTGAAAACCGCCAGAAACAGGCTGGCGGGAAGGGGGTCGGAATCCCCATGGAGGATTCCCTGGGCCAGGGGAAAACCGGCGGGAAACCGCCGGTTCCCCTTTTCTGACCGCGGCTTTACCGCCGCGGTCAGAATAGCCCTGGAAGCACCGACAGCCTGTTGGCGGTGCTTCCGCTGCCCTCCGCCCTGGCGGTCAGAGTCCGCCAGGGTTGGAATGAGGGACTATGTGGCTCTAATAGCGATTTGTCCTAATACTATTATGTCATTTAAACAACAGACACAGTTAAAACTGCAAAACTATGTGACACCGTGGTTGTTCCCATTTGTATCACTGTTATAGGAGGTGTACATTTAAACATACAGCTTGCCCATGTCTGGACATCCGTGCCCAACACAATGTTCACTGTTTTCCTACCTATCATACATGTAACTTGCTGGTTTAGGTTATTTAAAAATAAAAATAGGTTATACCATATGTATAATTTCTCATGTATGTCACCAGACTATTTTTATTTGAAAATCTAGAGGTTAAAACTCTTTAAAATCTTTAAAGAAACTCTGAAAAATGTAATGCTTATGTATATTTGGATTAAAGTTTTAACATATCTTTTGAAACATTCAATGGCATATACTCCCAAAAATTGGGCAGCAGCCCAGGGCACCATGTCTTAGACATTTCTATTATTCATTATATATGTTTATTTATAATGTAGGCAACCCAGCTAACAATTGTCTTTTTAATTACATTACCATGCTTTTCAATGTACTTTTGTTAACTGATTGAATTATTAAAATCAAATAGTATGTCTGATATCAATAAAAATACATTTAGATTGGGAAGCCACTCACATTCAGTTTTCTAAAATAAGACTTGTTTATGTAGGACCTCCTAATTTGCGGAGCTGACATAGCTCTCTGCTGGATCAAACAGATGGCTGTAGGTAGATTGGGGCCCTTTCTCAAGGATATCCAGTTCTTCTTCAGTGAAGCTGGAGGCCCTGTCTCCGACAGCCTCATCCATAGTGGGTTCCATCAGAAGAAAAAGCAACTAGCAAGGATGTCTGGTACACTTGAAGCTTAGGGAGCAAGTGGAAAAATGTCCCTCAAAAAACATTTACTCCAAAGTCAAGGAAAAGTACATCAAGGAATGTATACATGGCTTTGACATATTCCATCAATTAAGCTCCTTTTTAACTAATGCGGATGGTTGATACCCAAAAAGGTAGGCATAAACTACACTTAATAGTCCATTGTCAATGATGGACATGCTGTCATTGACCTTGATTTGCTAATATAGCTACATTTTCAGGCTTAGTTATGCCTGACAATGTAGTGGACATGTATTCTAAATTCAATGCAAGCATCTGCCATTCATGACTTTGCTTCCATCAAGATATTTTAGAATGGCTCCCTCTCAAAATACAGGGATAAACATCTGTGATGTAAGGTATGTCTACCTTGCCCGAATTAAGTTTAAAACAAAAATTAATAAATAAAACTACACACTTTAGGCACCTGAACACCTAGCCTACGACTTGCCTCTGGCCTCCAGCCTCCAGTTCCTTCTTGTTCCAGTCTGATCCAGTGACGCCTGGAGTGCCTGGATTTTCCTGCAAAGTTTTTTCCACTCACCATTCTTCCCGCCAACAGAAGACCTTTCCACACTAGGCCTACGTAATGCAGGCCACAGCATGACCGCACATCAGATCTGCGCAGCTGGTGCACCAAAGGCAAGCCCATCTGCACCTGTCTGCACCTGGACCACGGCCAGCGCCACGTTCCCTGGTCCACCCATCCTCTGAAGATACATCATTGTTGATCTCTACACCCTCAACCCTGGACACTGCAACAAACACTGCCACTGCACCAACCCAGGAACCACGGTGGGACCTTTCACTTGAACCCACTGTCACTACACCTGCTACTGCACACACACAGCCCACTGACCAGACCCACCCCGACCACACCAAAGACACCATCTGAACAAACACACCAACTCACATGTGCCCTTCTCAACACACACTCTATACAAACACACCGCCGGGATTTTGGGCCTCATCTCTACCCTTGCATGCAGCGTCCTCTTCCTCACTTACACCTGGCTCAACATTGTAATCGTGCCTGACGTCGCCCCTGCAATTCCTGAAGGATACAAGATCACTCACTGAGACTCCATCAGCAAGCCTGGCAGAGGGATCGTCATCATACAGAAGGAATCCATCCAGTTCACCACCACAAATAATGACAGCCCCTTAGCCTTGGAATACCTCAACTTCTAACTCCAAACTAACAGCAAAATAACCATCAGGGCCACCCTTGCCTACCGTCCTCCAGGACCACCTTCATCGTCCCCCTTGCCATAGACTCCAAGAACTACATTTTCCTTTGCGACCTCAACTTCCATTTGGAAGACCACAATGACATCAACAGTGCCAATCTCCTCAATAGCATGAACAACAACAGACTCGCCCAACTCATCCATGACCCCATGTATATCACAGGCCACACACTAGACCCCGTCTTCAACTCCAGTAACTGTATCAGGTAAAGTCACACAATGGAACCCACCTGGACTTACCACTTCATCCTCCGCTTCAACATAACCAGCTCACTGACCCCCACTCCCTTCTTCTCAACACTTCCTCTGAATCTAAAGCAAAGCATCAAATGGCTCATGGATCAACGCCCTCCACACCATGCACCCCATGTCATCCAACAACCTTGACAAGCACATCAGAAACTTCAACAACAGGATCACCAACTGTGCCAACAGTATCATTCCTATAGGCAACAACACCAACAGAAGGTTCACCAAGCAGGTTAGCTGGTACACGGAAGACCTCAGGACCTCTAAATAACACTGTAAACAACTGGAAAGGGGATGGTGCACCAGCAAGGATATGACTGAGAAGACTGCCCTCAAGACAGCCCTCAACATATACCATAGATAGTTGGGAGAATCTAAGAAAAAAGGCCTTAGTCTCAGGCATTGAATCAAGCTCCAATATCAACAAAGAACTCTTCAACATTGTCAAACAATTCTCCAACCCCTCAGCTGCAACATACAACATAGGAACTCTGCAACAACTTGTAAACTTCTTCCAAAACTATAGAAACTTCCAACCTCAGCCCCAGATCACCAACTTCTTCAAGCAACACCATGACTCTGCTACCAACTCTGACATCTGACTACCCGAGTGAAGCCAGCTCACCCTATAGGACACTACCTCCATCATGAACTTAGTCTACTCTGGGTACTGACTCTGATGGGGTGTTACAGGCAACTTCTTCTGCTGTCTTCAGTCTTGTTCTGGACGTTATGATCAGACTACATCCAATTTCCTGCAGATAATGCTACACTGAGCAATATCAAGGACAATTTCCAAGGTTTGGGAGGCATACTGCATGTTGCTGGTGCTATAAATGGGAATTATTACAGTGCATTGCATTGCTGTCACGTCATAACCAGCACCCTGTACCTCAATCGGAAGCATTTCCACTCCATCAATGTGCAGGTGATTTGCACACCAGATCTCTACACCACAAATGTGTGTGCAAGGTTCAACCTTTGGCTAGTGGTGGTTATAGCTTGTGTAATTTCTTATAGTGTAGTGATGTAAAATGACCACAAAATTATGCATGATTACACCGAACTATGCTTTGAGCGTAACAAAGCATTTAATGCTAAAGCACCCTTGTGTGTAAAAGGCAACAGGACATGAGCAGCAAAAGTCATCAGCCAAATGCTCTTGCTAAATTTGCAGTCTTTATGCTCCTGTGGAAAGATTTGAGTGCCAAATTACCCATAATTACTCAGATGGGTGTAATTGCAAGATTGTCAGTAAATTTGTCTCAAAAGAATAACCCAAAATTTCAAAAATGACTCCCATTACAGCAGCATGCTAAAAATTTCCCCTGGGCCTACCAAAGACTCCCTAGTGCTACATGACAGCCGCATACACCAACAGATGGCAGATCTTGCAACAATGATGACCTGGCCTGTTGGTAAGTGCTAACATTATTTTTGTATTGATATGATGTGTCCAGATGTTGGTTTTCAGACTTAAAATTATGTTTGTAATTGGATTTATATTTTTCAGGGGACTTAGATTATCCTAGCTGCATATGGCTTCAACACCATTGCCAAACCCAACAACACCAGGAAATGTCTGGTTCACTTAGGCCCATGTGCAAATAAGGGGGGATGTGGAGGGAAGTTTGGGCTCCTGTAGACCCAGTTCCACTTCCTGGAGAATTCTGGAGGGGCCCTCTGCTACTCTCCTAGGAAAGTCTGCAAACTAGTTGTGTTCTGTTGCATGCTGCATAATATTGTACTGTGTAGGAACATCCCCTTTATCTCGGATGATGATTACCAGTGTTGTTGATATTTGTCAGCAACATGACAGTAATGAAGATGAAGGCAATGACCACAGGTTTGCAGTCACTGACAACATATTTCCTGGAAGATAAGTGTATTGAAGTGCAATGACAATATATAACTATAACATGTGCATATCCTTCTTTCCTGTGTATGCTATTAGTGCTTTAATTGCATTAAATGTTATATTGCAAACATTTTTGGTTCATAAATTAATCTCATTTGTAGTTCAATTGTCATGATATACTTGGAATGTGACATACAAAGATGGGCATATTATGTGAGATTGTATATTCTACAGTTCTTGCCTATGTTTATCTGAAATAAATTACTCATTGAATGTTAAAGTGCATAGGTGCTTCAAAACATATTGTCGCGCGGGCTCTCATTATCCTAAATGAGACTACTGGATTTCTAGGTAGCATGATCGTTCCTGGTGTGGGGGACTGAGTCTGACCCACCTTGGAAGGACCTCTGTCACCCTCAATCCGGTATTGCTCCGGCTAACTAGCAGTGCCTCATCTCTCCCAAGGGGGAGGGATGATTGGGCAGCCGAGCGCATGACATCTTTAGAACTTCTCAGGGAAGTCGTGGTCACTCAGGTCCCAACCAGCTCTCTCATTTACAATATGATCTCATATACAAATGACATAGGCAGTTTAAGTTTTATATATTGTTTTTAATAAAACGACTGCATTTTAGATAATAAGGCGTGAGCCGCAATAACCAGAACCATACAACACAGTAGGATTGAAATAGTCACGATGAGAGTGAAACATAAGAACAATGCTATCATGGTGTTAACTTATTCTATTCTCTCTCTCTCTCAGATAGTTATATTTCGAGCACAGCATGTTAAGCTATTAACTTGCCTTTTAGATTCTCCGGGAAGCCATCAACCCTCATACCTGAGCATAGGCCTGTCATCTGGTTCAGCATCTGCAACAAGGCAGTCAGCGTCTAGTTGTGGTTTCCTGGCCGGAATCTCCCTCTTGCGTGTTTTAGGACAAGGAAGTGTTTTTATAACTAACATGTCAGTGTGATAACAAAATGTCCCTACGCAAGTAATCCAAAGACTAAACTCCTACCACGTCTATCGGCAATGTACCAGACTGTGGGGGTCATTCTGACCCTGGCGGTTGAAAACCGCCAGGGCAGAGTGCCGCGGAAGCACCGCCAACAGGCTGGCGGTGCTTCATGGGCAATACCGCTGCGGTCAGAAAAGGGCAACCGGCGGTTTCCCGCCGGTTTACCCCTGCCCCAAAGAATCCTCCATGGCAGTGATGCTCGCAGCACCGCCATGGGGATTCCGACCCCCTTCCCGCCATCCTGGTCCTGGCGGTAAAAACCGCCAGGAACAGGATGGCGGGAACGGGTGTCGTGGGGCCCCTGGGGGGCCACAGGCATGGCAGTGCAGGCATGGCATGGGCAGTGCAGGGGCCCCCTAACAGGGCCCCATAATGATTTTCAGTGTCTGCCTAGCAGACACTGAAAATCGCGACGGGTGCCACTGCACCCGTCGCACCCCTTCAACTCCGCCGGCTCCATTCGGAGCTGGCTTCATTGTTCAAGGGGCTTTCCCGCTGGGCCGGCGGGCTGCCTTCTGGCGGTCGCCGGCCGGCCCAGCGGG
Source organism: Pleurodeles waltl (assembly GCF_031143425.1). Lineage (NCBI taxonomy): Eukaryota > Metazoa > Chordata > Amphibia > Caudata > Salamandridae > Pleurodeles > Pleurodeles waltl. The sequence goes on from NC_090440.1 coordinate 1,734,415,332, forward strand.
AAAGTCAGAATGACCGCCGCGGTCATTTGACCGCGGTACGGTCTTCTGGCGGTTCCCGCCAGGCGGGTGGCTTCTGCCGCCCGCCAGGGTCGGAATGACCCCCTGTATCCTTGACTGAAGCACAGAGTAAACAAGAATGTGTTATTGAGAACTCCAGTGCCAAAGTAGGCTAAACAGTGTGATATAAAGAATAAAAGAAGACCGCAGAACTGGTTATTTGTAAAATAACAGTACGAAGCTGAATAAAATGCATTTAGAGCAAAGTGCACAGAAGCTCTATGCTGCAAGCAAAGGAATAAAATACATCCAGGGCAAGGTGCACAAAGGCCTAACGCCTGAAGCAAACGCGCAAAGGATACATAAAAATGACCACACTACACCCTCCCCTTGTCGGTAGTAAGTGGTTCCACTCTAAACGAAAAACAATAACAATATGCCCCAGATAGAGGAAGACAGAAAATATATATTTCGACAAGTCCAGAGGACATCAAAGCACAGAACCATATGTAAATTTTTAAGCATGTGACTGTAAAGCCAAATCAATTTAATGTCAATTTAGATAAAACTCAATTTCAAATGGAAGCCACAAAAAGCAGGAGATCCTCCACTTCGGCAGATGTCAACACCGGAAAATCCACTTCAAATATTATCATGGAGCAGGTGTGTTCCAAAGCCCCAGAACCATCCAAGGCGGCATCCCGTGCAGAGCCTATGAACGAGACAATACCATCCTCCTCCAGGAAGGGAATCACGTAAAGTGCGCCACGAAGCAAACGCAACCGCAGTGCACACGTCTGGGAATGAGCCCTAATCGGGAACATCAACAGATCAGCATCAACCACTGGGGGGCGCTGCAGTGAGAGACAGAGAGCCATTGCATGTTCAAACGAGCACCATAGGCACCGAAACACGGGCTGCACACAAGCCAGAACTGGTCGGAATGACAGAGACCAGTCACACTCCAAATGTCCCAGGAGTGTTGCTCCAAAATGCTGCATCGTGCGCTCACGACACAGCTGCGCAGATGGGAGCGCCCATATTGGATCTTGTCGCGGTGGCACAGCCATTGCGGAAAAACAACAGCAACAGCAAAACACCAGCCAATAAAGCCAAAGTTATCGGAAATCCTCCAAAGATGCTTTGGAATATAGAATGAATAGTCAAATGTATCAAACCGAATATGGAAGAGAAGGCATAAGCAAACCCAACACCAACGGCTTTAAAAAAATGTGCAATTCCAGCAGTGCTGGACGCATTAAATATACGTCCCACGAGTTCACCAAAGTGGCTCGGAAAGTTAGTATTTAAAAGGGACTGTATTTCTGCTGATGACCTCGCCACCTGAAGTGGGTAGGTCTCACGTGCAGATGTAAGGGCCACATGCTTTTGAAACAATAGAGCCTTTAGTCGACCCAATTTATCAAAATTCACCTTGGAAGTAGCAATGTGAGGCCAGATGTCTGCTACCTCCCTATACTGAGTGGGGGGAAACAACACATTTCCGCAGCACGTAACGGCCTTGGTGACAACGACCACATAAACTATTCCGGCACGCATGCCACAACAGGCTTCACTGTTAAGAAGGACGTAGCTGCCGTTTGAAAGCACCTGGAATGTGTTTTTAATCACGGGAACTGGAACTCCCTTTAGATAGCAAGCTAAATTTGCAATTGAGGCGTTACACGCCCCATGCAAGGACAGCTGCTTACAAACCATCGAATGGCTGACAGAAGTTTCGCATTCACTACCGCTAAGAAAAACCTCCCTCATACCATTAAGACATCTGTATAAAAAGGGAAGCTCCCACACCTCATGTATGTAACTGTCTCCCAATTTCTCATATCTGCCCAACGGAATATGCTTCAAACAAGAAGTGAATTGCAGAGTGGAAATAGGCAAATTTATAACCCTGTGTATCAACCACTCAGTTGACGGAATCTCAGCCACAGTAAAAGGCAACTTCCCCAACTTTTCAATATTCAACATCACATATGTCGCCTCCTTTTTAAGCATCAGCTGCTGCTGACGTGTCAAATTAAAGGAAAAGAAAATCTCCCTGGCTTTGATGTGCTGCCACGTAACGCGACCCGCCTTCAATGTTTGTAGAGTCCAACCCAACTGCATAATGGACCGCGTTTGACTCTGCCCATGATATAAAGAAGACATATCCAATCTAATTATGTCTATAGCAGAGGAAACAATGTTGTCAATCGTATATACACGGTCAGATAGGGTATGCATTCCATTATCCACAACAGACAATGCTTGTTTCAAATTCTCCTGATCTATCTGCCTCAACCGGGCCGCCGCCTCCTGTTGTGAAAGTTTCCATACCTCATTGTACATTTCATACAAAAAACGTTTCTACCGAGGCACTCTTGGACCTGACAAAAAATCTTGTAAGTCAGTATAATTAGACAGTAACGTGAGATGCGTTTTAACTGCATCCAGCGTGGATGACTTTAAGCACTGTTGACAAAGTTTCCCCACACTATATGTAGTAATAATATCAGCATGTTCTGGCGATATGTAGCAAGGGTCTGCCCTACTAGTCCTGAACCCCCCCGAAGAGGTGACAAAATGCTGATGACACTCATTAGTGTCTATGGGCCACAATAACCACCCGCCTGGACGTATCAATGAAGTGTTAAGCGTACCATTCTGGACCCAGTCTGTAAGCTCACTAAACGTGGCATTAATATATTGCTGCCAATTTTTCAATTTGGAAGGGACAGGTATATTAGGCAAATTCAAATCTCTAATTGTTGCTAAGCCCAAACAGCTAGTCTGTTGTACAGTGTCATTTAAGAAAATAATTTGGACAGGAATAATACATGCCCTAAACAACGTGTTCCCTACCCCGCATTTGCCAATTCTTCGTTCCCCAAACACTTTTCAAATCAACAGTTTTGGACCAGTACTCATACCCCTCAACCGATAGTTTGGATAAAAACAGATTTGAATACAGTAATTTAGTATCGGTCAATAACATTTGTTTATTAGCATGCAGAGTAACTCTAAAATAATATGACTTTGCATTCTGTTGATGATGCCCAGAAAAATATGCAAATTTATCAGAATAAGTTTTAGAACTCCCCTGTGGAGGAATCGGGCAATGTTCCCATTGCATATATTCAAATATTGATTTAGGGCTACTGGCTTTATGATTAAAGTGGTGTCCATAATAATTGTAACAAAACATGTCACCATAATTATCTCTAAACTGGTAAGCATCTTCATTTTAATAGATAGTATAATACTGCAATTCTGTTAACATAGAATTAACCGTCTTCACGTCCCAATCATCAGATACAATGCCTGTATAACGATATCATTCATAGATAATTTGAGAACATACGGTATTTGAATTATTTCAGTGGGGCCATATATATCAAACATTACTCTATCCCACACAATCCCATCCGGAATTGGTACAGCAGAAATGTTCACAAAGGACAAGTCTCTTCGAACCATATGTGATGAAAAATGCGGTTTCAACACCTTCTCCACCTGCTCAATCTTAGATCGTTCAGGAAAAAAATGACCATGTATCACCAGAAAAAAGGCGACCACAAACCCCAGCCACAGGAAAAAAGCCATCACAGTCATGAAAAGCCACAGATAGTTCCAAGGAAACACAAAATACGTATGTTTGAGCCAATACATCAGCTTACGTGGACCCAGGGCTGGTGTTAAAGAGGACGAAGAGTCCGACACGATATCATCATTGTTATTAAAGCAGCCGGAGGCAGTTCTCGCAAAAGGTGCAACCGTAAACAAAGGAGCAGATTGTGTTTCCTCGCCGTGGTACACTGTAGATAACACTGTCAGCAACATCAGTAGTCACAGCAACTTGATCAAAAGATTCCAAATTATTTGCCGTTAGTGGAACAATTGCAAGATCAGCTTCCACCCTCCCCAAGCTCGGAGAGGAAACAGCATCGGTGCAAATCACCTGCAGCGGAACATCTTCCCCAGTAGTCAGAGGGATTACTGAACTACTGGGCGTTCCTCTTGGTCTGCTGTGCAGAATCTGCCACATGTTGTAACTTGACATTGTCGATGGATACAGAGCGATTTCCTTCGGCCCCTTGTAACGGCGGCAAAATCACAGTTCTTGTGCCGTGGATCCCCAGTACAGGGACAGGTGCTCGATACGAAGGGCCAAATTCTTTTTTCACTGCGACCTTTTCACGCAGAAGATCCCCAACTCTGGGAATCCAACCAGTAGGCGTTACTGGTTCATCCTTAATTCCTGTGGAGGCAGCACTGGCAGAAGAGTTATTTTCACGGAATTGTTGTAAATCCTGCAAAACAGTGACACAATCATTTATGTCAAAGGGCGTATCTGCCGCCTCCACACCAGGACCATCTAGATCAGGAACATACATTCGTGTTCCAGACAGTCACTCATATGAAGTTCGACCCCCCAGGGACCTTCAAGCCAAGTTATTCAGTACTCTCTGTACTGCATACAGGTGGGCTAGCCAACTACGACCCGTACCTATAACTCTGGCCGTTAAGGATTGTTTTAAATCACGATTTAAACGCTCCACAACAGAATTTCCCTCAGGATGAAATGGAGACGAGAACTGGAGCTGGACCCCCAACGAAGCCATGGTGTCCCTGAATGCCTTAGAGGCAAAAGCAGGGCCCTGGTCCGAATGAAAAGCCGCAACTGCATATGTATCGACAAAGATGCGCAAATCTTTAATAACAGTTCGAGCGTCAGCCGACCGCTGTGGCAAGACCCACACAAATCTGGAGCACGAATCTACACCTACCAATATATATTTGTATGCACTATCTGGTGTCAGCGGACCACAATGATCCAAGTACACACACTGTAAAGGTTTATTCGAAATCAGAAGGGGCGTCTGCTGCGGGAGTCTAGCCGTGGAAACTTTAATTTGTTGACAGATGTCACAACAAAGGACATACTGCTTCGTCTCCTTATAGAGACTAGGCCACCAGTAACGGGCCTGTGAGAGTGAAATGGTGGCAGCAACGCCAGCATGTGCTGATGCCGCCCCCTCATGTGCTGCAGTAATCAATTGAGGTCGCACTATTTTATTGGGCACCTCGCGTACACCAACGCCCGGTATTTTAACTACAGCGTTCAGCATACCACCCATGCAGAAATCGTATTTAGAAGGGAATCCTTTAGGATAAGGCGTGCCATCAGCTGTAGCCTTTATGGCAACCAAGATCTCAGTGTCTGGTTTGGAACTCGAACGAGTTACTGCGGCCACAGTGGCAACTGCCACTGCCGATTTTGCGGCTTCATCAGCCAAATTGTTTCCAGCAACGTGTATTCCAATGCGCTGGTGTCCAAGTGTATGCACAACATGGACTTTAGGAAGTGTCTCTTTCAGATCCGCAACCTTCCCCCACAGCATCCTGTGTTTTATGGTGTTACTCTTGGAATCTCTGAACCCATTCAATCTCCAGTAATGTAAATATTAATTGAAAGACTGAACACAGTAATAGGAATCACAAACCAGCAGTGTGAATTGTGCCGGATCCGCATGTTCCAAGGCTAACAACAGAGCTTTCAGCTCAGCCAACTGTGCCGTACAGTCACCCAATGTTTGTGTATAAGTATGTTGGGGGCAGAACTTCTCCCCCTCCATATAGCCACTCACCACCGCACATGCAGCAGAATACTGTTGCTTAGTCCCAACCGCTGGTTGCGCAGAGCCATCGGTGTACATGACCACCTGATATTGATCAATAGGTAATGTGCCAGCGGGAACTGGGTACTCCATTTCATATTGAAGAAACTCTTGAGTCTGCAGTTTTGGGTCAAAAATGTAATCTACATCAGTGGCTGTCAAAGACGTAGCCCATTGTATCCAACGCGGGTGTAGTGCTTTCGCATTAGGAACACTCGCTTTTGTAACAGCCTCTAAGGCTGGAATCGGGGAAAGGACAATGATGTGTTGGCCCTGGGCAAGAGGTCGTTCTTTAATCACAGCCATCTGTACAGCAGTGAGAATTTTCTCCGTTTGTGCAAAACTTTGTTCTGCAGCAGAATACAAGTGGGACTTGTATGCTATCGGGACCGTCTGACCCTCATTAAAGGTGACATATGTAAACCCAACGGCCCCAGCTATAACCCTGATGACCAGATGTGTCTTATTGTCCCGTGTGTGTAAATGCTTTACTGCTAATAGATCAGTTTGCAAGTCTCGAAGTATATGTGTATGCTCAATCGTCCAAAATCTACTCGAAAAATTTGGGCGAATCAACTCGTATAAAGGCTTTATATGTGTAGCATATTCAGGAATGTAAGTTCTGCTAAAATTTAGAAATCCCAACAACGACTGGAGTTTCTTAATCGTATTAGGAGGTTGCAAACGTGCACATTTTTCCCAAAAGTTTGGCGCTAGGCTCTTACCCTCATTCAACAGCTCATATCCCAGGAAAATGACGCTGAGGAAGGCAATTTTCGACTTTTTAAAGTTAAATTTGTAGCCAATTTCGGCAAACCCTACAACAATGCGGGCAACCCGCCTCAAATGTTGTAACAACTCGTCATACGTCAGATAAATATCATCAACATATGACAAAGCTTCAGGGTCTAACTTGTGCAAAATTTTAGTGACACGAGCCGAAAACAGTCCTGGGCTATTCTTATACCCCTGAGGCAAACGACAAAAAATGTTCTGAGAGCCAAACGCGCTAAAGCTGGTTAAATCCCTACTTTCGGGAGCTATATTCTGGCAGAAGAAACCATTTGAGATATCTAAAGCCGTTTTGTATTTTTTACGCACTATATTATTCATGAGCGCAGCACTGTGTGAATTTTGTATTGCATATGTGCGTGTATGTCCATTTAAATGTCTGTAATCCACCACTATCCTATATGAATGGTCCGGTTTAGCTACAGGGAATAAGGGATTATTCATCGGCGAGACCCAGGGTTCAGTTACTCCCTGGTACTCCAGTTGTGTAAGTATGTTCCTTACCGATGCCCTTGCTTCAAATTTTAAAGGATATTGCGGTTGTGGCTGAGGTTCGCCTTTAATTGGAATTACATGATAAGGTGAATCCCTATCCCACCCCACATGATTTCTATATAAGGCGGGTGCTTGTGCCAGAGCCCATTTAATGCTATAGGACTCTGCGAGTTCTCCCGGAACAAGTGGTGAGAAGGAAGGTGTAATAACCCCCTCCCCAACTGGACAGTCACGAACAAAGTCAGGGGGCCAATCTTGTTCGGCCAGCAGAATGTCATACAATTTGACTACACAATCCCAAAAAATTGCGTTTCTAGTGCGCTCAATGTCCCCTTCCAACTGTAAAGTTACTGTATACACTCTATTAGGATCAGAGACACGCATATCTGTTGTTTCGACCTGTATGAAGTCATCAGTTGCTTTCACCTCCAGATGCTCTAGAAGATTCCGGCGAACTATTGTGACCTCTGCTGCGCTGTCTAACAGTGCCAGAGCCCATGTCTTGTTCTTCAAGAGAACTCTCTTCTTGTGTGGCATGTCTAACTGAGACTGCCGCCACTTTTTTCTTTTTAAACTGCTGTTTTTGTTGGATCGGTTTCTCTTCCTTCTTGACAGAAACCTCCGAAGAGCGTTGTGATTCCTGTCTCGGTTTCACGTACTCTGTCCTCCGCTCTGACCGCCAACCTCTCTCATTTCTCTTTTCCGATGAGTCCTAAAAGGAACGAGATTGGCGTGTATCAGTATATTGATATCTATCAGGCATCTTCAAATTATCCCTATTTCTGAGATTATATTTAGCCTGCGCGGTCTCCGATCGCGGAGATTCTCCCCTTTCTTTTTTAGGTGTTTGTTGTTTTTTCTCCCAGCGCTTTTTAGTACCCTCAGGTTGCTGTTGTTTAGTAGTATCCTTACTACTCTTACTCTGTAACTGTGGTTTTTGCGGTCTAGCCCCTAGGCTATCACGACCGATACTCGAATATGTTTCTGCTATTATTCTCGGCAGCTCCCGCTCCTGATTAAGTTGCGGGACGTCTCGAAGACGCATACGCACCGCTAGTGCCACTGCCTCCCCTTTTAGATTACTCAATATAATAGAAGAAACGGTAGCAAAACTGCCCATCAGTTGCATCCCTAAATCTGAGGCTCGAGCAGCCCCATATTCATCTTGAATTTGTTTTAGCACTTCCAGTAGATTAGCCAATGTCGGTGTACCATGTGCTGTAGTGTAGAGAGCAGCAAACACCGTGCCCCAAGTATTACAATGGTCCACAGTAGGAACCATTCCAAACGGCAAACACATCGTCAATATTCTATGTTTATCCTGAGGTCCCGTATGGGGAAATACTGCTTCCAGCGTATACATTTTTTGCGCCAGCCAAAATGGAGTCTCCTCACGTTTAGCCGGTACTTTACCCATAACTGAGTGCACAGTGGCCGGATTGATACCCGGTACCACTGCATGTGGTTGCGCTGGAGCAGCATGCGCTGTGTTTGTGTTTAGTGTCTGCATTACAAATTGAACTAAGCATCTATAGGTAGCCGTCAAGTCTGTATATAAACGACGAGCCACCGCCAAATGAGCAACCGCAGGATGTGGTGTATATGTAGCCAATAAAGGCCAGGTAGGACCATCATTACTTAGTGGACCTACCCTAACTTGTGCAATAGTGTGTGGGAGGGCGCCATCAAGCCAATTATGGTGTTCTTGAAAAGATAAAGGTATCTCTAAGTATGCATATGCCCTTTATTGTCCAGGGGCATTCGCAATAGTGTAATCATGAAAAGTGTGTGTAGCCCCATCAACTGCTGGAAATACGACCCATGAATAAAAAGCTCTGTTCTATAGGCTGCATGGGTGTCCACCACAAACATGACCGGACCCCCCTGGTTCGTCAGACCATGTGCTAACAGATGTCCCGTGAGCGGGTGTCGCATATTAAGTGCGATGTTCACTACTTGGGGATTCGCCATTATGAAAACAGCGCTAGTTCAGAGAAGGCACACCAAAATCGGGGTTTTCCTTTTAAAATTCAAGCTTGAACAACCAACCACAAAAAATAGGATCTACCTATATTGCAGTGGAGGAAACCTCAGTTCCACGGACGTCTCCGTTAACGGAATCGAGGAGTCAATATATATATGAGACCGAGAGAGTCAGTCGGACCCGAAAATTAGAGCCTGACCAATCATTGGAGGCGCCATTTCGCGTGGTCTCTCATTATCCTAAATGAGACTACTGGATTTCTAGGTAGCAGGATCATTCCTGGTGTGGGGGACTGAGTCTGACCCACCTTGGAAGGACCTCTGTCACCCTTAATCCGGTTTTGCTCCGGCTAACTATCAGTGCCTCATCTCTCCCAAGGGGGAGGGATGATTGGGCAGCCGAGCGCATGACATCTTTAGAACTTCTCAGGGAAGTCGTGGTCACTCAGGTCCCAACCAGCTCTCTCATTTACAGTATGATCTCATATACAAATGACATAGGCAGTTTAAGTTTTTTATATTGTTTTTAATAAAACTACTGCATTTTAGATAATAAGGCGTGAGCCGCAATAACCAGAACCATACAACACAGTAGGATTGAAATAGTCACGATGAGAGTGAAACATAAGAACAATGCTATCATGGTGTTAACTTATTCTATTCTCTCTCTCTCTCAGATAGTTATATTTCGAGCACAGCATGTTAAGCTATTAACTTGCCTTTCAGATTCCCCGGGAAGCCATCAACCCTCATACCTGAGCATAGGCCTGTGATCTGGTTCAGCATCTGCAATGAGGCAGTCAGTGTCTAGTTGTGGTTCCCTGGTCGGAATCTCCCTCTTGCGTGTTTTAGGACAAGGAAGTGTTTTTATAACTAACATGTCAGTGTGATAACAAAATGTCCCTATGCAAGTAATCCAAAGACTAAACTCCTACCACGTCTATCGGCAATGTACCAGACTGTATCCTTGACTGAAGCACAGAGTGAACAAGAATGTGTTATTGAGAACTATAGTGCCGCAGTAGGCTAAACAGTGTGATATAAAGAATAAAACAAGACCGCAGAACTTGCTATTTGTAAAATAACAGTACGAAGCTGAATAAAATGCATTTAGAGCAAAGTGCACAGAGGCTCTATGCTCCAAGCAAAGGAATAAAATACATCCAGGGCAAAGTGCACAAAGGCCTAACGCCTGAAGCAAACGCGCAAAGGATACATAAAAATGACCACACTACAATATTACTATATCTTCTTAATCATTCATAGGTCATCCTATCCTGTCATCCACTGCAGCACTAGCAAGTCATTGGTAGGTATGGTGTCATTTTGTACAGGAACTGATGATGGAGAGATCTGCATTGCAAGTTGTCTGAACTTTGCTGTGATGTGTTTGTGAATAATATCTGTACATTTCCTATCAATCATGGAGTGATGCCAATTTTACAGAATTTAATCTAAGATAAGTGACACATATTGTGTCTGTCTCTGACTATTAAATCTCAACCTTCAGTTGTTCCTCTGTAATATACGTGTAGGCATTTGATGTATTTTATGAGTATGTCTTAGTGAAATATATGGAAAGCATGGAGCCAAATTGGAGTAGCTAATGTATTTGGAGGACCAGAGTACCACATTAATGTATCAATGCTATTGGTCCTGCCATACGTGGCCTGGTTTTCCCCCATCCTCATGTTTTTACTGACTTAGGGCCTGATTTAGAATTTGGTGGAGGGGTTACTCCATCACAAATGTGAAGGATATCCTGTTCGCCATTTTACAAGTTCCTTAGGCTTTAATGGAATTCCAGTATAGCGGATGGGATATCTGTCACATTTGTGATGGAGTAAGCCCCTAGGCCAAACTCTGAATAAGGCCCTTTGTTTTTTCTGGCTTTAGGACGCTGCACACTTTACCACTGCCAGTGCTTAAGGGCTTCAGCTCTCACCTTCTCGCCTTTAAACATGGTAACATTGGCATACACCCAATTGGCACATTTAGTTTGCTTGTACATCCGTAGTATGGTGGTACGACATGTACCCTGGACCTGTAAGTTAATGGTTCTAGTGGGCCTGCATCACTGATTATGCCACTAAAGAAAGTAGTTTTAAATTGCCGTTTGACCTGGCTAGAATTGGCATATTTAATTTACTCTTAGGTCACTACCTGGTAAAGTGGTACTATGTGTACCCAGGGCCTATGAATTGAATAATTCTAGTGGGCCTGCAACACTGATTGTGCCACCCCCTTAAGTAACCCTGTTAACTGTGTCTAATGCCTGCCATTTTCCAGACCCAACCCTCTCTTTGTAAAGCATATGTAATCCCTCGAGTAGGCCCTACACAGCCCACAGGGTGGGTGCAGTATATTTGAAAAGTTGGAAATTTACTTTTAAGTTTTGCATGTCCTGGTAGTGAAAAACTCCTAAATGTATTTTTCACTACTGTGAGGCCTTCATCTCCCAGTAGGATAACATTAGGGGCATCATTATGATGCCAGGGTCGCAGTGGCGGTCGGACAGCTGCCAATGTGGCGGTCCTGCTGCCACATTGCCACCGTGAGGACCACCAGCACTGCTAGATCACAATATTTCATCGGTCTGGTGGGGCTGGTGGCCCTAAACCACCAGGGCAATCCTGCAAGCAGCCCTGGGGGATTACGTGTCCCTTCTCCGCCGCCGATTACATGGCAGTAGCCCACCGTGTAAAGGATGGCAGAGACAGGGTGCGGGGGCCGATGGGTGTCCATGCACTTGGCATGGGCAGTGCAGGGGCCCCGATGACCAGCCAAATCGTGATTTTCACTCTGTGCTTTCCCTTATTGCGTTTAATAAGTGGAAACTTCTAATTGGGAACATATAGGAATGCTAAGTTTGAAGTCTAAAGTTTTGTCATTTAAAACCCTCTTCAATGGTAAGGTCAGACTTTAAAACACATTTCTGAAAATGGCACTTTTAGAAAATTGTACTTTCTTGTCCTAACCATCTGAAGTTTGCATCCTGTATCCTGGGTCACATGATTAGGTGTAGCTGGCAGGTGGTCTTTGTGTATTGCTCACAAAGAGTGTGACAAATAGGAATAGCTGTTGGCAGGATGGGCCATCTCTGACTGATAAGGGGGAGCTGCTGTCACCTATCTTACTTGCACATCACAAAGGCTCTGCAAGTGCACTCTCACAGATAACTTGACAGTAATCTTTTGTGACCCCTAGAAAAGCTGGGCCAGGGCTGGGAAGCAGGAAATTCCATTCACCTCTGGATGTAGCTCAAGAACCATCTCCTGCTTTTTGTTTTAGTTTTGTACCTTCCACCTGATCTTTCATTATACATTCAAATCACTTATTGCTTGAGTACTTCCTAATGTTGTGTCTTGTATACCTGGTTTTCATTTTTGCAAGTGTTTGTAGACTCAGATGATGGGTACCTCGCCCTTGATGGTGAATTTCAAACCATAACTACTATTGTATTTGTAAAAAAAAAAATCCATATTGCTGAAATGATAACAAATGAGCTGCAAAACCTTTACTGTGTTCTTATTGGTGGTGAAATGGGTATTTTGAGTAGCCAATATATTTTATTTTCAATTGATAACTTGATTATGCATTAGGTATTTGTACAATGTTACTACAGCAGTATTTCTTAGTATTAGAATAACAATGCACACAATATTATCTTTCATTTTTTATTAAATCAAAAAGATAATAATAAACAATTTTAAATTTAAAAAAAATTAGTCAACAGGAATGGTTAATGAAAAATGTAAGATGAAACTACAATTGGTTTGATTCCTTTTCCATTTCCAGGCAACAGTTCATGAATTGATTGCAAATGTGGGAACAGAAGGTGGATATGATGAATAGTTCAGATGCTCACAGAAGCTCTTGGAGGTGGGTTTTTGGTTATTATCCTCCATTGGACTAGGTTAGCAACTCTTCCTAAGGTCTACTGAGGTAGCCTGAGTGTCAGCTGGGGATTTAGTAGTGGTTGGCTCAAATGAAAACAGTGTTCCCATTGCTATGGATCTGCTTCTGGAATCAAGCTGGCAGCAGATCTTGCTTGACCATGGAAAAGGCCAGCTAAATTGAACACTCTTGCAGATAACGGTCTAAATGCATCCTGCACCACTCCAGAATGTAAATTATAGACAATTGTGTGCTACTCATGCAGATCGTTTTGGGCCCTGTGGACCTCCTTCTGAGCCCTCAGGTGATCATTATGGACCCTTAAAAGTTATATATCATGCCAAACTAGTCCTCCTGCCATGTACCCGCACCCATCAGGTTTTGGCCATGGTTGTAACATTTATAGTTGCATCTGCAGCCTCCCTCCCTGCAACAGATCCTGCCTGAGCCCTGTCAAAATGACCTAGTGACCTTGACTGGATGGCTACATGTATTGTCTATCCTGTCTACACATCAGTGGTGATTGATGTCCCAGAAGCCCGGGCAGTGGTGGCCATAGATAATAGGTGTGTACGGTCAGATGGGTCTTCCGGTGCACAGATGTTTCTAATGAGGACAGGACAATGCTGCATGTATCTAGAGGAGGGAGGTAGACATTGGTCGCTTGCCACACATGCCCAATGCACCCATCTGCTCTTCCAAATTTTCTTCATTGGCAGGACAGCTGCTTCCACTGAAGGATTTCGATGGTGTTTCTTGAGGCAAAGTTACCCCCATATTAGAAGTTGTTGGCTGGATGGTTGCCCTAAGAAATAAAAAAAACATATTTTAGGAAACAATGCTCTATTATTTATAAAACAAAAACATTTCCTATACTTCACAACATTTGCAGGCTGATTTGGCAGACATACTAGACCATCTTTAACAGATCACATATCCATATCTGATCACGTTGTCAGCCAGATATACAAGGGAAAACTTACATTTTTTTATAGGTTTACTTTTCTTGGTGTTCACAAAAAGTAAATTTACGACTGCAGAGACTCTGCAGTCAGGTCAGAGACATCCACACATACTATTATCTTGTGGTTTGTCAGGGTCCCAAAGGGCTGCAGCATGAATTGTGCCACCTTAGAAGACCCCTCACCAAGCACATGGATGGCTGCCATTGCAGGCTGCATGTCCTGGTGCAAACAATAGCGAAAACACAATATGGCACAGAGCCTGTGTGCCATGTTGCCTAACACTGCATGTCATATTTATATAAGTCTCCCCTCTAGCAGGCCTTACAGTCCTATGGCAGTGTGCATTATATTACATGTGAGGGCATATCTGCATAAGCAGACATACCGCTGCTATGTCTTTGTCAGTTCTCAGACAGTGTAGTGTCCCACTGAAGCTCTGGAACTGTTGTGTTTTTTTCTGGAGATTTTTCAAAGGTCCAACACAGGAAAGTACTTTGTCATTTTCTTGCCATTGCAGGGATCTTTGAAGAGGATGAATCGGAAAAACACCATTAAACTGCTAGTCAGATGCTTTTTTGCAGCAGGCCCCCCTAAAATCTAAAAGCCAAAAAAGATGTTGTCACATTTTTGATGAAAAATGCAGAAATGTCTTCTAAGTCTATTTGTGCATTGGGACTTTGATATTTGTAGGTAATTTCTAATTTCTGAACTTTCACTAGTACTAATCCACTATGTGCATCTGACCAGGGGTCCACCATTGTCATGCGATCAAATCTTGCATAGTTCCAGGTCTTCCAAGTCCACAGACTACCATTGGTGCATCTGGCTTTTTAGCATGTTTTTAACTTAAATCTTTAAGAAATCATAACTCTGGTTTCTCCTATGGAACTTTTGTTGCTTTCTTGCCATTTGTCTTATTATATTTTTTACTATTTTTAAAACTTTGAGTGGGGTTTTAGTGTGTTGTGTCTGACTTTTCAAATATTTTGTCCTAGATGCTTTAAACATTATCTTTTATTCTGGCCTATCTGCTTTGTGCCATAGTTACCAAGAGTTAAGATCATGTTTATAGTATTTAAAAGTTTGACTACAATTAAGAGGTTAGTTACGTCATTACTTGAGGTAGACTACCATATACCACCATTATAAATTCATGGGCATATTTACAAGCCTTTAGCGCCATTGGGGTATCAAGGTGATGCTCCAGTGGTGCTGTACCCTGCACCATATTTACAAAGGTGGCATTAAGCCACTTTCTGTGGCTTAACACCACCTTGTAAATATGCCCACAGACACAGTTTTCTGCAGCAGAGGGGTGTGCAATGGGTGTTGCTGCGGGCATACCCCTTCAATGCAACACCCATTGTTTTTAGATGCTGCACCAGATTTACAAGGAAAGATAAATCTGAGGCAGCTCCAAAAACAAAATACTTTTATTTCTCCTTGTTTTCACTTTTCCTATGTGTGCTGCGTTCTGCAGCACATAGAAAGAGCAAAATGCCATTAATGATTGTTATGTGCACGAAGGTGTCCCTTTCTGTCCAGAAACAATCATTAAATAATGATGATTTGCTACTTCTATGTGTGCTGCATTCTGCATAGGAGTAATAAATAACCATTATTGATTGTTTATGTACAGGAAGAAAAACCCTCCTGCACATACACAATCATTCCCTGCAATGCTAGGCAGCTAATTTTAGGCAGCTAATTTTAGTACCAGGACTAAGAGAAACACAAGGGTGTGCCATATTTTTGTAAATACGGCACATCCCTGCATTTCTGTAGTGAAGCAGCATGGTGTTGCCAATTTCGGCACAGCGCCATCCTACGCCACTTCCTAGTAAATATGTGTGACAATATGCCCCTCAGTTCCATCCAGTGAATGTCTCAGGTATGCATTTCGTAGTGAAAGACATCATGTTTGAAAATTGTGTTAATAAATTGCCGTTAGTGGACAGATTAGAGAACTTTTATTTGGACATACCAGTCTCCACTCCATCTTGAATTTCTGCAAAGCCTTCAGTGTGGTGTATGGACCTCATCATTTCTCAGTGTGTAGGGTTCAGGGGAATGAGAGAACCACGACCACGTTGCAAGGCATAACTGTTTGCTCTCCTTCACAGATCGTTCCAGCACTTGTGGATGCTATTTTGTGAATAGATGTCATTCTGTAAATGCCTACTGTTGGTAGCAGCATCCACCTTATCCAGTATTTTGTTCCACATTTTGCATTCCCTGACCGATGGCTATTTTCTAGACCAGGGCTCCATACAACTGTGGCTCAACCCACAACATCTCATCCACCATAACCATTACACTGTTTATAAAAATCTAGTGGCTCTTCTACCAGACATTTTAGTAAAAAAGAAAAGAAAAGTACTGAAGTGGAAAGCTGCTGATTGGTGAGAGTGGTAAGTGGTGTGCACAGTTAGAATAGTAGGTATTGAAGTGTGACAATAAGTGGTATGAGCTCTGTCATCGTTTTTGAGTTACTTTGTTTAGGGGAAATAGCAAGAGGTGTTTTTTACACTTCGGCTGCACGAAGAAGCCTGTGTTTTGGATTTCCCGTAAATTCCACAAACTGCGAGGAAATTGTGAAATGACTTCAAGAGGTAGGATATGGAGTACCCTACTAGATAGTGGAAGAGATAAAATTGAAGCAAGAAAATATTTCCAAACATTTAGAGAATGAGAACTAGAAAAAGTGAACGAAAAGCTAAACTTTTTTAAATTTTGTTGCTGGATTTTGCTTATAATTTCTTAGTGACACTTACCTTTGTTTGTTCTGAGGTGATTGGAGAAGGCACAGCAGGATATCCCAGCTCGATAATGTGCATATTCGACCTAATAAAAGGAGGACAGAAAAAAGACCAGTAAATTATGTGAGGGATTTCAGATGTCTGATTTTAATAATAATATAACAATTTAAACAAAAAATACAGCACCTAATATGAAAGTACTAAGTAGTCGCTGCTTGTTGTTGAGGCGGGAGGAGACTCACATGTACACTAGATAAGTTCTCTTCGTCATTATCTGGAGCAAGTAAAGAATATCCAGCCCAAAAGCCATGACAGCACAAGTAGATTTTTCACTCGTACTCAAACAATCACTGACATTAGTTATGAGATCACTGAATCCAATGCTTAGATCATTAATGAATTATCTATAAAAGTATTGTTGTCTAATTCCAATCCCTACAATATTTCATTTCATCCTTTAGTATCTTCTAACTTTTGACACGTTACTCTCAGTATGAAACACATCTGAATCTCTCAATGATCCCAGCATCACAACAATCTTTTCCAGGTGAAAGAGCCATAGAATTTACTTCTCCTGCACTGTAGATCCTTGTAGGCATCCAGTGAACTAGTAACCAAGAAATCATCTATTCCTGACCTTTTTATAAAAATTATTTTGTGAAAGTAGATGAGCTATCTATCGTTTGGCAATTTTTAGGTGTGCAAGCACTCTGGCCTGTTGTAATCTATCTGTGGGCTTTTAACCATGCCCAACGCATGCCCATCACTATCAATCGTTTATGGGTTTGCCTTTCGAAAATCCTTTGTTATCATTGGTAAGTGCTTTATGTTTATCCCTCATTGGGGCAGTTTTGTTACAACCGTGGCCATCATGGATAATTGCATGTTTGCTGATACATTTGCCTGCAAGTGTTTTTTTTTTTCCTTTTGTGTCTCTCCTTCGTGCTCATGGCAGCATGGCATGGGCAGTGCAGGGGACCCCCTGGCCAGGCCCATCACAAAGTTCACTTTCTGCTTAGCAGACAGTGCTGGTGTACCCTACGCACTACAGTATTACCCTTTGCTCTTTTACCGGCCGGAGACAATGCTGTAGCCCGTTTCATGCTGGGCCAATGGGAGGAAACTGAGTTTCCACCTGCTGACCCAGCTGGAAACTCACAATGGCGCTCACGGGGAGGCAGCCACATTGGCAGCAACCTACCCATCAGAACTTCGGCAAATGGACTTTTCCATCCACCAAAGTTGTAATTAGGCCCATAGTGCCAAGAAACCTTCTCACAAGGGTGTCTGTCACCGTTCTATAAATGGCTTTATAGATACAGAGACAACTATTGTTAGGACAGGTATCATGCAGTACATGTTATCATTGATAAGATAGCTCCTCCTTTGACTTGAGAAATATTAGGAAATGGTGTCTAATTACTGGGACGGCTCCTTCTTTAGGGTGCAGGAGAGTCGCGACCCCCCCACCCACTGCCAGCAGCAACAGCTGCAAAACGTTTACAAGAAAACAATAAGAAATGACAATAAACTGCGTTTATGATTGTTTTCTTGTAAAGGGCCGGGGACACAGGGGTGACAAGCAGCACTACCCCTAAGAGCGCATGTGTGTTCGGCCGGCCATCTTGGACTGCCAAACACACATGTACAGTCTGCTTTCTCCAGGCTAGAATGAGAGAAGGCACAGGCTGGCTGGGTGCTCCCAGTCAATCCTGACGCAGCTCTGAGCAGCATCAGGATTGACTGCAGGGCTGGCTGGGAGCATATGCCTGCAGCCTGCAGCAGAAAAGACGAAGAAGCGGAGTGGCACGGCAGCCTGCAGGTAAGTGTTTTAAAAAAAATTAATTTAATGCTTATTCCCCCCTCCGTGCGCCACCCCTTCTGCACCCTACGAGCAGCGACTAATTATTCTAGTCATGTTGAAGTGTTGGAAAACCCATAGTCCTGTCTGAAAATGCGTAGCGTTTGTCCGATACAAGTGCTTATGATTCAAATGATTCAAATCCAAATCAGGTCTTACTTTAAGCTATGAGTCAGGGCTATGAATTTACCTTGTGTGTTCTAAAGTGTATGGCTGCACAATTGAAATAAACAATACCAAGGCATTGTGGTCACTGGAAAAGGACACATATCTGTGGAACAGGAGTGACAGGGATTCTTCAGTATAACCATGCACTACACACTCTTTCACCCATGAAAAATGAAAAATTATATTCCTTCAAGTGTACAAAGTCAGTCCACAGGAGTAAGTCACTCATGCTTGCTGCTTTCTGTGGACAGCAACTCTAATAACATGAGTAAAATAAAATGCTTACTCCAGGAAACCCCAAAGACACTGCAATATTGCTTATAAGTGTATATTTGCAACAGTGGAAAATAAGCAGAATGCTATACACCCTATACTATCATGAGGGCAGTGCAACTAACTATGCATTGCCTCCTGAAGATACTGTCTAAAAACATTTATCTTTTCAGTTAAATATTTTACATGCCTGACAGATTGGATTCATTATATTATATGTCTCAGGTATTTGTGAGAAGAGAACTGTCTTTGTATGCTAATGTTAGTATTTCTAACGGCAATTAGGATTTATATACACATCTCATATAAATCAAATAAAATATGTGGACCACAAAAAAAAGGATTTTGACAACTTATTCCCGGCCCCTTGATATATCTCCGTAAAAACATTTGTTGTCCAGAGATTTTCTGTGTTTTTGGATCATTAGAGAAGACATTTTTCTGGAAAATTGTGATGTGTTGCAGTGATGATGTAATATTACAGGAAACATTAGACAAATATACTTCATTTTGGTGTCAAAACATAGGTTTTGGGGATTAAGTAGTATTATAGAGTCATAAAATAACTCCTCAGCCCACCAAAATGGCGGCTATAACAGAGGACGAAGAGACATATGTAGAGTTTAAACAAATAATAATGTTTTTAAGACTTTCTATATACACCAAACAATGTTTATTATTTAAAAAAATAATGTTTCTTCTGTCTCTGCAAATTATTTTAGAAATTTCAAATGTTAAGCAGTTAAATCTCCAAACTTTGTTCCAATTTTGCTCATAGTACCATGAGAATATGTGCCTTGATAAGAATACTGGGCATCTTTGGGTCAAGTTCCTTGTACAGAATATGAAGCAGGATTACGTGTCTTTTCTCGTCTGTTCCATTATGTATCCATATAAGAATTGCAACAAATCTAAGTAGCAAAATAATAACATCTGTGTCATTTGACAGTACAAATGACTCGATTGGAACAATTATGAAGAGCCCACTCGACATGTGGCACAACATGAAGGTCAGCTTCCTTCAATTTCCTGTTAAGTTCTTGACAATCATTCCACTTATTATAAAGCAATAATTAGAAATTCTGTGTTCACTGAAGCATCAGCAATGTTTTGGTGAGTTAACATCTCCAAGTTCATATTATTCGATATTGTTGACCAGAATTTAGCAAGTTGCAGAGGTATAGGTGTTGCATTTGTGATGCAGGCAAGGTCAATTGTTCCACTTGTAGATATTTGTCAGATTTTTTCACATTCTTTGACAGATAGTTCAAGATAACTGTCAAAGACAATGTTCAGTTCTTGCACTGTGCACACTGACTTTGATATATGTAAAACATCTGTAAGACCTCTCTGAAGTTTTGCATGGAGGAAATCTTGACCATTCACAATTGTGACATACAGTCCACAACAACAGCAGTTATCAATGAAAATCTTAAGATGATTTTGTTTTTTTTGAGCTCTCGTACAAGTCTGTGCTTCATTTGTTTGGTTGCAGCATCTCCATTAAATAATGTGTTTGTTGGAAGAAGATTATGCAACTGATATATTCCCCCCTTTCTTTTGCTATATCCATCTCTTTATGTGCAGTTGGGTTATAGGTTTGCACCTTTGTTTGCTTATGCCTACAGCTGACATATCTGGGGCATATTTATACTTTGTTTGTGCCGCATTTGTGTAATTTATTTTACGCAAATGCGTCACAAAATGAACCCCATATTTATAATTTGACGCTAGGAAAGTAGGGTAAGTATAGGTAAATATTTGTAAAATATGTTTTAAGTGCCATTGGGGGTCCTGACGTGGGGCCCCGTGCATGGCACTGTGTGCAATGGCAATGCCCAGGGGACACTGGTCCCCTGTGCTGGCCATTGGGGTGGTGGGCATGACTCCTGTTTTTTTGCAAGACAGGAGTCATGTGTTATGGATGGTTGTACATCAGGAAATGACGGTAGTCTGGTTAGCAGCATTTTCTGCCTCTAACCAGTCTAGCGTCATTTTCTGACGCTCAACCTCCATCTCCTCTACCGCCACCCCCACCCGGCGAACTTTTTTTTTCATTGCCGCTAGCCCAAGCTTAGCATCAGCTTGAGCAATTCCATAAATTTGACACCCGGCTGGTGCTTTGAAATGACGCAAGCCCGCTGTAAAGTTTTTGACACAAAACTATGTTAGTGCAGTTTTCACCAAAAAAGTATAAATATGCCCCCTTGTTTTCCCGCAGCTACTTCATTGGTACTGTCTTGTAACAGCACCATTGCAGTATCATATGAGAAGAGCTGTCTGCAAAATCAAAATGATCAAGTGTAGCAAATGTAAATCCTTTCCTGGTGAATTGGAAGAGGTGTGCTGTCAGATTCACCACATTTCACAGCATGAGTTGCTAGCACGTTCCTGTTCCATACTATGCCATTACAAGTTGTTGATAGACCAATACGATTCATTGAAGTGATTAGCTCTCTACTCTCTACTTTTTCACTTGTCATAGATTGCCTGGGCAATCATCATGTGCAGCAGAGTTTTCTTTTTGCTCTGATGTAATCCATAAAACATGATTTGGAAAAGACAGTACGTTTGCATAGCACAAGCCTGTCAGTTCATGGGATTGTCTTCCACTTCTTTGCTTATGTCTCCAAACCCAAACATTTTGCTTTGCTGATATTAAACAGTTATGTAAAAAATGGTAAGACAACATCAGGTATTCTTGTTGACTTTGACGATTTACAGAGCTCTGCGGCATCACAACATTTGTCATTAGTTCCAACATCTAAATCTTTCAGGATGTTTCTTAAAATGGTTCCTGCTGGTTTTACTCAATCCTGTGATTTATTTTGGTAGCAAGAACTTCAGGAGTCACATCAGATGAGAACACTTTAAGTGGTTTATTCTTTTTGTTAAACTGACAAAAACAAATTCTGTCATTGTACATCTCACCATAAAAATCTTCTTTTCATTAGTATGGATCAATACAGTTTCATCCATGTTGACCATTATTTCTCTGGTCTCACTGAGTGTGAACCCGGAGCCAACATTGAAGAGTGGCTTCAAAACTTTTTTTGCTTTTTCAAAGAGTGCAAACTTAACTGAAGGCTGGCGGTTAGGTTGCTGCTTGGAGCTCATTGTACATTCATATTTTCGAATGTATGGACGCATGTAGTTCGGGTGGGCATACAAATCCACTGCAAATACAGTCACCTTGCTGTTTAGATCAGCTACTCGTCTGAAAACTTAATCTTGGAAGGAACTAGCTGCAGATAAAACCATGTTTGCCCTTTGAGACTCACATAGCCCGTACTTTGATCTTTTATCAATCACTTTGGCCCTTGTTCTGGCTAAATCATAGATAACACATTGAAGTTCCTCTGCTTTTTGATCAGTTGTTGGAAGGGGGACAAGGGGTAGCCATCGATCTTCTAAGTGGATGGTCATTGGGTTTGGTTATCGTTGCTTTCTTAGAAGATTTGCATTCTTGTCGTGATTTACTGGTTTCTGCTATTTGCAAGGCTTTTTTTCCTTGTATACAACTTGTAGCACACATTGTTACAATGATCCTCTCCACCTGTCAGTTTCAAACTTTTGTGAACTTCGTCTTGCCATATTTCTGCAGCATCTCAAATTCTCCCCTGTCCAGCTGCAGTTTATAGCGTCGCTTTTGGATTAGTTTGGCATATGACACATTTTTCTTTGTTGAAGAAATCCTCAGATTTTGTAGTTAGCAACACTCTGGGCCTGATTACAACTTTGGAGGAGGTGTTAATCCGTCCCAAAAGTGACGGATATACCACCAGCCGTATTACGAGTCCCATAGGCTATAATGGACTCGTAATACGGCTGGTGGTATATCCATCACTTTACCGTCACTTTTGGGACGGATTAACACCTCCTCCAAAGTTGTAATCAGGCCCTCTGTCAGGAGGTGAAGATCCTCTGCTACCACCTGCATCGCTCATGTTTACGAATTTGAATCAACTGAAAACCTGAATCAAAAACAAAATTAAAATAAATTATCATTATGATGGCTAAAACACATAATTAGAGAGCAGACATTTTAGAAAATGGTAGAAAGGTTGCTATGAAGAGTTATTTTCTGTCTGTTTAAGCCTTCTTGACCCCCAAAACCTATGTTTTGACACCAAAATAAAGTACATAGGTCTTGTGACTCCTAAAATATTACATCATCACTGCAACACATCCACCATTTTAAAAAATGTCATCCAGAAGAAATCGGCCCGGATTAGCAATGTCTTCTCAAAGCTAAATTACTTCTCTTGCGATAGAGAAAATATCAATCAAAAATGAAAATCTCTGGACAACATTTTTTTTATAGAGGTGTATTAAGGACCCAGGACTAAATGGCTCTGGTGGAGTTATTAACGTTACATAGAGGATAGCTGTGTTTCCTGTTGTTTAATGTGCAAAAACACAATCTGGTTTATACAGGCATAATGCATTTGGTGTTTAGTATAGGTGTGATATAATGCCATGGTCAGATAATAACTTTACAGTAAACACAAATAATGGACATAATGGCCTTACTACACACAGGGCAACAAGCAATGGGCAACCACATCAACTATAATCTGAAATCCAGCGTGTATGCCCTGTGGTGCTTCACAAAACATCAAAGAAACCTCAGTTAGGCTCTTGCTTACTGTCAATGGATACCCACCGAAACCAGAAGAACAGTCACCCAAGCCCTCATAAGCAGTAAACTGGACTACGGTAATGCCCTCTACACAGGAACCACGGGCAAACTCCAGAAGAGGCTGCAACACATCCAGAACGCCTCTGCGTGCCTCATCCTGGACATCCTCCACGACTGCCAAATCACAGACCACCTGAGAAACCTGTACTGGCTCCCAGTCAACATGATAATCACCTTCAAACTCCTCACCCATGCACACAAAGCACTGCACAACACCGGACCAGAATACCTCAACAGACGGCTCTCCTTCTATACCCCGACCCGACATTTCTGGTCCGCCGACCTCACCCTCGCAACCATCCCACGCGTCTGCAGATCTACAACCGGCAGTAGATCATTCTCGGCTCTCGCTGCCAAAACGTGAAACACTCTTCTCACCCACCTGCGCCAGACCAAAGACCTCCTTACCTCAGGAATCTTCTCAAGACCTGTCTGTTCGAGCAGTAGCACCACACCTCCCATCTCCCTCCCTCCTCAGCGCCTTGAGACCCTCACAGGTGAGTAGTGTGCTTTACAAATTCCTGATTGATTGATTGATTGATTGAATCTAGTCCACTGAGGAATTCAACAGTAATTCATCCTAACAGACAACAAAGTGATAGCAATTTCAGATGCCAATTATACTAGAAGCAGCTAACAGTACATACCCATTTAGATTCTTGTGTGATGCCGCACTCTACCAAGGCATCACTTCTATGAGCCACCGTCGGGCCACTGCTCCGAGTATCGGGGCGCCGGCATCACTGCAGCCTGCGTTTCTGCATGTCTTCTCTTGCAGTGCAGCCCGGTAAGCACATTCCGTGCTGCCGGGCACACCGCTTTTCCAGCCTGCCTACCTGATACACCTTTCCTTCCTTACCTGGGGGAAATCCACTTCTTTCTTCCTTTTTTCTTCTTCATGTCTTCCACTTTTACTTCTTTCCTTGTTCTGGTATCTATGTTGTCTTCTTCTTGATGTTCTTTTTCCCAGCATGCCTTTTTTCTTTTCCCTTTTATACTGCTACTTTTTTCCTATTCTTTCCTATGTGGCCTTCCCAATCCAAGATGGTTTCCATCTTTCTTCCTCTTTGTCACTTCCTGTCTTCTGGGGTATAAGCCTTTCAGTTCTTGTTTTCTTTGCGTTGCAAACACTTCCGCTTGGTGGTGATCCTTAGTCCTGTTTCTTTGTGCTTTTCTCCAGTTCCTGTTGCTCTTGGCAAGGAATTATTCCATTTATTCCTTTTTTCTTTTTTCCTCATTTTCAGGATTTCTTGTGTAGGGTTTTTCCCACATTTTGTTTTTTTTTCCTCTGGGACTCCTCCCATAGGGTAAGGTCTGCTTAGGCATTTCCTGTAAAGCAGCATCGTGGCTACCAGAAAGGGTCGCTCTTATCTTTGTCAGTCCAGAACCAGCAGAAGACTGGATGTTCCTTCAAGTTCTTCAGCCAACGGTGGGAAGCGGCATTCAGACTGTGACATCTTGTGTCAAAGTGGTATGAAAAAGTGTCTCCATTTCCTTGGACTTGAACCCTTCTGTGCTGAACATAAAACTTCAGGCCATATGCTGCACATAGGTATAATATGCTCTCTTTTGTTTAGTCATTACTACTCCATTTGAA
The DNA here is from genome assembly GCF_031143425.1 of Pleurodeles waltl. Taxonomy (NCBI): domain Eukaryota; kingdom Metazoa; phylum Chordata; class Amphibia; order Caudata; family Salamandridae; genus Pleurodeles; species Pleurodeles waltl. The sequence goes on from NC_090440.1 coordinate 1,734,440,499, forward strand.
TGTTCCCCTTTTCACCCCGTAGATTTCGACGTTTGTTATCATTCAAAGGTCAGCTATGTAAAAATTATTATGTTTTGTCCTGGATGAACCTTTTAATTAGTGGCCCATTTATTTGAGTTACTCAGCTGGAAACTGGCAGCCTATAACAGACTAGTGATGGTGGTAATTGTGGAATGTAAAGTGATATATACATACCTAGAATGTAAACTAACATATCTGTGTTGTACTGATTGGCAGTGATTATACCATCACAACTTCCTCCATCCCCTCCTTCTTCCCAATGGCAGTGTGATAAATTGCTGTTCCTTCTCACCAATCAATACAGTATCCCTTTTGAACATTCTGAAACTATTGTGGATCAATATACCATCTGCCTTCTAGAAAACCTTAATACTCTCAGATAGGTGTGAAACCTAGGTAACCAACCTGGCTGGTGTTGGTTCCACTCATTATTACATACCTATGTTCAAAATAAAAACACAGAAATAATATAAATACTCCATTCTTGCACCTCTCATGAAATAACCTGGACTGATATTCTTTATAAAAAGCCATCATATTTCATGCCCTCACTGCCTGGTGTTGTCTTCAAAAAAAATATTAAGAGACAATTTCAATTCCTTTTGAGCCTGAAGATATTCTGTGTAATTTCAAATCTGACTTCTGTGCATGAAGAATGACAAAGGCTGCCCCAGTTAACATTTACTCCTGCATACTACTCCTTTTCACCCCGTAGATTTCGACGTTTGTTATCATTCAAAGGTCAGCTATGTAAAAATTATTATGTTTTGTCCTGGATGAACCTTTTAATTAGTGGCCCATTTATTTGAGTTACTCAGCTGGAAACTGGCAGCCTATAACAGACTAGTGATGGTGGTAATTGTGGAATGTAAAGTGATATATACATACCTAGAATGTAAACTAACATATCTGTGTTGTACTGATTGGCAGTGATTATACCATCACAACTTCCTCCATCCCCTCCTTCTTCCCAATGGCAGTGTGATAAATTGCTGTTCCTTCTCACCAATCAATACAGTATCCCTTTTGAACATTCTGAAACTATTGTGGATCAATATACCATCTGCCTTCTAGAAAACCTTAATACTCTCAGATAGGTGTGAAACCTAGGTAACCAACCTGGCTGGTGTTGGTTCCACTCATTATTACATACCTATGTTCAAAATAAAAACACAGAAATAATATAAATACTCCATTCTTGCACCTCTCATGAAATAACCTGGACTGATATTCTTTATAAAAAGCCATCATATTTCATGCCCTCACTGCCTGGTGTTGTCTTCAAAAAAAATATTAAGAGACAATTTCAATTCCTTTTGAGCCTGAAGATATTCTGTGTAATTTCAAATCTGACTTCTGTGCATGAAGAATGACAAAGGCTGCCCCAGTTAACATTTACTCCTGCATACTACTCCTGCTCTCAGTAATATTTCGTACCACAAATCACATATTTCTTATGTCTGCATTTCTCAATTGGCTCACGTCCTTTCTGGAAAACCATGGACACCAGGTCGAGCTCTGTACCTTTCTTTCCAAAACTGCTTCTATCGCTTGCAGCATGCTACAGCGATCTACATTCTTTGCTAGCTTATTCGTAATTTCGATACCCCTCAAACCAAGCTCAGATGCTTGAATCTCATATTGCTTACCATGCATATGCTGATGGGAATCAGCTGTGTTTGAAGCTCTAAGGAAGAAATTATTACACGATCTTGCACTGGATGAACAAAATCATGCGCTGATTTCTAAGTCAACAATACGTCTCTTCTCATGAGCCTAACCATTCCCTGTGTCCTACTCAATGGACCAAACTCTTCAGGGACACTACCACAGTCATCTAACAAAGTGTGAAACCTCGAGGTCACTTTAGATTTCAACCTCTCTTTGATCTCTCACAAGTCAACAGTGTGATCAAAAGTATTTTAATCACTTAAGCCTTTTCATGTGCATCCTACATATGTTCACCTGCATGCAGTGCAAGTTCCAACATTGGAATGAGATAATAACTAAATCTCTCTCTACCATCTAAACTCTCCTGAAGATTACAAGTAGCTCAACTTCAAGGTGCCTGGTTCATTATGAACACATTTAGAACTTGCACAAGTTCCCTACAAAAGATGTGTTACTGGTTACAAATAGGACAATGCATTCAATTTAAAGCTCTGTATGTTGTTTGCAAAGCTCTGCATGGGAGAGACTAAATTAACCCAATCCAGATCTTCCAAAAGTACCAACTGACCAGACACCTAATGCAAGCTTCCCTCAGCATGCTTACTGTCAAATCCTTATGTTGTTTGGTGGAAGATCTTACTGTTGTCTAGGCTGTAACTCCTGAAACTCAGTTTCCATTCACCATAAAATGTGAATAGTATTCACTGAAGTTTAGAAACATATAGGGGGAAATCCTCCTTGTTCCTAAATGCATTGAGTCTCTGCACTTTTTGATGCTCATTGATATGCGTAAAACAGTTTGCCTATTCCTTATGGCATGTCTGGTGCTGATGGGCTTTCTCTGTTCAACACTGCAAAGGGGAAGTACATTTTATACAAAATAAATAAATAAAAAAAGAAACTAAATGTAACTTCTGATTTATAACTACAAACATACTAAATATAAAGGATAATAATCTACATAAAAATAGCGATGAACGAATAATATATAGTACCATTTGGAATAATAAACATGAAAACATGAGCACAACACCAAATGAGGAGCAAATATTAGCCTGTTGAGCCTGTGGGTGGGTCGGCCAGTGGCTGACCCGCACACACCTCCCTGTCACTTTTGTCAGACAGTGGCCGAAACCAGGGAGGGCTTTAAAGAATCCTCTGGTGCAAAGCACAGAAGGAGTCCTTGCTTTTTCCCCCGAGGGAGATGCAGAATCGCTTCCGCATCTTTCTCTGCCCCTCTTTCATCTGTGATGTCGACACGCTTTGAGGTGTGCTCACGTCACAATTGTCCCCAGTGGAGCAGAGACACAAGCTGGTAAGCCTGCTCTCTACTCCACTGGTGGAAAAAGGACAATACAGCCTACCCAGCTCTCAGGGAGGCCTTGTTTAAAAGGAGAAAGTCTCTCCTTTCAAACAAGGCATTCCTGAAAGGATTTTCCAACCATTGATTGTGGCTGTGCTGTGATCCACAGCCAGGAAACCCCACTAGACATCAGGGATCACCTGGGGAGGGAGGAGGGGTCAGCCCTCATGCAAGTGGGCAGGCCCCTTCCTGCGGGCCATATTTAAAAAAACAAATGTTTTGGTTTTACCCTGAGGGGGCGCGGTTACCTCCCAGGGATTTGATTTTACAACTAAAATGTTTAAAAAGTGACAAAATTTACATGTGGTCAGCCTTCCTGCTCACGGGCCAAACCTCATTGGGGAATACTTTTTTTTATACATGTGTGGTTTGCCTGCGATCGCCCCTATGAGAAAACCACACACACTTATGTATATTACCTAGTGGTGGTTACGTGCCCAGTTACAGACCAATTCACTCAGACATTTAAGCACCCACTCACAGACCCACTCAGACCCTCGTGCACGCACTCACAGCCCCAGTCAGACCCTCACACACCCACTCACAGACCCACTCAGACTCTCACACACCCACTGACAGCCTCATGCAACCACTCACAGACCCGCACACACACTGACGTGACCACTAAAACACTGATGTATTCACTCTCATACCCAGACAGACACTCTCACATCCACTCTCAACCCCAGATACACTCTCTAAATCCTATTCTCCCACCCAGAGAGACTGTGGCCAACTCCCGCCACGCACGCCCAAGGGGTTGGGCACAAATAGGGTTGGGTGGTTAGGGGTTATTGGCCGCAGGGCAACCTTTGCTGCACATGTGTGAAGGCCACGCACGGTGCAAGGTTGGGTGCTTATAGGGCCTCAGGGCCACAGGGCCTGGCCGCAGGCTGTGGTTGGATTAACGTATTGTAATGAAAATTACTAAATGTTAAACAAAACCATAGAAATTCGTGGAAAAAAACAAAGGTTACAAGGACATTATAGCTAGGAAATAGAATTTTTTTTTAAACATAGAAATTTCCTTAAAAAAAACAAAGGTTACTGGGATGTTATATTTAGGCTCACATTTTAATAGTGCAAAAACATAGAAATTCACTACTTACAGTTAGAGTTACTTCAAGTAACTATAACCTGTGCCCCATGGCAACTATAACTCTCTCCCTCGCAAGGCACTGTTAATTAACCCACAAACTATGATACTCACAATATTGATAATATCAATGTAATATTTGCAGTAAAACATTTTGATGAAAACAATATGCATGGTGGGGGCACAAGTTATAGTTACCTTAAGGCACACGTTGACTATACATGGTTATTTTCTATGGCTTGTAAGTTTAAAAAGTGAGTCTAACTAAAATGTCCCTGTAACCTCTGTTTTTTAGAATATATATATATATGTATGTATATATATATATGTATATCTCATAGGTAGAATTGGAAATGCGCTCACATACTTTTAAGTGGTAATTCCTGATCTGAAAGGAGTGGAGTTGCCATGTTTGTGCTTACTGGTGTAGTTGGATTTTACATACCTATTTTAGAAATGTCACTTGTAGAAAGTGGGCATTTCTCTGTGCTTATAACTCTATGTGCTTTGCAGCCTGACTCCAATCAGGAGTGAGAGCTACATTTGGTGCACACTTTCCAGACAGCCACAACACAGGAAGGGCTGGGTGTGATGGGGGATACACCTGCATTCATCTGCATACTGATAGTCTTCCAGGGATGGGAGAATGAGGGGCCATTCACATTTTACATCTGTATAGGCCGTGTCTTGCCCTCAAACAAAGGATTCCTTTGAAGTCACCTCCTATGTCAAAGGCATTTCTCTGCATAAGTACAGGGGCTCTGGCCTCATGTTTTCAGAGCACTTTTGGATCTGGAACCGAGCCTGTGTTAGAGGGACTGCTGTGCTGATTAAAGGAATCGTCTGGACTGCTCTTCTGCTATTGCCCCACTGCCTGCTAATTGCTGGGTTGCCTAAAGGAATCACTGGATTGCTTTTCTTGCCGCTGCCAACTGCTCCCTGACTCTTTTCTACATAGGCACTGCTGCACTGTCAGAAGAAACCACTATCAATGCTTTCTGCTTTGCCTGGATGAGCTGGCCTGCCACCTTGTGTTGTGCCTCAAGTGTCTCTTGGGACTTGTGATTGCCCCGCAAGCACCCTTGCCGTGAAACTCCAGTACCTGCGAGTCCAGCAGCAGTGTGCTAGTTATGGAACTGTGACTGACCACTCCTGGCTCTTACCGTTTTCCCCCTAGCACATGGTGAGCACTTCATTTTTACTTCTCCGAACAAACCTAGAGCATGGTGAGCGCTTCACTTTCACTCCTTTTGGCGAGACTACAGCAGGGTGAGTGCTGTGTACTGCTCCTGGTGCATGCTTATCAAGGGATTGCAGCAGTGTGACCATGAGTCTCTGCAGCACCTTTCAGCATGGCTGTCCTCAGCGTGCTGCATGGCAATCAGGAGTGGGCAAGATACACAAGAGGCATCTGTCCAGGCCCACCTTGAGAATTCCAGTGTAGGACGAGAGAGATGTTGTAGGCCCCAGTTGCAAGGCTGCCAACCCAACTGCAGCAGCCCGACCCTGCTGATGAAGAGTACTGAGTACGAGTCATGCTCGGGGGTTTATGAGTGCCAACCTGCACTTCAAGTTGAAAGCTGCACTTGTGTCGGGCGGCTATCTTAGCCTGCTGCACATGGGAGGGACAAACTGAGGTCTCCCCTCGGGGCTTTACTATTGTGCTCCCACCTTGCCTCCTGTAGGAATGGACCACTGGGTCATTCCTGTGTGGCACAGTAGGAGGGGAAACATCTGGAGAGGTCTCCAGAAGTGGCTTGAGGCTGCCTGTGACAGACCCGATGATCGAGGACTAGAGCAAAATTACCGTAGTTACCCTAGTAGGAATGCAGGTGTCCTAGCACCCTTTGATTGTATGTGGTCATTTGTGTGTTTTTTAACTCACATTGAATTGCTTACATTAATTTGGTTATTTATATACCTTATTTCTATAACCTGATGCATTTCATGATCAAAGTATTTACTGATCTTATGATGCTGTTTTTGCTTTGTATTATCAGAATACTGAGTCCTATTATAGTAATTACATTTTATGGACAATCACTATTGTTATGTTGTTTTGGTTATAAAGCGCAAATGCTTTACACATTACCCGTGATGAAAAGCCTGCCTGCTTTGTTCCAAGTTACTAGAAGCTGAGCACAGGTTATCTTGGGTGCGTAACATACTTGCCCTGACTAGAGTGGTTGGTTCTGCCTGGCTTAGGTGCATATCCCATACCCTAGCCAACCAGATTTCTAACCCCATTTCTAACATCAAAATCTGGTAATATATATATCTCTCTTGCTCTGGTCACCCCCAAACCTTTTGGACAGATACTGGTGGTTACTGGCTCTTGGCTGTGCTCTGGGTACTGCTTACTAGTCCAAAGGGCCAGTGCTCAGTGTAAAGTGAATATGCCAATTAGTCTAATTATAATTGGCAGTATCAACCTACCTATAGGTCCCTAGTATTTGGTAGTGCATGTAGGTTTAGGGACCCCAGCATAGGTAGTGCACCCATAGCAGCACTGCTGATGTACCCAGTGTCATTTTAAAGGAAGGCTTGCCTTGCTGGCTGCTTTTAAACTAAAGTTATATGCAAATTTGAGTTTGAAAGTAAAAGTACTTCCAAAGTTTTAACCAACCATATTTTTACATATACGTCACCCCTAAGGTATGCTCTATGTGCCCCTAGGGTTGGGAACCATGTAGCTATAAGCAGGGACCTTATAACATTTGTTTTATAAGCCCTGGTCAGGAAAAAATAGCCACATTGGTTTTTCCCTCACTGTAGTGAATGGACTCCATAGGCTAAAATGGGGAGACTTTATTTTAATTAACAAAGTCCCCATAAGTGCCAGAAACCTTGAGTTTGGTGTCAAATTAATTGTCATAATAAATTCCACAACTTACAATTGTTGGATTTAATATAACTAGTTCAGGTAGAGAGTTTTAAAACTCTGCCTGAAAGTTGCCAACTTCAGCTCTGTAGTGCCCTTTTCTGATTGGCCAGCCTCTGGCAGCATGGCCAATCTGCCTTTACGAGGTATGAAGTTGCCTTGGCTGAACACAAAGGATGTGCCTGGGGGAAGATATCATCCTCAGCAGATGGTGAAACAGGATGGGGTAGAGCAGCCAAACTGGCCTTCAAAGGCAAGGAAGGACATTTAGAGCAGCTCAGGACCCCCCACACTTCCTACAATCCCAGACAATTAGGTGCCCTCTTGATTAGATTAGGAGAGGGCAGGAGAGGGGTGAGTTTAGGATTTTAGGGACACCAGTGGGTGGGATCAGCCAGATCTAACCTCCAAAAATCACCTTCAGCCATGTTGGATTTTTTTTAAAATGTTGCTCCCTGGGATTGATTTTAGCCACACTTCCTAGGAAGTGGTCATCAAATGGGGAAGGAGCCTGCCTGTTACTGGACAACCAGGACCCCCTGCTTTCCACCCAGGAGCAAGGATAAATATGGCAGAGCTGCAACCACACCTCAGCTCCCTAAAAGGAAGAACATCAGAAGAAGAAGGACTGCCCTGCTGGACCACTGTCCTGCACCTGGACACTGCACTCTAAAGGATTGCACCATTTGCACACTTGGGCTCCTCCACAAATAGGACTTTGCCTGGCTTCAACTGTTTCAAGAAGGGACTCCCTGCTTGCTACAGGTAAACAATAGCTAAAAACAGTCCCTTGCATCAAATCTTGAAGAAATTGACCAGCAGACCACTGTCCGATGGTCATTTTGGAGTTTGAGCCTGGTGCATTCTGGGAGTTGGAATCCTAACCCTCAAGGAGCAACTCAGAGCTTCTGGAACCTTGGAGTGAGCTGTGAACTTCAAAAATACCTTCAAAGAGCTTCTGGATGAAGATCTAGAGTTTTGGAGAAGTTTGGAGAAATGTTTGTAAAAAGCTCCAGAAAGGGACCGACCCGCCACTGTGTCTGGATGGCTTGCCTCAACCGCGACATGTCCTGACTTGCAGGTTCATCCCGTTAAAAAGTCCGGAGACTCAGACTTCCAGGACTTCACTGGGAGCTCTGAGAAAAGTGATCTGACAACCTTGCCTGGAAATTGGCTTGCTGGGGAGGGTTGACCCTCGTCGGAAGGAAAAAGCTCCAAAAAAGTGACAAAGTCAGAATGCAAAAAGTTGACTAGGACTTCCCATGCAGAAGATCCAAGGAGGGATCAAGGGATAGTCCGAATGTAGAAATCTTCAGCGAGGTCTCCTGCCTACGACGCGTATCCAAGGAGTGCTCCAGGGAGGTCGGATCGGACAGGCAACTTCATCTCGCTGAAGAAAATCTTCAAGAAAATGACTAAGTCTGAAGGTAGACTTTTGACCAAGGCCTCCCACTTGCTGTAGCCGAGCAGGACTTGATCGCGGTCAGCCTGAAACTTTGACTTTGCCCCAGTCGAGGTGCGACCAGATGACCAGATTGGTGCTTTTTGTTCTATATGCTAGAAAACATTAAGGCCCTCATTACAACATTGGCGGTAAAAGCCGCTTACCGCCGTGCAGAAGACCGCCAACACACTGCCGTGGCAGCGGAATTCCACCACGGTCATTCTGACCCACAGGTCGGAATCCGCCAAAATTGAGACACCCACACAAGTCCGCCACACCAAAGGTCAGTGATAAACTGGCGATAACAAAACCTCCACCGTCACGCCAACAGAAATACGCCCACACTATCACGACCCACGCTCAAAATACACACACATTTACAAAACACTACCACATTGGACAATTCAAAATACACACACCTGATACACATACACACACCACTCCCACACACCCTATACAATATAAAACACACACCTACATCACCCACAAACCCCTATGACCACAATTGCGACTGAAGGCCAGAGAGAGACACTACAATCTACAACCAAGCATCCACAGGCACACAATACCATCACCCACATAACATCCGCGCACCTCACACAACACACCACTAAATATAACCCCACATATCATAACACACCCCACCCCACACATCACCCACACCACCCCATGGCACGGCAAAGACACCCCAGGTTCTCTGAGGAGGAGCTCAGGGTCATGGTGGAGGAAATCATCCTCGTAGAGCCACAGCTATTCGGATCACAGGTGCAGCACACCTCCATAGCTAGGAAGATGGAGCTATGGCAAAGAATCGTGGACAGGGTCAACGCAGTGGGACAGCACCCAAGAAATAGGGATGACATCAGGAAGAGGTGGAACGATCTACGGGGGAAGGTGAATTCCGTGGGCTCAAGACGCCACCTTGCGGTTCAGAGGACTGGCGGCAGACCCCCACCTCCTCCCCCACAACTAACAACATGGGAGGAGCAAGTCTTGGCTATTCTGCATCCTAAGGGCCTCGAAGGAGTAGCTGGAGGAATGGACTCTGGTCAGTCAAACCTTAAATACTATATCCCCCATCCTACCTGCATGCCATCACATACCCCTGCCCTCACCCCCATCACTCCTACTCCTCACAAATGTCCCAATATCACAAACCACACATCCCAACACCAACCCTGCATGCAACAACAAACCATGGACACCCATCACCAATGCATGGCCACTGCACATACCAATACACCCCCCCTAAACCATCATCACACACGGTCACCCACCAATTGCACACCAATGTACACCCAGATGCAATAATCATGCTTTTACACCCCTGCAGGATCCCTACCCAACGTCACCGCACAGAATGGTCCACACATGTCCATACCATCAACAGAAGAGGCCCACAGTGATGACAGAAGCTCTGTCCAACTGGATCTAGACGACCAGCCCGGCCCATCTGGGACCTTGGACAGTCAGTTCCTGTCACACTGGCACAGGCCACTACAGAGCTTGCCCCCTCTGGAAACACCAGCACAGCACCCACCCAGCGGGCCCATACCTCTGTCCCCAGGACACGTCAATCAGCAGTGTGTCAACCACTACAGGGAACCCAGGCTAACCCACCATCCCAACAACAACAGGGACCTGGGGTAGTGGCAGTGGTCACACCGTTCAGGGGACAGAGGCCCAGGGAAACAAGAGAACTGGGAGGGCTGCTGTGCGACAGGGGGAGGACAGGCCTAGGGAACCCACTCTCCACGAGGCCCTCTCCAACATCAAGGGAGCGTACCATCATTCCTAGGAGACGATGGCAACGGTACTGGCCAAGTTTCAGGAGACCCAGCGGCTGCAGGAGGAACAGTATTTGTGCTTCAGGGAGGAACTCAGATCCATCAATTCCACCCTGGGCACCATTGTAGGGGTGCTGAAGGAAGTCCTCAAAACCAGGAGGGACACTGTGGCACAACAAGGGGCCCCTGACACTAGTCTGGACGATGAACTGCCCACGACCTCCGCCGGTGCTAGTGGACAGGAGGCACCACCAGAGGACCACCACACCAGCACCCCACCCCCTTGCAGAGGGAGAACCACCCCGGAAACTGTCCCTGAGATCCAGGACAAAGACAGAAAACGATGCCAAGACCCCCCGCCAAGAAATGAGACCACCCAGAATGTCATCCTTTTGTCCCACCTTGTCACCCTGTCCATCCTCAAACTACCCCAGCTCCACTTCCTACGCCCCTTTGGACAATGCACCTGTGAGACTAATAGACTGGACTCTGCCATGGACATTCCTCCACCATCACCCCTCACCATTTTACAACCCCCTCCAATATTGAGCACTTAAATAAACACCCTTAAAGCACAAAACAATCTGGAGTCTGTCTGTGAGTTCGAAATAGTGTATTAGCAATTAAAGTGACAAAATGCTCTTTCAATTGTAATGTCAGCACACCTATGTCACACAGCTCTAGTCCATGAGGAAACAAAGCAGATGTCACACAGTGGGACCCACATCTGTGAAATCGTAAGGGAAAGTGACAACTCAGTGACCATACACTGGGTGAAAAGGACAGACAGTAGAGAGGTGGTAGTGTTAAAGAACATGTAGCAGGCAGGTTTGTCTTCTTACCTGTGTCTCACTGGAAGTATTGCAGTATCACCCAGCTCCTGTTGTCGATGTCCTCTTCTTCTGCTTCCTCGTCTTCGCTGTCCACAGGCTTCACAGCTGCCACAACACCTCCATCTGGACCATCCTCCTGCAGAAAAGGCACCTGTCATCGCAAAGCTAAGTTGTGAAGCATACAGCAGGCCACAAAGATCTGGCACACCTTCTTTGGTGAGTAGAATAGGGAACCACCTTTCATATGGAGGCACCAGAACCTGGCCTTCAGGAGGCCAAAGGTCCGCTCTATAATCCTCCTAGTTCGTTCATGTGCCTCACTGTAGCGTTCCCCTGCCCTTGCCCTGGGATTCCTCACTGGGGTCAGTAGCCATGAGAGGTTGGGGTAGCCAGAGTCACCTGCAAATTGCGAGGGACAACTGTTAGACACACACTAACCTGTAGGGATATCCCCAGACAACTATTACCCACTGATTTGGTTCCAGGTGCTCACCTAATAGCCACACACGGTGTCATGCACTGAGCCAGGGAATTTGGCATTAACATGGGAGATGTACTGGTCTGCCAAACACACCATCTGCACATTCATCGAATGGTAACTCTTCCGGTTTCTGTACACCTGTTCACTCCTGCGGGGGGACCAAGGCCACATGTGTCCCATCAATGGCACCTATGATGTTGGGGATATGTCCCAGGGCATAGAAGTCACCTTTCACTGTAGGCAATTCCTCCACCTGAGGGCAAACGATGTAGCTCTGCATGTGTTTCAGCAGGGCAGACAACACTCTGGACAACACGTTGGAAAACATAGGCTGGGACATCCCTGATGCTATGGCCACTGTTGTTTGAAAAGACCTACTTGCAAGGAAATGGAGTACTAACAGCACCTGCACTTGAGGGGGGATTCCTGTGGGATGGTGGATAGCTGACATCAGGTCTGGCTCCAACTGGGCTCACAGTTCCAGGATTGCGGCACGATCAAGCCTGTAGGTGATGATTACATGTCTTTCCTCCATTGTCGACAGGTCCACCAGCGGTCTGTACACCTGAGGATGCCGCCATCTCCTCACATGTCCCAGCGGACGGTGCCTATGAAGGACAACAGCGAGCACAGAGTCAACCAACTCCGAGGTACGTAAACACAGCTTACTCAGAAAACCATTCATAACCCGAATTTTTCCTGTATGAGTGTTGAGGCAAGGCCTAGGTATGTGTGATGCACTTAAAAATAAAGCCATGTGGGCCCCTGAAATGGCGGCTGCCTGACCTCTAGAGTGAGACAATGGGATGTGAGGTAACTGCGCTGGCGTTGTATGCCGGTAGGCGGTCGAAGACCACAGCGCAATTCTGCATTGGTTAACATTGGACCCTATGGGTCCCAGGAGCCAATGACGATGTACGACCTACACTGCAAGTGCTGCTGTGACCTCAGTCTGGAAGAGACAATGGCTCGTGCGTCTGGGGAAAGGGCCCCTGCCTTCAGCACGGAGGAGTTGGAGAAACTCGTGGATGGGGTCCTCCCCCTCTACACGCTACTCTACGGTCCTCCAGACTAACAGGTAAGTACACTGTGAGCATGCTGTATGGGCAATGCCTGTGTGGAGTGGTGTGTATGAAAGATAGGAGGGAGAGAATGATGCGTGCATGAAACGACGGTGAGTGCATGTAGCCACATGGCAAGGATAGGGATTGCGGCCAATGACTGTGACGGTGCAGTTGGTAATAACTTCTCTTTTTCCCCTGTACAATTCATGTAGGTCAGCTCCCACCAGAAGAAGGATATTTGGCGTGCCATCGCCAAGGACGTCCGGACCCTGGGGGTCTATCACAGACGGAGCACACACTGCCGGAAAAGATGGGAGGACACTCGCCGATGGAGCAAGAAGATGGCGGAGGCCCAGCTGGGGATGGCCTCCCAACGCGGGAAGGGTGCCCGTCGCACCATGACCCCCCTGATGTTCAGTATCCTGGCGGTGGCGTACCTGGAGTTGGATGGGCCCTTGAGGGCATCACAGCAGCAACAAGTGGGTGAGTACACTCTCATTCTGCTGATTCAGCTTGCAGTGGAGGTGTCTGGGTGGGGGAGGTGGGCTGTGGGTTTCCCAAGGACAGGGCGAGTGTGCTAGTTAAGTCCCCTTTTTCAGGCAGACCCTGTGGCACCCCACCCAACCTGGGTACAGTGCCAACTACACCTAGTCAGTCTCCTGTGACATCCATGTGTGCAGATATCGGCCATAGCCTTGTAGGCCATGTCCCATGGATTGAATAGTGGACCCCAAGTGCGCAGCGTAGTGCAGGGGCCTTCTGTGTCTGTCGTGTCCGCCAACAGTAGCAGTAATGCATGCACTCAAAATGTCTTTCTTCTGTCTTGCTCCCCACTTTTTGTTGTCTCCCTGTACATGTGTGCATTAGCATCATCAGGCGGAGGAGCAGTGGCACCGGAGCAGGAGGGAGCTGCATCCCACATGGCCTTGGAGGGCGACACTACGGAGTCTGATTTCACCAGTGGGACGGAGGGCGAGGGGAGCTCCACGGCGGGGACAGGAGGATTGATACCAGTGATACGGACTCGTCCTCTGTTGGGAGCTCCTTTGTGGTGGCGGCCCCATCTGTGCCCCCCGCATCTACAGGTACAGACGCCACCCCCCCTCCAGCACCGCCGCCCAGCAGCCCCTCAGCCTTTGCCCTGTGCCCGCTCACTCAGGAGGGTGGGCATCTCCTTTGCCCTAGGCACCTCAGCCCCTGCCCCAGTCACCCCTGCTGCCCTCAGTGAAGAGGCCATTGACCTTTTCAGGTCCCTCACTGTTGGGCAGTCTACCATTTTGAATGCCATCCAGGGTGTAGAGAGGCAGTTGCAACAAAACAATGCATTCCTGGAGGGCATTCATTCTGGTCAGCCAGCCCTTCAGCGAGCTTTTCAGACTCTGGCCTCAGCACTGATGGCAGCCATTGTCCCTGTCTCTAGCCTCCCCCCTCCAACTTCCTCCACTCAGACCCAATCCCCTGTACCTCAGCCTACCCCAAGCACACCATCAGACCAGCATGCACACACCTCAACACACAAAGGAAGCTCAGGCAAACATAAGCACCACACATTCCACAGGCACTCACGCAAGCATCACACACATGCCGATATAGCAACATCCACTGCCTCCACTGTGTCCCCCTCCTCATCTCCCTCCTCCTCCCAGTCTCGTCTCCACTCACAACTGCATGCACTACATCTACAGCCACTACATCCATCACCAGTGCACCCACCACCACACCCCGCTCACGTGCAGTCACCACCCCCACTAACATTAACACATCCCCTGCGTCCTCTTCCAGTGTGTCTGTGACGCCACCTCCAAGGCACACAAACGCAGGCACACACCCACCCAACAGCCATCCACCTCACAGCCTCCAGCGCATGCACCTTCACCCAAAGTCACCAAACGTACACCTCCTACAACCACAACCTCTTCCTCCACTCCCAAACCCCCTCCAGCTACCCGTCCCAGTGTTCCTAAGAAACATTTCCTGTCCATCCTTGACCTCTTTCCCTCACCTCCCCCACCCCGTCAGTCTCCTAGGGCCCGACTCTCCAGGTCCCAACCTAGCACCTCAGCCACAACATCGGCGGGACCAGTGATGTCAGAAGTCACCGGATTCTGGAGTGCACAAGGCAGCAGGGCAGCCAGTGTGGCAAGGAGCCACAGCACGGACAGTCCCCCACCTGTCAAGCATCAAAAGTTGGCCTGTGCCCGGCGGGAGAGGGGGAAGACAACAGCCACCAAATCCGCTCCCAGGGGTACAGGTAGGAGTGTGGAGTCAGCTGCGACACCTTCCAGGGTGGGGAAGGGACACAAGAAACCTGCCAAGTCTGGGAAGATCAGCACGGTGGAGAAGACCGCCATCAGCCCCACTGCCCAGGTGCCGGCCAGCAGCAGCCCCGCTGCCCCAGACAGGACCACCAGCAGCAGCCCCAATGGCCCAGACATGACCGCCAGCATCAGCCCCGCTGCCCAGGAGGCCACCGCCAGCAGCCCAGCTGCCCAGGAGGCGAACGCCAGCAGCCCGCTGCCCCAGACAGGACCGCCAGCAGCATCCCCGCTGCCCAGGAGGCGACTGCCAGCAGCAGCCCCGCTGCCCCAGACAGGACCGCCAGCAGCAGCCCCGCTGCCCAGGAGGTGACTGCCAGCAGCCCTGCTGGCTCAGACAGGACCCCCAGCAGCAGCCCCGCTGCCCCAGACAGGGCCGCCAGCAGTAGCCCCGCTGCCCAGGAGGTGACCGCCAGCACCAGCCCCGCTGCCCCAGACAGGACCGCCAGCAGCAGAAGCGCTGCCAAGGACACGGCCGCCACAATCACCGCTGCCAAGGACACCGCTGCCACAAGCACCGCTGCCAAGGACACCGCTGCCACAAGCACCGCTGCCAAGGACACTGCCGCCACAAGCACCGCTGCCAAGGACACCGCCGCCACAAGCACCGCTGCCAAAGACACCGCCGCCACAAGAACCGCAGGCCCATGAGCGCCAAAAGCACTGACGCTACTGAGGCCGTCACGAGCAGGATGAAGCACTCTGTGCACCAAGCCCCCTCCAGAACCAGTGGAGATTTACATCCTCTACCTCTGTCCTTGGCAGGATGAAGCACTCTGGGCACCAAGCCCCCTCCAGAATCTGTGGAGATTTACATCCACTACCTCTGTCCTTGGCAGGATGAAGCACTCTGGGCACCAAGCCCCCTCCAGAACCAGTGGAGACTGTTATCCACTTGAGAGACTGTGGCTTTGCACTCCCCAGGATTGAACAGTGGGCTACCCACTCACTGTAGAGACTAAACTTGAGAGACTGTGGCTTTGCACTCCCCAGAATTGAACAGTGGGCAAACCACCCACTGTAGAGACTTGTGAGACTGTGGCTTTGCACTCCCCAGGATTGAACAGTGGGCAAACCACCCACTGTAGAGACTTGAGAGACTGTGGCTTTGCACTCCCCAGGATTGAACAGTGGGCAAACCACCCACTGTAGAGACTTGAGAGACTGTGGCTTTGCACTCCCCAGGATATAGCAGTGGGCAACCTACCCACTGTAGAGACTTGTGAGACTGTGGCTTTGCGCTCCCCAGGATTGAACAGTGGGCATGGGGCCCCTCGTGGACTTGGCGTTGTGCACTCAACCGGCTGAGGTGCCCACCCTTTCCCTTCCCCCTGAGGTGCCTGTTTTATTTCTATCTGATGCCCCTGCAGTGTTCTCTCCGTCTTGTTCGGGTATCTTGTGTGGGCCTCGCCAATGCAGTGTGGGCCCAGTGGTCCACGGACTTTAAGGGTGGAATACCTTTTACTAATATTCTTGGTGTATATATTTGTAAATAGTGTATGTATATTATCTGACTACTGAATTTTAATATATTACAATTGTTCAACTCATTTCCTTTTGTCTTTGCATTCTTCTGGGGGGGTTGGGTGGGTAACTGTAATGTATCATGCTGTATTAGTGTGTGTGTTGTCGTGGGTGGGGGTGTTGTGTGTTGCGTGTGTGTGTCACTGTTTTTTCCCTCCCCTGTGTCGTAGGTGCAGTACTCACCGTGGTCTTCGCCGCCGGCGTTCGTGCTCCTGGTAGAGGAGCAAGAAGATAAAGGCTGGTAAAATGTGGAGCTCAGGTTCCATGGCGTCCTGGTTCCTTGTGGGGTGTGCAGAGGTGAGCGTTTTCCCTTCGAAGTCCTGTTTCGGGCGTGTTTTTGTTTGCGGTGAATCCCCCCCGGAAAAGGTGGCGGATTGGTAGGTTGTGATACTGTGGGCGGTACATTGTCTCCCCCCTGTCTGTTGGCGGTGACCGCCGCGCTGTTTGCTTGTACCGCCGTGGCGGTCGGAGTGTTAAAGTGGCTGTCTTTGTTGGCGGTTTCCGCCACGGTCGTAATTCCATTTCTTTTTTCGCCGGCCTGTTGGCGGTCTTACCGCCGCTTTAACACTGACCACCAGGGTTGTAATGACCACCTAATTCTTTAAAAATTCATATCTCAGGTTCCCCTTACCCGATTTTATTCCTTTTAGTGTCAAATTAAAGCTAATATATTTCCTGCTTTTAGAAATTGGTTTTGGGTTTTTAAACTGTTTCCTGTGTTTTATTGATTTACTGTTTTGTGATACTTGAATGCTTTACACACATTGGCACTCATTATGACATTGGCGGTAAGTAAAGCTTACTGCCATGGTGACTGCCGCCAACATACTGCCGCCACAGAGGATTACCACTACCTATATTATGACACACAAATAGCAATTCGTCACTATTCAGCCACACACACAAGTCCGCCATAAACGGTGATAAACTGGCGGTATCCAAACCCACACCGTTACTCCAACAGAACTACACTCACAACATTATGACCCACGAATCACTGAGGCGGACATTCAATGGTGATAAACAATTGGCGCTACATACTGCTGCGCTCAAAATACACACACACATACAAAACAATACTACATTTAACAATTCAAATAACACACACCTGACACACATTAACACACCACACCTACACACCCACACCATTATAAAACACCCACCCACATTACCAACAACCCTTTACGACTACAAACAAGTGCCACAAGAGAGATAGAAAGACCACAGACAAAACCACAGCCACACACCACCATCACCTATACACCATCCATGCACCTTACATCACACACTCCAACTCATCACCCTACATACCCTCACCCACACCACTCACACTACACCCATGGCACCACAACAACACCCCAGGTTCTCTGAGGAGGAGCTAATGGTCATGGTGGAGGAAATCATTGGGTAGAGCCACAGCTATTCGGATCACAGGTGCAGCAGACATCCATTGCTAGGAAGATGGAGCATTGGCAGAGAATCGTGGACAGGGTCAACGCTGTGGGACAGCACACCAGAACAAGGGATAACATCAGGAAGAGGTGGAACGACCTAGGGGGGAATGTGCGTTCCGTGGCAGCAAGACACAAAATAGCTGTACAGAGGACAGGCGGTGTACGCCCACCTCCTCTGCCACAACTAACAACATGAGAGGAGCATGTCTTGGCAACTATGTATCCAGAGGGCCTGGCTGGAGGAAGGACTGGACTCTGGTAAGTCAACATTTACTACTTTCACCCCACTACCTGCATGCTATAGCATACCCCCACCCTTACCCTCACTCCCATCACTCCACCACCTCACACACACCCCACCATCATAACCCACCCCTCCCAATACCAAGGCCTGCATGCAACACCAATGCATGGACTCCCATTGCAGACCTGCATGGACACCTACCACTAAATCATGCACACTAGAGGGAAACAGCTAGCCCACAAATAACTACTCACACAAGGCAAAGATGCCAGGGGAATAACAACCATAGAGGGCAACACACCCATGCACAAGATGTCACACACAGAAACAATAACACTGCATTTACATCCCCACAGGTCCCCTAGCCAATGTCACCGGAGAGGAGGTGCCAGCAACATCCAGTCCCCCCACAGAAGAGGCCCACAGTGATGACAGCAGGTCTGGACATCTGGAGCTGGATGACCAACCTGGCCCATCAGGGATCTCCAGATAGTCGGTTACCCAGGCACAGTCCCATACCACCATAGAGCCTCCCACCTCAGGAAACACCAGCACAGTACCCACCCAGCTGGCCCATACCCCTGTCCCCAGGACACATCAATCAGCAGTGTGTCCACCACTACAGGAACCCCAGGCCACCCCACAAACACAGGACAGTCAGGGACCTGGGGTCAGTGGCAGCGGGCACACAGTTCAGGGGACAGAGGCACAGGACAACAGAGAAGCTGGGAGGACTGATGTGCGACAGGGGGAGGACAGGCCCAGGGAACCGACTCTCCAGGAGGCACTCACCGCAATCCTGGGAGCATACTGTCATTCCCAGGAGACGATGGGCCAGATACTGGAAAAGATGCAGGAGAACCAGCAGCTGCAGGAGAGACTGTACCTGGGGATCAGGGAGTACTTGAAGGACATCAACACCACCATGGAAACCATTGCAGGGGTGCTGGCAGACATGTCCAACACTATGAGGGAGGCAGTGGCACACCACCGGGCCCCTACCACTAGCCAAACTATTGAACAACCCTTCACCTACGCTGCTGCTAGTGGACAGAAGGCCCGCCACAGGACCAACAGGCCACCAGCACCCCTCCCCTTGCACAAGGAGAACCACCCCGCGAACGTTCCCTGCGATCCAAGCAGAAGCCAGAGACTATTGCCAAGACCCCCGCAAGGAAATAAGACTCTCCTGATTGTCACCCTTGTATACCACTATGTCACCCTGTCCACCTTGAACTGCCATTGCTCCCCTTTCTATGCCCCCTTGGACAATGCACCTGTGATCCACATAGACTGGACTCTATCCTGGGGTTCCCTCCTCCATCACCCCAGTCCATTGCACATCCCCCTCTACTTATTAGCACTTAAATAAACACCATTTGAAAAAGTTACAAGTATGGAGTCTGTCAAATGATTGAACTATGTATTCGTTTAGCAAGCTTTAAACACTACAATACAACTGTACAGTAATGTATACATATGAATGAGCTGTAGTTGGCTGCAGTCAACACACCAGGAGCGATAGTATATCTGCAAATAGAGATGCCAAAGGGTACTGTAAGTGGCCATAGAAGTGGGAAAATCAGCCTGACAGTGACAATGTCAAACACAAAACTCGTGTAGAGGGGGGTTGGTGGAAGGGCCCTGGGTAGCGTGCTGCATGTATGGTGGGCCATATCTGTGCGTAAGTGGATGTGAAGGGCTATGGTGGGTCAAGAGTGTATCAGGCAGGCCGATCTGACTAATACCTTTGCCTATGTGTATTTCTCTGCAGGGTAGCGCCCATCAGGAAAAGGGTATATTGCGTGCCATCGCCAAGGACGTGCGGACCCTGGTGGTCTATGGCAGGTGAAGCACCCACTGTCGGAAACGGTGGGAGGACCTGAGACGCTGGGCACGGAAGACTGTGGAGGCGAAGCTGAGGATGGCCTCCCAACGTGGAAGGGGTGCCCGTCGAACCCTGACCCCCCTGATGGCCTGCATACTAGAGGTGGCCTATCCGAGGCTGGATGGGCACTTGGGGGCATCACAGCAGCCACAAGGGGGTGAGTACAGTGCCCCAATGTACTATGTGTGCGTGGTGGGGTGGCATCTGGGTGGGGATGTGGGCCTGTGGGTGCCCCTATGCCAGGCCGGACATTGCAGGGTAGGTCCCATGTTGGGCAGGGTCTGATGTAAACTTCCTCCAACCAAGCTAGCAGGCATCCACTACTGGGCAGGGGTCTGTGGGTCTCAGGTATACTAGAATTGGTATTAGGTGTCCCTGTCCATGGGCTGGTGACTAGCATTGTGACTGTTAGTGCATTGCCTGGTGTGTAGGGCTGTTCCGTCAGTGTGTGTGTGTGTTGTGTACGCCAACGGTGGTGTTGTTGCCGCAATTGACCAAGTGTATCCTTCCCCCCTCCTTTCTGTTTGTCACCCTGTCCTTATGTTCATTAGCATCATCTGGCGGAGGAGCTGAGGCACCGGCGGCGGAGAAAGCTGCATCCCACAGGGCCCATAAGGCAGAATCCACCGACGGTGAGGGAACCAGTGGGATGGAGGGCAAGGAGAGCACCACGGCGGAGACTGGACGCTCCCTGGTGGTGGCGGACACCTCTGTGCCCATCCCAACTACAGGTACAGCTGCTAGCCCGTACCAGCACCGCCCTCCCAGCAGCCCCTCAGTGTGTTTCCCATACCCGCTCACCCAGGAGGGTGGGCACCTCCATCGCCCAGGTACCTCAGGCCCTCCCCCAGTTAGACCTGCTGCCCTGAGTGAGGATGCTATTGACCTCCTGCGATCCATCTCTGTTGTACAGTCAACCATTGTGAATGCCATCCAGGGGCTGGAGCCCATCTGCAACAGAAAAATGCATTCCTGGAGGGCAGTCACTCTGGCATGGCGGCCCAACAGAGATCAATTCAGGCTCTGGCCTCCTCTCTGATGGCAGCCATTGTCCCTGTTTCTAGCCTCCCCCTCCAACTTCCTCTACCCAATCCCATTCCCCTCAACTCCAACCTATCCTAAGAACACAGGCTGACCAGCATGCACACAAGACAACACACAGGAGTGTTTCAGGCAAACACAAGCGCCACACATAATCCCACAGGCACTCACACAAACACCATCCAGATGCAGACATACCAACATCCACTGCCTCCACTGTGTCCCCCTCCTCCTCATCCACCTCCCTCCCAGTAGTGTCTACACTCACACCTGCATGCATTACATCCTCATCCACTACCACCATCACCATCACGCCTATCACTACACGCCCCTCACTGGCACTCACCACCACCACATCCATGCACATGTCCCCTGTGTCCACTTCCACTGTGTCTGTGCCCTCTCCTCCCAAAGTACACAAACGCAAGCACTCAGACACCCAACATCCATCCACCTCACAACAGCATCCAGCCCATGCACCTGCACCCTAAATCAGCAGACAGACACCTTCTACAACCACTTCCTCTTTCTCCACTCCCAAATCTTCACCCTCTTCCCGCCAAAGTGTCCCTAAGAAGCTTTTCCTCTCCATCGTTGACCACTTCCCTACCACTCCCCCCATCCTTCACGTCAGGCCATGTTGGTCAGAATCCAGGCAAGCACCTCAACCACCCCGTCCACGGCCTCAGTACTTTTGACATCTACTCCAGGTGGGTGAGGATCCCGGGCACCAGGCAGCCACACTGAAAGGGTGCCTGCACCAGGTGCTGCAAGGAAGGCCAAGGAGGCACCACCAGCTGCGTCAAGAAAGGGCAAGGAGGCACCATCAGCTGCATCAAGGCACACCCAAGTGCTACAGGGTAGGGCAATGTGCAATCCTTGGCCGCTGACAGGAAGGGCAAGGGTCCTGCACCAGCAGGCAGGAAGGACAGGAGGCCTGGTGCTGAGACTCATTCAGAGACCCACCACCAACCATGGGGGTTCAGCCGTCGGAGGCTGCAGGGGATAGGCTGGAGCCTCCCCCACCACTGCCAGAACCACCGCCAGAGCCACCACCAGCACCACTGCCAGCAGCTGCCCCGGTGGGCAGCTGTCCGAGCCTGCAGGGGATGGTCTGGAAACTCCTCCCACCACTGCCAGCACCGCCAGCCAGGAGCAGCCCTAGTGAGCAGCTGTCCGAGGCTGCAGGGGATGGGCTGGAGCCTCCCCCCCACCACTTCCAGCACCACCACCAACACTGCCACGGCCACCACTGCCACCACTGAGCAGCCGTCACCATGGGCGGGCAGTGTGTAGTCCTGCATCCATGGGCTGTTGTGTGGCCTGGCCCTTGCAAATCCTGTGGGTCTGCCACCCAAGTGAGAGACTGTGACCGTGCACTCCCCAAGATCTGCATCACAGGGCACAATGCCCCCTCCAAAACCAGTGGAAGAAGCCATCCACTCACCCCATCATTCCCAGGATGAAGCTCACTGGGCACAATGCCCCCTCCAGAACCAGTGGAGAAGCCATCCACTCACCCCACCCTTCCCAGGATGGAGCTCACTGGGCATAATGCCCCCTCCAGAACCAGTGGAAGAAGCCATCCACTAGAGAGACTGTGGTCTTGCACTCCTCAGGACCAATCAGCGGGCAAACCACCCACTTGAGAGACTGTGGCCTTGCACTCCCCAGGAACAAGCGGTGGGCAAACTAACCACTTGAGAGATTGTGGCCTTGCACTCCCCAGGACTAAGCAGTGGGCAAACCACCCACTTTAGAGGCTGTGGCCTTGCACTCCCCAGGACAGCGCACATGGCATATTTCCCCCTCCAGGACCAGTGGTGTTGTAACATCTTCTGGCTGAGGTGCACCCGATTCCCTGTCCCCCTGAGGTGCCTGTCTATTTTTGACTTGATGCCCCTGCAGGGTTCTCTCCATGTTGTTGCAGGAGTAAGGTGGGCCTTGGCCTTTGTGTTGTGGCCCTGTGGCCAACATACATTGAGGACTGGGCAGTGTCCCAGCATTTGTAAATATGTATATAAGTTTGGATTTTGATGCACTTATTCATAGTATTTTGTCGTATTACACTCACTTTCTTCAAATAATTTAGTCCTTGCATTATTCCTGAGGGATGTGGGGTGAATAAGTAATGTTACTGCATCTGGTTGTGTTTATGGTGTTGCGTGTGTGTGTCACTCTCTTTTTCTTCCCCCATCCCTTATGTGCTAAGTGGAAGTACTCACTGTGGTCATCTTCGCCAGCGTTTGTGTTCATAATGCAGCAGAAGGTAGACGAGCACGGTGACCACTTGCAGCTCTTGCTCCATGGCGTTGTGGTTGTTCCCTGAGTCTCCACAGGTGATTCCTTTGACTTCTGTGCAGTGTTTCTGCCAGGGTTTTGATGTTGTTGGTACCGCCCTGGAAAAGGTGGCAGATAGGCCGGTCATTATAGAGTGGGCAGTACACTGTCTTCTGTCTGGCTGTAGAGGGTTACCACCGTGGTGTTTGTTGATTCCGCCCCAGCTGTTGGTGTGTTAAAGTTGCTGTCTGTCTGAGCGGTTTCCGTCATGATCATAATTCCATTTTTGCTACCGCTGGCCTGTTGGCGGTATTACTGCTGCTTTATTACTGACCGCCAGAGTTGTAATGAGGGCCATTGTCTCCTAAGTTAAGCCTTGTTGCACAATGCCAAGCTACCAAGGGTTGAGCTGGGGTTAATTTATTTAGACCTAACTGAGCCTAGTGGGGGTTAGTGGCCTATTACTAAGTGTAAGTATCTACACTTAGCAATAGGCCACTGACCCGAACTTGTCGCACCGTGGTGGACTGCGGCGTGACGCGAGTATTCGGCTCAGGGAGTGGCCACAGTTCCTGGCGGCCATGCGTGCCACGCCCCTTGTGTTCTTTACTTCCTCGCACAAGGCCCCAAAGTGGGCATGGGGCCCCAGCGTGCCCTCAATTTTAACTGTGGGCATCTTCTGCCCTACCCCTCACTTACCTAGTGAGCCTGTCATTTTCGTCTTTTTCTTCTTTTCTCTCTTTTTTTTTCTTTTCCTCTTGTTTTTATGTCCACATGTAGCAGCCATGTGCTTTCTTTCTCCCAGCATGCCTTTCTTTTTCTCTGCATGCTTTAGGACCCTTTTTCAAAATGGCACCTTTTCTCTATATGTTCCTATGATTCTTTCCCAATCCAATATGGTGACTTTCTTTTTCCTGTTGGTCATTTTCTGTTTTATGGTATATAAGATTAGTAATTCTTGTTCTCCTTGAGCTGCAACAATTCCTTTGGTGGTGATCTTCACTCTTGTTATTTTTTCTCCAGTTATTTTCCTCTCTTGTTCCAGCTTCTTTCAGTATTGTTTTTTCCTGCTGGGAGACTCCCCTTTTTGCTTCTTTTTGTTCCAGGGAGTTCCTGCTATAGAGGTTTTTCCCTTTGTGTTTTTTTTTTCCTCTGGGAATGCACCTGGTCAGCTATTTTCTACCTGTAGCAAACAGTGAGTTCCTTCTTGAAGTAGTTGAAGACAAGCAAAGTCCTTTTTGTGGTGAAGCTCAGTGCCGGTGGTGTAGTCCTTCAGAGTGCAGTGTCCAGGTGCAGGTCAGGGGTCAATCAGGGAAGTCCTTCTTAATTGTCTTGTTCCTTGTAGGGATCTGAAGTGCGGGTGCATCTCTGCCATATTTATCCTTGCTCCTGGGGTGGAAAGTAAGGGGGGGGCAACTGTCCAATCACAGGCAGGCTATCACCCACTTGGATGACCACTTCCTGGGAGGTGTGGCAAAAATCAATCCAGGGAGCAACATTCCTCAGAAATACAAAATGGCAGAAATTCAGTCTCAGGGGTTAGGTGTGGCTGAGCACACCTATTGGTGTGGCTAAGTTTCCCTTCACGCACCCCTTGCCAGCCCTCTCTTAATCTGATCATGGGACACCTGGCAGCCTGGTTTTGCAGGAAATGGGTGCGGTCCACTTACTGGCCCAAATGCCCTTTCCTCTGTTGAAGTACAGTTTGGCTGCTCTCCCCCCATCCTGTTCCACCATCTGCTGAGGCAGTTCTCTTCCCTCAGGCACTTCCTTTTTTGTCAGCCCAGGCCACTTCACAGCTCATCAAGGCAGCCTGGCCAGTCTGCCACAGGCTGGCCAATCAGAGAAGGACTACAGAGCTAAAACTGGTAACTTTTAGAAAGAGTTTTAAAACTCTTTCCCTGAGTTAGTTATATCAAATTCAACAATGGCAAGTTATTGGATTTATAATAACAGTACGTTTGATACCAAACTTGAAATATTTAGCTCCTTTTGAGACTTTATTATTTAAAAATAAAGTCTCCCCATGTTAGCCCATGGAGCCCAATCACTACAATGGGGGGAAACAAATGTAACTATTTTCCCTCACCAGGGCTTATAAAACATCTTTTATAAAGTCCCTTCTTATAGTTACAGTGCACCCAACCATGGGGGCACACACTTTACGGGTGACCTATGTGTAAAAATAAGGTAGTTAAACTGTTGGAAGCACTTTTAATTCCAAAGTCAAGTTTGGGGTTAACTTTTACTTAACAGCAGCCAGAGAAGCAGGCCTGCCTTTACAATGACCCTGGGCACCACAGCAGTGCACCCTATGCTGGGGTCCTTAAACCTACATGCCCTACCATATACTAAGGACTTACAAGTAGGTAGACACAGCCAGTTATAATTAGCCTAATTTGCATAATCATTTTTTCAAAGAACAGGCAGCAGGATAATTGAAAAATTGGGACAAAAAGCTAGGGGGCTTCTACGTACAAACATCCCAGTTTTCCCTCACAGCCCCCACCCACAGCCAACACGCCCAGGAGACTCAGCCCAACCCTAGGGGAGTCTTCCTGTCTTGTCAGGCGAGGGTGACAATGTGAAAACCTGGCTGTCCTTTTTTCAGGGCCTACTCAGCCTTGGATGCTCCTGTTAGGGTCACTCTCTCTGGCTAGTGAACCCATCCAAACAGTAAAGAGACCCATTTTAAACTGAAACTTCCCTTTAGGAGGGCCTTCCTCCTCTCTCTCTGCTAACTTGAGTATTGAGGTGTCCACCTCCTCTATTAGCCTAGCTAGGGCAACACCTAGCTTACCCACAAAGGTTACCGAACCATTGAGCATCCTCACCATGACCAACAGGGTTGGGGGGGACTACTTTGCTTTTGGTTCTGGGGTCTGCCTCCCAGGCTACATGCAGTGATGCCATAAAGGCCAGCACACAGCAGAGTCTACTGACAGCTGGCAGCACCCAGAACAACACCATAAGCTCTCCACTGACAGGTGGGTGAGATCTTTTGGTGGGAACTGTGGTGTCCTGGTACCCCTCTTGCTGTTTACAGTGGGGGGTCACCACATCCTGTGGTAGACACCCTTCCTCCACTCTCCTTTCTGTCAGTGCAGGGCCAACACTCTGCAGCTGGACAGCTGCCTGACTACTCAGGACTTCCTTGGGGTCAGGTGATACCTCACCAATGCCAACTCTAGGCACCCCCCCCGGGCAGAAGGTCTTTGGCTCACTGGACCTCTCTTACAGAGTAGCCTACCCTCCCTTTTCTTTTTCCCTTTTC
Source organism: Pleurodeles waltl (assembly GCF_031143425.1). Classification (NCBI taxonomy): domain Eukaryota; kingdom Metazoa; phylum Chordata; class Amphibia; order Caudata; family Salamandridae; genus Pleurodeles; species Pleurodeles waltl. Next base: position 1,734,467,160 of record NC_090440.1, read on the forward strand.
TCAGGGACCCCTGTCTCCTAACTGTAGGGACTGCCTCCCTAGGACATTGGGTTGGGGGGGGCACCCTGGGTGACCACCCCCTCTGGGATCAGACTAACCTCTGATAGGTCATTGCACAGGATACAATCTAAGGGGAGGTCAGCATTGACCACCACCCTATACCAGTCAAGGATATCCTCCCTGTCTAGGGGCACTATGGCTACAGGATTGGTGCTGACCTCACCTGTGGCTATCCTTGTCTCCCCTGGGAAATACTTGCCTGGGGACACCAACTGGTCACTCACCATGGTGTGATCAGCACATGTGTCTCTCAGGGCAGTGGTAGAGATCCCACTCACCTGAATGTGGTGAAAGCGCCTACTCCTACTCTCAGGGATTACCAGCTTACCATCAGGACCTGTCTCCCAGCCCAATGCTATGAGGACCACATCATCTAAGGAGTCCTCCTCTATGGCTGCACTGGACAGCCCAGTGCTAATCTCCTTCTTGGAGCAGACTGCATCTCCCCTAAAGTGACTTGTCTGCTGACAGTCAAACAAGGTCCTGTTGTTCAAGAGCTTTTTTGACCCTGGGCCTCCCTGCCTCTGCTTGTCAGAATGGGAATGGGATTTACTCTCCTCCTTCTTAGAGTACTGGGGTACAGACAGAGGCCCTCATTTCGACCTGGGTGGTCTTTTTCAAAGACCGCCGTGCTGAAGACCGCCAGTGCAGGCGGTTTTCCACGCGGCATATTATGACTGCTGGCAGGCCTCCGTCCTTTTTCGGATGGAGAGCCACCAGCAGCCATACTGGTGGTCGGCGGGGAAGTGGAGGCTGCTCCACCTCGACACCCCGTCATCAGAACACCGCCCACCGAATCACGTTCCATGATTCAGCGTGGCGGTGTTCTGGTGACAGGGAGCTGGCGGAGGAGCAGCCCCCATGGATCCCATCCCCTTCCGGAGGATCAACGGACAAGGTAAGTTGATCGTCCGTTAGTGGAGGGGGTTGGGGGGTGTTGTGTGTTGTGTGCGTGCATGGGGGTGTGGGTGTGAGTATGTAGAGGAGGTGTGTGAGTGCGTGTATGCATTCAGGGTTGTGTTGTGTATATGGGAAATGTGTGCGGGTAGGTCTGTGTGCATGTCTGTTTGTATGTGTGCGGGTATGTGTTGTTGTAGTGTATGTGTGCGTGTAGGGGTGTGTGTCTGTGCATGTTGGGGTGGGGGTGGGGAGGGGGGTCTGTCTGTGCATGTTGGGGGTGAGGTTGGGGAGGATGTCCTGCCACCTTTGGGGGGTGGCAGGGGGTGTGGGGGGAGGACTCGGGTTGTGGAGGAGGGTGGGGGAGACCCCTATCAGTGCCAGGGAATAAATTCCCTGGCACAGATAGTGCCTACCGCCATGGATTTCCTAGCGGTTCCAAACCACCCAAAATCCATGGCGGTATGCAGGGTCCTGATACTGCCGGCGGTCTGGTGACGGCCGCTGGGCTAAAGACCGAAGTCTCCATCCCAGCAGCCGTCACCGTCCTGGCGGTCGGAGTGGAGAAGTGGTGGATGACCATGGCGTTAACCGCCATGGTCATAATTCATTGTTTTTTCCACCGGCCTGTTGGCGGTTTTACCGCCACTTCTCCCCCGTCCGCCAGGGTCATAATGAGGGCCAGAGTCTCTGTGGTGGGCTTACCACCCCCCCTCTTTAGGTTGTTTGGGACCTGACACTCTCCCTTCTTGGAGTCTCCGTCCTGGTACTTGGCAACCACTCTAGTTCTCAACCACTCATCAGCTTCCTCCCCCAGCTCTCTGGATCTGGTCAGCTTAGAGTCCACTAGATGCTGGTGTAACCTCTCTGAGATACAATTGGTCAGGCTGTGCTCCCTCATGGTCAACTTGTATAGTCCTTCATGAGTACTTACTTTGTTACCCTGTTTCCAGCCCTCTAGTGTCTTAGCTGATGTGTCCACAAAGTTAATCCAAGACTGGGTATTGTCGTTCTGGGTATTCCTAAACGTATCCTGTACTGCTCTGTGGTGAGAATAAACCTCTGGATGAGGCACTTCTTCACATTGGGATAGGACTTTGTCTTACACTCCCCTAGGGGCAAGAGCCTATCCCTCCCACATACTGGGATCAACTCTCATAGGAGTTAACCCCAGTACTGAGGCTTAACCCTCCTCATCCTGAGAGCCACCTCAAAGGCTGTCAGCCACTTGTCTATGTCATCACCCTCTTGATAAACAGGAACAACCCCTTAGGTAGCTTTACACACTGCCCATGATGATAACCCTGCCTGCTCTGTGCCAAGTTACCAGAGGCTGAGCACAGCTTACATTCAATCAATCAATCAATCAATGTGTCACATACTTGCCCTGACTAGAGTGGTGGGTTCTACCTGGCTTAGGTGCATACCCTATACCCTAGGAAACCCGATTTCTAAAGTATACATATAAATATACATATATATATATATTATTTTTTTCATGATATTTTGGTTAAAGAATTGTTGGCATTGAGGAGTAAATCGCATAGGTATTGTGATACCCTGTCAGTTGCACAAAGAGAAGTCCTCTGGACATTACAATCAGATGCAGCTATAATCATTAAACCCTCTGATAAGGAGGGTAATATGGTTGTTATGGATGTGGCCATATATGAGAGAAAGGTTATAAGACAACTAAGTCAGAGGGAATGTTATGAAGTCATCAGTTTTAATAGATACAAAGAGAGGGTCTCAACATACCACACATTTTTAAGGGATTGGAGGGATCAATGTGTCCTCGATGATGATGAGTATGCCTTTCTGAGGAAAAATATCCTCAGTGTTCTAGCTTTCTATGTGTTACTAAAAATCCACAAATGTATTTTCAACCCTTCAGGAAGTCCCATTGTCTCTTTTAATGAAGGCTTCCTGGAGAATACAGCTATGTTCATTGACTACTTTTTATCCCCACTAGTGAAGACTTTTCCCTCATATTGTAGGGAAAGTTGTGATTTTCTGACCAAGATCCACAATATCAGTTGGGATAAAATATTTTTAATGATAACTGTGGATGTAGTGTCAATATATACATGTATTGACCATGAATTCGGGCTTCAAACCTGTGAGCATTGCTTATGAACAAAGAGCCAGGTGTATTAAAATGAGATTTTGCATTTCCTATAAAGCAAGTTCATAGAAATTGCTATTTTGGAAATGCAAAATGCTATGTACAGAGACACCGATACCAATAGGAAATCGCAAAAAAGGAATCTCAATGCATTTGTGTCAATGGGCCGGTTTTGTATTTCCCAAATAGCGATTTCCTATTAGGAAATGCAAAACTAAGGATGACAATAAGCAAAAGACCCCCCTTGGTGCACCCCAAAAATAGTGGTGCACATGTAGGGCACACATATGCCCAAAGGGCAAGTGTGTGTTGTAATGCAATTACAAAAAAAACATTTTTGGGTGCTTTTTTTAAATTGCGCATGGTTACTATAGACTTCAAATCAATGGTAATTGCATTTCCTAAATGCCCAAATCGCTTTTAGGAAATGCTTTGTACATCAGAATAGGAATCTCAAATAGGTAATTCCTATTTGCGATTTCATATTCTGGGGATAGCAAATTGCGATTTCTACAGGGTAGAAATTGTAAATTGCCACTTCCTAAAGGCCTTTGTACACCAGAAGAGGCTTTTTAACATTTCTTAATGGCCTGACATACCGAGTCGGACCGTTAAGAAATGCAAAAGGGCTTTGTACATCTGTACTATTAGAGATGATACGAATTTGCCTGAGGGAAATATTTTTCTATGCAATGGGACACAACACTGCCAAATAGTTGGGACCACGATGGGCACCTGCTTTGCCCCAGCTTCACAAACCTCGTGATGGGCTGGTGGGAGGAGAATGTGGACTGGGTGGAGGACAACTCACAGTACATGAAACATGTTTTAATTTGGCCCAGTTATATTGATGATTTGTTTGTATTGTGAAATGGTCCCTTGCAGAAAGCAGACTCCTTTGTGCAGAAGTTAAATGACAACCCTTACAACCTTAAATTCACTACCACTGTCAGTGACAGGCAGATTCATTTCCTGGATGTGAAATTGTGGGTCGATAAGGGGAAAGTACAGACTCCTATTTTTTGAAAAATCACTGCGGGCAATAGTATTTTGCATTATGACAGCCACCATCCCTGAGCCTTAAAGAATAGTATACCCTATGGAGAGATATTGCGATTTAAAACAATTTGTAGCATTGATGAGGAGTTAAAGAATCAATTAGTGCAGATGAGAAGTAGGCTTCGGGGTACAGATCTAAGATTCTTGATATGGCTGAAAAGAAGGTGGGCCCTTTAACTAGGGAACAATTGCTTTATCCCAATAGAGGATCTAGGCAAAGGGACACAGGAATGTGTTTCATCATGATGTTCAATGTCTCTTTGGATAAAATCAGGAAACTGCTGTGGAAATATTGGGATATTTTAAAGAAAGACTTGGAGTAATAGGCCACTAACCTCCACTTAGGTCCAGTTAGGTCTCAGTAAATTAAACCTAGCTAAACCCTTGGTAGCTTCACAACGAGCAATAAGACAATGTGACAAATGTGTAAAGCATTTAAAAATCACAAAACAGTAAATAAGTAAAACATAAAACACAATAAAAATCCAACACAAACTCATAAAAATAGATTATATTTTTATCTTTAAAATGACACCAAAACAATTAAAATCGGATAAGGGGAACCGGAGATATTAATTTTTAAAGAATTCATGCGTTTTAGTGCTTAAAAACAAATTGAGCCAATCTGGTCATCTGGTCACCCCTCGACCGGAGCAAAGTCAAAGTTTAATGACAACCGCGATGGAGCCTTCGGCTAAAAGTTTACCTCGGGACTTAGTTGTTTTTCTGGAGATTTTCTTCACTTGGACCAAGTCGCCAGTCCAATCCAACCTCCTGGAACTCTTCCACAGATACCTGTCGCGGGAGCCCTTGGTGGAGATTTGTACCTTCGAACTTAGTCATTTTTTCAAGGTGAATATCCTTCGACTGGGGCAAACCTGAATCTTGATCCGAGGTCCCTGGAGCCCTCTTCAGGTACTCTGCCTGCGAAGTCCCAGTCAACTTTTTACGTCAGACATAGTCATTTTTTTTTAGCTTTTCTTCACCGGGACAAACCTGCAAGTCAGGCTGAGTCGCGGTTAAGGCAAGCTGGCTAGAGTTGCCGCAGCGCGTCAGTCCCTTTATGGAGCTTTTTTTTTAAAGTTCTCCAAAGTTCTCTAAACTTCTGGATCTTCTTCTAAATGTTCTATAAAGGTTCTTTTGAGGTCCACAGCTCACACCAAGGTCTGTCGTCAAGTATGGTTCCATTGAGGTCGGCCTCAAAATTTATCTTTGCCCCGGTCGAGTGCTACCAGATGTCCAGATTGATGCTTTTAGTTTCTATGCGCTAAAAAACATTTATTCTTTAAAATTATTATCTTTGGTTCCCTTTATTGGATTTCTGTCATTTTAAAGATAGAAAATATAATCTATTTTTATAAATTGGAGTTGGATTTTTATTGTGTTTTGTGTTTTACTTATTTACTGTTTTGTGTTTCTTAAATGCCTTACACACCTGCCTCCTAAGTTAAGCCTAAATTCGCGTTTCCAAGCTTTTTAAGGGTTGACCTGGGATTAATTTATGGAGACCGAACTAAACCTAGTCTGAGTTAGTGGCCTATTGCTAAGTGTAGGGACTTATCTGCCTTTACTAATACTCCACTCTTCAACATGGATCCATATATGTTTCATTTAATTAGTCGTGCCATAAGGTAAAAGTATGGAACGTCAATTGCCAATGATTTTTATTCTGTTAAGTATCCCCGCTTTTGTTATCATCATTTTTCATTACTTTTTGTCTATTGTTTAATTTTTTGATTACTTCTTTGTTAAAAATGTCTTGATTATATTTATCATCATTATCCCGGACGTGACTGGAAGGCCATCATATTACGTGCACTGTCCCAGAATTGTGTATGCATATTTCTAGCCAATCTCTGACAATTTTTTCTTCATAGTAATCTGTGAATGATGTTGGGTTTATAATAATGGTGAATCAGACTTTTGATATATATATATCAAAAGTCTGATTCACCATTATTAGAAACCCAACATCATTCACAGATTACTATGAAGAAAAAATTGTCAGAGATTTATTATATATATCTATATATATCAAAAGTCTGATTCACCATTATTATAAACCCAACATCATTCACAGATTACTATGAAGAAAAAATTGTCAGAGATTATATATATATATATAGTGATTTATAGATTGATGAATATTTTATTTTAGGTGCATGAATTGAGATATATATGTGAGGTTTGATTTCCTATTTATGATGGGAGTAATAATTTTTTTAACTTGAATGAATTGCTCTGCATATTTTGCCTAAGTCTGTTTTCAGTGGTCATTATTGTATGGCATTTATTTTCTAAGGGAAATGGGGTGCATTCACCTTGAGGAAGGCTGTGGTCAGCTGAAATGCGGCGGAGCAGCAGGGTCCGCGTTCTTGAATAAAATTACTGCTTCCCTGCTTCACTACTCATGGAGTGCCCACAGTGTTAAGGTGAATTGTAAGAAATGTATATATATATATATATATATATATGCAGTAAAAAATCAAAGGTTACAGGGATGTTGTAGTTAGGTTCTGAATTGAATCGTCCAAAACTAGAGAAATGCAGCAGTTCTAGTTAGAGTTATTTCAGGTAACTGTAACTCGTGCCCTAAGGTAACTGTAACTCGCGCCCCCACCATGCATATTTTTTTTCTTTTTTGTTGACACGACTGCTGTAATGTCGGAGATAATTAGCAGTGTATGGCAAGGGCGCAAGTTATAGTTGCCTTAGAGCTTGAGTTATAGTTACCGATACAGCACCTAACTATAACGTCCCAGTAACCTTTGTTTTTTTTTCAGTGAATTTCTATGTTGCTTTTACATTCTATTTCCAAACTATAACATACCTGTAACCTTTGGCTCTTTTAGTGAAATTCTACTTTTTTTTTTAAAGCAAATTAATTTTCATTACTATACGTTAAACCAACCACCATCATACACGCCCTTCAACTGTGCACGGCGGTGGTTGGCCGCAGAGCCTGCGGCCAACCCCTATAACAACCCAAACCCATGCTGCACATGGCCCTCGGCTGTGCACAGCGGGGATTAGCCGCAGGACCTGGCCTGTGGCCAAGCCCTGCAACTAACCGCTATAACAACCCAACCCTAAGCAGTGCACGGAGTGGGGGTATAACCACTCAACCCTGTGTTGCACACGGCCTTTGGCTGTGCACAGCTGGGGTTGGCCACAGGGCCTGACATGTGGCAAATCCCTGCAGCCAACCCCAGGGCCCAACCTAAATATTTGAACATATTTTGGGCATAGGGCACCTCACAGCCCCCCAGTCCGATCTCAGCCCCGTAATCCCATCCCCCTGGACCCAGCCTAAACATTTAATTTTTTTGGGGGGAGGCCACATGGCACCCCTCCCCATGCCGATCTCAGCCTTCGGGACCCATCCCCTGGGGTCTGGCCTAATTATTTATTATTTTATGTTTGACAGCTCTCCCTTGCTGCAAGCAGAGTGTTTACTGTGACTTGGCAGCAGCTGTCAAATCTGCTGCCAAGCCACAGCAAACAGCTGTGTCCCGGGGCAGGCAACCCGGGACATAGCAGGAGCCAGCCATAGGTGGTGGTGGTCTCCAGAGCCATCAGTGGCTCTGCCAGGGGAGCCACGCAGCCGGCCTCCAATGTAAATAGCCCAGGGGAGCTGGTGGTCCCTGGGGCTCCAAAATTGACCGCTTTTTCTTTGTTTAATGTTTGCCCTGGGGAGGTGGTGGTCCCTGGGGCTGCGGGGGGCTGCACACTCCCTGCATACAATTACATGTTTGCTTGGGGAGGTGGTGATCCCAGGGGTTGTGGGGTGGCCACGTGGCATACAATTCCCATGGGGAGTACCGGCCCTGGGGCTGCAGGGGGGCTCCTCTCATAGAATTACTTGAATACCTCAGGGAGGGAGCAGTCCCAGGGGCTGCAAGAGGCTGTGTGCCCCCCACATACAATTACAGACATGCCCCAGGGAGGTGGCGGTCATTTCAGCTGTGGGGGGGCATGCGTCTTCCAAATACATTACATGTTTGCTATGGGGAATGGCGTTCTCTGGGAGTCAGGGGGCAGTGTGTGCCCCCGCATACAATTACATCAATAACCTGGGAAAGGTTTGGCCTCCGGGTCTGAGGGGGGCCAAGTGGCCCCCCAGCATGGAATTACATGAATGCCTTGGGGAGGTGGCAGTCACAGGGGCTGCAGGGGGTTGTGTGCCCCCCCACATACAAGTACAGACATGCCCCATGGAGGTGGCAGTCCCTGAGGCTGTACAAAGCCAAGGAGAGGGGCCTTGTGTGCCCCCTCCTTATTTAGCACCTGCCAGGGGACTTTAAAAAGAAAAATTGCGGGACCCTGTGCTTGTATTTTTTATTTTCTATTTGCCGCAACTTTTACAAATTTGTTTCACATGTTTTCTAAAAACATGCTTTTTTCCCCTGGTGGGGACCCCAACATCATAGCTAAGAGGTCAGTGTGTCTCTTCCCTTGCCCCCCTTTCTTTTTTTACACTTAATTTACATACATTTAATTTGTTTTGAATTGCTGGTAACAGATGGCTTTACTAATCCACTCAGCTATCCACATACAATACAGATCTGTTCTTTGCAGGAGGCATATTATCCCTCTGCACTACTTTATAGTATCTCAGAACATATATATGTATATATATATAGTACATAGTGGCAGTAGCCACTAAGTAGTTATAGTTAGGACCTAGTTTCTATATAAAAAGCTTTTATTTACTTGCCTATATATTTAGCCCCAGTTGATGAATCTTAACAGAAGTTTCCAAAAACATTTGCCAGTCACATCAGCTGCTGTGTGGAATGTTTCGGGGTGATCCATCAAGTGGGGGCCGAGAAAAAGTGGGAGTCCCAAAACTCATTTTTCAAGAGGGATTTTGAACAGCGATTGCGCTGAAACCACAGGAAGAAATTACACGAAATCTGAATGGCTTCCAACACTTCAACACAAAAGTGTTGGCAGCCTTCACAAAAAAGGGACATAGCTGTTTGCTGTGGCATGGCTGCAGCTTTGACAGGTGCAGCTAAGTCACAGCAAACACTCTCCTTGCAGTGAGGGAGAGCTGTCAAACAGCAGAGGTTTCCTCCATGTGAGCAGAGGTTTCCTCTGTCTGCTTCCCCACGGAGATGCAGACAGGCAGACAGAGGAAACAGCTCTCACATAGAGAGAGCTGGTTTAGCTGATCCCTCTCTGTGATAGCAATGCTGGCTTCCACAGGAGGTGGGCTGAACACTAGTTATAGTTATCTCAGGGCATGAGTTACAGTTACTTGAGATAACTCCAATTGTAACTGCTGAATTTCTACGGTTTGGTACATTTAAAATGTGAGTCTAACTATAGCGCCCCTGTAACCTAGTTTAAAAAAAAATATGTATATATATATATATATATATATATACATATATATATACATATTTGTGTGTCAAGATAACTCTTGTCCTTATGATCCTGTTAGAGAGCGTGATCGGAGTTTTGTCTAGTGGCTGTTTTGACATTTAGGAAAGTAGACAAGGTAGGGTGACTTTGACTTTATTTACTGTTGCACAGATCACTCATGCACGCACACACCACCTACTTATAGAACAACATATCTGCCTTCTACATATGATAGTGTTTTAGAAGGATAATTTTACCCAGTAGCAGAGATGGCTTCTCAATGGATGACTGATGCTCAACTATAACTTTGGTTATGGAGGACAGCTCTGAAGCAGGATCAGAGACAGCAAACACTGAGACACGCAACTCTCCTTTCCGCCAGCCTTTTCATGGTGGTTCATACCGCCATGAAAAGGCTGGCAGGAGGGGGACTTGTAATCCCCTGGGCAGCGGATTACAACCGCCGAGACAAAAATGGCGGGAAACCGCCGGGACAAAAATGGCGGGAAACCGCCGGGACAAAAGTGGCGGGAAACCACTGGTCCTGGTGGTGCGACCATGGCGCTTCCACCACGGTCGTAATGCCTGAGTTTGTACCACCAGCCTGTTGGCGGTACAAACTCTAAAAAAGAGGGCCAAAGTGTTTTCTTGGCAGCCCCCAATTTATTTAAGCCCCAAATTCCACCTTTCACTGGCAACAATAGACATAGGTGGTCATTACAACCCTGGCGGACGGTGTTAAAGCGGCAGTAAGACCGCCAACAGACCGGCGGTAAAAATCTGGAATCATGACTGTGGCGGAAACCACCAACAAAGACAGCCACTTTAACACTCCGACCGCCACGGCGGTACAGACAAACAGCGCGGCGGTCACCGCCAACAGACAGGCAGAGGACAATGTACCACCCACAGTATCACAACCTACCAATCCGCCACCTTTTCCGGGGCGGATTCACTGCGGATAAAAACATGGCGGAAACAGCCATTTTAAAGGGAAAACGCTCATCTCTACACACTCCATGAGGAAGGAGGGCACCATGGAGCCGGATCTCCACATTCTCCCTGCGATAGTCTTCCTGCTCCTATACGAAGATCCTCAATGCCGGCGGAGAAGACCACGGTGAGTACTGCACCTACGACACAGGAGAGGTGGGAGGCAAAAACACAGGGACACACACAACCAACATCCCAAACCCCACCCCGACCCTCACCCACTACAACACACACACCAATGCATATCTATACATTACAGTAACACCCCCAACCTCCCCGGAAGAATGCAAAAACAAAAGGAAATGAGTGTAACTATTGTAATAAATCAAAATTCAGTAAGCAAAAATATACATATATATATACACTATAATCAAAATACACACCACGATTAGTAGTCCAGGTTTTGCATCATTCATAGTCCGTGGACCACTGGGCCCAAAATGCATGGGCGAGGCCCACACAAGATACCCGATCAAAATGGAGAGAACACTGCAGGGGCATCAGATAGAAATACAACAGGCACCTCAGGGGGAAGGGAAGAGGGGGCACCTCAGCCGGATGAGTGCACGACGCCAGATCCACGAGGGGCCTCCATGCCCATTGATGTATCCTGGGGAGTGCAAAGCCACAGTCTCTCAAGTCTCTACAGTGGGTGGGTTGCCCACTGTACCATCCTGGGGAGTGCAAAGCCACAGTCTCTCAAGTCTCTACAGTGGGTGGGTTGCCCACTGTACCATCCTGGGGAGTGCAAAGCCACAGTCTCTCAAGTGGATAACAGTCTCCACTGGTTCTGGAGGGGGCTTGGTGCCCAGAGTGCTTCATCCTGCCAAGGACTGAGGTAGTGGATGCATTTCTCCCCTGGCTCTGGAGGGGGACTGGTGCCCAGAGTGCTTCATCCTGTGCAGGACAGAGGTAGTGGATGCATGTCTCCACTGGTTCTGGAGGGAGCTTTGTGCCCAGAGTGCTTCATCCTGCCAAGGACTGAGGTAGTGGATGCATGTCTCCACTGGTTCTGGAGGGGGCTTTGTGCCCAGAGTGCTTCATCCTGCCAAGGACTGAGGTAGTGGATGCATGTCTCCACTGGTTCTGGAGGGGGCTTTGTGCCCAGAGTGCTTCATCCTGTGCAGGACAGAGGTAGTGGATGCATGTCTCCACTGGTTCTGGAGGGGGCTTTGTGCCCAGAGTGCTTCATCCTGCCAAGGACTGAGGTAGTGGATGCATGTCTCCACTGGTTCTGGAGGGGGCTTTGTGCCCAGAGTGCTTCATCCTGTGCAGGACAGAGGTAGTGGATGCATGTCTCCACTGGTTCTGGAGGGGCCTTTGTGCCCAGAGTGCTTCATCCTGTGCAGGACAGACGGAGTGGATGCATGTCTCCACTGGTTCTGAAGGTGGGCTTTGTGCCCAGAGTGCTTCATCCTGGCAAGGACTGAGGTAGTGGATGCATGTCTCCACTGGTTCTGGAGGGGGCTTTGTGCCCAGAGTGCTTCATCCTGTGCAGGACAGAGGTAGTGGATGCATGTCACCACTGGTTCTGGAGGGGGCTTGGTGCCCGGAGTGCTTCATCCTGTGCAGGACAGACGGAATGGATGCATGTCTCCACTGGTTCTGGAGGGGGCTTTGTGCCCAGAGTGCTTCATCCTGCCAAGGACTGAGGTAGTGGATGTCAATCTCCACTGGTTCTGGAGGGGGCTTTGTGCCAGGAGTGCTTCATCCTGCCAAGGACTGAGGTAGTGGATGCTTGTCTCCACTGGTTCTGAAGGGGGCTTTGTGCCCAGAGCGCTTCATCCTGTGCAGGACAGAGGTAGTGGATGCATGTCTCCACTGGTTCTGGAAGGGGCTTTGTGCCCAGAGTGCTTCATCCTGTGCAGGACAGATGGAGTGGATGCAGGTCTCCACTGGTTCTGGAGGGGGACTGGTGCCCAGAGAGCAGCACACACCCTGTGACGGTCCCAGTTGCGCCACTGCTGCAAATGGGCTAGCGGTGCATTCCATGGCATTCTTTGCCCTGTTCAGCAGTCCCTGGCCTGTTCAGCGGTGCTTGAGTTGCCAGTGTCAGACCTGTTCAGCGGTGCATTCCATGGCGGTCTTTGCCCTGTTCAGCGGTCCCTGGCCTGTTCAACGGTGCTTGAGTTGCCAGTGTCAGACCTGTTCAGCGGTGCATTCCATGGCGGTCCTTGCTCTGTTCAGCGGTCCCTGGCCTGTTCAGCAGTCCTTGCCAAGGCGGTCCTTCATTGCCCAGCAGGGCTGTGGCTGGCGGTCCTTCATGGGTCAGCTGGGCTGTGGCTTGCGGGGCCCTCCTGGCCAGCTGGCGGTGGCCTCCTGGCCAGTGACGATGGGGCTGGCCTCCTGGGCAGTGACTCTGGCGGCGGCCTCCTGGCCAGTGACGATGGGGCTGGCCTCCTGGGCAGTGACTCTGGCGGTGGCCTCCTGGCCAGTGACGATGGGGCTGGCCTCCTGGGCAGTGACGATGGGGGATGATGGCGGTCTTCTCCGCCGTGCTGCTCCTCCCAGACTTCGGAGATTTCTTCTGCCCCTTCCCCACCTTGGGAGGAGTCACAGCTGAGTCGACACTCCCCCTGGGACTCTTTTGAGCGGCTTTGCTGGCTGAAGTCTTCCCACTCTCCCGCCGGGCACTGTCCAACTTCTGGTGCTTCGCAGGGGGGGGACTGGCTGTGCTGTGGCTTTGTGCCACACTGGCTTGCCTGGTGGCCGGTGCACTCCACATACCTGTAACAACAGGCAACACTGGTCCCGGAGATTTTTTGGCTGAGGTGCTAGTACGGGACCTATGAGTTGGAAGGGGGGGGTGGTGGGAAATAGGTTAAGGGTGGACAGGAAAAGTTTTTGGGAGACACTGGGACGGGTAGCTGGAAGGGGTTTGAGAGTGAAGGAAGAGGTGGTGGTTGTAGGAGGTGTAACTTTTGTGGATTTGGGTGCAGGTGCATGGGCTGGAGGCTGTCGTGAGGCATGGCTGTTGGGTGGGTGTGTGCCTGCGTTCGTGTATCTTTGGAGGGGGCGTCACAGACACACTGGGAGAGGACACAGGGGACGTGTAAATGGTAGTGGGGGTGGTGACTGCACGTGAGCGGGGTGTGGTGGTGGGTGTGCTGGTGCGGGACGTAGTGGCTGTAGTGATAGTGCATGCAGGTGTGAGTGTAGACGAGACTGGGAGGGAGGAGGGAGACGAGGAGGAGGAGGACACAGTGGAGGCAGTGGATGTTGGTGTGCCTGTATGTGTGTGATGCTTGCATGAGTGCCTGTGGGATGTGTGGTGCTTATGTTTGCCTGAGCTTCCCCTGTGTGGTGAGGTGTGTGCAGGCTGGTCTGATGGTGTGCTTGGGATAGGCTGGGGTACAGGGGATTGGGTCTGGGTGGAGGAAGTTGGAGGGGGGAGGCTAGATACAGGGACAATGGCTGCCATCAGTGCTGAGGCCAGAGTTTGCAAGGTTCGATGAAGGGCAGCCTGACCAGAATGAATGCCCTCCAGGAATGCATTTGTGTTTTGCAATTCCCTTTCTACACCCTGGATGGCATTCAAAATGGTAGACTGCCTAACAGTGAAGGACCTGAGGAGGTCACTGAGGGCAGCAGAGGTGACAGAGACAGGGGCTGAGGTGCCTGGGGCGAAGGTGATGCCCACCCTCCTGGGTGAGCGGGCACGGGGCGAAGGCTGAGGGGCTGCTGGGAGGGCGGTGCTGGTAGGGGGGGTGGCGGCTGCACTTGTAGAAGTGGGGGGCACAGATTTTGCTGCCACCACAAGGGAGCTCCCATCGGAGTACGAGTCCGTGTCGCTGGTTGCAGATCCTGTGACTTCTGTGGTGCTCCCCTCGCCCTCCGTCCCACTGGTGTATTCTGAGTCCGTGGTGTGGCCCTCCATGGCCATGTGGGATGCAGCTCCCTCGTGCTTCGGTGCCACTGTACCTCCGCCTGATGATGCTGATGCACACAAGAACAGGGGGACCACAAAAAGGGGGGGGGAACGACAGAAGAAAGACAGGTTGAGTGCATGGCTTACCGCTACCGTTGGCGGACAATACAGACACAGCAGCTCCCTACACTACGTCGCGCTGTTGGGCTCTACAGATGCAATTCCTGGGATATGGCCTACATGGCTATGGATGACATCTGCACACATAGATGACACAGGGGCATTAATACCTGTACTTGGCACTCTACAGAGTTGGGGTGGGGTGCCACATGGCCTGCATTACAGAGGGGCCTAGCCTACGGAACTCGCCCTGGCCTAGGGAAACCCACAGGCCTCCTCCTCCATCCAGACCCCTTCACTGCGCGCTAAGTCCGTAGAATTGTACTCACCCCCTTGTGTCTGCTGTGATGCCCTCAAGCGCCCATCCAACTCAGGGTAGGCCACCGCCAGGATCCGGAACATCAGGGGGGTGTCATGGTTCGACAGGCACCCCTCCCACGTTGGGAGGCCATCCCCAGCTGAGCCTCCGCCGTCTTCTTGCTCCAGCGGTGAATGTCCTCCCATCTTTTCCGGCAGTGGGTGCTCCGTCTGTGGTGGACCCCCAGGGTTCGGACGTCCTTGGCGATGGCACGCCAAATATCCTTCTTCTGGTGGGCGCTGACCTACATGACATGTTCAGGGGAAGAAGAGAAGTCATTACCAACTGCACCGTCTAAGTGAGTGGCCCACATCCCTACCCTTGCCATGTGGCACATGCATACACAGTCCTTCATGCACGCAGAACTGTGCCCCCTTCATTCTCACAACCAGCCCTCTCCACACAGGCATAGCCCATACAACGTGCTCCCTGTGTACTTATCTGTTGGTCTGGAGGACCGTAGAGTAGCGTGTACTGGGGGAGGACCCCGTCGACGAGCTCCTGCAACTCCTCTGCAGTGAAGGCAGGGGCCCTTTCCCCAGACGCACGAGCCATTGTCTCTTCCAGATCGAGGTCACAGCAGCACTTGCAGTGTAGGTCCTCTCCTTTCGAAGATCAGGTATCGAGTGATTGAACTGATAGAAAATGTTAACCAATGCAGCATTGCGCCGCGGTCTTCGACCGCCTACCGCGACGGTGTACAAGTTTATAGGTCAGGCAGCCGCCATTTCAGGGGCCCACATGGCCTTATTACCAACTGTGTCACACATACCTAGGCCTTGTCTCACAACACAAATACAGGTGTTCTGTGTAGACTGTGGGTACATACCTATGAGTAGTTTGACTCTGTGGTCACTGTTGTCCTTCCTAGGCACCGTCCACTGGGACATGTGAGGAGATGGCGGAATCCTCTGGTGTACCGCCCGCTGGTGGACCTGTCGACAATGGAGGAAAGACATTTGATCATCACCTACAGGTTTGACCGTGCCACAATCCATGAACTGTGTGCCCAGTTGGAGCCTGACCTGATGTCAGCAATCCGCCATCCCACAGAAATCCCCCCTCAAGTGCAGGTGCTATCAGTGCTCCATTTCCTGGCAAGTGGGTCATTTCAAACAACAGTGGCCATGGCATCAGGGATGTCCCAGCCTATGTTTTCCAACGTGTTGTCCAGAGTGTTATCTGCCCTGCTGAAACACGTAAGGAGATACATCATTTTCCCTGAGGTGAAGGATTTGCCTACAGTATAAGGTGACTTCTATGCCCTTGGACATATCTCCAACATCATAGGTGCCATTGATGGGACACATGTAGCTCTGGTCCCCCCCCACTGGAGTGAACAGGTGTACAGGAACCGGAAGAGTTATCATTCCATGAATGTACAGATGGTATGTTTGGTAGACCAGTACATCTCCCAGGTAAATGCTATGTTCCCTGGCTCTGTGCATGACGCCTACATCCTGCGGAATAGCAGCATCCCTTATGTGATGGGTCAACTCCAGAGGCACCGGGTGTGGCTATCAGGGGACTCTGGTTACCCCAACCTGTCATGGCTACTGACCCTAGTGAGGAATCCCAGGACCAGGGCAGAGGAACGCTACAATGAGGCCCATGGGTGGACTAGGAGGGTGATCGAACGCACCTTCAGGCTCCTGAAGGCCAGGTTCAGGTGCCTCCATATGACAGGTGGTTCCCTATTCTACTCACCAAAGAAGGTGTGCCAGATCATCGTGGCCTGCTGTATGATTCACAACTTGGCTTTGCAACGACAGGTGCCTTTTCTGCAGGAGGATGGTCCAGATGACGGTGTTGTGGCAGCTGTGGAGTCTGTGGACAGTGATGAGGAGGAAGCAGAGGAAGAAGACATTGACAACAGGGACTCAGTCATCCAGCAATATTTCCAGTGACACACAGGTGAGAAAACATTCCTGCCTACTACAAGTACTTTAACACTTCTACCTCTATCCTGTCTGTCGATTTCAACCAGTATATGGTCACTGAGTTGTACATTTCCCTTACGGTTTCACAGGTGTGGTTTCCAACGTGTGTCATCTGCTTAGATTCCTCATGGACTTGAGATGTGTGACATAGTTATGTTGACATTACATTTGAAAACGCATTTTGTCACAGTCATTGCTAATACACATTTTCGAAATCACAGACTGACTCCAGATTGTAGGTTGTTTATTGAAGTGCTCAATATTGGAGGGGGGTTGTAAAATGGTGAGGGGTGATGGTGGAGGAATGTCCATGGCAGAGTCCAAGCTATTAGTTCCACAGGTGCATTGCCCATATGGCCATAGGAAGTGGAGCTGGGGCAGTTTAAGTATGGACAGGGTGACAAAGTGGGACAGTAGGATGACAATCAGGGTGGTCTCATTTCTTGGCGGGGGGCTTGGCATTGTGCTCTGCCTTGTTCCTGGATCTCAGGAACCGCTTGCGGGGTGGTTCTCCATCTGCAGGGGGTGGGGTGCTGGTGTGGTGGTCCTGTGGCGGTGCCTTCTGTCCACTAGCACCGGCGGAGGTGGTGGGCAGCTTATCGTCCATGCTAGTGTCAGGGGCCCCTTGGAGTGCCACAGTGTCCCTCCTGGTGTTAAGTATTTCCTTCAGCACCCCTACGATGGTGCCCAGGGCGGAGCTGATCATTCTGAGTTCCTCCCTGAACCCCAAATACTGTTCCTCCTGCATGCGCAGGGTCTCCTGAAACTTGGCCAGGACTGTTGCCATCATCTCCTGGGAGTGGTGGTAGGCTCCCATGATGGAGGAGAGTGCCTCGTGGAGAGTGGGTTCCCTTGGCCTGTCCGCCCCCTGGCGCACGGCAGCCCTCCCAGTTTCCCTGTGTTCCTGTACCTCCGTCCCCTGGACAGTGTGCCCACTGCCACTGCCCCCAGGTCCCTGTTGTTGTTGGGGTGGTGGGTTATCCTGGGTTCCCTGTAGTGGTGGACACACAGCTGTGCTGTGCTGGTGTTACCAGAGGGTGGATGGTCTGTGGTGGGCTGTGCCTGTGTGAGGGGAACCGACTGTCCCGAGGCCCACGATGGTCTGGGCTGGTCATCAGGTTCCATGGCCATACAATAAACCACATTCCTTGTATTGCAGTTCAAAAAGTCTTTTTGCTGGTGTAGTATTCCATTCAACAAAATTTCTTTAGAGTCTTTCATGAACAGACTAGCTACACAATTATTGCACATATAGGGGGTCATTCTGACCTCGGCGGTAAAAGCCGCTTACCGCCGGTCAGAAGGCCGCCACAATACCGCCGCGGCCGCGGTCAGCCGCCACGGACATTCTGACCCACAACTGCAAAACCTCCGAAAATCCGCCCTCCACTGCAGTCCGCCACATCAGCGGCCAGCGGTAAACTGGAGAAGACCAAACCTCCACCGCCACGCCAACAGAAATACGCCCATCCCATTATGACCCGCAAATCCACGCGGCGGTCATTCAACCGCGGTATTCCATTGGCGGTAGACCCCGCCGCGCTCAAAATGCACACACATCTCCAAAACACCACCACATTGGACAATTACAAATACACACACCTGATACACATACAAACAACACTCCCACACACCCAATACAATATAAAACACACACCCACATCACCCACAAACCCCTACGACCACAAATTTGAGACGAAGGCGACAGAGAGAGAGCACAGAATAGACAACCCCACTACACAGAGGCACACAACACCATCACCCACACAACATCCACGCACAAAACACCACACACCACTACACTCACCACAACCATCACCACATACACCACCCCACACATCACCCACACCACCCCATGTCACGCCAAAGACACCCCCGCTTCTCCGAGGAGGAGCTCAGGGTCATGGTGGAGGAAATCGTCCTGGTAGAGCCACAGCTATTTGGCTCACAGGTACAGCACACATCAATAGCCAGGAAGATGGAGTTATGGCGCAGAATAGTCGACAGGGTGAACGCCGTGGGACAGCACCCAAGAAATAGGGAGGACATCAGGAAGAGGTGGAACGACATACGGGGGACAGTGCGTTCAACGGTCTCCAGGCGCAACATCGCGGTACAGCGGACTGGCGGCGGACCCCGACCTCCTCCCCCACAACTAACAACATGGGAGGAGCAAGTCTTGACAATCATGCATCCTGAGGGCCTCGGAGGAGTCGGTGGAGGATGGGACACTGGTAAGTCAAAACTTAACTATCATATCCCCCACCCTACCTGCATGCTATCACACACCCCTACACTCACCCCCTCCCCTATCAGTACAACACCTCACTAATGTACCCATGACACAAACCACCCATCCCAACACCAAGCCCTGCATGACACAACTAAGCATGGACACCCCTCACTAAAGCATGCCCACTGCACATACCCAGTACACCCCCCCAACCATCACCACACAAACCCACACACCGGAATGCTTGCACTGGGGTACACAAACACCCACCCATTGCACACCATTACACACACACATGCAATAATCATGCTCTTATGCCCCTGCAGGAACCCGAAGGACCGTCACCACACCAGAGGGTCCAGACAACACCACTCCACCCCCAGAAGAGGCCCACAGTGACGAGAGCAGCTCTGCCCTACTGGATCCTGATGACCAGCCCGGACCATGGTGGGCCTCGGGACAGTCGGTTCCCCTTGCACAGGCACAGCCAACACCGACCTTCCACCCTCTGGTAACACCAGCACAGCACCCACCCAGCGGGCCCAAACCTCCCTACCCAGGACAGGTCAATCAGCGGTGTGTCCACCACTAGAGGGCACCCAGGGTAACCCACCACCCCAACAACAACAGGGACCTGGGGGCAGTGGTAGTGGGCACACGGTCCAGGGGACGGAGGCACAGGAACACAGGGGAATTGGGCGGGCTGCTGTGCGACAGGGGGCGGACAGGCCAAGGGAACCCACTCTCCACGAGGCCCTCTCCTCCATCATGGGAGCATACCACCACTCCCAGGAGACGATGGCGACGGCCCTGGACAAGTTGCAGGAGACCCTTCGCCTGCAGGACGAACTGTATTTGGGGTTCAGGGAGGAGCACAGGACCATCAGCTCCGCCCTGGGCACCATCGTAGGGGTGCTGAAGGACATACAGCAGACCTTGAGGGACACCGTGGCACTCCAAGGGGCCCCTGACACTAGCCAGGACAATGAAATGCCCACCACCTCCGCCGGTGCTAGTGGACAGGACGCCCCGCCACAGGACCACCACACCAGCACCCAACCCCCTGCAGACGGACAACCACCACGCAAGCAGTCCCTGAGATCCAGGAACAGGACAGAGCAAGATGGCAAGACCCCCGCCAGGAAATGAGACCACCCTGATTGTCCTCCCACTGTCCCACTTTGTTACCCTGTCCATATTTAAACTGCACCAGCTCCACTTCCTATGCCCAGATGGGCAGTGCACCTGTGAGACTAATAGACTGGACTCTACCATGGACATTCCACCGGCATCACCCATCCTCATTTTACAACCCCCTCCCATTTCTGAGCACTTCAATAAACACCCTTGAAACACAAAACAATCTGGAGTTAGACTGTGATTTAGTAAATATATATTATCAATGACAGTGTCATAATGGGTTTACCAATGTAAAACTAACATACCTATGTCACACATCACAAACCCTTGAAGGATGCAAGCAGTTGACACGTAGGTAACCACACCTGTGAAACCGTAATGGAAGAGTACAACTCAGTTACCAAATAGTGATTTAAATCGAGAAACAGGATAGAGGTAGACGTATGAAAGTTAATGTAATGCTAAAAATGAAAATGTTCTCACCTGTGTCTCACTGGAAATATTGCTGTATGACTGACTCCCTGTTGTCGTTGTCTTCTTCCTCAGCTTCATCCTCATCACTGTCCACAGGCTCCACAGGCTCCACAGCTGCTACAACACCGTCATCGGGATCATCCTCCTCCAGAAAAGGCACCTGGCGTCGCAAAGCCAAATTATGGAGCATGGAGCAGGCGATGAGGATGTCGCACACCTTCTTCGGTGAGTAGAATAGGGATCCACCTGTCATATGGAGGCACCTGAACCTGGCCTTCAGGAGGCCAAAGGTGCGTTCGATCACCCTCCTAGTCCGCCCATGGGCCTCATTGTACCGTTCCTCTGCCCTGGTCCTGGGATTCCTCACTGGGGTCAATAGCCAGGAAAGGTTGGGGTAACCAGAGTCCCCTAATAGCCATACACGGTGCCTCTGGAGTTGACCCATCATATCAGGGATGCTGCTATTCCGCAGGATGTAGGCGTCATGCACTGAGCCAGGGAACATAGCATTTACCTGGGAGATGTACTGGTCTGCCAAACATTCCATCTGTACATTCATGGAATGATAACTCTTCCTGTTCCTGTACAACTGTTCACTCCTGTGGGGGGGGGGACCAGAGCATCATGGGTCCCATCAATGGCACCTATGACGTTGGGGATATGTCCAAGGGCATAGAAGTCACCTTATACTGTAGGCAAATCCTCCACCTCAGGGAAAATGATGTATCTCCTTACGTGTTTCAGCAGGGCAGATAACACTCTGGACAACACGTTGGAAAACATAGGCTGGGACATCCCTGATGCCATGGCCACAGTTGTCTGAAAAGAGCCACTTGCAAGGAAATGGAGCACTGACAGCACCTGCACGTCAGGGGGGATTCCAGTCGGATGGCGGATTGGTGACATCAGGTCTGGCTCCAACTGGGTACATAGTTCCTGGATTGTGGCACGGTGAAACCGGTAGGTTACGATGACATGTCTCTCTTCCATTGTCAACAGGTCCACCAGCGGTCGGTACACCGTAGGATTCCGCCATCTTCTCATATGCCCCAGCTGACAGTGCCTACGAAGGACAACAGCGAAGAACCAGTCATTATTCCTCCAGGTATGTACCCACAGTTACACACAAGACTACACCACTCACCAAACCCTTCCTGTATGTGTGTTGAGTGTAGGCCTAGCTATGTGTGACATAGAAGTAAATGAAGCCATGTGGGCCCCTGAAATGGTGGCTGCCTGACCTCTAAACTGGGACAATGGGATTGTGGGGTAACTGCGCTGGCGTTGCACACCCTCGCGGTAGGCGGTCGTAGACCGCGGTGCAATGCTGCATTGGTTAACATTGGACCCTATGGGTCTCAGGAGCCAATGAACAGGTGCGCTGGCAGTGATGATGCGCACCGCCGCGGACGTCACCGCCATTTTCTATCTGTTCAATCACTAGATACCTGACCTTCGACAGGAGAGGACCTACACTGCAAGTGCTGCTGTGACCTCGGTCTGGAAGCGACGATGGCTGCTGCGTCTGGGGAAAGGGCCCCTGCCTTCACTGCACAGGAGTTGGAGAAACTGGTAGACGGGGTCCTCCCTCAGTACACGCTACTCTACGGTCCTCCAGACCAACAGGTTAGTACACAGGGAGCACGTTGTATGGGCTAGGCCTGGGTGGAGAGGGATGGTTGGAAGAGGGAAGGGGGCAGAGTTCATAGAACATTAATGCATGGGAATGAATGGGCCAAATGGCCAGAGTAGGGAGGGGGCCACTCACAACGACGGTGCAATTGGTAATGACTGTTCCTCTTCCCTTGTGCATGTCATGTAGGTCAGCGCCCACCAGAAGAGGGACATTTGGCGTACCATCGCCAAGGAGGTCCGGACCCTGGGGGCCCACCAGAGACGGGGCACCCACTGCCGTAAGAGATGGGAGGACATTCGCCGCTGCAGCAAGAAGACTGCGGAGGCTCAGCTGGTGATGGCCTCCCAACGTGGGAGGGGTGCCCGTCGCCCCATGACCCCCCTGATGTTCCAGAACCTGGCGGTGGCCTACCCGGAGTTGGATGGGCGCTTGAGGGCATCACAGCAGACACAAGGGGGTGAGTACACTCTCATTCTGCGGACTTTGCGTGCAGTGGAGGTGTCTGGGTGGGGGAGGTGGGCTGTGGGTGTCCCTAGACCAGGGCGAGTTAGGTAGGCAAGGCCCCTCCGTAATGTAGGCCATGTGGCACTCTACCCCACCTCAGCAGAGTGCCAAGTCGAGGTATAGTTGCCCCTGTGGCATCCATGTGTGCAGATGTCCACCATTGCCATATAGGCCATATCCCAGAAATTGCATGTGCAGAGGGCAGGAGCACGGCGTAGTGCAGGGGGCTGCTGCGTTTGTCTTGTCCGCCAACGGTAGCGGTATGCCATGCACTAAAACTCTCTTTCTTCTGTCTCCCCCCATTTTTCTGCTCTCCCTGTCCTTTTGTACATCAGCATCAACAGGCGGAGGTACAGTGGCACCGGAGCACGAGGGAGCTGCATCCCACATGGCCATGGAGGGCTACACCACAGACTCTGAAGGCACCAGTGGGACGGAGGGCGAGGGGAGCTTCACGTCGGCCACCGGATCACCAAGCAGCGACACAGACTCGTTCGCCGATGGGGCTCCCTTGTGGTGGCGGCACCATCTGTGTCCCCCACCTCTACAGGTACAGCCGCCATCTCCCCTTCCAGCCCCGCCCTCCCAGCAGCCCCTCAGCGTTCGCCCCGTGCCCGCTCACCCAGGAGGGGGGGCATCACCTTCACCCCAGGCACTTCAGGCCCTGCCCCAGTCACCCCTGCTGCCCTCAGTGAGGAGGCCATTGACCTCCTCAGGTCACTCACTGTTGGGCAGTCTACCATTGTGAATGCCATCCAGGGTGTAGAACGAGAGTTGCAACACGGTAATGCATTCCTGGAGGGCATTAATTCTGGTCAGGCTGTCCTTCAGCGAACCCTGCAATCTCTGGCCTCAGCACTGATGGCAGCCATTGTCCCTGTGTCTAGCCTCCCCCTCCAACTTCCTCCACCCAGACCCAATCTCCTGTACCCCAGCCCATCCCAAGCACACCTACAGACCAGCATGCACACAAGTCAACACACACAAGTAGCTCAAGCAAACATAGGCACCACACACACCACAGGCACTCAGGCAAGCCTCACCCACATACAGACACAGCAACATCCACTGCCTCCACTGTGTCCCCCTCCTCCTCTTCTCCCTCCTCCCTCCCAGTCTTGTCTACACTCACACCTGCATGCACCACATCTACAGGCACCATGAATCACACCAGGACACCCAGTACCACAAGCCGCTCACCTGCACTCACCACCTCCACTGCCATTTACACTTCCCCTGTGTCCTCTCCCAGTGTGTCTGTGACGCCCCCTCCCAAAGTACACAAACGCCGGCAATCACTCACCCAACACCCATCCACCTCACGACAGCCTCCAGTACCTGCACCTGCACCCAAAACAGCTAAAGTTACACCTCCGACAACCACCTCCTCTTCCTCCACTCCCAGACCCCCTCCAGCTACCCATCCCAGTGTTCATCAGAAACTGAACCTCTGTAAAGTTGACCTTTTTGCCCCCACCCCCCCTCCAATTCATCAGTCACGTCGTAGCGTCTCAGCAGAAAAAACACCAGTACCAGTGGTGCCTGTTCAAGTTTTGTAGAGTGTACCAGCAACCACGGCAGGCAGTAGGACCCGGAGCCAAGGCACTGGCAGCCCACCCCCTGTAAAGGCTCTAAAATTGGAGAGTGGACGACGGGACCGTGTTAAGACTCCTGGTGGGATAACAACTGACATGGGTTCCAATGGGATTGGAGAGTCAGCTGTGACTCCACCAAAGGTGGGGAAGGGCCAGAGGAAGTCTGCCCAGCCTGTTGTGAGTGTCACGGTGGAGAAGTGCGCCATCATTTCCGGCGGTCGAGACACAACCGCCAGCACCGTCGTCAGTGGTCCAGAGACCACAGCCAGAGTCACAGCCCAGGAGGGCCCAAGTATCGTCACTGGTCCGGAGACCACCGCCAGAGTCATAGCCCAGGAGGGCCCAAGTATCGTCACTGGTCAGGAGACCACCGCCGGAGTCAGTGCCCAGGAGGGCCCAAGTATCGTCACTGGTCAGGAGACCACCGCCGGAGTCAGTGCCCAGGAGGGCCCAAGTATCGTCACTGGTCCGGAGACCACCGCCAGAGTCACAGCCCAGGAGGGCCCAAGTATCATCACTGGTCCGGAGACCACCGCCGGAGTCACAGCCCAGGAGGGCCCAAGTATTGTCACTGGTCCGAAGACCACCGCTGGAGTCAGAGCCCAGGAGGGCCCAAGTATCGTCACTGGTCCGGAGACCACCGCCGGAGTCACAGCCCAGGAGGGCCCAAGTATCGTCACTGGTCCGGAGACCACCGCCGGAGTCACAGCCCAGGAGGGCCCAAGTATCGTCACTGGTCCGGAGACCCACCGCCGGAGTCAGTGCCCAGGAGGGCCCAAGTATCGTCACTGGTCAGGAGACCACCGCCACCGCTGGAGTCAGTGCCCTGGAGGGCCCCGGCTGCCACAGCCCCGCTGGGCAATGATGGAACGTCATGCCACACACCAATGTCCAGTGTAGAGAACGTCATGCCACACACCAATGTCCAGTGTAGAAGACGTCATGCCACACACCAACGTCCAGTGTAGAGAACATCATGCCACACACCAATGTCCTTATCAGAACCGCCATGTCAAAGCACCGCTGAACAGTCCTGAACCGCCATGTCAAAGCACCGCTGAACAGTCCTGAACCGCCATGGCAAAGCACCACTGAACAGGGCAAAGACCGCCATGGCAAAGCACCGCTGAACAGGGCAAAGACCGCCATGGCAAAGCACCGCTGAACAGGGCAAAGACCGCCATGGCAAAGCACCGCTGAACAGGGCAAAGACCGCCATGGCAAAGCACCGCTGAACAGGGCAAAGACCGCCATGGTAAAGCACCGCTGAACAGGGCAAAGACCGCCATGTCAAAGCACCGCTGAACAGGGCAAGCACCGGGTAGGAATGAATGGACCGCCACATCAGGCATCCTTATCCCATTTGCAGCTGGGACAGTGACAGGACATGACCTTTCACGGGGAGACTCATCCAGTCTGGGCACCAGTCCCCCCCAGTACCAGTAGAGACCTGCATCAACTTGAGAGACTGTGGCTTTGCACTCCCCAGGATGGCACAGTGGGCAAACCACCCACTGTAGAGACTTGAGAGACTGTGGCTTTGCACTCCCCAGGATGGCACAGTGGGCAAACCACCCACTGTATAGACTTGAGAGACTGTGGCTTTGCACTCCCCAGGATGGCACAGTGGGCAACCCACCCACTGTAGAGACTTGAGAGACTGTGGCTTTGCACTCCCCAGGATGGCACAGTGGGCAAACCACCCACTGTAGAGACTTGAGAGACTGTGGCTTTGCTCTCCCCAGGATGAAGCAGTGGGCAAACCACCCACTGTAGAGACTTGAGAGACTGTGGCTTTGCACTCCCCAGGATGGCATAAATGGGCATTGAGCCCCGTCGTGGATCTGGCTTTACAGTCATCCGGCTGAGGTGCCCCCCTTTTCCCCCTGAGGTGCCTGTAGTATTTCTATCTGATGCCCCGGCAGTGTTCTCTCCGATTGTGGTCAGGTATCGTTTGTGGGCCTCGCCCATGCATTTTTGGACTGATGGTGCACGGACATTGTTATGTACATATCTGCACTACTTCTCGTATTGTATATAATTATGACTGATTTTCAAATATATATCTGTATATTTTTGTATGACATGTATATTGGCACATTACATTGTTTGACCGATTTTCGCTTTGTGTTTTCATTCTTCCGGGGGGGATTGTGGGTTGTTACTTAGATTTTTTGTGAATGCATTGGTGTGTATGTTGTAATATGCGAGGGTGGGGGTGTTTGGTGGGTGTCCCTCTAACTTTTGCCTCACCCCTCCCCCGTGTCGTAGGTGCAGTACTCACCGTTGTCTTCGGCGGCTACGTAGCTGTTGGTCATAGAGGAGCAGAAACACAAGGGCAGGGAGTATTTGGAGTTCCGGCTCCATGGAGTCCTCATTCCTCGTGGGATATGTTCAGGTGAGCGTTTTCCCATAGCAAAAGCTGTTTCCGCCGTGTTTTTATCCACGGTGAATCTGCCCCGGAAAAGGTGGCGGATTGGTGGGTTGTAATACTGTAGGCGGTACATTGTCTCCCGTCTGTCTGTTGGCGGTGACCGCCGCGCTGCTTGTCTGTACCGCCGTGGCGGGCGAAGTGTTAAAGTGGCTGTCTTTGTTGGCGGTTTCCGCCAGGGTCATAATTCCCATTTTTATGTCCGCTGGCCTGTTTGCGGTATTTCCGCAGCTTTAACACCGTCCGCCAGGGTTGTAATGACCACCTAAGTGTTCCACAAGAGGAGCGCCGCTGGTAGAACATTTTGGGAAACTAAAGCACAAACCAGACGACATCTGATGGTCAGTATTGGCAGTGATACATCTGAAAGGAGACAGCTGATCAATAACAGGCAAACTTATGAGAATGGAAGCAAGACTCACAGAGAAATATAAACGACCTGGATGAACTTTGGTCCCTGATTTAGAGACTTTTCTGTCATCCTTATTCTCTTCTTTCTCTTTTTATTACTATTGTAAAATATGTGCAGGGCTTGTTGTGTACAGTCTTCTAGAAAAATGGTCTTTTCACTGGAAGCATGCTTTTCACAATAAGTATTTTATCTGACTGATGAATAATGTAGATTTGTATCTAAAGTATCAACAAAGATGTAGAGAGGACCGGTTGGAAAATAGGTAAACATGATTATCTCAGACTTCAAATTAAATGTTGCACACTTACATTCACTTAGAAAGCACAAGGCTTGTTCTAAGCACGTTTTTTCTATACAGAGATGGGTACCTTCTATAAGAGAAAGAATTGTTTTCTTAGGATGTGTTAAGCTATAGTAATAAAATAACTAGGAGAGGATAACATATTTAAAATAAGATATACCAGAGAAGTTTATTTCCAGACCGTAAGGCTTATAGACGGTTTTTGCTTTATGACGTTTTGATTACAAGATATGACCTGTTTTGGCCGCAGGGATACACCATGTGCGCTTATAAGTGTTTTAAAATGAACACTCACATCGGTAGCACTTACGGAGCGATGCAGCCGATGGTAACTGCCAGATGGCGGGTCTTTTGTTTAACATTTTCAATTCATATGCGGTAAAGCAAGATGGCCGTCAAGTAGATACACGTTTTTACATAAACATGGCAAGTGTTCCGGCCATGTCCCATAACTGTCAAGGAAACGCTAGGGATTCGACTGCTTGGGGTAACACTGAACCTAAGCCGGTCAGAGCAGGCACACCTGAGTGCAACACAGACGCACGCTAGCTAAATTGAGAGTGCTAGCATTCTGAAATCCCTCGACCACTGAACAATAAGTGACTTTTAAACACATCTTTTGTTCCTTGACACTATCATATGGACTGATCCAATTTAGTAGTGACTACATGTCCATCATCCTTTTTTAAGAAGTTCAGAACGATGAATGCAGATTCAGTAAAAACATTGAGCAAACAGAAATCAAAAGGTATGAGTAATGAAGGTTACATTAGGAGATCACTCACTAATTATATTTAAGCAAGTGATATACACCAATACAGATATCTGACACTATTTTCCTTATGTAGCACTAGTGCATGAGTCTTATTTTGATACTGAAAAGACACTTTTTTTGCAGATAACGTACATTGGGGTTCCACATAATTTACTGCCTCTAAAGTTAATATAAAAATATTCTTTTAAACCAGCATTCACAAGGTGGAGGTAATAGAACTAATTTTCTAGCAGTTAGTTATAATCAATATTTCTCATTATTTATTTTTATCAGGCATTGTTGTTCTGGAGGGGGCATTGTGTCCAGTGTGCTCCATCCTGAGAATGATGGGGTGAGTGGATGGCTTCTCCACTTGTTCTGGAGGGAGCATTGTGCCCTGTGATGCAGAGCTTGGGGAGTGCAAGGTCACAGTCTCTTACCTGGGTGTCAGACCCACAGGATTTGAAGGGGCCAGGATGCACAGCAGCCCATGGAGGCAAGACTACACACTGTCTGCCGGCGGTGACGGCTGCTCAGTTGTGGCAGTGGCGGGGCTGGTGTCAGTGCTGACAGTGGTGGGGGGAGGCTCCAGGCCATCCCCTGCAGCCTCGGACGGCTGCCCACTGGGGGTGCTGCTGCTGGCGGTGGTGCTGGTGGCAGTGCTGGCAGTGGTGGTGGAGGCTCCAGCCCATCCCCTGCAGCCTCGGATGGCTGCTCACTGACACAGGACACAGCATCACTTGCAGTGTAGGTCCTCTCCTGTTGAAGGTCAGGTAGCAGGTGAGTGAACAGATAGAAAATGGCGGTTACGTCCATGGCGGTGCATACCGTCACCACCGGTGTACATCACCTTTGGCCACTGTAACCCATAGGGCCCAATGGTATCCAATGAGGAGTTGCACAGCGGTTCTCGACCCCCTCCTGCAACGGCACACAACGTCAGCAAAATTACCTCATTTCCACATGTCCTTCCATACAGGACTTGGCAACAATGGAGGACAGGCACATTATGCTGACCTATAGACTGGATAGGACCACAATCACATAGCTGTGTGCCCAATTGCAACCTGACCTGATACCTTCTATCCGTCACCCCACCGGGATCCCTCCTCTTGTGCATGTCCTATCTGTGCTCCATTTCCTGTCAACTGGCTCCTTCCAAGTGACAGTGGGCTTGGCAGCAGGAATGTCACAGCCAATGTTCTCAATGGTGCTGACCAGAGTGTTGTCTGCCCTGATTAAACACATGCGCAGCTCCATCATTTTCCCCCAGGTGGAGGATTTGGCCACAGTGAAAGCAGATTTCTATGCAATGGGACATATCCCCAACATTATTGGGGCTATTGATGGAACACATATTGCATTTGTCCCCCTGGAGAAATGAACAGGTGTTCAGAAATTGAAAGAGCTTTCACTACATGAATGTGCAGATAGTGTGCCTGTCGGACCAGTACATCTCCCATGTCAATGCAAAGTATCCTGGGTCTGTGCATGATGCCTTTATATTGAGGAATAGCAGCACCCCATTTGTGATGGCTTAACTCCAAAGGCACCAGCTGTGCCTAATAGGTGAGCCCTGGTTCCCACCCAGTAGGTGTATGGGTATGGTGTGGACCCTAAGGGATAGTGTGTGTCTAACTGTTGTCCCTCCATATTTGCAAGTGTCTCTGGTTACTCCAACCTCTCATGGCTACTGACCTCTGTGAGGAATCCTAGGACAAGGGCAGAGGAACGTTGCAATGAGGCACATGGGCAAACAAGAGGAATCATAGAAAGGACATTTGGCCTCCTGAAGGCCAGGTTTTGTTGCCTCCATCTAACAGGTGGATCGCTGTTCTACTCACCCAAAAAGGTCTGCCAGATCATTGTGGCATGCTATATGTGCACAACCTTACCTTACGTCGCCAGATGCCTTTTCTGCAGGAGGGTGAGGCTGGAGATGGGCGTGTGGCAGCAGTGGACCCTGTGGACAGTGAAGATGAGGAGGCAGAGGATGAGGATGAGGACAACAGAAGTGCAACAATACGACAATACTTCCAAAGACACACAGGTAAGACACTGTAAATTCACTTTACATTGACAGTTTTGTGTTTGACATTGTCACTTGTAGGCTGGTTTCCCACTTCTATGGCCACTTACTGTACCCTTTGGCATCTCTATTTTCAGATATTTGTGCCCCACTATTACTCCTGGTGTCTTGACTGCAGCCAACTACAAGTCATTCCTATTTATACATTACTGTACAGTTGTATTGCAGTGTTTAAAGCTTGTTAAATGAATACATAGTTCAATCATTTGACAGACTCCATACTTGTGTTTATTCAAATAGTGTTTATTTAAGTGCTAATAAGGAGAGGGAGATATGCAATGGGCTGGGGTGATGGTGGAGAAATGTCCAGGATAGAGTACAGTCTATTTGTATCACAGGTGCATTGTCAAAGGGGGCATAGGAAGGGGATCAATGGCAGTTCAAGGTGGACAGGGTGTCAGAGTGGGACACAAGGTTGACAATCAGGAGAGTTTCATTTCCTGGCGAGGTCTTGGCAATAGTCTCTGCCTGGTTCACAGGGACTGTTTGCAGGGTGGTTCTCCTTCTGCAGGGGGTGGGGTGCTGGTGACCTCTTGGTGCTGTGGCAGGGCCTCCTTCCACTAGCGGCAGCGGAGTTGGTGGGCTGTTCATCAGTTTGGCTAATGGTAGGGGCCTGGCAGTGTGCCAGCGACACCCTCATGGTGTTGGACATGTCTGTCAGCACCCTGGCAATGGTGTACCAAGGTCGTGTTGATGTCCTTTAAGTCCTCCCTGGGTCTGTCTGAGCCGCTGGGTCTCCTGCAACTTGTCCAGTATCTGGCCCATCTTCTCCTGGGAATGGTGGTATGTTCCCACAATGTTGGTGAGTGCCTCCTGGAAAGTTGGTTCCCTGGGCCTGTCCTCCCCCATCACACAGCTGTCCTCCCAGCTTCTCTGTTGTCCTGTGCCCCTGTCTCCTGAACCGTGTGCCCACTGCCACTGACCCCAGGTCCCTGATCGTCCTGAGTTTGTGGGGTGGCCTGGGGTCCCTGTGGTGGTGGACACACTGCTGATTGATGTGTCCTGGGGACAGAGGTATGGGCCTGCTGGATGGGTACAGTGATGGTGTTTTTACAGGAGGAGGCTCTGTGGTATAGGACTGTGCCTGGGTAACCGACTGTCCGGAGATCCCTGATGTGCCAGGTTTGTCATCTAGATCCAGGCATCCAGAGCTGCTGTCATCACTGTTGGCCTCTTATTGGGGGGACTGGATGTTGCTGGTACCTCCTCTCCAGTGATGTTGGGTGGAGGACCTGTGGGGATGTAAATGCAGTGTTATTGTTTCTGCGTGTGACATCTTGTGCATGGGTGTGTTGCCCTCTAAGATTGTTGTTGCCCTGGCAGCTTTGCCTTGTGTGAGTAGTTATTTTGTGATTCTCTCTAGTGTGCATGCTTTAGTGATGGGTGTCCATGCACGTCTGTGATGGGGGTCCGTGCGCTGGTGTTACATGCAGGGCTTGGTATTGGGAGGGGTGGGTTGTGATGATGTGGTGTGGGTGAGATGGTGGAGTGATGGGAGTGAGGGTGAGCATGCTCGTGCCAAGCTACCAAGGGGGTGAGCGGGGGTTAACTTAGGGCTCCTTTAACCTGACTAGAGTGAAGGTCCTTGCTTGGACAGGGGGCAACCTCACTGCCAACCATAGACCCCATTTCTAACAGAAATGCTCAGTGGGATACTGCTTTTGTCACAGAGATATTTTTGTTACTGTGCGGTTCAATAGTTGCAATCATAATATGACACAGTGACCTATAAACTGTCATCATAGAGCTGCATGCAAACTGAATGGTACAGGTTAGAAAGTAATGTTTTTTCCCAGTCTGAGATTATCCTAATTTTACTTAAAAAAGGGTTTGTTTGGCTAGAAATAAATTGTTATTAGTAAAATCAACCCTAACCACTATGTTAAGTTCTGAATCCTGAGTTTATGCTTCTCCATACCAAGCAGTCTAAAAAATGTCTACTTGTATGGATGGCATGCGAATGCTCCAGGTTGTAGTCCCATTTGTATTATGTAACATTTTCCATACACTGACTCATACTTGTATGATTTATTGTCTTTGTATTTGTGTGTGATGTAGAGCACTCTATCACTGTTTTCTGGCAAGAGAAGCACTATAAAGCAAATGAAATACATGTGAGAGGGAGGTTATGGAGAGGTGAGAAGCTCTGTTAGGGATTGATGGTGGGAGAATCTTTGAAGAGCCCCTATAAAGATTGCCATATTATGGTGCAAAGTAGGGTCATCATTTATTATGCTTTAAAAACGAATACAATCGAATATATAATTAGATATGTGTTGTAGAATGCACAGTGTTTGACATTATTCCCAATGTTTCTTATGAGGAGAACCTCCCAACCCAAGCCCCATTGCAGTGATTAGGCTTGCTCACTATGCTCCCAATGGGGGCTGGTCAGACAACATTTGCCACAGCTACTTTGGGTTCCCTGGTCAGATGTGCTGGTCTGCCCCATTATTTACACAAATAATAATTTAAATACTATTATTTCATTTCTTTTATAGTGCTGCACATTTCAATGCAGGATGTCAGAGCGCTTTATGTATCATACACATTACATGCTGTCAATAAATCATGTGAGTATATAAATCAATGTAGAGGTTGCATAAGACAGTGAGGGTTACAAGGTGTAGGAGTCATTTGTCCTTCATAGCTCTCTGTGCTATATTAGAAGAATTACAATTTATAAACTACAAATAACAAAAGGATCTCATTGTTAAAAGCAATAACCCACTTAACTAGATACATAAAATACAAATGTGTCATCTGCATGCTACATGTTGTGCTTTGCAGGGCACACATTAACCTTCTACGCTACTTTTATTCATATCTGGGACTAGACAAAACACACATCTCTCCAGCAAAATTGTTAACCTCCAGAGTTATCTTACCATTGATATTAGTAGTAGCTGAGATTAAGTGGGCACAAAAAGATCTCTGCAGCAGGTCCCGTAACCCTATTAGATATTTTAAAATGCAGACTTTATCAGCAATTACGCAGGACAGATCTACTGCCATGTTTCTCCTTGTTGCCAATTTCTTCGTGGCAGAGTTTTAAAAAACTAAGGCCCTCATTAAATAGTAAATACCAATTATCGCCACGCTGACTGCCGCCAACTTACCGCCGCCGCTGCAGATATCCGTTCACCATATTATCACACACACACATAAATCCGTCACTATTCAGCCACAAACACAATTCCGCCAGCCCAAAGGTTAATGATAAACTGGCGGTATCAAAACCCACACTATTATGCCAACAGAACAACGTCCATCCCATTATGACCCACGAATCACCAAGCTGGACATTCAGCAGCGGTAACCCATTGACGGTACATACGGCCGTGCTCAAAATACACACACACAAACAAAAAAAAACACATTGGATAATTTAAATAACACACACCTGCCACCCATACACACACCACACCCACACCACTATAAAACACACACCCTCAGTACCCAGAACCCTTTACGAACACGAAAAAAAGCCAAGAGACAGACACCAAGACCACAGACAAAACCAGAGCCACAAACCACTTACACCTATACACCACCCACGCACCCCACATCACACACCCCAACACATTACCCAACACACCCTCACCTACACAACTCCCACAACAACCATGGCACCAAAAAGACACCCCGATTCACAGAGGAGGAGCTAAGGGTCATCATGGAGGAAATCATCAGGGAAGAGCCAAAGCTATTTGGAGCAGAGGTGCAGCAGACGTCCATTGCAAGGAAGATGGAGCTATGGCGGAGAATCTTGGACAGGGCAACGCCGTGGGACAGTACCCCAAAACGACGGATGACATCAGGAAGAGGTGGAACCACCTACGGGAGAAGGTATGTTCTATTGCAGCAAGACACCAACTTGCTGTACAGATGACTGGTGGTGGACCCCCATCTCCTCCCCTACAACTAACAACATGGGAGGAGCAAGTCTTGGCAATCATGCATCCTGAGGGCCTGGCTGGAGTAGGGGGGGGACTGGACTTTGGTAAGTTAACTCTCTACAACTATCACCCCCCTACCTGCATGCCATCACATACCCCCACTCTCACTCCCATCACTCCACCACCTCCCACACACCACACCATCACATCCCACTCATCCCAATGCCAAGCCCGGCATGCCATACCAATGCATGGACACCACTCACAGACCTGCATGGACACCTATCACTAAAGCATGCACACTAGAGAGAATCAGCTACCCCACCATATACCAACTTACATAAGTGAAAGCTGCCAGGGCAAATACAAACAAAGAGGGCAAGCCACGGATGCACAATATGTCAGACACAGAAACAATAATACATCATTTACATCCCCACAGGTACCCCAGCCAATGTCACTGGAGAGGAAGTGCCAGCAATATCCAGTCCCCCAACAGAAGAGGCTCACAGTGATGAAAGCAACTCTGGTCCTCTGGATCTGGAGGACCATCCTGGCCTATCAGGGACCTTTGGACAGCCGGTTACCCAGGCCCAGTCTCACACCACCACAGAGCCTCCCCCATCAGGAAACACCACCACAGCACCCACCCAGCGTAACCACACCTCTGTCCCCAGGACATGTCAATCAGCAGTGTGTCCACCTCTACAGGGACCCCAGGCCACACCTCATACCCAAGACAATCAGGGACCTGGGGTCAGTGGCAGTGGCCACACGGTTCAGGGGACAGAGGCACAGGCCAACAGGGACTGCTGTGCACCAGGGGGAGGAAAAACCCAGGAAACCGACTCTCCAGGAGGCACTTGCAGAGATCCTGGGAGCGTATCCACATTCCCAGGACACGATGGGTCAGATCCTGGACAATGTGCAGGAGAACAGGTAGCTGCAGGAGGGACAGTACCAGGGGATCAGGGAGTACTTGTAGGCCATCAACAACACCCTGGTCTCCATAGCAGGGGTGCTGGCAGACATGGCCAATATTATGAGGGAGGCAGTCACACAAAAGCGGACCCCTACCACTAGCCAGTCATCTAAACAACCATCCACCTCACAACAGCATCCAACCCATGCACCTGCACCCACAATCAGCCGACAGACACCTCCAACAACCACTTTCTCGTCCTCCCCTCCCAAAACTTCTCCCTCTTCCCACCCGACTGTCCCTAAAAAACTGTTCCTATTCACCATTGACCTGTTCCCTACCCCTCCCCTCCACCCTGCACTTTCTGGCCAGGGTGGGAAAAACCAAGCCAAGCACCTAAGCCATCCAGTCCATGGGCCCAGTCGTCACCACACCCACTTGTGGTGGAAAAGGAGCCAGGGCACATGTCCTGAGGGTGAAGGAGCCTGCACAAGGCAGCCTCAAGGGAAAGGAGCCTGCCCAAGCTGCTGCCAAGAAGGGAAAGGAGCCTGCCCAAGCTGAGCCCAAGAAGGGAAAGGAGTCTGCCCAAGCTGCTGCCAAGAAGGGAAAGGAGCCTGCCAAGCTGCTACCAGGAAGACAAAGGAGCCTGCACTAGCATGCAGGAAGAGCAAGGGGCCTGGGTCAAGAACTGTGATGGAGCCCCCACAACCAACCATTGTTGTGCAGTCGTCTGAGGTTGCAGGGGATGGGCAGGACCACCACTACTTCCATTGAGCTGCCATCACCACCGTCAGACGGTATGTAATCCTGCCTCCATGGGTAGTTGTGTTGCCTTCCCCCTGCAAATCCAGGGCGTGTGACACCCTCCTGAGAGACTGTGGCCTTGCACTCCCCAGGATCAAGAGCACAGGGCATGGTGCCCCCTCCAGAACCAGTGGGTAAGACACCCATCTACCCCAGACTCCCCAGGATCAAGAGCTCAGGGTACAATTGGGGCATTTCCAAGATGGCGACCTGAGCTGCAGCATAATCCGTAGCTCCGCTCCCAGACAGAAAAACCTCCTGTTTCCAGGCAATCTCCAGCTTCCCTGGTAGATCGCTGCATGCCCTGCTGTCCCAGGAGTGTCCCGGAGAGCTCTGGCCCTCGCTGTGGGAGAAAAGGACTGGAGATCGAGGAGGCTCCTTTACCGCAGTGGGCTGAGTGCAGAGACGAGCGCCGCCCCTAGTGAGTGTGTCTGTGGGCACCGCTGGAGTGTGGGTGCCATCCCGCTTGGACGCATCGCCTGTCAGCGTTCGAGGGTTACAGGCCCTGTCGCTGGTAGCTGCCAGAGGGACACGAAGGCTCATGCTCGTCCAAGGGGGAGCTCCGCAGCTGTGGTGCGGCGCCTTGGCGGCATTTATTGAGCAGCGGCCTGCGCATTCCGCGCTCTGTGGATGGGACTTGTGGTGCAGCCCAGGACTGGGGACCGACTGTCGGACTTGGGATCAAGGGCACACAGCTGCAACCCGATGACTGGCAGCATGCCCTGATGGCTGGGGATCTGGTGCCTGCACCCTGGGGCCGCGGCTGGCTGGCCTGCATTGGTGGTCCACTCGATCCTGCCCCGCAGGGCCCAGTCACTTGCCCAGACCAGGGAATCGCCCTTACTGAGTCCCTCAACAGGCGGAGAGTCAATGGTGAGCCATTTGGAGACATTTATCCAGCACCTCCTTGACAGTAAAGACCCTCTTGCCAGTGTCATTTTATGTTTTGTTTGTGCTGCGACCTGGTGAGCATGGCCCTTCTAGATCCTCATCGCGCTGATAGTTGTAAGCATTGTACGGCCCAATATAGTGGTGCTCACACTACACAAGGGTGGAGGTCTCCTGGTGTTCCAAGGTCACTTGGCGGGACACCTGCTGCCTCCCCCTTGACAGCCATCACCGGCAGCAGTCTATTTGACATGTGGTTGGATGGGTGGCCCCCAAGGGCCTCCCCAAAGCATAATGGCCAGATGGGCAAACCAAAGTCTACCAGGACACCTGCGGTGACCATGGACGCGGCAGATACCGCAACTAAGGAGCAAGATATGACCTCCCAAGTACTGCATCAAATGGAAGTCACCCACCATAACCACGCTTCGCAATTCAAAAGGGTGCTGCAGGACATATCGGACACTAAGACCACTTTGGAGACAAAGATTGATGCTGTAACACTCAATGTTAATCTACTCCGTACCGACCATCGGGCGTTGGCTGAGAGGGTTACG
The DNA here is from genome assembly GCF_031143425.1 of Pleurodeles waltl. Taxonomy (NCBI): domain Eukaryota; kingdom Metazoa; phylum Chordata; class Amphibia; order Caudata; family Salamandridae; genus Pleurodeles; species Pleurodeles waltl. The sequence continues at coordinate 1,734,504,589 of NC_090440.1, forward strand.
GATTCTGAAAAAGATGTGGTTGTGCTAAACCCCACCATAAAGGCACTTCAGGATAAGATGCTTCACTAGACTACGGAGGTGAACAAGTTCTGGCGGAGGATGCAGAAGGGAGATCACGACTGGTGGGGTTCCCGGAGAGAGCAGAGGGCCCCAACTCTGAATTGTTCCTGGAAAAGTGTCTCACAGACACAATCCTGCAGGATAGAGTGCTGAAATTTTTCTCCGTGGAATGTGCCCATAGGGTTCCAGGCAGACCTCTGCCGCCGGGAGCGCATCCCTGACCATTGATAGACTGCCTACTCAATTACCGTGACAGAGATCTAGTGCTACCGTTGTTTAGTAAGGAGGGCCAACAGAAGCTTGAGAATGTATCAGTAACAGCTTAGCTGGACTTCACTGCCGAAGTTCAAAAGAAACGTAGTTCCTTCTACTAAGTGAAACAACGCCTCCGCGAACATAACATTAAATACGCCCTTCTGTTCCCTGCGAAACTACGTGTCCAAGATGGCCCTAAAGCACACATTTTTGCCTCTCTGGAAGATGCATGGACCTGGCTCTATGCCAAAGGTTTCACCCAACCCGCACAGCTGGAAGACGCAGGGGAGAGCTGGTCGCCTCCCAAGGGAAAACGTAAGCGCCGGGCTCGATCGGGGGCTAAACCCACCCCGGCACAGGCGGTAGAGGAGCACTCTCGTCTGTTGCGTGAGACCACACAGTTTGTGTCTAACCCCTTCTCTGCATTATGTGACCTTGTGGACACTGAAGCTGATCAAGAGGACCGTTCCGAATCTGAGGACTCACCCCGGGGCCCGCTGCTCACTCCACAATCTGCAGATGACATCTGATCTAAACTCTTTAGATGGATGGAAATCCTGTTGTGACAGTGCCCTCTGTTTTTTCCATGGCTGGGCGTGGAGTGCCCCACCGCACCAGCAACTGGGCAGAGCCGGATTTGTGACCTGTCTCCGGGGTCCTCTTGTTGGAGTAGGGGGCAGCGGGGCCCGCGCTGTTATCCGGATTGCTGGGAGCGCGGATCTTGCGGTCTGGCTTTCATCCCCCGTGCCCTATTCCGTATGGAACAGTTCTTTCTCATGCCTGTTCGCAGGTTCTGTTCTGTTTTTTCATGTATATTATGAATGACTTATAAAGTAGTTTTTCTGTTAATCTTCCATGGGGCTTTCCCTCTATATTCCCATGGGTTTGATTTGTTATTGCCACGCACCATAGCTAGTATGAGGAGCCTGGGGCACGTTCGTGGCTCTGGGGTGTGGCGGTGCCCGTGGTGGAAGCGTAAATTGGTAGGTGGTGGGTCAGAATCCTTGAGCTCCTCCAATGTCTTATATTACTATATAGCCATGACTACACAGACACAAGTACACACACCACGGTATAACGTGGTCACATGGAACGTAAGGGGCATGGCTACTCCGCGAATGTGACAGCGCATACACGCATATCTGAGACGTCACCTAGTGCATATTGCTATGCTGCAGGAAACACACTTGTCGGAGGCCACCCTAGAGAGAACACATGCTAGCTGGAAGGGTCAAATATTTGGCACTACCTCCTCATCCTTTGCCCGGGGCGTGGCAATTTGGATTGCCCCTGGGTTACGCTACGAGGTCGCCCACACACAAATAGATCCTGACGGTCGCTATGTGGTGTCCGAGGGCTGTCTAGATGGAACACCACTGTCCCTTGTGGCATTATATACACCCAACACCAATCAAAAATGTTTTCTGCATGCAATGACAGCTGGGATTCTCTGTGATTCTGCTGGGGAAAGCATTTGGGTTGGTGATTTCAATTGTGTCTTAGATGTCCATTCTGACAGGTCCTTCCCTCCTCTGCCGACTGTTCGGAGCAGGCAGATATGGTGCGAGCTTGAGGCCTGGAAGGTAAAAAATGGCTTGTGTGATGTTTGGCGGATGGGGCATCCGACGGAGAGTGAATACTCATTTTACTCCCCTGTTATTGACATACACACCAGGATTGATCTGATCCTTGCTCCACCCACAGTGGTGCATAAGGTTCACATCTCTGATTACTTGTCACTGGGGCCGCCCGAGCACACGGATACCTACATGGCGCTTACAGGTGGAGGCACTGGCCAACCTCCCCTTTCTGTGTGGAGCTCGCCCAATGCTTATCCACTTACTTTTTGCACAATAACAACACGACAACACACCGGGCGACAGAGTGGGATGCACATAAGGTGGTAATACGAGGTAATTGCATGGCCGCTTCCGTAGGGGTCCGACGTGTCCTGGTTAGGGAGTTGACCGAACTGGAGTACAAACTGCGCACAGTTTGCGAGAGATTGCGGTGGCTAGTGACGAGGTGCCAACGGGTGTGCTAAGCTCCTTGAGGGCCAGCCATAGAGAGGCTGATGCTAGATTGGGCAAACATGATTATAGGCATTAAATGACGTGACAGTACGCAGAGGGGGATAGATCAGGCTGCCTGTTGACTTGGCTTGTGCGATCGACCTCTCCACCCTCACCCATAGGGCAGTCCGATTGGACTCAGGTGAGATAGTAAATACCCAAGTGGCGATTAACAAAGCTTTTTATACCTACTATCGGAAATTATATGCTTCCTCCCCTCCTACGACGGAACGAGTGGTTGGCTTTTTGAGTTCTACCCCCCTGCGACACCTGCAACCTGAGCAGGCAGATGCGCTGGATGGTCCCATCTGTCTGGAGAAGATACGTCTTGCACTGACCCAAATGGCCCAAAACAAGGTGCCTGGCTCAGATGGCCTCCCGGTGGAGTACTTCGCATCTCATGCGAATCACTTTTTACAGCCCATGCTCCAGGTGTTCAATGAAGCGCTCAACCGGTAGCAATTACCGGGTTCAATGTGCGAGGCCCTCATAGTGGTGCCCTGCAAAGCCTGGTCGTGATCCTCTCGAAGTTAGGTCATATCGCCCTCTTTCTCTGTGGAACATGGATTGTAAAGTGCTGGGGAAAATATTGGCCAATAGGCTCCTTCCATTTATTCCACAACTCATTCATGAGGATCAGTCGGGTTTTATACCTGGCAGAAACACTTTCCTGAACATCAAGAGACTGCTCCACATATTACACAGCAATAACTCAGAGTCCTACCGTTGTGCAGTGGTCCTATCATTAGACATCGAGAAGGTGTTCGACACGCTGAGTTGGGACTTCCTCATTAAATCGCTTGGCGCAATGGGATTTGGCGCTGGGTACATAGCATGGATTATGACATTACTCTCTAATTCATTGGCCCGAGTCAAGACTGGGTAGGTTATCTCAGACTCCTTCCCTATATACAGGGGCACCAGGCAAGGATGCCCGTTGTCTCCCCTGCTGTTCACCCTAGCTATGGAACCATTGGCCACCAAGTTACGCACACATGCACGACAGTGGGGCATCACGGAGCTACACACACACCACATTATCTCTCTATACGCAGATGATGCCTTAATTTACTTGAATGACCACGCGGTTTCTATACCAAGTGTGATGGAAACACTAGATACCTTTGCAAACATCTCTGGCTTGCATGTAAATTGGTCTAATTCCTGTATTTTTCCCTTGACTCCTGTCCCACTGGAGCTCCAATCGGAACTACCAGAATACTACTTGCCATAGTGTCACACCACCTTTAAGTGTCTGGGCATATAAGTGTATCACTCAATGGTAGACATCAGGGAAGGTAATGTAGACAGAGTTCTTCGTTCCATTTGGGACTCACTGTCCTTTTGGGGGGCTCTTTCCATTTCGCCCATGGGCAGAGTACTAATTGCCAAAATGCTCATCCTTCCTCGATTCCTATATTATTTCGCAGTGCTCCCGGTTGTCTTACCTCACTCATTCTTCAAGTCCCTCCAGAGAATAGTGATAGATTTATTATGTGGTAAAGACAGACACCGTGTAGCATTGACCACGACTCAATACCCACAGGTTGAGGGGGGCTTGGGTATGCCCAACTTTGAAATGCATTATGCAGCCACCCAGCTACAATGGCTAGTCGCTTGGTTAGGGGAATGCCACACAGCAGAGAAAACAGTGTTGATGGACACACTTGCATCGTTGCCAATGATGGCTTGGTTGTTAAATAAGTCCTGGCCCACGCCACGTGGTAGCGTCTTATTGAAAGCTGCCAAGACATGTTGGCTGCGATATGTTCACAGAAAGGATTCCAATGAACCATACTCTCCTTTGATTCCTCTGACACAGCTACCTAGAGCGCAGGCCCTGCAAGTGCATCACAACATGGTTCCGTGGCATGAGTCGGGCCTCGAAAATGTTGGTGATTTTTACTCAGATACCACACTGCTGACAATCAACTAATTGATGGAAAGTGCAAGGATACATGCCTGCGCCTTCTTGTCATATTGCACAATACGGCACTTACTGCGTATCACATGGGGGGCTGTGACGATGAACCCCCGTCATCACAGATCCTCACATTGATTCTCTCTATGGGTGGTACAAGGGGAGCAATATCACGGTTATATTCCATGTTATTGTCGGGGGCTTGTCCTGGTCTGGAACACGTGACATCCCGTTGGGACGTAGTGCTCCCTGCACCCTTATCACAAGCGGCCTGGGCAGCGGCGCTCTCCACTGTCAAAAATGTTTCTCGGAACCCTAGACTCCGCTACACCCAATTTAATTATTTACATCACTCCTATTTATCCCCCTCGCGCATAAAACACATGTTCCCCGCGTCAGATCCAGCTTGTCCCCGATGTGTGAAGCCATTAGCGGATCTCTATCACATTGTGTGGGAGTGCCCTCCATTGGCCATAGCCTGGCAACGCATCACTGATACAGTGACTGACATTACTGACCATGCCTTAAAGGCGGACCCGCAGTCCTGCTTGCTTGGACTGCGCTGCTGCGCCAAGGGGGAAGAACAACTACATATATTCATAGATCTGGCCTTCATAGTTTTTAAATGTTTAAGAGCAACCCACTGGAAGGCCCCACACGCCCCAGGCTATGCCAGATGGCTGCGTGATTTGCTGCAATGGTCCTATGCAGAGGCCCAAACTTTACGTCATTTACATTACAGAGGGTTGGCACAGGGAGGCTTTGAAATTTAGGATGCTTTCATTGTACACATCGAAGCTAAGGACGACATACGCCCACCTTAAACCCCCCAGTAAACATCGCTACACTAGACAGGCACATGTTCCCCCTGCTCTTGGGCCTCCCGCCCCCTGTTGATGTAAATCTCTTGGCTCCCTTGGAATAAGCTGATTGGTGTTTCTCGTGGAGCAGCACGTAGAAAATCATGGGGAAGACATGCAGCTCAGGCTCCATGGCGGCGTGGTTGTTCCAGTGTCTCCAATGGTGAGTCCTTCACTTCTGTGCAGTGTTTCTGCCCGGTTTTTGATGTCATTGGTACTGCCCCGAAAAAGGTGGCAGAATTGTGGATCTTAATATGGTGGGCGGAACATTGACTTCCACCTGGCTGTACGCGGCTACCTCCGTTGTGGCTGTTGTTTCCGCCCTGGTGGTCGGTGTGGTACATTGGTTGTCTATCGGAGATAACACCACCATGGTCATAATTTGGCGGTAATTACTGCCGGCCTGTTGGCGGTATTACTGCCACTTTAACACCAACCACCAGGGTTGTAATGAGGGCCTAAATGTATTAATTGAGGCCCAGATTTTGTGTTTGGGTTGCGTCACTTTTTTGACACAACCCAAATGCAAAATCTTATTTGTTGAATCCCGTAATGCACTCAAATGTACTCATGATAGACCTGCCAAACAAATGTGTGAGTCCTTAAAATCTGATGTCACTTATTGAGAGGTCACTTTCTGTGTTGACATGTGCGATGTCACGTGCTGTGACAACATGCGGTGTGATGTCATGTGCCATAATGTCACTTGCATACTGCCTAACATGATTAGTCCCCCAACTTCTGGTTTTTTTTTTAGCACCTGTGCCCTGGATAAGGGACCGAATCTCCAGTAAACAATCGCTCTAATGAGCTGTGCTATTTCTCAAAAACTAATGACCACGTCTCAGTTCACAAGAAAATAGTGAAAACCAGCAATGTGTAGATAGGAAATGGGTAGGCGGAGGCATGGGGGGGAGGGGGAGGGATTACCGGCTGTGGCACCGAAACAGAAACACCCAAGAACCGAGCTGAGCGTCTCTCGGCACGATCTTGGGCTTCCTGTGAAATGCAGGAAGTGGCCTCCACTGAAGCTCTGGGAAATTCTACTAAGATAATGGCAGGAAAGGAGCAAAACCGAACTCAATCTACAAAGAAGATGTGCCTTTCCAACTCTCGTATTAGCCACAATGGTAAACCTCCGACAAAAAGATCAACATTTCTTTCATATACAAAGGTTTCGGATTGCGCGAGCGTGGCCGCTAGGTTTTAGCAAAGTGGTTTTGTTAACTGCAGTTTTGAACAATTCTTGACGGTAGCGATGAAACTCACTGAGGTTGTTAAGGAACCAATCACTTTTCAAGTCTTTCAAGGTCTCCTAACATGTTGAAGAAAAGTGGCTTCAAAAGTCTCGATGTTTTTTTCAATCAGCTAGTTTTATTAATCTGATTTTAATCTACACCTGCTGCATCATCGGAAATTGCATTATTGGAAGGTGGTTGTGCCGCAGCGATAATGATCTTCCTTCTAGCTATTCTGAGAGTGGAATCATATTCCTGATCCAAATGTACATGAAGGGGACACTTTGAACTTCAGCAGTATAATCTTGAGAATTCTGGGTCAACCACGGATTTGGAAGTAAATGTCACTGCCGAGGCAAGACACCATAAAGTTGCAAACTTGTGCGAAATGGTGTGTTCTCTCAGAAATTGTGATGAACCCTCAGACCTGATGTCTCAAGTTATCTGGAGACTTTGGCTCTGTGCAAGTGAGCCAATGTGTCCCTTTGAAAAACTCATTAGAGTAAAAAAGCACTTTAGAAATATTCATATCACATCATAAAATCCAAAACTACATTCGAGTTGCAGTTAAAGTGCTCGGGGACAACTTTGTTGACATAAGAACGGACCTGCCGAGCATGCAGTTTTGGAAAAAAGAGCAAAACAACAAAGTGGACATTAGATAGCCAGAGGACCGGTAGAGAGGGACTAGCTTCGTTTGCAGGGACTTGAAGTTCAGACCAAAGCTTGGGCAGGTCAGGGGAACAGGATGCTTTTGAGGAAGTTTGGTACTCAGGACGAATACATAAACTAACTTCTTTCTTGCACCCTGAATAACCTATCACAAGAGGAAATTATAATTTACGTGGTGCAACAAGTGTGCCTTAGCAGATTTAATAATCGAGCCACATGCAGAGATATATTAATCCATGCACACTCTTTTTTTGGTATAAATAAATTCTGAAAACAGCTAAGGGCATTTGAAGATTTTAATTCAGAGACCCTGAGTTAAAATTCCATCATGATCTAACATAATCAAAGTACTAAAATACATATCCTTGAAAAGGATCTTAAGCGAATTTCAGCTGGAGAAGAACAAATACACTTGCATTTTCCATTTTGAGTGGATACTCCATTAGGATGGAAATATTCCATGAATGCTAAGCCTGGACAAATTCAGCAAGAAATATTGATGCCTGCAAACCATCAGTTATGAAGATTCAAGGAAGAACATGAAAAAACAGAGTCAAAAAGACAATTGAAGGAGCAGTATAAAAGACCACATATGTTGGAAGATTAAAAATGGCTATTGGTCAAAATGGATATAATGTTTTAGAAAGCAGACACATGACTTTCCAGAAGCAGTCATGAAAAGGTGCATGCATCAGCTGGAAAAGAGGCTTTGGCAGTTAGTAAACTTAAAAAAAATGCCCATTAGGGCAAATATTAGGAAAAATATGAAAATGCAGAGAGAATGAAACACTGTGGAAAAAAAGAGAGTCAGGAAAACTTTTATCAGGGAGCAAACAACTTTGTGTAAAAGATAATAGATGAATGAGTGGTCCTTCATTACGAGCATTTTCAGGAAAAATGAACATTAAAATTGTAAAGGACAAGGAGTGGGACAATACAAAAGACGGGGCAGAAGGCCTAGTCTCAATAAATGAAACACAGAAAGCTGAGAAACGTGTCAAGACGGAAGCTATATGTTGCAAAACCCTGGGACTGCAGATACACCAAACTGGGAAATGATTAATATGATTTTAAATATTCTTAGGGGACTGTGCACCGTAAAATGAGTATTAAAGGACTGGAGCAATTGGAATAGCTCAAACGTGATAATAAAATAAACTCAGACCGTAGACATGGACCATGACAGGCTGTGCAACAGATCATTCCCCTGACACATACTAGCTCCCCATAAAGAGACATATTGGAAGGAATGAACATTCTGCTGTTCATGGATTTCTTCTTTGAGGTCATGAATAAGGGAGTTAATGGTGAAGGATGTTACACTCAAAGGGGAACTAAGTTCGTACTAATACTTGTATCAATCTCTACATATTCCTCCAATTCAGAAAAAAGATATCATTAAGAAATATTGGACTTGTTACAAGTAGAAGCCATAAACCTTTGTTTTTTTTTATTTTTATTTTTTATTGTCCTCATTCACCCTAGGCCATATGCAAACCTCCTTTTCTTTTCAACCGGAACTCAGGAAGTTTTTCTCGGCCAGGGGTTGCTTATTACTCTCAAGCAAGCCATAAACCTTTGTGACTAGTACCTAACTTAGTGTTAGATGACAAGAAGACAGAATTGGTGGCAGAGAGATCATGTAAAGTCTAGGCTCAAGATCATCTGGACAACAGTAAAGTCAAAGCCCTGTGATTATTTCATTTACTCACACAAAAAATTGAACTGCATTGACATCCTGACAAGCAATACCCTGAGGGAGAGTTTATATTCATCTAGAAATATTCCTAATTTTGTAAAATACTCCCAAGAGTAACACAGATTTAAAATTACATACATTGAGAAGAATCCCAGATTACAGAATCTTGGCAGCTACCTAATATTCTCTACCATGGAAAGGTGAGTCAGAATCTGACAAAGCTATGAAGGGCAATGGTAATGGAAACATTGAAGGAAATTTTGTTGATCGCTATTAAAGCAGGTTTAATCAGACATCTAAGGGCACCAGCAGCCATGCTTAAAAAAGTGAGAGTCATTGCACATGGCGAACTGCTAAATTAATTAGAAACATTAGGAGAATATATGTCAATAATACTTACAAAATTGAATATTGGGAAACATCGCAGCCTCGCTCAATCCACCAATCTAGCAAGGAGTAATAGTATAGTTTGAATAAATTATCCTTGATTTTGTGTTTGTTGAGGTGGAATGTGTCCTATGATATCAGATCACACATTGGATATCTAACACTCTATCAGAAAATACTCTGAAAATCTGTCTCAACCTGAAAAGTTTCCTCTCTAGGTTCATCTATATTTTTTGGTTCATTTTCAGGTGTCTCCTAACATAAGGTGTTACACAAGCACCAGCTCTATTTCCCCACCAGAGACCCCTATGCTGCTATTGACACAAGGGTGCCTCATAAAGATAGCCCTGCAATTGTTCCCAAGGAAGCACCCCAAGGAAGCATTGGTCGAGACCCTATTACCACAAGTTTACTAAGAGGGGACAATTATTAGGACAGTTATTATACTTTTGGCATTTTCACATGACTGTGTCCCAGGAGTGAGTTATTTTATCTCCTCAGGTAAAATTCTGTAGCACCATCTTAAGGCTACTCCTTTTGCCTTCACCCTGATAGTGTAAGATCCCGGTTATGTGAATATCTGTGTCCTGTGAAAAATTGCTTTTTATGTTAAGATGGATGTCTGTCAGTAGAAGCAACAGTGACAGTCACCACATTTCTCCTTTTCCCTGGCTTTTGGGGGTACTCCACAAATCTTTTAACTCAAGTTAACCTTCTCAATCAAAAAATCATAAAACTTGTCCAGTAATACTAACCTATGGAAACCCATTCAGCCTGTTGGTAGTAAACTTGAATCCACATCTAGCATCGCTGAGGAAGGGAAACGCCTGCAAAGAAGTAGTCAACCTGACACCAAATATTTGAAAACTGTTTTTTATCTGATTGGTATTAGAATGGAGGCCAAAAACTGGATGAAGAAGTTTGAGTTCAATTGAAGATAGGTGACGGGTTGCATTGAACTTTACATATGTTGACTCTTGGTATTTAGTAGACTGACAAAATGTACTTCCCATCTTCTCTGGAATGTCACAAAACCTGAAGCTCTTCCAAGGTACCTCCTCTGCTCTAATTACTTGATGTCAGAAAGTGTACCAAATCGTCTAACCCCAATGTAGCATCCTGTGTGTCCCCATCACCTTTATGCTTGAGCTGGTGTTTTCAATGCTGAGAGTGAATGATGCACTAAGATGTTGGTGAATGGTGTAGAGTCAAAGCTGCGAGATAGGTACAGTTGGAGCGATAATGGATGCCTGACAGGACATACCTGCTGCTACTGTAACTTAGGGCTGAACGTGAAATAAATAACTTGCCTCCTGCTTGAGTGGCTCCAAGCTTCAGGAGGGATTTTGGGGTGTGACATTCCCCCCTCCAATAAATGCATTCTTGTCCTGGTAGTTGGGTCAGGGGGCCATGAGTCGGGTCTACTCTGTTGGTATCAGGTTTCATCATGGGCCAAGAATAAAAGACAAAACAGTGATCTTTGCTCTAAAACTGGAAAGAGAGAAAGGCAGAGATATACATCTGGCGTCTGAAGGTCAAAATGTGAAACGAGATAACCTGGAATAAAAAGGTTATTCCTGTTTGTCCAAATTGCATGATTCTAGCCAAACATTTTATTTCTCACTCCTTTATATTTATTATCACATATGGGAGAACCTTAAAATACTTGAGTTCAAGATGTGCGCTGTACAAGCACCTCTTATGATTGATTTAATAGACTATAATATTGTTCCATCTATAATAAGAATTTAGGCCACATTTTGGGTTTACATGTGTACTTTACATGAAGGGTATGGGGTTATTCACAAACTGCATTTGCAGTACATTCTGTAGTACTGCAATAGCAGCACAGACATACTACAAAATTCTATTCACAAAGTGCACTTCTAAAGTATTACTGTTTTTTGCAAATACAGTTTGTGGATAGCATTTATTAGTATATTTGTAGTATAAATGTAGTACTACAAAACATACTACAGAATGCAGTTTGTGAAAGTCTCTATGCCCTTCAGTTTGGTGGAGACATGTAAATTACAATTTTGAAGGAAATGTACACTCAGATTTTGTGAATAGTTAAAAAGCAGTAAAATACTCAAAAGTGTAACTTACATTTGTGAATTAGGCTGATGTATATTCATTTACCAAAAAATACTAAATCTGAACCTTCAGAAATACCCCTTGAATGAGTGTAAATGTTTTATTTTAATTCACAAACATTGGCAGTAATAGACTTAGAAAGCTGAGCCAGTCTCAGGTTTCCAGGATTATTACTGGCAATCAGACACCCAAATGTTGAAGGGATTAAATACTTGCAAATAGTCTAATCAGTGGCAATTACTCAGGGAAGCATTCTTTGGCTATTTGCTCACTGTGCCACTCTAGATGGAGGACCGCACAATTCCTTAATCTCAATGACTGAGTTACGCTCCTAGCAAAGTCCTAATTATTGAATGTGTTTAATACCTCAACTGCTGTTAAATTTCAACAGGTCAAACCTGCCGAAATGTACCTGGGACAATTGTACATTATTTACCATACCTTGTGATTTTTTATGCGTTCATCAACAAAATCCACGTTGGTACTGTTATTTGTCATGTACAATAAATAACACTTAAACTCGTAATCTGACCCTTAGTAAATTGATTCATCATCATGTTGGACCGGAGGACTCCTCTAGCGCTTTGCATAAGGAAAAGACCATGCGTACCCTCTGGAGAGAGCTGACATTTTACAAAGACAAAATTGGCACAGTATGCCCCACCACCTTCGCCAGCCAATCTCCAAGATGCCTATTAAATCACCCTCGCACATTCTTTCCACTGATGCAGGTGTCACCTTTGGGCACCTTACATAGAACAGCTCTCACATAAAACAGGGACGAGAAGTCTAAGCCTGACCACGAATCCCAGTGCTTGTGTGGCAAAGATCCAACTTTATTCACCTCTTACTTTAGGAAGGAGCAGGCAACAGTAAGATAAAATATTTTTTTCTAAAATGAAAACTAGCATTAAATGGGCTTTATGGTTTTAATTTGAAATCTTCAAATTAATTTAACATCTTCAAATTAATTTAACAGGATTCTTTTAATGTTCACAAAGCATGCGTTGTGGAAAGTGACGGCTTTGCAAGAATAAACAGGTTGCAAACGCTTTATCATCTTTGTGATTCATTGTGAATACAATGGAAAAGGGGGCAGCAAAGAGGTGTTTCCCCTGTTCTTGTAATTTCCAAGGAAAGGGGAAAATTATACAAAGGTTTTTTGCCTGCGCTCAGTTGGTAACAATTTGGACAAGGGCAGCTGTACTTAAGAGACATTTTGCTTCACGAAAATGAAAGATGTGAGAGTTAGAAGCGCAGACAGCATCCCAATTGAACTTTACATGCTCCCCACCGTTTCAGTAACAAACGCTTCTTTTAATATTGTGATCACTACCCATTTAAAGTGAGATGCGGTGTACAAAGTTTAAATGAACTTTGAGGTGTTATACATAAAATTCATCAAACAACATACTGTCCATGCACTCGTTATTTATTCTTCATAATCAATATTGTGCAATCATTTTATTCATTCAATTAATTATCAAAAGTTGTCTTTGACAGATCTTTAACAGAAAGTATCTATCCTTATTGTAATACCCCCAAGCAGTATGAAGGGTACTCCGTTGGCAGATGTCGTCATGGCGGTAGGCGGTCTCCACCGTGATGGGCATTGCCAATGGAACACATTGCTGTCTTTGGCAGACTTGGGCCAATGGTGACATCCTCCGACAGTGACAGTCCTGTACGTGGAGGACATGACCACCATCTCATGCTTCTCATGCTTCATGTCTCACTTGAATCCTGACACTGCTGCCAGCAAGACCTCCATGACCTGAGCTGCTGTGTACTGCCTCTGAGAGCTCTCTTGCCATGTCCTTCAGGTGTTAGGACCCTTGCCTTCCTGTCTGATGAGCTGGACATACTTGTGGAGGAGGTCCTACCCCAGTATGAACAGCTCTATGATGCACCAGAGGAGCAGATAAGAGCACTGCAATACCAATGTATGAAATGTTGAGAGTATGATGATGTTAATGAAGCGTGGGGTAATGAAGGATTGGGGTGATATGTGTGTGTAGATGGACATATGTATGTGCATGTGCATAGATGATTTTGATACCTGATACATAGTAGGGAGTGTGTGATGTATGTACCCTGACCCACTGAAAACTGTTTACCATGATAAATGAAGGTGGTGTTTGAAACAGTTATATACTTAGACCATGTTTGAAGACATGTTTGTAGGTTTGTAGTCTGGTCATATGTGTTTAGCCAAGACCTGGTACAGGATATGCATTTTGTATGCCTTACTCCACTTCACACATGGCCTGTCTGCAGATGGTCATTCCACATAGAAGGGGATGTTGGAGGAAGTGTGTGTATGACTACTTGCACAAACTTTTGATTCATCCTTCTTGTTTTGGGATGATGCATGTGGACATGAATTTCTCCTCTTGTCTGTGTCATCCATGCAGGTCAACGCCCACCAGAAAAAGAGGCTCTTGTGTGCCATCACCAAGAAAGTGCAGACCCTGGGGATCCATAGCCGGAGGAGCACCCACTGTAGGAAGCAGTGGAATGACCTGAGACGTTGGCCCCGGAAGACCGTAGAGGCATGGGTGGGGATGTCCTTCCAAGGTGGTAGGTGTGCCCATCAGACCTTGGCCCCCATAATGGCTCACATATGGCGGTGTCCTACCCTGATTTGGATGGGCGTGATTTAGGGCAGCATAGCAGCCACAAGGGGGTAAGTATTGACTTAAAACATTTTCTGACCTATTCCAGGTCAGTGTATAAGGTGATAGAACCTGCGCTGTGACAATGTGGTAAGTGCAAAGAGTCAAAGATCTCCAAGGAACTAAGAGATGTAAATTCCTCGACATTGGTACACATGTGTGCCCATACAATTGTGTACAGGGACATATTACTCTCCTATGTTATCCTTTCTGTACCCAAGCATATGATGATGAACATGTGACTGTGTCATATGTGTGCCAATGTACTACTATATATACTCTGCTGGTTGTCCCTGGCCACCTATAGATCCATACTCCCAATGTCATGATGATAAGTTGTTCAGATCCTTGCCCTCTGTCCATTCCAATGCCCCTTTATCCATGTCAATGTGCAACATAGAGTCTGACATGTGTTAGTCATATCTACTTTTCATGAGGTTTCTGATGAGTGACGACTTCATGTAAGGCTTTGATGTCCATCTGACATTTCACATGTCATACTTGCTAAACCTTCTCAGAGCTGTTAGGAGTTGAACCCATTTAGTAAATGAGGGCTATATATTGGCACCTGTAATGTCTCATCTGATAGACTTCATGTTGGAAACCATGGAGGTATTGCTAGACTACTATTGCAACACATACATTGTTATTGTTATCAGAGCTCTGAATGTTAGTACCATGTACATGTTATTTGAATGGTAAGTGGCTACACAACTGTTTCCTTATTTATTGTATTATGGGCATGCTAAAGAGGCCAAAACATCTTATTAACATGTACATTAATCACTGATTTTTGCCAACATACTTTGTACATTGTAAGGTTCTGCCATCAATCAACATTGTAATGTATCTTAGGCATACTTTCTTTTGCTATACTGGATATGTTTTTATTGTTTGTACTGACTACATTATGGTGCAGGTGTTGTAGTTCACATTCACATGTGGATGAAATGGTATGTGCAGTCAGTCATTTGGGTAGCCTCAAGGTGTATGTCTCTATCATGGTATCCTCAGATGCGGTTTCATGTCATTGACAAATTCCGACACATATGTAAAACTACTCATGTCTGAAGTGTGGATGGTGATTTTGATACTCAAACATTGGGCTATTGTTGTTACCACTCATCATGATATGTTGTACTGTTTGTGGCCTGCATGCACGTGACAGGTGTCCATTATATTTAAGGAGTAGTTATGCTACGTGTCGTTGTCTGTGGGCAAATGCTATGGGCTAATTAGGCACCAGAGAAAATGTACATAAACTTAATCATACACCATAGCTGCTAGGCATCTGTTTATCTTTATTATGTTGCCATGTGCTCGACAAACCTCCTGAACTTTGATGATTTACCTTGTATTCACAGCCTTGGGCTGCAATCTGCTTATCGCTGTAATTTACTTGTTCTAACCGTAGTTCCGAGAATATTTGTGCTTAATCAGTAACTGCCAGAACAGGTTCGTACAGGTCGTTGCCACCTCCTGCCAGCTGCATCTGTACCTTCTCCCACCACACGTGTATCCCTGAAATATTCTGAAGGCCGCAGAGGACCTTGAATACGCTAGGGGTGGAGTTGTCCTCTGACTAAGCAGTTTTGTGTGTATATAAGGTTGGGTGCCCCAGAGTGAAGGGGCAGCCTCCGTAGGATAGTCACTTGACTGTCCTGGGACTCTGTATTAGCTCGAGCTATAATCCATGTAATAAACTTCTCTTTATTCCTCCAGTTGGTAACTCCGCTTGATTTGTGTACTCTCTGCTAAACGGACCCTTAGGACTAGGGTGTCCCTCCACCGCTGGAAAGGAGACCCCAGGTGGGGATTCTATCTTTCCTGGTTCCTCAGTTGGCGCCCGAACAGGGACTCAAGTCAGGCATCCAGGGGACCGACCAGCTGACGGAGGACTCACGATTGGACTTCCAAGGGAGGCGCCCCACACCAGATTCTGAGCTTCGTTCTCTGTCGTGGACCTGCAGATCTCCACTGTGTGTCTTCCAGCCGGCTCGACTTCTCCTGGCGCTGTCTGAATTCGGGTCTCTGTTTTCCGTGAACTACTGGAGTCCCCAACTGTCGGACTGTAACAGAAGTGTCAGGTAAGGACGGGAGTTGAAAGATTCCTGTCTAAAAATAGGTCTGTGAGTATTGTACCGTTTCTATCGCTCTTTGCAAAGATCGACATCAGTGGTAAGACTGACCTCAGTTGTCATTTAATTATATAGGAAGCAAAGGGCATATTTGCCACTCATTTGGTGTATTCAAACCACTGGTGTACGATTTAAAAAAAAAAATATACTGGAAGAATGCCAGCGTTCAGTTGTTTTAGGAAATTGTGTTGTTGTCTTTGCAGTGCGGACTCCCGCCTGGAAGAAACATGACCCGCTCCTCGGGCCGGGACTCTGAATCATGATATATATGTTAAATATGGCATAGGTCCGATTATCTGGTTTGATATATGGAGAAAAAGAACCAAAGGTAGTTCTGATTTACAATGGCCTATTCACGGGACATTTGATAAAGATAAATTAGACTATTTACAGGAACGTTTGTTTGTGACAAAAAGTAGACCAGGGATGTTTGATTCACTACGGACTTGGCAGAAAGAAGCAGACCAAAGACGTAGGAAGGCAGAGAAAGAATTACAGAGACATAAGACCAGGACGGTGACTGAAAAGGTATATGACTCTGACGTAGCTGAACATCAACAGAAAATTTTAGAACACGACCGAAGGCTTCACTTACAAACTGATAAGTGTTACCCTTCCAGGACAGTAGTGGATAAGCCACAAGAGGATGACCCCCTTTTAAACGATATGTTAGATAAACCCCTGTTATATACTCCACCAATATATCCTACACTACATCCTCAAGCTGCACCAGGTGACCCTATTGTGCCACCCCCGGTTGGATCTCAGGCGAGTGCTCCGCCACCCACCACCACCCCTCCTGTCACCAGACCTATAGAGGATACACCCTGCCCGACTGTACCCACCCCTCGACTGGCCCCCGTTTGGCCCACCCCTGACTCCTGTTTAGACACCACACATACCCCCCGTCAATGACCCCGCGAAAGCGCACCCTCCGCGGATACTTGTTCTCTAATTCACAAGAAGAAGATGTCATTGAAGAAATTACACGGAGGTGGATGACTAATTGGAATGACTATGAGGTGAGGGACATTGTCCACACTATGAAACAGTGGGATAGTTTAGTTCAGTTACATGCAGCTACCCTTATGTGCAACATTATAATACAAGAATATGAGGATGATGGTTCCTCAGCTCCCGTGGGACTGGTGGACCTCCGAAAACACGCCTCTACTGGACTGCTGTTTGGTTCTGGTCTACATGATTATGTTGTTACTCTTCTCATATATAGGGACCGCCGGTGGACATGTAGCCCTTCTATAAGGGCATCCATGTTTCCCATGAGAGAGGTTCCACTGGTTTGGCGAGAGCCGGTGATGGATAACGCTGGTCAAGTTATTACCACAGGGCATTTTCAACAAATGTGGGTACACACCCCATGGAAAAGATCTGAAACATATACCCTAAAAGCCGCCTTACCTGACCCCCGTAAGAATCCTGCAGGATATTATAAAGAACTGCAACAAATTCTTGAATCCTGTACTATGACGTTGTCCGATATTGACATGTTAATGGCAGCAGTAGTCCCGCAGGAAGTATGGTCAAAAGTACGGAGGCACGACCATGCTGAACTAGGGGGCACGTGGGACCAATTGCAAGCAGCAGAAAGGGACAGGGTTGGGGGCGCAAAACCAGACCCACTTATTTTGGCTCTCCCACTGGGTATTTTGGATTTAATGAAGACCATACTTGCACCACACAGGATAAATTGGGATAAATTGGCCGCTTGTAAACCGAAAAAGGATGAGGGTGTTGCGGACTTTTATGCAAGGTTTGAGGGTGTCTTTTCTGATTACAGCGGCCAAGACATGACCACTGAAGGGGGGATAAGACTCTTTGTTGACAAATTCGTGGACAATTTATTACCATACATAAAGGGAAAATTTAAATTGTGTGAAAGTACGTGGCCAGTCTCTACTGCCACTGGAATACTGACAATGGCCCAATATTATGAGAACAGGGAGATAGAAGAACAAGAAAAGAACGAGAAAAAAATGAAGGAGTTGAAAACGAAGGTGTTATTTCAGCAGGCCTACCCTCAGCCCCGTCAACAGCAGTCCAGATCAAGGTCACAAGGACCTCCCAATGACAGAAGGCAGTCCCAACGCCCTCCCCGTTCTTCCCTCTCCTACAATCAGTGCGCCTATTGCAAGCAGGAGGGCCACTGGAAGAATGACTGCCCCAAGAAGGACAACTCCACAGGCCTCCCCATGCCCCCACCGCAACAGGACAACAGATCATGCGGTAGGTCTGGTCCTGCAGACAGACCACGCCAGCAGGCCCCTTCACGGTCCAACAGTACCCCCGCCCGATTTATTTTGATGCTTCATCCCAGCGTCAATATTTTAATGATGACTATGATGCGTATGAAGGTCAGGGGTCCTCCTTTGACTAGGACAGCCTTCGACAGAGGGGGGTGGGACCAGTTTCTATTCCTGTTAGGCAGAATGGCCCTCATGTTGAGGTACAATTAGACGGTACTTCACATGATTTTTTGGTAGATACTGGGGCCACCAAAAGTTCTATTAAACAGGAAGAGGTCCAAGGGGTCCCTCTGTCTGGCAATATTAACGTCTCTATGGGTTTTTCTGGTGCTCCGGTGGCTAACCCCGTCTCCCAGCCGCTGCATGTTGCTATAGGTCCTTACACCATTAGCTCCCCTCTCATTCTTACTTCGGCCTGTAATGAGAATTTATTGGGTTTGGACCTATTAAAGAAATTGTATACCACCATTTATTGCTCTCCGGATGGAATTCATGTCACTTTAGGTCCAAATATTTCCCCATCACAATTTTTGTCAAAACCACTTCCACCCGAACTTCGAGATTTGCCAGACATTTTATGGGCCACACATAAAGACGATGTTGGATGTCTGGACATACCACCGTATGTCATACGTTTGAAAGCCAATGCCAAATTAGCTCGTCTTCCCCAATACAAATTATCCCAACACATTGAACAACAACTCAAAAATATTGTGACCCAGTTGATTGATTTGGGTGTCATTGAAGAAACGCGTGGTAATGATTGTAACAGTCTTGTTCTTCCTGTTCATAAAAAATTATCTGATGGCACCACGTCTCCAGGACTCCGATTTGTTATTGATTTACGGGTGGTCAATAAGATTGTAATACCCCAGTTCCCTGTTGTTCCTGACATTACGACATTATTAACAATGATACATTCCTCCGCTACTTGGTTCTCTGTTATCGATCTTAAAAATGCATTCTTTAGCATTCCCATTCATCCAGATAGCAGACACATCTTTGGGTTTTCACTGGGTGGTCCCAGTTTCCGGTTCTGTCGCGCTCTACAAGGTTATACTGAATCGCCTAGCATTTTTAGCCAGGCCCTCAAGGGTCAATTAGATACCCTTGTTTTTCCTTGCTCCTCGACGCTGGTTCAATATGTGGATGACCTTTTAATAGCATCCACTTCAGAACAAAATTGTAAAACAGATACTGTAGCCAAATTGAAACATCTTGCACACCATCACCATATGGTCTCCCTCTCCAAATTGCAATATTGTAGACAGGAGGTTATATACCTAGGACACCTCCTTTCTAAGGAGGGACGTACGTTGATGGCTGAGAGAATACAAGCTATACGAGACATACTGGTTCCAAGGACACAGAGAGAGGTTAGGGCCTTTATAGGTATGTCTCTGTTGTCAATAAATTCCTAATTATTCTCTTTTGATAAAACCGTTTTTGCATCTCACCCACAAAGATTGTCCTGAAACAATTGAATGGAATGACGATTTTCAGTTTGGTTTTGATGAATTGAAAAATACACTCTGCACAGCACCTGTACTGGGTACGCCTGATTATCGTAAAGATTTTCAGTTATATGTGAGCGAGAGAAATGGATGTTCACTATCAGTGTTAACCCAAAAGCATGGCGGCAAACAACGCCCCTGTACTTATTTTTCGGCCCTACTGGATCCAGTGGCCTGTGCACTCCCGAGCTGTCTACAGGCAGTAGCCACTGCAGCGGTCCCAGTGCGCCAGTCGGCCGGGATAGTCATGGATTCACCCCTCACCCTGTTGGTCCCACACAATGTTGACGCACTATTAAACAAAACAAAAACACAGCATCTTACTAATGCACGATTAACTACTTATGAACTGACACTTTTAGCTAGTCATATAACATTAAAAGGTGCAACATGCTCAATCCTGCCACTTTATTGCCAATTACTGAAAAAACTGAAGATTCTTATGATGACATACATGAATGCATTCTCCGGACGGAGGATGAAACAAAAGGGAGAGTGGACTTACAGGACACTCCACTGAAAGACCCTGATGGCATATTATACGTAGATGGCTCATGCATCAAGCTACCCGATGGCACTACCTCTGCAGCCTATGCAGTTACAACAGCTACCACTGTAGTTGGAACAGCTAGAATACCACATAACTCTGCTCAGGCCGCAGAATTAATAGCTCTAACACGAGCCTGTGAGTTAAGTAAAGGACTTAATGTGAATGTTAACACGGACAGTCAGTAAGCATTTGGCGTAGCACACAATTTTTGTTCGCTTGTGGGCAGAGCGAGGATTCCTCACCTCACTTGGGACACGTATTCAACATGGGACCCTTATAACTAACTTACTTTCTGCCCTGGCATTGCCCAAAACAATGGCTATCATGAAGTGTAGTGCACACAAAAAGGTGACAGATGAAACTGGACGGGGCAACGCCCTAGCCGATCAGACAGCAAAAGATACAGCGTATGCAAAGACAGGACACATGTATGTGGTAGATAGTACAGAGAAGGTTTGTCCCCATGAAATATTTGGGAACACAGTAGAGAGTGTCAGGAAGATACAGGATGAGGCAACTGAACAGGAGAGAAAGGAATGGGAAGAAGGGAAGGCCAAGTTAGATGAAAATACGCTGTGCTGGACAGATCTGTCACAGAGGGAAAGATGGATGTTACCCGATGCATTCGTTCTGCCAGTAGTGACTATGGCCCATGGACCTGCACACGTTAGTGCAAAAAGCATCTGTAATTTGCTTGATCCGGTTTGGTCTAATAAAAATATCAGAAGAGTAGCTGACCAACTGGTTCAATCCTGCATGATTTGTTTACAACATAACATAGTCCCCGCTGGGCATTTTTCACCACCAACGTATCCCTTTGAAGTACTACAAATGGATTATATTGAGATGGAAAGGTGTAACAACTTGAAATATGTCCTAGTTGTGGTCTGTATGTTTAGTAAGTGGGTAGAAGCTTACCCTACTAAAGATAATACTGCCCTTACTACCGCAAAGGTACTTCTGAAGGAGTTCTTCCTACTGTTTGGGGACCCAAGGTGTGTCTGGTCAGATAATGGGAGTCATTTTGTAGGGCAGGTGATGAAAAGGGTGTGTGAAGGGTTGGGCCTCCGCCAGAAGTTTCATGCAGCTAACCACCCCCAGTAAGCAGGACTAGTTGAAAAATATAATGGCACACTTAAATTGAAAATGTCAAAGATATGCGCAGAACGCGGTATACGGTGGCCGGACGCATTGCCCCTGGCTTTAATGTCTGTCAGGATGACACCTCACTCTAGATCAGGGTTGTCACCCCATGAGATAGTGATGGGAAGGCCAGCAAATGTCTGGGGGTCCCTCGACCTCACAAGTACCCAGAACATCCTGTTTTGATGGACTATTTAAATGAACTCACTAATTCTTTGCGTTCTATTCACCAACAGGTGCGTGAAGCACTCCCATCTGTATCCACTGATCCAGGTCACAAGATACTACCTGGCGACTGGGTTCTCACAAAGAATTTCCAGCGGAAAAAGAGTCTTGAACCTCGATGGAAAGGTCCACGACAGGTCCTTCTTGCTACTCGAACAGCAGTTAAATTCGAGGGAGCTAAGAATTGGATACATGCATCCCACTGTAAGAAAGTACCCCTACTCGTACCCTCTGATTAAATAAAAAGTGGTGACCACCCGACGACTGAGGACCATTTCAGCAACACTACGTGGAGTGATAAAAAACAGAACAACAGTGTGCTGCAGGAGGTTCCCTCAGATTTAGGTCACACTGAACAATTGTTTCCTGACCATACCATACCACAGTCCACAAGATACGATTTCCGCCCACGAAAATAAGAAAATTAACAATGAACTGATTGCTCGTCCCCTGTACTAAGTCTGACAATAGCTGCAGGGCCGTGATTTTGTCTGTCGGGGCGGACCAGAGTGTGTCAATAGGACTGCTGGTATCACCCCACAGTGAAGCAACCACCAGTCACAGGCAGCACTTAGGTCGGACTGAACTGCTAGTGGGACAACCAATAAAGAGAAATGGGTGTTATACAAGAAGACAAGAGGAAAAAGAAGAAAATAAGTAATTTAAAAAGACTATTAGGCCCACGTATCGCTTGTCTCACCATAACAATACTATTTTTGGTACTTCTGTCCTGCATTGGGTGGGTAATACATGATTCTGATTCAGAGGACTCACCAACTACGCCACCGCCTTCAGAACACAGTCATGTTTCCTTACCACCCCATGAGGAAGGACGACGTAAGGAATATAAAAACAATACCTTCATATCTATGTTACATCAACATCAGCTGGCTGTAAATAGAACAAATTGTTGGATTTGTGGCTTGCTACCGAGTTCCGTGCAAAGAAGGTTGCCAAATATTTTATTCCCTTCTTCTTTTGATGGCTTCTGCATCACCTGGTATGAACTATCAGCCATTTGGGCTAACTCAATGGATGCTACTAATTCCGGACTATTGGTCACCCACCTATACCGGTTATGCTGGCCCACTGGAACGAGAGTTTATGGAACAAAGGAAGAAAAGTCAGAATATGCTGACCGACGAAATAGGTCTACTGACATATATTTTTTATCCTTTAATACCACACCCAGGATTGGCCGAAGATTTTTTGTAACACAGGTCAAGGCTCCACTTTGTTTTCAGAAAAGTGGTAATAGAAGTGTAGGTGCCAGTAACTGTAATGCTACAGTAATATTGAATGGAACTAATTGGTCTACCATGATACCATCACGAAACACATATTTTGTTTGTGGTAATAATGCCTACACCTCCTTGGTACCCACCTGGACCGGCACGTGTTACATTGCTTGGTTACTACCACCAACTTACACAGCTGGCCCTCAACACCACAGGACTCGGAGAGGGGTAATATCTGCAGAAGATACCTCAGCACAAGAAGCATTGGACTACTTTAAAGGAGTCCTTCCATTTTGGGGCCCTCTGATGAACAGTAGGGATATCAGACATCTCACACGAGTCGTGGAAGCAACAATAAATGAAACAGCAGGAGCTCTGAGTAACATCACTGCAGAGCTCGCTATTGACCGCCTTGTTACTCTTCAAAACAGAATGGTTCTTGACATCTTGGTGGACCGTGGTGGAGTTTGTACTTTGATCGGATCGAGCTGCTGTGTTTTTATACCAGACAATGCCCCTTCAGTGTATAAAGCTATTGAAAGGTTGCATACGATAGCTTCCACAATACACCAAGACGAAGGAACATGGTCCTTCACCGACTGGTTTTGGGGTTTGATTTCCCAATGGGGCTGGAAGATACTAATATTCCTTTTTGTGCTCGCTGCTGTATTCCTTACCTGTTGTCTTTGTGTACAGTGCCTACCTGCTTTGCACGGTTACTGTATGGCATCCCTTGCCCCCTGGCCTGTTCGCCCTCCTCAACACACGGCTATGCTGTCCCTTGAGCAGGAGATAAAAGACCTTATGTCCATTAACATAGACACTGAATGATGTTCAAACTTGCCTGATAATGGCAAAAGGAGGGATTGAGAAAATGTACATAAACTTAATCATACACCATAGCTGCTAGGCATCTGTTTATCTTCATTATGTTGCCATGTGCTCGACAAACCTCCTGAACTTTGATGATTGACCGTGTGTTCACAGCCTTGCCTGCAATCTGCTTATCGCTGTAATTTACTTGTTCTAACCGTAGTTCCGAGAACGTTTGTGCTTAATCAGTAACTGCCAGAACAGGTTCGTACAGGTCGTTGCCACCTCCTGCCAGCTGCATCTGTACCTTCTCCCACCACACGTGTATCCCTGAAATATTCTGAAGGCCGCAGAGGACCTTGAATACGCTAAGGGTGGAGTTGTCCTCTGACTAAGCAGTTTTGTGTGTATATAAGGTTCGTTGCCCCAGAGTGAAGGGACAGCCTCCGAAGGATAGTCACTTGACTGTCCTGGGACTCTCTATTAGCTCGAGCTATAATCCATGTAATAAACTACTCTTTATTCCTCCAGTTGGTGACTCCGCTTGATTTGTGTACTCTCTGCTAAACGGACCCTGAGGACTAGGGTGTCCCTCCACCGCTGGGAAGGAGACCCTGGGTGGGGATTCTATCTTTCCTGGTTCCTCACACCTATGAATGTACAAGACTTCGTTTACAGGTGAAGAATGACTAAGATGAGTAAGACAAAAAAGTTTGTATCATCTTTTCCTACATCATTATTGGTACATGTGTTGGTGATGTGTTTAGACTCTATCATACTCAACATCAGAAATTGCCAATTATAGTGGTTGCATGTTTGCAATATTGATTTGTGAAAGATTTTGGACTCTGTGGGCCAGATGTAAGAAACAGTCTGTATGCCGCAAACAGCGAATTTCACTGTTTTGCGATGTGCAAACTGCACTTTGCAATGCACAAAACCCGTTTTGCGATTTGGTAACCTGGTTACCGAATCGCAAAACGGGTTTGCAAGTCACAATTAGGAAGGGGAGTACCCTTCCTAATTGTGAGTCGCAGTGCAATGCCAGATTGCTTTGTGACCGCGAACGTGGTCGCAAACCAATCGCAGTTTGCTCCCATTTGAAATGGGTGGTAACCCATTTGCAAAAGGGAAGGGGTCCCCACGGACCCCACTGTTGTTAGTTTTCTGTGTCCTGCATTTCTTTTCCTATATTAGAGTTTTCCTGGCTGACATTGGTTGTGTGTCAGTATTTGTGTGTATGTGCTTGTGCTTCATGTATTATGTGGGCAGTATGTGATGGTGTGTGCAGTGCTTTTGTTCCCCCAGGGATAGGGTGTGTGTTGTGTGATGAGCATGTGTATGTAGGAAACATGCTGTTGCCGTGGTATTGAATAATGTTTGGGTTGACGTGTGTTGTTGTGGTGTGTGGCTTTGTGTGCTTTGACTGTGTGAGTGCGTGTGTTTTGAGCATGTGATGACAGGTATGATGTGCTATGTGTATGATGTGTATCGATTGGTACGTTGTTTGATTGTGTAATTGTGTGTGTGTTCGTTTCGTGTTGGTTATAGGTTGTGTTGTATGTGTGATATGTCCCTGGGTATCCATCCTTGTAATATATCAAGTGGAAACATGGTCTCATCCGGCCTGCAAGTACCTTCAGTTGTCTGTGGCAGTTTGACCGCAGTGGCGGTGCCCGCGGTGCTTTGGCTGTATTCAGGAGGGAATACCGGCAAAGTCATAATTTGGTGGTCTTCTCCACCAGCCTGTTGGCGATCTAACTGCCACCACCAACACGGCAGTCCTGGGACTGCCAAACTCATAATGAGGCCCTTCATGGGGAGGAAATCCCAGTTGTGGAGGGATCTTCCATCAGCAAAAGAAAAATATCAAAACATAAATAAACAATGTTTACATTTTGGTTTATTCGTTTCACCTCACCAACAGTGAGTAGAACAGCTCCCATAGCCATCTGTGTACATACAGATTAATTAGAAAAGACACAGGGAAGATTGAGCCATTCTGCAGTGCGACTGCTCACGCTCGGCCAACACTTCATACTTTTGTTGTGTGGGGCAGTGCTAATTTCTCATGTCATGGCATAGTTGGAAGGAGAAATAAGGGCAAAATTTTTATCTATGACAACTTTAGAACTAGGAGACTATAAAGTTTCAGTTTAGGGTGCTTATTACCTTATTAGAAAGTATCTGCTGTTTTAATTGACATTAAAATAAAGTCCAGTTTAAATAATTATTACTAGTGGCATTAACATCTGTAGGCTCTTTAGATATTTATTATCCACTTTGCTTAAAAACTGGTTGGCTCATTGTACCACTCTTAATGCAGTATGTCAGTTGCTCTATTCACATATCTTAGGGGCAGATTGGCAAATTCAGCTTGATTGAAAAGTACTGAAACAAAGCAGTGTAAGCAGGAATTAAGCTTCGTAGGGTATATACGGGTTGGGACACCCTCCCAATTATTTATTAGGATCGTAGCTCAGCAGTGACACCATGGTTGACTGTGTCCAGTGAAAGTAACTTAGGGTCTCTGTTGCTGCAGATAGGGCCTGGGATAGCATAGTGACCTGTGTATGATTATCAGAAAGGACCAATAGCATGCATCTGATTGGGCAGTAATAAAAACTGGTTTGAAACGGGTCCCTAAATTCATGTATGTCCTGCACAGGAAAAGCACTGCTTAAATTCCCAGCAGGGATTGTGGAAATAAATGAGGTATCCGTACAAAATTGTAGTCCCCGTATACATTTATTTGTCATTCATCTAGCATTCCCTAAGAGTGTTTATTTTTTCCATATGTTGTGTTTCTATAGTTTTTTCATGGTAAATGACTCTTAGGTGCCCAAAGTTGCTCCAGGTATCTGAGTAAGTTCTGGTTGTAGGTGGGTGTTTTTGACTGGGCACGAGGAGAGCTCTGGAGATGAGGCTGAAGGTAATGTGAGATTTGTAAAGTGCTCTGCCTGTCAATAGGTCATAAAGGTGTACAGACTTCATGCAATGCAATCCTTCGCCTCTCTGCAGATCATATACACAATGTTCACACATATGCCAATTCTATTTGTGATTCTATGGGAAAGTGGGGGTACTCAGCTGTTGAAATGTTGACAGTGCCAAATGAAAATGAAATGCAGTGTTTAAAGGTGAGTTGGTGGGTTGTGTGTGTGTGGAGAGATGGTATAGTGGGAGAAATGAGCAGAAGTACATGCAGAACAAGAGCGGGGGAAGTCAGTAAGAGAGAAAAATGATGAAGGGAAGAAATTTCTGAAAGATGTGGTGAGAAAAAGAGAGCATTGGACCAATTCACAAATTGAATTTTGGAGAACATTCACAAATGCTTTTCACATACCTTTGTTTGGATCTCTCTGCACCCTCCTCTCTTTTCTTTAATGTCTGGAGATTTCCGCCTCGACTGGGGAGTTCTGTGCAAACAAAAGTATACGTCCGAGTAGTAAATATGGGATGGACAAAGAAAGTGTCCAGAAAGAAAGGGAATACTTACAACTAAAAAGAGAGAGTTTTTAAGAGAAGAGAAGGAGAGGTTTAGGGTGTGTTAGGGTGGGGTCAACGGATGGATAAACACCCAGTAACAAAAGAGTAGGCCCACTGCTGTTCACAAATTGTCCTTCTATAGCCCAAAGGACCCCAAATTCTTGAAAATGTACTTTGGCTCAAAGGTTAACCAAGCCCAACACCACACATGGACTACCGCCGGTACTGCAACACCCTCCCACAGAAAATAAAAGAGGTAGGAACTTAAAATAGAACCAAATACAAACTAATGTTAAAATACATAAAATTACTCAAACTTTTAAAATATCAAAATACTTTATAAAACATTAAAAAATGCCTATATATAAAACATTAACATTTACATTTTGAATATTGTATTAAACTTTGTTAAATGTACAAATTAATGTAAGTTTTTAATATTTATTAAAAATAATTACATTTGTTTTAATAATTCTACACACTGCTTTAGTAATTTTTAATACGTATTGAAGAATGTAATTAATTTTCCTTAGGTCAGATTTTTTTTAATAATAGTCCCAAAAAGTAACTTTGTTTTCATTTACTATATTAAAACAGTGTTTTACAATTAAGATAATACTGTAACATTTGTTTAAATTGTTCTAAATGTAAAAATAAATATGTGAAACTAATGAACATGCATATTGATCATCAAAATATTTCTTATTTTTTTCTAAAAACTGTTAAGTAAACTTTTTAATTTACTAATAGTACCTTTAAACTTGTAAGTTAGGCTCCACCACCTGAATTTGGGGAGTGAAGATATGTAGGTCTACATTGCAGTATATATAATACTCATAAATAGTGAACAACTGTTAGACCTGTCACTCTTAGTGTAGACTTTCCCCAAACATTTTGTCTGTTTGCCTCACATTTTTGCTGTAACTTTTTGTTGGCCTTAGGACTTCTTGCTTTATCACTGCTGACCAGTATTAAAGTGCATGTGCTTCTCCCCTAAACATGGTAACATTGGTGCATACACATTGGCATATTTAATTTGCTTATAAGCCTTCTGTAAGTAGTATATCATATACCCAGGGCCTGTAAATGAAATACTACTAGTGGGCCTGCAGCACTGATTGTGCCACTCACCTACAAAGCCCTATAAACGTGTCTTAGGCCTGCCACTGCAGAGTCCGAGTGTGCTGATTCACTGCCACTTAGGCTTGGCATTTAAAAGCACTTGCCAAACCCTGAACTCCCTTTTTATTGCATATATGTCACCCCTAAGGTAGGCCCTAGTTAGCCCATAGGTCAGGTTTCTATGTCAGTAAAAAGACAGGATATGTACTTTTAAGTTTTACATGTCCTGGCAGTGAAAAACTCCTGAAGATGTTCATCACTACTTTGAGGCCTACTCCTCTCATAGGTCAGCATTGGGAATTACTTAATATACTTTTAAGCTGTAGTTCCTGATCAGAAAGGAGTAGCTACATCCTGTGTTTATCATTGGAATGGTAACGATAAATCCTCTTTACTGGTAAAGTTGGATTTAACATTACTAATTTAGAAATGCCACCTTTAGAAAGTGGGCATTTCTCTGCTCTTCCCGCTGTGTGAGACTTGCAGCCTGTCTCCAATACACATCTGTGGTGAGAGACAATAACATTTTGTGCATTCCCTCAAGACAGTCACAAACCCAGGATGGTTAGATGTGCCTGAATACTCATCTGCATTAATCTGCATTCTGGTGGGCCTTTCTGGGCCGAAAGATTGGTGGGGAGCTGACACTTACAGTTGAATAGTTAAATGCCTGTCCTCACACAAAGGGGTGATTACCCCTACTGGTAGTCTTGAGCTGGGGCTAGGAAGAAAAGACCTATGTGCACTTCAAGAATCCTTCTTTGAAGTGTCCCCTACTCAAAGGCACAATTAGGGATAAGAACTTGGGCCCATATTTATACTTTTGTAGCGCCGCATGTGCGTCATTTTTAAAGCAAAAGTGGCGCAAACTTGCAAAATACAATTGTATTTTGCAAGTTTGCGCCGCTTTTGCGTCAAAAAGCAGCACTAAAAAAGTATAAATATGGGCCTTGGTCTCTGTCCCCACCAAATCAGTAAACTACTAGATCTGCGAAGAGCTCTACTTGGAGTAAGGACTTCTGTGCTACAAGGAGTGCCATGCTGCTGGACTGCTTTCTAAGAAGCACTGATTTCTGCCTTGATGAGCTATCCTGCTGATCTTTGCCCAGTTGAGAAAGGACGGGATCCTCTCATCTAACTCAAAGTGACTCCAGGGGCTTTCCCCCTGTTCTCCAGCAGTCTCAGGGACATGAACGACTGCCTACAACTCTGCTTTTTCTGTTGGACTCTGCCATCTCAGAGTCCTACCCTTGCCTGAGGTGCTGAAGAACCAATGCATCCAAGTCTTTGCACCAATTTACACAGTGCCCTCCGTTGCCATTGCGTTTCCGATTCCACAATGACACAGGACCTGACTGAGAGGTTCAATGTCAACACATTGCATTTATCTCAATGGACTTCGACTGCGAAGCGTGAGCCGACTGTGAGGCTTGACACCGATGTAACGACCTGACTGTGCAGATCAGAACCAATGCATCACTTCAGCATCACTCCTCAACTCCTCTACTGCGACACTTGCTCCTTCCAAGGTACTCTTTCAGAGGGCTCTGCGCAACTTCAGTCTAGTGTAACCTCAAGTAACCTTTTAGCGCTATTGACTTCTAAGCACTATGTTTGGTTTATTATTTAAAAATCCTTATCTCAACTTTTATTGATTGGATTTTTGTTGTTTTGGTCTCATTTTATTCAGAATAGTCTCTATTTCTCTAAAACTTTATGGAGTCTTTTTGTGGTGATTTCATTGTGTTACTATGTGTGTGTGTTGCACAAATACTTTACACATTGCCTCTTTAGATAACCCTGCCTGCTCTGTGCCAAGCTACCAGAGAGTAAGCACAGGTTATAGCTAAGTGTGCATCTAGCATACCCTGATTAGAAGTGGTGGTTCCTACTTGTACAAGGTGCATACCTTGACAACCAGAAACCCCAGTTCTAAAATTGGTGATTAGCGGTAAAGATAGGGCTTGTGTTTGTGTAATACCATATAGTAGCTCAGTGTTCACTACAACTCTACATAAGATCATTTCTATTGTTTCCAATTTTTCAATTCTCCCTGATTGGCTTTTTGATTTTTCTTCTGAATTATGTCTCATACTGGAGAAGCAGAACCTGCACCTGCAGCAATTGTGTTTGAGCTGGCCAGGTTAGGCTCTTACACTGGGCAACAGCTGGAGTATTTATGTAAGTATTTTCAAGTGTCTACAAGGGGTTTCACTAAGAAGGTGGAACTACATAAGGCTTTGAAGGACTGGGTAGAGACCCAGGTTGCAGGGGACGACATCCCAAAGGAGGAGCGGGAACTGCTAGAGGAGGAGGATGACCTGAATCTGGAGCATAATGTGGCTGTCGAACTACCCATGGAAAGGGCCAACAGCTTGCCAGGAACAAGTCTGGTTCCCAGACAAGGGAGCAGAATCTCCTCCAGGAACCTGTCTCTAGAGGAGCTTACAGACAGGAGGGACAAAAGACAGCTTAAATTGGAGCTTACAAAGATGAAACTGGCTCTTGAGGAGAACAAATTGGCCCATAAGCTCAGTTTCAAAAAAATTCTCAAGAGACCTGAAATAGAGTCCGGCAGTGGACATGGTGGTGGCATACCTGCAGTGTTCACGGGTCAGTCAAGAGTCTGATACCCAATGATTTGGTGCCCTGCTATGTGGTGGGAAATGGCAGAGATAAATGGTTTGAAACCTAGGAAGTGGATCTAAAAGTGCACAGAGCTCTGGGGTGACAGTTTGTGGAGGTACATGGCCACAGTGGGGAGGGATACACTTCTCACATTAGTGGATGGGGACCAGACACACTACACTGCTATGAAGGGCCTACTGGTAAACTAATTTGGGCTGACATCAGAAAACTATCGACAGAGGTTCAGGGCCAGTCACAAGATTGCATCACAGAGTTGGATGGATTGCTTGGTCTATGCTAGTTGAAGGGCTGGATGAGGGGCAGCAAAGCACAAGATTACAAAGGGATGTACAATTTGATATGGAAGGAGCACATGTCTGATCTTTGTTATACAGAGCTGCACCAACACCTGGTGTACAGTAAGCTTTCTGGTCCCAGGAAGCTTGCTGAGGAGGCAGACCTCAGGATCAGCACCAGTGTGCCCTAAAAAGGCATCTGAGTGGGACTCCCAAAAGGGTGGTCAAGGTTCCCACCAGAAGAAGGACGTAGGGGATAAAAAGACAGCGTTCTCTAAAGGCTCCCAAAGCAGCTCACAGGGGAAAGAGTTTGGTTCTCATTTCCAATCTGGTCTTTAGGAGAAAGACTACCCTGACAAAAGTCAGCAGCCCAAAAATCCCTAGTGCTATGAGTGCTACAAGTATGGAAACTTCCAAAGGGCCCCCAAGTGTCCAAAAAGAGTACCACCTCCCACTGGAGGGAAACCCCCAGGGTTGGTCAGTGTAGGAGTTTGTTCCAGTTAAATGGGGGGGGGGGTTTATTGGGGTTACCCTAGTGTCCCTGGGTGACAGTAAAATGGATCCTAAATCCATGTGCCCTCAAATACTACAAGGTACAGGCAATGAGCAACCTTCAGTTGGCAAGGTGTTGTGGCTCTGAGGGACACAGGTGCCAGCAAGAGTATGGTAAGGAGTTAGCTGGTATCCCCAGAGCAGATGATTTTCCATGCATTCCTCCAAGTTGTGATGGCAGGCAACAGAGAGGGTCAATATCCCATCACCCATGTTCCATTTGAGTGGGGGGTTCCGTACATCTGAAGGTTGCTGTGGCCCCTGCCATGCCCGTGGACTTTTTGTTCTGTAATGACCTTGAGTCCTCTTTCTGGAAGACAGTGGAGCTCAAGGCTCGTGCTTCCCTTGGTGAACTGCCTACACTTGTTGAATGGCATGTGGAAGGCAGTCCCACAAATGGGAGAGTTCCGTAGGGCACAAAGGGAAAGTCCAACCCTTGAAGGCATGAGGGGGCCAGCCTGAAGCCCACGCAGCAGGTAATGTCTCTGGGAGCTATCATATTTACTGAGAGGACAATCTCCTTTACAGTGAGCCCAAGGCTCCTGTGCATGGGACAACAAGGATCTTGGTGGTCCCCCAATGCTATAGGGCCTTACTTCTGGATCTGGCTCATGAGATTCTCCTGGCAGGACACTTGGGCCAAGACATGGCATTTGCAAGGTTTGCCCCCCACTTTTATTGGCCCAAGATCAGAATATCCTCAGATGTATTCTGTAGGACTTGTGTTACTTGCCAGGTCAGTGGAAAGAAGGGAAGATGCTGAAGGACCCCCTTAAACCTCTGCCTTGAAGGGGCGGGCATCAACATTGTGGGGCCTATGGATCCCCAGACTACCTCAGGTCACAGGTTCATTCCGGCCTTAGTGGATCAGAAGCAATCCCTCTGAGGACCACAACTGTACCTGCAGTGGCAAATGCCCTGATGGGGATTTTTACTTGAATGGGTTTACCTAAGGCAGTTGTGTCTGACAGGGGCGCAAACTTCATGTCTGCTTACATGCGGTCAATGTAGAAGGAGTGTGGGGTAACCTAAAATTTCTCGACTCCTTAGCATGCACAAACCATTGGGCTTTTTGAGAGATTCAACAAAACCGTCAAAGGCATGATCAGAGGCCTTGAGGACAAAAGTTGGATATCATCCTGCCATGTCTGTTGTTTGCTTACAGGGAGGTACCATAGATGGAAGTGGGCTTTAGTCCCTATGAGCTTCTGCATGGGCACCCTGTCAGGGAAGGATGGGCGCAACTTCCCAGGAAGATTCCCCAGGATTTAATGAGCTGCATGCTGGCCTTTAGGTGCCAAATGGCTAAGTTGTGAAAACAAGCTTCTGACAACTTAGAAGTCATCCAGGCTGTGAAGAAAGAGTGCTATGACCGAAATTCTACCACTGTGAACTCCAGCCTAGGCGGAATATGTGGGTTATGTAACTTGTGGAACCTGGGCCCCTCCAGGACTTTTGGACTGGGCCCTATGAGGTGATTGAGAGGAAGGGTAAGGACTCATACCTGATGTACCTTAAGGTGTGCTGGACTTTACCATCTGTGAGCCCTACCCTTGCCTGAGATGCCAATACAGTCCTGGGCCGTGGATGTGGGTTTGCAGCTGCCTTTTCTGCAAGAACGGACACATCAGAGCCTTTGCGCCACTCTGAACCCACACAGTGACCTCCTATGCCGGAGCAGTGCCAATTCAAAGATGACTTTCGACCCGACCACGAGGTTGGACAGCAACACGTTGCATTAATCTCAATGGAGTTCAATGGCGACACAGGAGCTGACTACGAGGCTTGACACCTGCGGTACAACCCAGCTGCGCACATCAGAACCAATGCCTCGCCTTCACTTCCCTCCTCAAAATCGACACTTGCTCCACCCAAGGTACTCTTTCAGCGGGCTCTGCCCGAGACCTGTAGCCAGCCTGCCCTCCATCGCTGTCAGCCTTAACTTGGATTTCCCCCGATCTAGCGCAACCTCAAGTAAACATTTAGAGCTATTGACTTTTAAGCACTATTTTTGGTTTATTCTTTAAACAGTTACATCTCGACTTCTACTGATTGGATTTTTTTCATTTTGGTCTCGTTTTACTCAGATAAATATTCTTTACTTTTCTAAAGCTGTGTGGGGTATTTTTGTTGTGTTTTCATTGTAATTCTGTGAGTGAGTGTTGCATAAATACTTTACACATTGCTTCTTTAGATAAGCCTACCTGCTCTGTGCCAAGCTACCTTAGGGTGAGAACAGGTTATCTATAAGTGCTTACCCTGGCTAGAAGTGGTGGTACCTGCTTGTACAGGCTGCATACCCAAACAACTTAAACTTTGTGCTTGTATAGCACACTACTCACCCGTTAGGGTCTCAAGGCGCTGTACGCATACCGCTGTGGAACCCCTCCTGGCTTTTCCCTTTGAGGTGCCCACTCCTGGGCAGTCTCCAAGGTGAAGCCAGGCATCCCAGCACTGTTGGGGCCGTTGTGGAAATTAAGCAAGCTATTGCCCAGAGTTACAGAGTGGGACCCATGAATTAGATTAGGCACCGATGCAAGAATTATCAGGTCAGAGGAAATTGAGCCCAAGACCTGCTGAGGTGGGAATTGAACCCTGGTCCCCAGCCAGATTTCTGCATCAGGGTTTGCTGCTCTAACCATTGAGCCACACTTCTCCACGCAACGGATCAACATCCAGAAACCCCAGTTTTATCAATAACCAAAAGTAGTACATTTGCTACATAGTGTATAAATAAAGGTACATGAATTACTAATGTATAAGTCTACATTTGTGAATTGCTGATGAAGAACAGAAGTGATTGTGACATTATGAAGACCACCTCCCCACAGTTATTACCAATGTTTAAGTCAGTTTCAAAATTCCACAATATAAGCATTTATAATATAAATTATTCACAACAAAATCATTGTTGCTATTCATTTATTTGATAATGCACATCAGCATTTTCAAAGCCAATACATTTGCCTTGTTTAACAGGTATATCTGTTGTGTTATATGTCTGAACGCAATAACTTCAGATTCAAAGAAGCAAGCACGCAAATACTGTTGGTGGCATGCTTTGTAAATCTTAGGATTTTAGTTTTGATGTTTTAAACCCTACCCATAGTTTTATAGGCCACGGCTATCCAAATGGATTCCTAGTTACACTTCTTTGCCATGCAACGTTTAGAGACCTCTACACCTTTTTCATCACTCTTAAAGTAGTGCTCACCTGGGACAATGATCACAGTAATCTGACCAACAAACATCATTGGATCTTCACACCCCTCTCAGTCCACCAGTATACACTTTGGCACTTGGGACGCAGTGCCCAAAAAATGAAGTTAGCTCTCAAATTACATGTGACCTGCTTCAGCATCAGTTTTCCTCTCTCTAAAACCCTTCATGTATATGGGAAATATCTGACTTAAGATCTGCATGCCAATTATTTTCTATGGTTATATCATCATACAATCTTTCGTTGAACTGACTTGGCATTAATTTAGTGGAGAGATCAATAGTCACAGTTTCCATTCTTTTAAGATAGCTTGGTTAATGTTTTTGCACCAGAACATTACATGTAATGCTTGATCTCACATTTGAAGTCTAAGTTACATAATGTAGTGGAGTAATTCTTCTGTTATGTTTGTCCTTGTCTAGCTTATGCCCCCCTTGCCACCTTCTTTTTGTGTCTAACTAAAACTCCCTCATTTCCTGTGCACGGGGTGTTGTTAACTTGGGCTTGTTATCTCTCATCCTCTTGCTGCCCTAGCTTGGTTTTATCTACCCTTTCTATCATTATGTCCCTTCAAGTCATCGCCTTGTTTTGTCCTATAGTGTCCTAGTGGGTAAGGAGACCATTCCTGTGGTCATCAATTAGCTACATCTCATCCATATGGTTCAATGCTTGCTAGAGCAGTAGTGAACCCAGAATGAACCACAATTTCACATATTTTCTCAACAACAGAACACATTTAGACAATCACCATCAAATGCCCCATACAGATCAAAACGATATCTGTTTGCTCACTTAGTGGTACATAGTTTTAAGGTACGCTGCACAAGAATAGCTTGCTATCAATTGTTTAATTCATTGCGAAAGGTTTTGATTAAACCTATCTCATCCACAAACACTAAGAATGTCATCAAAAATATGATAGAAAAGGTAGCTCAAAACCTAACAACTACTGGAGGCTGAGCAATAGATATATGTACACCCCACTAACATGGAATGCATTGCAATGCCCTTCAGTACACAGCTCCACATATCTTTACATTTTGATACAATTTCTATGTTTTCTATTAAGAGGAAGGAAACCAGGGGGATCACTTTGTCCTTGCTGTGTAGACCATCACAGCTTCCGTTGGTTCCATGGTTCAGCTAGTTTCAAACTTTCCTTTCCTGGATTTTTAGGTACCTCATATCACTACACTGTGCTAGACAGTGTGCAGCACTTTCTGTTGTATCCCAATTTTCAGTTTGCCTGCTCTCTCTGACCCTTCTCTTCTTCCAAGTGTGGTCTGCTGCTGGGCCTGTGTTTCTAAAAGTCCTGCTATCTCTGACCACCCTAAACCTGATCTGCTGATGTTGGGTTTATGCAGTCATTCTCTTCTTGGCATTTCAGCATTAGGCCGCTGTGAGGAGGAACTGGAATTAATTGGACACCACAGTCCAGACTATTGAGGAACTGAACAAAAGTGTTTACCATAGTCCTGACAATCATACTGAGGCTCTGCATTGACTGGCCTTAATTCCAAATAACTGAAAACGAATGTGCTTTTTCCTGATCATTACCAGTATCCAGCAACCCCGATCCACCCTATCCTTTTTGGTTGGGTACACTGCTTGGCATTTTGGGACATCCCAAGAGTACACATCCCTAATATTATTGACTAAGGTATGTACCTACATGTGGGGATAAGGGAAGGTATGGTCAAAACCCCACAAACAAATATATGACTCGAAGTATGCTGTTTGTGAAAATTACTGGTGTTTTTGTTTTGGGTGAAAAGTAGGCCCGGTTCAAAACTCTGCTCCACTGGCAGAGTTTTCAGAATTCAGGCACTTTGTTCTATGTGGAGTAGTGCGAGTTCCCGAATTCCGCCATCTGGTGCAAAGTGGAATTTTGTTTTCTGTTCTTACACAGCATATTTTTGTTTTTGGTGCTTGTTTGCTAGCACCATGATACTGTCAGATGACTAGCTCATGTGAGATGTTGCATCCATTCGCGCAGGTTCCAACCACAACTGCATCAAAAACAATACTGCTCTTGAGTGCGAAGGCACCTTAAGTAGATTTTCCACTCGAGATGCAGCTAAATCTAGTCAAAAAGAGGTTTTCAAGCGGATTTTGTTCTTCAATGGGCTGTTCAAGTTATTTAATAATGCGAGAAGCCTTTTTTTTTCCAACATGAAGGAAGTGCCCCAGAGTCTCCAAATTCCTGTTCTTGTCCAGCAGGCTCCTCTCAGTGTTTTGACCATCTCCTGTTCACTTTTCACTTGGATTCCGAGGTGGAAGGATCACTCTCTTCGTCTGCTGCATATATACACAATTGGGTTTAAGGACTTTGTTTTGTGATATCACACAAGTAAGTTAAAAAACTATTGTGTAAGTGTGGTGTTTGTTTGGTTTGACGCATCAGAACTTCTTCGTACTTTAACTTGATTTTTAAATTGCATTGTGGTAGGAGGCCTTGAGTGTAAGTAGGGGCCTAGTTATTTTTTGCATTTCATTGATTTTGCATCTTTTATAAAGGAAAATTGCTGCACAGCTCAGTACCTTTTCTCCATGTTTGTTACATTTGCAATATTAATTTCTTTTACTATGTGGCCTAGACTTCCAACGAGTCATCTAGCCAGTGGGCCCAGTACTAGTAATCAGTGCATGAAAGAAATGTTTCTGTGATATGTGGTTATTAGGGCAGGAATGACTTTGGATTTAATTTTTAATTTAATTTTAAATTTTAATTTTACATTTTATTTTTAATTTTATCTTTTTAAATAATTTTAATTTCTTATTTTTATTTTATTTCTTTAGTTTTTATTTAAGTTTTTTTAAATGTCTTAATTATTTATTCTTTCAGTTTATTTATTTAACTATGCATTTTGCCTTGATTCATCTATCCATTCATCTATCGTCCATACATGCAGTGCTGTGCTACACCATTTAGTTTCCTTAGGTGTATAATTCCATTTGCTCCTGGACACATCAGCAGCATCATTAATTTTTTAATGATTATTCCACTTTCCCTGGACCACTTTATCGCTATAGGGTTTTTAAGGATTATTCCCATTCCCATGCACCTATCTGACTACCACAGGTGTCTTCTTTAAATAGATCTAGATAAAGCAAAGAGCTATATCTATCCATTGTGTTGCCTGATTTGAAATGAAATTTTATGGTATGGTGTTGTTGTTTGACTTGACAGTGTTTGGATGAATTGTTATGTATTACATAAGTAACCAATCACACTCATATTGCATTTTTCTGAACTATTTGAACCCTGCAATAATGCCACCTTTCACTAATTACATGTTTTTCTTGCTTGGTTTCTTTTAGGTGCACAAAAGAAGAAAAAGCATCACACGCAGAACTGCCAAAGAGAAGGCCAGTAGAGTGGTTTCAGTCCTCCAATCTCATCCGCTTGTGCAGCTTAGTGCCACTGCCAACTGAGAGCTTTCAGAAGGCTCCAAAGAAAGTTGCTGCCAAAAAAGTGGTCAGTGAGAAGTAGCAGCTTTCCACCAGTGGCGTGCAAACTGCAACCTTTTTCAGCCTGTCATACTGTCCTCCTGAGAGCAACCTGGGGGCAGCACTCCCGCAGTACTCCCGAATCAACCGCACCACCCCAGATTAAGCCCAAGACCATGTCTGTTAGTGAGGCAGCCACTGCAATCATGGCGATGCCAATGAACAGTGACACTGAATTGGATTTCTCCCTTTCGCAGAGCAGTACCCAATCATCTTAGGAAACAGAGCAAGGTGGACAGCAGCCACACCCAGCAATAGTAGATCTTCCTGAAGTTGGAGCAGAACAGGAGGTCAAACTTCCTGCCAAGCAAGAACCTCCTCTTTTAGAATCATTGGCTCCTAGATCTCCAGCAAAGAAAAGGAAGGGTAGTACTTCATCATCTTCTTCAAGCACCACTTCAGATGACAATGATAAGGGCATGGAATGGACCCCAGCAGAGTCCAGTAGACACCAGGAGAGGCAAGGGATAAGAAAAGGTCTTAGATGCATTAGAATCATGGAAGAGGATGATGAAGAAGATGATGACGGTGAGCCAGTCTTTGTGAAAGCTGATGAAGAGGAGTCTGACATTACTATTCAGCCTGCTCCGAGGAATGTCACATTAGTAGCACTGCCAGGTCCCATATTTGGAAAGTCTCAGCTGAGACCCGCACCAACCCCTCCCTCAGTAGAAGTATGCACTACAGAGAGACATTTGACAACACAGCCACCTACTTTCATTTCGTCTTCAGGCATCGGCAGCGGCCTGGTAAGAAACTACTTCTCACCAGTTTGGGACTTTTTTATGATTAGCAATCTGGAGGAGAACATTGCAATATACTTTATTTGCCATGTGAGTGTTCTTCGAGGTAAGCTTGGTCCACATTATGGTAGAGGAGGCCAGATGACCCATATG
The DNA here is from genome assembly GCF_031143425.1 of Pleurodeles waltl. Lineage (NCBI taxonomy): Eukaryota > Metazoa > Chordata > Amphibia > Caudata > Salamandridae > Pleurodeles > Pleurodeles waltl. The sequence goes on from NC_090440.1 coordinate 1,734,544,123, forward strand.
CAAAAACATCATGCAATCCAGTGGGAGAAGCACCTTAAAAAATAGCTGAATAAGGTTGTGGTAGTGAAGGTGAGGAGAGCCAGGTAGCATTAGCTACAACTGGTCAAATCACGGTGGGAGGTGAGGAAGAAGAGGGTGACATCCTCACACAAAGCAGCCCTATCCCCAGTGGTATGCCAGTAATACCCACATCAGTAACCTCACAATGGCAAAGGAAGGCTCAGAGTCAGAAGGAGACACCACGTCATACAGTGAGTGCCCCACAGTGCACATTGAGTCTACCAACACCACCTACTTCTCGAAAGTCACCTGCTCAGTTGCCCCTTTTTCTGAAGGGGATATTTAAAAATACAAGAGGTTGATTGGTGATCTAGCCAGACACCAGGAACAAGAACAGCAGGAACTTAACATGCCACAGTTCTGGGGTGCTGCCTTCAACTTACAGAGAGGGCAGTCTTGTCTCATTACGGCAGCCAACACCAGCAAAAACAACAACAGAAGAGTTGGACACAACCTCTGAATTGGCTTGCATTCAAGTGCAGGTCTTAAGTCCAGAGCAAAGACAAAGACAAAGAGGTCAAGCAAGTGGCAGCACCAATGGCCATTCAGAGGATGTTCCAGGAGTATCTGGATGACCCAGAAGAGGTGTGTGGATCAAAACCCATTGGTGTATCGGGTTGGGAACATGTGCCAATGGGCAGAGGCCTGCAGGCTGGCAATAAAGTACCTGGCTTATCCTGTAGCCAGTGTGTCTGCTGAGCATATGTTCAGTGCAGCTGGGGCAGTTGTTACAGTTAGAAGGACCAGTTTCTCATCTTAAAATGTGGAGAGATTGACCATGATTAAAATGAACCAACATTTCATACCACCTGATTACATAATTCCCAAAACACCACAGGCGGAGGAGGAGGATGATTGGTCACAATCAAGTGTGCTAGCTGACCAACATCTGGGTGAACCATCTGAGTCTGAGTATGAACTCTTCTTCTTGGACTGAGTATGCCAGTGCCACCATAGAACTTTTCAATTATTTCTCGTTGAACTTCTTTCTTTGATAAGAAAAGGAGCTAGTGGAACATTGTGTCAGATTTACTTTTATGCTGCCCCACCATTGTTTAAGTCATGGCCAGATTGGAGTTGAACCAGTGTACAGTGAAGAAGCCTCTAAAATACCTTTATGACATTGGAGACAAAGCCTGCCTCCCTTGCATGCCTATCCTTTTCTTGCATCACTTAACAGGGCTATCCCAGAAAATCATTTATTTTCAAGCGTGCCAATATCAAATTCCAATGTGTTTGCCTTTTTGCATCAAAGATAAAATTCTGTAACTACCCTACCTGTGCTTGGATTGTAAGAGGTAACTATAATTAAGTAAAGTTATTACGATAATGAGTGAGTGATTGTGTGTGATAATTTATGTGGTGGCAGACTGTGAAGGAACACGTTCATTTATTAGTAAACTTTGACCAACCTCTGGTTCCTGGTTGGTGATAATTTTTCCTGAAGGTGATTGGACTTTACAAACTTGCTAAGCAAAAAGTCACCTTTGGGTCTACTCCTTTTTTTGGGTTCTTCAGAGACCAAACCAGTCCATTTAGTTAAAAAACACAAATCTATCCAACTTATGGTAATTCAGTTTCTCTACTTGTTGTTCAACAGCAGTGCCCTACACGTCTACCTTGCTCGTGTCGGGACTGGGATAGAGTTACTCGGAGTATGGAAGGACTCAGGGTGGGACTATTTTACCAACAACAGCCAGAAGAAGGGAGTTATTGACTTAAATGAAACCATGACTCTGAGGCCTAGTACTCAACTGTGTGGAATTGAGAGAGGTACGTTAATGTGGGAAATGCTGATGAGTGTGTGTGCTTCAGTGATGGCAAAAGTGAAACTCTGAGTCCTCCTTTTTTTTGCTCTGCCTCTGAGTCATCTTGGTACACCCCTCCTGAAGCTTCCCTTCCTTCTGTCCATCTCCTTGACTCTAGGGTAATGTTTCTGTTTTACAATCCACAGGCCTTCGCCTCTTCTGCATTAGCTAAAGGCGGAAGGTGAACTTAATACTCATGCATACCTACACAGCCAGTCTTGAGACAGGCACCCTAGAGTGATGGACATTTTGAGGAGAATGCAGATGCATTGCCCTATTTGGCAATACAGTGTGATTTTAATTTTACCAATCACATTATTAGAACTGGGTGGGTTCAATTCACTCCTCCATAAATTGATTCTTTCAAACCTAGATGACAGAACATTTAAATATCCATACCTTGGGTCTCTGGTGCAGAAGCATTGTTTCCAATGCATTTAATTGAACTGTGTCATACTCATTCCTTCATTTCCTTCCACAACAGATTGATGATGATGATATGCTGCTCATCTCCCTGATGAGTACTGTTGTTGCATTGTCTTTGTCACATCTTTCCCTGAATCCCCATTTGCATCTGTTCATCAAACCCCTAACCCTCTTCCCCGTCTGTGTGATTTATTGAGGAGTGACATAAATTACACCAAATAGATCCCACACATAGTGGGGTAGATGTGGCTAAATGCAACACCAACTCATGACAGGATCTTCTATTACCTGAGACATTGCCACACCAGCCCCACTTACCCAATCACACATAAGTAAGAAACAACACCATTCCTCAAACTCAGCATCATCATTCAGGCCTTTGTTATGTATAAACTGCTTAACCTTGCCAACTGCAGAGTACAGACTTTGAGTACATTTTCATTACTTGACCATTTCACAACTTTGTTTTTCAAATTCCATGCCCACCTTTTCTCAGAATAATCTACTATCGATAGTTTTGAAATGAAGTATTCTTTGAAGTGCCCTGTGGTAGTAGTTTGTCCTCAGTCTTTCTAGACAAACTTTCTTTATTGAGTTTTCAAGTTATAACAGTAACAGTGTTATCAATCATTACAAATACACATCAGCATCACGTAACGATTGCTAATAGATCGTACAGTTTCAACATGATGCTGTGTCTATAGAGTCAGTAAACAATTCAGTCAGAGCAATAGCATTACGATATGTGATTCTGATTTCCACATCATTGCCCTAACCCACCCCCCTGGAAATACCAGTAAACAAAATTAACAGAATAAACAAGAAGCATGAGTGGTGAATATATGGTTACATATTATGTGGCGTGCGAGGGTAGTGTGATCAGGCTTGCCCCCACACCAGCCATAAATCTTGACAGGCCATAACCCACCCTCACAATGGAGTTATATTTGAAAGAGGAAAAGCACTCTGGTATTTGTGGGGCAGGTAGTAAGCGGAAGGCCAGTGGACATGAAAGGCACCAGGGGGCCCCAAGTATACCCAAAGTTTTGTATATGGCCCCAAAGAATATACTTCAGGCGTTCCTGCATAGCCTGGCACGTCATTGAGCAATCAAAGGAGCATTAGGCTTTTTCCATGCTTCTGCTAGGGCTGTATTTGCAGCTCCCAAGAGTAACCGAAGGATGAAACAATCACTTGAGGTCTGGTGTTTGAGAGAATTGTTTTTTCATCCCAAGAGAGCACATCCCAGTGTTGCTGGCACGGGGTCTTCCAAAATGTCCTTAATTTGCACCAAAATCTCAGACCAATATGGTTGATTCGTAGGGCAATCCCTCGACATACAGCGGAAATCTCCCAGCAGTCTGAATCCCCTTCAGCAGACATCTGATGTGTTGGGGAAAATTTACTTGAATTTTGTGGGATGAAGATACCAATCATATAAAACTTTGTAATGAGCCTCTCTCAACCCCATGGAATTATTGATATAATTCTATAGCTGTTGCCATTCATCATCAGAAATTTCATCTCCCAGTTGAGTGGACCAGAATTCTATATGTCGGGTCGAACTTTAGGAGAAGTATCCATTAAAACTGAATATAAAAATGAGATAACCCCTTTCGTTCCTCTTGGTAGCTTAACAAACTTTTCAATAGGGGAAAGATCCCTCATGGCCGCCTCCCTCATCTCTGGATGGAGCACCCAATGTCTTAATTTGCATAATTGTATCTCTCTGATAAAGGTAATTCAAAATTCTGTTGACAGTTATCAGAGATGAGAATATCCCACCTGTGAAACAGATCGGATATCATAAGGCAACCACCTACCCTCCAACGATAAAAGGGCCCCTGGGTGAGTGCCGGAGGAAAGGCCAGATAAAAGTGGATGGGTGGGAATCAAGAGGGAAATTTAGCCCAGGGTCCTGAGCAGCTCACACCATTCCAGGTATTGAGGGTTGTTTTTGTAGGGGTGCTTAAATAGGCATTGATAGGGCAATAGGTCTTGGGTTTCAATAATCGACCCCAAATGTAGCAGCCAACCACCACGCGATCCATATGGAGCCAATGTTTATCGGACTCATGTAGTGATCCCTCCATTATCACTCTCAGTTGAGCTGCCTTCTAATAAGAGAGGAAGTCTGAAAGAGCAAGTCCTCCTGCTTCTTTATGTAGCCTGAGTACTCTATATGGGAGCCGGGTTCTGCAACCTCTCCAGATTAATTTAATCATGAGATTGCGCAGTGTTGAGAAGAAATCTCTCACCACTGGGATAAGGAGGTTTTGAAATGAATGTAAGAATCGAGGTGCTACCGTCATCTTAATGGATTTGATACTCCCAGGCCATGACAGATAAAAGAGAGCCCAGTGTTTAAGATCTGCCTTAAGTTGTTGGACAAATGAAGGGCATTTGACTTTCTATCAGTCAGAAATTCTTGGGATGATTTTAGTACCTAGGTATGTAAGATCTCGCCTAACCCATTGGAATGGAGAGGACAGGGCCAGCACCCCAATCTCTGTGGGAGGGAGGATTAAATAAGAAGGTATGATTTGTAAAGATTGATGTGTCATCCTGCCACCCCCTCAAACTTAGCCAGTTCGTGCTGCTAAGCTACAAGTGAAGCTGTTGGAAATGTTAAGGACAGCAGTACAGAAATGTTATGGGTAAGGAACCCAAAGGGAATACACCGGATCTACTCCTCCTGTCATACCCTCACTAGAAGAGGTTCTATGCTGAGAGCAAATTCTTTGAAGGCATTTGCTTTGTCCACATCCATCTTTGCCATTCCCCCGTTTCCTAAGTTTATGTGATTTATATATTCTTGTTCCTGTGTTACCCCAGTTGATTCATAAACTGTGTTCCTATCTTGTTTCCTTGAGTGCATGTTCCATGTTTAAGATGAAGCCTAGTGAACTCCACCCTATTTGTATAAATTGCATTCAGTTTCCTCCTGAGGGTTGTGACCTTCTGTTGGCCTTGTAAAGTAGGAGATTCTTTATGGGCCTGTTCAGCCATCCTAAGATCTCTCTCAAGTGTCAATCTTTCTTGGGTTTTTCGCTTGGATAAAGTGGATGTAAGAGAAATGCATTTCTCCCTAATAACTGCCTTGAAGGCATCCCAATTGTTGGAGGTATTAGTTTCTTGGTGGTTACTGAAGTTGAAGAATTCCCTAATGGTTTTACACAGCTCATCCCTGAACAGTCTGTCTCGTACAATGGGATTAGGGAAGAACCATCTACGATATTCAGAAGTGGGAAGAGACCACTCCAGTGTCAACACCACGGGAGCTTGTTCTAAAAGGGCTATTGGGTGGAATTCTGCTGTCAGGATGGAGTGTGCAGGAGAACGACTAATACATTTATAGTGAAGATGAGAGTAAGTTTGATGGCAGTGGGAAAAAAAGTATAATCCTGGGTGTCCAAGTGGATGTATCTCCACGCATCTACAAACCCTGTCTCCTGTACTATTCTTTTCAGGGTTTTAGAGAAATTACCGGTATACACCTGTGTCGGGTGCGAGCTATCAATGTTCGGAGTTCAGGTGAGATTAAAATCCCACATTCTCTCTTTCAGCTAATTTCCCCACTTGTGTAAAGCAAGATTGTATTAAGGTTGTCTGAGCTGTGTTCGGGGCGTAAATATTGGCTACGGTGCATGGGCATCGTGCTATACTCCCCTTCACCATTAGAAATCTGCCTTCCTCATTGGATTTTATAACCAGAAGGTTGAAACTTGAGGGAGGAGGGAGAGAGCAGGGCACACCATTTCGTTTGGTGGTGTGTGACGATTTATAGCCCATGAGGTAAGGTTTATGGCACAATCTATGATCTTTATGATGCTTAGAATGGGCCACTTGTAGAGCCACTATATCATGCCTGGCATCCAACACAAATTTCCACAATTTGTAATGCTTTCTGGAGAATTCAAGCCTATCATATTCCAAGTCAATATCATCAACAAAATAACATTACATCATGAGCAGACGTGCTTAATTTCAATCCCCTCGATACCCCCCCAAGTCCACCCGTCCTCTAACCTCACCACCAGAAACATCAGACTTCAACCCCCACCATTCTTCTCTCTGGTTCCCCCATGTAGGGACACTCACAGAAAATATATGTAAACAATAAATTTGAACTTTTGGGGATCTGAATCCCTTAAAATAATTTAACTTGTCACAACATCATAACATTGCAGGCATTCATGTCATTTCCCACCAAAGCATTTGTGGCAGAAGCAAATATAATTACGGCTTTGTTCCTGCTCCTTGACATCAAATTATACATAGACAGCGCTCAATATAGTAATATACAATGGCACCCTCTATCCTAAGTATACAGTAGATTCCCCTGAGCCTAAGAGGACCCATTTGTTTAGTGCGTAGCAACAGTGGTCTGTTAGGGTGAATATTGTAAAGGATATTATCCAGACATATAAGAATCGGAAGTCAGTCACAGTTTATATGGAGGGACCTTGGTCCCCTCACCCCCATTTCTTCCCCACCTTCTTCGGGTGCCTTTGGAGAAGCCATGAACTTCTATCTGGTATCACCGAGGGGCCAGTGGAAGGTGATTCTATTGACTTTTTTGCATAGTTACAGTCAGAAGGTGATGGACCAGCATGTCCAGGTGGTGTTGTTGTGTCAGGAAGGGCCTGCAGCACCTGATGCTGAAGGCAACGCAACATTGCTGTCTAAACAACTTATCAGATACTGACAGCTGAACTCTAGACATGCCATAGGCAAGTCAAACAATACTTCAATCGGTGCTCAGTTTGGCCACTTTGTCCAGGATGCTTCTCCTGATCAATGGAGCAAATCATAGTCAATCAATCCAGAACAGCTCAGCAGATGCACAAAAGCTTATAAAGGTACATATCTCACTGTTTCATGGGGGTAAATGAAATAAATCAATCAACTCACAATCAATTCACCCCCTCCATTTGCACACACCTAATCCTACAGTCTATTTCACCACCTGTCACCTGTTACTCAAATAGGTGGGGCTAAAATGGTGCAAGGGGTAATATGCATCTATCAAAATGTTTTTTTCCCTTTTTTTGTTTTAAATCAGGAAATAAAAGCCCAGACTAGGTATGTGGGGATAAGGCTTCTCTGTCTACAACCACATCTCTTTGAAAGAAGAAAGGTATATTGAAACACAACATAAATCTGTATATAGACATACAATTTCTTTCCCTCTCGTCACTGCCCCACACTTGCAACATAAACTTCTCCAAATAGACTTAAAAAATAATATGCAGTAATAAATCTGGAAAACACATTACCATCAATGTTAATAGCCTTGTACCTATACTCCCTTTTTCATACCATCACTGAGGCATTTAATAAGTAAGACCACATAGTTGCTATTGGATTGCCCTTCTAATCACATATACTAGTACCATCTTAAATGGAAATCAGCACTCAAATAATAAATAACAATGACATTCATTAACAATGGAATATTCACACAAACTATTTCACCAAACAAGGGGTAACCCAAAGGTTAGAAGAAAACAAATGTTACACTTGTTTACAGCCAGTATTGTTGGAACACAAAACTGTATTCCATTATTTGCCTTCAACACAAAGAATATTTCCATCAAGACCAGAGAGTTTGGAAATTTGCAGGCATCACTGGTGTCAGAAGCCACTTCCCCCTACTTGTACAAGATGTTGTGAAAATTAGGTGTCCCTTTAAGAAAAAATATGGGTGGGGAAGGAGAAACACACCTTCTGTAGTTCTCGTATGGCTATATTCTTGCATAGTGCAAAAACACAAAAGAGGATGCAATTCACATTTGGCACCCTCATCATCAGAAGCACATTACTAATAGCTGTCCTGCAGCACTACATTGCACATCTTGAGGTAGGAATAACTACATTCTAATATAGGTATGTTATAACCAGTATGGAAAGAATATAGTTGCAATCTACCAATGCATGAAGGCAATCCATGTCACTGTACATTATATATTAAGATGCACCCCTATAAATTATGAAAACATAAAATGGAACATAGACAGACAGATACAGAAAACACATCTTCTCATCCATGTTGTGAAACCTAGGAAAAAACATGGATAGAAAAATACTCTTCCACCACCCAATTATGTTAGTTATCAATATACACATATATATATATATATATATATATATATATATATATATATATATATATATATATATATTCACACACACACATATATTTATACATATTTATACGTATTTATACATATATATATATATATTAGGTTGGGCGGTGAGCTCTGCTCTGCTGGTGGAGTTTTTTGCACTCTGCGCTCCAGAAGAGCACAGAGTTTGACAAAAAACCCTGTTAACCCTGCTAGCCCCACCAGTGGAGCAGAGCTCACCAGAGAGTGGAGAGCCTACCTGGCTTTGCTCTCTGCTGTTCTGCATTGAGCTGCTGCTGCATGCTGCTGCTGAGGGCTGCACTGGCACCAGATCCCGTTCCAGGCCCCTCTCCTTTTACTGTCCTCAGCCACCTGGGAGCAGGGAGGGCAGAGGATATATATATATACATACATATATATATACGCAGATACATACATCCCTACATCAAAGTATATGAGATATTCATACAAACCTTAAAATTGTCAGAAACCAAATACTTGATGCTTCAAAGAAATGGCACCTAATTTTTCATAGTAGTTTAGCAAAATTCTTCTTTCCTTAGCACATTTTTTGTGTGTTAACATAGTTTGAATACAAAGAATCATAAATCTTGCTTTCAAGCTTCTGCAAACACTTGCATCTAATCAGAGAGCATTCTGGAAGCATTATACGTAGGCTCATATTGCTATACTTTGAAAATGTGTACACATTCGATGTAGAAGCTTCAGAAAATCAGAAGCAGGAACTCATCAGGAAACATCAAGGTTGCCAAGTGGATCCAGGCTGGGCACATGGCTGAAACATCATGAGGCAATTGAAAATACCCAGAGTGTGGTTCAGGTGCTTTATGGCTCTTAAAGTTACACCTGAGGAGCCTCAGTGGGGCCCCCAATAGCAGAGGATGCAGAAGTTGTGGGTACAGGTGGTCTTTCACTCTATTCCTCCTGACCGGTGTGTCCTCACGGTTGCCATTTTAAGGTTCAAGCGAGGATTTTCAAACCTCTAGTCAGACTGGGAAATGGATCCCTGTTGGACCCCCCTGCAGGTACAGTCACACCATCAAAGCCTTGTAGGGATGGGGAGAGTGCCGCTCATGCCAGCCACTGCATCGCACCCCCACTAACCAGGAGCTGTAGAGAATGTGTAATGGTGGCCGAGACCCTTCACCCTGTTCTCCACAGGCCATAACTGGGTCTAATAGCCACCACATGCTGCTCGACCCACTTCAGGCATGTCCCCCGGGTCCCACATGTGTTCTTGCCTCACTGCTCCCTCGACCCAGTGTCATGGGTGCCTGGCAGTTCCTGCCACTTTGGTTTTGCTAGGAGAATGTGGGGAGCTCAGTGGTTTCGTTCCACTTGCCCTTTTTGGCAAGCTAGGCCGCCTCATCAGTCTTTCTAAAGGTATAATATAAATGTATATGTGTAACCTGCTAAATCTCGGTTTTTCTTTTGATTTAGTTAACTGTGGCCCTTTTCATTAATCCTACAGTTGGAGATCACCAAGGTGGGATTGCAACCTCATTGTGATGCCTTCCCTGTTTGCACACTACTGCTACCATGAGGAAGGCACCTTGGGAACCCCTTCATTAAGGTGGTGGAACTTGGAAGATTGATAGAGGGAGCAGTTGCCAGTCATCACTTCATCTTTTCAGGTAAGAGAACTATGGGGTGAAATGAGCTACTTTACCTAGTATGTAACTAACTTCTGCTGCAGTTAAAATAAGTGCTTGTTCCTCTGTGTTTCTTTAGGCAATATAGGGGATGGAAGCACATAACCTTCTAACTTTAAACATTTAGAGAAATAGATTAAAAGGACATGCTGCATGAAAAGGCATCAGTGCAAAGTTAAAATAAAACACAAAAAAAATATTTAAACATAAAGTGGGATATAAACATTTCCCCTTTACTGACACGTACAATATATATATTAAAATGTGAAACCCACTTCCACACCCACAACAGACCTACCCGTCTCTCACATCTTTCCCCATCCCCAACCAATGTTCAAAATAAATGTCCATATCCAAACTAACTGTCCAATGTCTGTAAGAAAAATGAAAAAAGAGCTAAATGAGGGCATTTTGTATGGAGGTATCCAGATGTTCAATGTGTCCCTCGAGATGTGCCATCCATGGCCCAATTGCAATGGTAATGCTGGTCTGAAAGGGGTAGTAGCACAGGGATGGACAGCTCCGGGCTGTCGACAAAGCTGGTGTGGCATGGAGGCTGGATGTGCAGCCAGTTGGCTGGTGTAACTGGCCCAGGTCTTGGAGAGGAGCATGTGCAGGGCCCTCCTTATCCACCAGCCGCTGGTAATGTTCCCTGCTGGCCTCTATCACCACATCCGGGCCACAATCTCCTTCCAGGTCAGTGGTAGAATTGGCCCAGTAGGAGTAGCTATATCAAGAAATAAAAAAATACATTGTAAGGAACGTTCAGCGAAAATACTTATTTTGTTAAATTGCATAGTGGCAAATTATAAGTGCATTGCTGCTGGTCCCCTAGGACCATTGGAATTTTTGATGTGATGACTAGGAAAGTCAGTCACAGGGAGGGACATGATTACAGCACATGCTTTAGAAAACTACTGACTGGCTGAAAGGAGCCAGCATAGTATTAAAGAATCAGAGTCATTTTTTTCTGGTAAAAGATTTCCTAAAAACCTAAACCACACAGGCACTTTGTATGGGAAAAATAAAAAGAACTCTGTTCAATAAGTAAGGCATTATCCACTATGAAGTATAAGTATTCTATTCTTGATGTGCTGAATGACTTGAAGCGTGCTAGCTAGTACATTGGGTACACTACAAAATTGCTACTCCCTGCAGTCTGCAGCTGTGGCAGCTGCAATGGACAACATTTATGTTTGATTCCAATGGCCCTGTTCTTCTCCAAATGTCTTTTAATACTATCCTGACTGCAAAAAGGCAGATGATGATTATATGTTACACATATCATGTAACATGCAGATAATATATATACTGTCTGGCTTAAGTAGACAGTGGGAAAAATGATGCACTGCTTTAGAGGGAAAGGAACACAATGTACAGAGTTTGTTACAGAGTATCCCATCCACAAAACATGAAATCACAGATACTTAATCTCACTTTACTTCCTGGCCTCACCCTCAAGAACAACCTATTTAAATCAAATATCTTCACTTGGCAGCAAGGAAAGGAAAAGGAAATTAAACTTGATTTAGTGACTGATTTAGACTAGAGTTTGGAGGAGGGGTTACTCTGTCACCGACGTGACAGGTATCCTGTCTGATGTATTACAATTCGTAATGCGGTAGATGGGATATTCGTCACATACACCCTCCTCCAAGCTCTCAGTCAGTTAATTAGTTTGCTGCAGCAGGGTAAGGTAGAGAAGAAAGTCCGGGTAGATATGGTAGAGGTTTTGCTATAGAATACTGGGCGGGGGTTAGGTGTTTCACTGATGATGTAGCTTAGGCTTAGTCAGTCATTGTATTTCAAACTAAAAGTTGCTGAATGTCAAAATTGAACAGGCAGAAATCTATTATGGAAGCTATATGAAGTATGAAACACTTGTCTGGGCCGTAAAAGTTGGCACATACCAAAAATGTTTTTTTTTTCCAATGTGGATAGTGCAGTACTAGGGGAGGTGACTGAGTGGGCACTGGGAGAGAAAAGAAGGACACCTTGTTTTGGTTTGCAATCCATTGAAAGCTTTGTAAATGCTACAGTAACAGAAGCAGACACATATTGCACAGCCAACACTGTGGTGCTTAATTGAACCATGCTGCAGTTGGGATGAGTCATAATTATCATCATCATGGCCCATAGGTTGCGACTTGCGAGTCTCGACTCGCAAAGTGCCATGAGCGGGGAGGTCATTGATGATGATGGATTGGTGGGATCCACCTGAATCAACAAATACAGTAGGTATTCTAGTAATTGTCAATAACCAAGCAATGAGACTTGCCATCACCCGTCCCTGCCGCCACAGAGACTTTCTCTTCAGGTGCTGTATCTTGTGCACTGGTGCCAGCCCTGTCACTGGTGGTCTATGCAGCTAGAAAAAACAACACTACACATTTTAGATACCACATACACCTCCCCCTTTTCTTTTAAGAAAGTTACACAGTATCTCCTCTTCCATCTTAAATATCAATTTGGGCATTTTGCTGGTTGACAATGTTGGAAAATCCAATAGTCAAGCCAGCCGTAATGGAGGAGCAGAGACAGGATGGTGACTGATTAATTTGAAGTGAAATGAAGGGGTAGACTAAATTGGTCAATAAAGGACGTATGGTTTAGTGTTGGTTGGCAATTTTGGAAAATGCAATGGGACCATCCTCATACTACTTTACTGCCATGCTCCACTGTCATCAAAATTGCTGAGATAATACAACACAGCATTTGGTGTTGGGGGTCTTTATAACCTTGCCACTCTCTCATCATTTCAACATGAGTAATAGAAAGCCTTCACTACAACCACATGTATAAGAGCTTGCTTGGGTCTGCAAACTCAGCAATCTTCCCACTAGACTCCCTCACCTAGTGTTTTAGTCTTACAGTACCAGTCCTCAGGATATAATAAAGTTGGGAGAGAGGGACAGTATAACCAAGCAGAAGAAAAAAACCTAAGTTACAGATTATAGAAATAGGAGGGAGTCAGCTACACAAGCAAGAAATATAGTAAAACGGATAATGCAGGGGAGGGATAACAAGAATAAACATTGAATAGAACAAAGAGCATTTAAAAAAAGTCACAGCGTAAGAAAAAGTAGGAACATTTATTTTAATAGGGGCGAGTTAAAAGTTAGAGAAATAAATATTAACAAGAACTTACTGGGGCTAGCAGAGATGGTGGTGACACCCTCCTCAACCCGACTCTCTAATACCTTCCTCAGCCCGACTCTCTAATGCCCTCTTCTTGCCCTTGGGTGCTGATATAAGGAATACAATAATAAAAATACATGAGTGATACAGTTAATCTCCTAGAAAATATTTTGACAGGCAAGGGCAAACGCTGTAACATACTGACATTGTACTTTTTTGAATATGATTACCTTATACTTATATGATCGGGTAGTCCTAGTTCTAATTACTGACACCTTACAAAAGCCCTAGTTCACATTTCCTAAACTACTTTTGGAAATACTAATGCATCATATTGAATGATCTTTGCTTTACAAATCTCATTTGCAACCCCCTTTGATGGGCCAATTCAGTCAGTTTCCCTTTTCAATGCATAGATGCATCCATGCATCCCTGGAAATTTGCTTGGGAGTATACGAGCTACATAAAAAGAAATACACAGACAATGGTAACTCACTTATGCATATTACTTACTACTATTGACTATTGTATGACTATCTTAGTGACAGGAGAACAGAGGAGTCAGCAAGCATAACTTCTTAAATAATTAGCCAAGCAAGGGCCTACAGCAATGAGCAGAACTAGGTGGCACAGACCGCCTGGCTCACTCAAATTGGATAACACATATTACTCATAACATTGTGTGAACTTAATTTGCCTCTGAGGGGGAGCAGCATGCTATCTGAAAAAAAATAGCATAATAGAACGAGACACAACAAAATTAGTAATAATTAATTGCTAGTACTCACCTCACCATACACAATCTGGACACCCAGCACGTCAAACAGGTCTGTCTTCTGGTCAATCATATCAGCCCAGTGGTGACTCAGCTGCTGCTGGGTGCGCCGAACCCCAGTATGTCAGCACATCCTCCCCCACAGCAGCCAAAGTTCCTACAGGCCTACCGCCTGCTGCAAGCATGGAAGGGAGGTGGCGCTGCACGAAAAAAGTGCAGCCTCCTCCTTCTTGCTAAAAATGACGTGAAGCTGCACCCCTTGGCGGTGCTGTCACCTGCAGGGTGTGGGGTTTTCCGCACCCCCTGCACTGGCACCGCCTCGTACCCCATGTTCTTCCATGACTCTGGTTAAATACAAAAGAAGACAGGGAGAAAAGAATGAATAGAGAGGGAGAAATTAAGTAAGCAAAAGTAAGTGGAAAACGAATAAAGGGGCGAAAAAGTCACAGAAAATGTAAGAAGAGGCAAAAACATAAATAACACAAAATGAATACACACATTAATGAAATACATGTAAAACAGGTGAGGATAAGTAGGATAGAGTAGGGACTGCAAAGATATAGATGAGAATGAAAAGTAGGTCCAGCTCCATGCGCAAAATAGGAAAAACAGGATGGCTGCACACACGGGTGACCGCGGGGTTCTGTTCCTGCTCATGTTTGCAATACAGAGAGTGCAACTCACATCAATCAGTGCAAACGGGTGGCCAAGCACAACTCTGTCCTCAGGTGCGGATTTAGACAGAGTTCGTAGAATGGTTTCCTTACTCCATGGATTTCCGTTTTGTGGTACTCCACGAACTCTGTCCACCCTTAGTGAAAATACCAGATATTGTGGGAAAAGGAGAATCCAAATCTATTTGTAAATTTTCCATTATGGAGGTAAATTATTGAGGTAAAAAGGAATGTGATAAAACTAGATCGGGTGCCTTTTAGAGAATGCACAGTTCAGGTGGGATGTGAAGAATACCACTTTGGGGCACCAGACTAGGCACCATGGATGTCATCGCCCCCAGGTGCTAGAAATATATAAAAATAAAAAATAAAATGACTGGGGGGGAGAGGGGGGTCAGCCCTTTTAAAAATGGGCCAACCTCCCAACCCCGGGGGACATTTTTAAAATAAAATAAGTTGGTTATCCCCTGGGGTTATACATTTAAAAAAATGGAAAATTAAGTATACAGGGGGTCGCCCTTGAGCAGTCTACTACTTTTACCTAAATCAATTAACATTTGTGCATTCCCTACACTACAGTGATAAGCTCTCCAGGAATGTTTCTTGTATTCAGAGCGGATTATGCACTTTTGTCTCAGTAAATCAATGTATGGAAATATGTACAACTAACATGCGGGATAGATCTATGTTTCTTGTTGTTCATAAAGCCCCTTGTTTGCTCTTGCTTTAATACAGACCAATTGATCGTAATTATAGAGCCGGTACTCCTGTTTCTTCTTTAAATTACAGTGCTGGTACTCCTGTTTCTTTATTTATTGTTCTCTTCTCTGCATTAATCTACAATATAAGACTTTGGATCTGTAAGTTTTGTTAACGGCTTCATAGATCTCTAAATGCATAAATATTTAACTACAGTATTTTGTTGTAGATTATCCCCGTGCTGGCCATAGACTTTAGTTTATTTGAAACAGAGCCATCAATATTCAATCAGTTTATTCATCTTTAATCCTTTGGCAGTTGAGACTGGGAAGCCTGAGTATGAAAGGCATACTCTCATTTATCTAGGTCTGTGAAAGGAACTTAAGGATGTAAGGGTACTTGTTGTTAGTACCGCTACAAAATGAGCAAAGGTCAAAGATCTAATGGTGCAGTTGTATGTATTATAGTATTTTTCAGTTTGCAAACCAGTAACATCTCAGGTACAGAACTTACAGTCATTGGAAAACTGGATTCAATCAATCAATCAGTAATTTGTTAAGCGTGCTACTCACCCGGTAGGGTCTCAAGGTGCTGGGCGGGGGGTTGCTACTGCTCGAAGAGCCAGGTCTTAAGGCGCTTCCTGAAGGTCAGGAGGTCCTGGGTCCGACAAAGGTTGACGGGGAGGAAGTTCCAGGTCTTTGCGGCAAAGTGGGAGAAGGATCTGCCGCCGGCTGTGGTACGGTGGACGCAGGGGACTGTGCCGAGGGTGAGGTTGGCGGGGCGGAGCTGACGTGTCGGGGTGTGGAAGTTGAGATGCTTGTTGAGGTAGGTAGGTCCGGCGTCATGGAGAGCTTTGTGAACGTGGGTTTGGAGTTTGAAGATGATCCTTTTGTTGACGGGGAGCCAGTGGAGGTCTCTGAGGTGGGCTGAGATGTGTTTGTGGCGAGGGAGGTTGAGGATGAGTCGTGCAGAGGCATTCTGGATGCGCTGAAGTTTTCTCTGGAGCTTGGCCATTGTTTCCACGTAAAGTGCGTTGCCGTAGTCCAGTCTACTGCTGACGAGGCTGTGGGTGACAGTTCTTCTGGTTTCAATGGGGATCCATCGGAAGGTCTTGCGAAGCATGCGAACTGTGTTAAAACATGAGGATGAGATGGCGCTGATTTGCTGGGTCATAGTGAGCGATGAGTCCAATATGAAGCCGAGGTTGCGTGCGTGGGTGGTGGGTTTTGGGGCGGCTCCCAGAGTAGCAGGCTACCAGGAGTCATCCCATGCTGATTTGTTGGAGCTAAAGATGATGATCTCTGTCTTCTCCAAGTTCAGTTTGTGGTGGCTTTCCTCCATCCAGTTGGTGATGCCGTGAAGTCCGGTGTGGAGGTTGGTCTTGGCGGTTGCAGGGTCCTTCGTGAGAGAGAAGATCAGCTGAGTGTTGTCCGCATAGGAGATGATGTTGAGGCCGTGGGATCGGACGATGTTTGCGAGCGGTGCCATGTAGACATTGAAGATGGTGGGGCTGAGTGAGGATCCCTGTGGGACTCTGCAGATGGTCTTGGTGGCTTTTGACAGGAACGGGGGGAGGTGGACTCTTTGGGTTCTGCCAGAGAGGAAGGATGTGAGCCAGTCCAGGGCTTTGTGGCGGATTCCAGCGTCGTGGAGGCGTGTGGGAAGTGTGTGGTGACAGACAGTGTCGAAGGCCATGGAGAGATTGAGGAGGATGAGGGCAACAGTTTCCCCTTTGTTAAGCCTGCTCCTGATGTCGTCGGTGGCAGCAATAAGGGCGATCTCGGTGCTGTGGTTCTTGCGGAAGCCAGACTGGGAGATGTCGAGCAGGCTATTGTCCTTTAGGAAGGGAGATAGTTGGCTGTTGACTATCTTCTCGATGACCTTCGCAGGAAAGGGGAGTAGGGAGATCGGCCAGTAGTTTTTGAGGTCTTCGGGTCGGCTTTGGGCTTTTTGAGCAGGGCGTTGACTTTGGCTTGTTTCCAGCTCTCCGGGAAGATGGTGGTCTCGAAGGAGCTGGTAATGATGGTCCTGAGCTGGGGAGTGATAATTTGGCTGGCTTTATTGAAAATGTGGTGAGGGCAGGGGTTGGCGGGTGAACCAGAGTGGATGGTGCTGATGGTCTTGGTGGTTTCCTTGTCATTGGTGTGGGTCCATTCACTCAGGATGTTGGTGTAGATGGGTGCATTGGAGTCGGTGTTGGCAGTGGTGGTGGTGGGGGACGGTGGTGCGAAGCTGCCATGGATGTCTGTGATCTTGCGGTGAAAAAAAGTTGGAGAGGGAGTCGCAGAGGTCTTGAGAGTGTGGGGGTTCGGCAGAGCAGGACATGGGGTTGGTGAGTTCCTTGGTGATGCTGAAGAGCTTCTTACTGTTGTGTGCATTGTTGTAAACTTGTTCTTTGTAGAAGGATCTTTTTGTGGTCTGGATGAGCTGGTGATGTTTGCGAATGGCGGATTTGAGGGCGGCATGGTTGCTTTCTGTTTGTTCTTGGCGCCAGATCTTCTCGGCTTTCCGGCACTCCCACTTGGAGGCCTGAAGGTCTGCTGTGAACCAGGGAGTTTTCTTGCTGGTGCAGGTGTTGGTGGTTTTCCTAAGTGGAGCGAGGGTGTTGGTGCAATCGTCAAGCCATTGCTTGAGGTTGAGGGCGGTGGTGTTGGGGTCACTGGTGTTGGGTGGCGGGGTGAGGATGGAGATCAGTTGGTCGTTGGAGATCTTGTTCCACTTGCAGTGTGGGGTCCGATGTTGTTGGTGATGGGCGGTGGACTTCTGGAAGGAGAAATGGACACAGCGGTGGTCGGTCCAGTGGAGTTCGGTGGTGTGGGTGAAGGTGACGCAGCTGCTGGTGGAGAAGATGGCATTGAGTGTGTGGCTGGCTGAGGGGGTGGGCATTGTAGCGTGTTGCTTGAGGCCGAGGTTGGTGAGGTTGTCCAGTAGGGCTGCAGAGGTGCTGTCACTGGTGTTTTCCAGGTGAAAATTCAGGTCGCCTAGGAGCATGTAGTCCATGGAGGCGAGGGCGTGGGTGCTGATTGTGTCGGCGATGGCGTCTCAGAATTGTGGGTGGAGGCCAGGGTGTCTGTAGACGAGGGCTCCTCTCAAGGTGGTGTGGGCATTGATGTATATCTGGAAGTGCAGGTGTTCAGCGGCATCTAGGGCGTCGTGGGTGTTGGTTGAGATCCTGATGGAGTTCCTGTGGACTATGGCGATTCCTCCTCCTGGTTTGTTGGTGCGGTCTCTTCGGGTGATTTTGTAGCCCTCAGAGATGGCGATGTTGGGTTCCGAAGAGGGGTTCATCCAGGTTTCAGTGAAGAAGGCGATGTCTGGGGAGGTAGATGTGAGCAGGTCCCAGAGTTCTACA
Organism: Pleurodeles waltl; assembly: GCF_031143425.1. Taxonomy (NCBI): domain Eukaryota; kingdom Metazoa; phylum Chordata; class Amphibia; order Caudata; family Salamandridae; genus Pleurodeles; species Pleurodeles waltl. The sequence goes on from NC_090440.1 coordinate 1,734,562,856, forward strand.
GCATGCTTGTGGACGGAGCGGGATTCCTCAATGATGAACAGAGAACAGAACTGATTTGTCCAGTGGAAAAAAACTGTCTGTTTCAGTGAATACTAAGCTGTCATTAGTTCTTCATTTAGTAATTCCTATTAAAAATACTTTGCCCAATGGACAGGAGTAAATGGTTTCAGTACTTTTGTATTCTAGAACTTCAGGGAGTAACATGGACATTATGTACAGAAACCTATGTTTAAGAAAAAGGTTCCTGAAGATATTCAGGCAGTAAATTGTGCTGCACTGTCCTTACGGCTAGTATGTTTTGATACAGATGTGGTTTCTTTGGGACAGCACAATGAAAAGAGAGAGTTGTATTATTTTGCTTGCTGCAGCTAAATTCAAAGTGATGTTACATTTGCATAAGTCTTGGTAGTCAGTTTACCTTATCGTCTATTTAATTTATAAAGTGTTTGGTAAGAAAACAAAACAATTGTGTTACCTCCACACAGAAGTTATGATTGCAAAATTGATTTGGAACCTGGAGGCATCTATACTTTATAGTTACATATATACAATTATAGAATCAGAACAAAAAACTCTTAGGCAACACTCAGATGAGAACATAACTAATGGATATATCAGCTCATCACAAGCTTCACCCTCTCTCCTTCTTTGCCACCTAAAAGAGAGGTGTGTTGAGAAGCTGTATTTAGTATAGAGCAATCAACAAGATTACTGTTAATAAGAAGTACCTATTACAATGGATGTCTGCTCTTTTGATCAGCTAGAGAAACATATCAGTCGTCCTAAGGGTTAGAAATGGAAAGCTGCATTTCTATACTCATTTTGAATGTTAGGCTTATTGAATATCAAATCTTGCATTTCACACTTTAATGCCCTATCCGATTTTAATCAGTTTTTAATTGATGAAGTACTGAGGAGGTTTTCAAAGTATTTTGTTTAATCGAACTAGTGATTGATTTACTCTGGTTTCCTGGAAATATATGATCAACATCCTCAGGCAGTTATACAAAGTTTAAGAGAACGTCATCTTTTTGCCAAGACTAATAAGTGTGTATTTAATATCACTTCATTGTGTGATAAATAATTAGCCCACAAGGAATAAAAATGGATGACAGGAAAGGTTTAGGAATAATTCACTAGTCTTCACCTACTTCGGTAAAGGCTCTGCACAGCTTTCCAGACTTTGCCAATTAGCAACAAATTCTTATTTGTCTATTTTCTGAGATATTTAGACTTATTTATAAACTTCTTCATAAGGCAGCTGTTGTTCTCAGATCTAAAGAAGCTTATCATGCCTTTAGCTTTTTGAAGAAACGTCTTTCTTGTGTTCCTAATGAAGTGAGATTGTATGTTTCACACAGTACATGCCTGGTTGCATGTAGCTTGTGCTAACTTAACTTTGTCTCTGCATTTAGGTGCTGTCCGTGTGAAGTACAAGCTAACAGCTGACTTGTAGTTTTATATTGCAGGCAATAATATTGTGCTTGGATTGACACATTTAAACCCAAGATAACAAGATGCAAAAATACAATTTCCAATCTCTGGAGCACACATTGGCCCTCATTCCAACCCAGGCGGTCTATGACCGCCAGGGTGGAGGGCAACGGAAGCACCGCCAACAGGCTGGCGGTGCTTTCAGGGCCATTCTGACCGCGGCGGTAAAGCCGCGGTCAGAAAAGGGGAACCGGCGGTTTCCCGCCGGTTTTCGCCTGGCCCAGGGAATCCTCCATGGCGGCGCTGCTTGCAGCGCCGCCATGGGGATTCCGACCCCCTTCCCGCCAGCCTGTTTCTGGCGGTTTACACCGCCAGAACCAGGATGGCGGGAACGGGTGTTGTGGGGCCCCTGGGGGCCCCTGCACTGCCCATGCCACTGGCATGGGCAGTGCAGGGGCCCCCTAACAGGGCCCCATGAAGATTTTCACTGTCTGCTTTGCAGACAGTGAAAATCGCGACGGGTGCTACTGCTTCTATGTTGCAGGGGCTTTCCCGCTGTCCGGCGGGCGGCCTTTTGGCGGTCGCCCGCCGGCCCAGTGGGAAAGCCAGAATGGCATCCGCGGTCTCCTGACCGCGGAGCGGCCATTTGGCGGTGACCGCATGGCGGGCGGCAACCGCCGCCCGCCACGGTCAGAATGACCGCCATTGTATTTAAACGCAGCAGATGAACAGGTAGCTATAAAGTAGATGACCCTGTGTATTTTGTCTTGCAGGAAGAAGGAAATAAAATAACAATACATTTCCCCATACATTTTTTTTAACAAAAACATTGTTCAAGTAGCCTGTTTAATTATACAGGAGCCCAGCATAAACCGACTGAGCATGGTTAGAAAAATGGCTTGATTAATGAAGCATAGAGCTTTATCTTTGTTCCAGAAGGCAGCATAAGATCTGTGGTAGATTCTGCAGAACGTGTCTTATTATTATATTATTTCCACAACCATGCCATTAGATGTTTAACTACCTAAAGGATATTGTGCTGCTGCACTTAGCAACCCCTGGGAACACTGTGAAATGGAAATAATTTAGGAGGCTTCTTGACTCCTAAAATTAATCCTGGTTTGGCCGTAGGGAGAGGTGGGTCAAACTTGTGAAAGCATCTCTCATGCAAAAGTAGTAAATGTGGAGCACCTCCCTGTACCACTGAAATCAATACACACAAAACGTGTGTATTTGACAATATGAATATTTATTATACTCTTTATCTCTGCAAGTCAAGTGAATTAGAATGATATACATTATATAAAAAGCCTAGGGACTAATATGCAAAGTAGGTCAAGGGTTAGATATGCCTCACTCCTGTATTATCACACATCTCTAACTTACTATTAATTGTAACCTGCCATCTAAAGTATTGTTTCTAAGATGCCAGTCCCCACTGAATTGCTTTGCTGTCCTCAAGCACCCAGAATGTTTTCTGCTATGATTTCTGCAAGATTTATCTTTAACCACAGAAAAGCATGGAGTTCTTACATGATGTATGGTCATACCCATCAGTGATCATAACTACACATACCTTACAAATGACAATATGAAGTGATATAAAGGAAGCTATAGTGCAACTGGGCTATGCCCAGTATAGCCTGGGTCTGTTCTATTCCCAGAATGTATCGGTAATAGTGGAATGACCAGCACCATACGTTGTTGAGGAAAAGGTTTGACTTTTGTGTCTACAGTCAGGACTCACTTCACAGGTTTGAAAACTATGTTCAAAAGTATAGGACCCAGGGGTACTAGGTGCACACTCTGCACTGCAGAACACTTGAAATGGTCGACGGGGCACCTAGTCTTCTCTGGGGGTTGTTGTCAAGTTCAGTGTAACTTCACAGAATAGAATGCAGGCACTCACAATTCCCCTGAACTACAGAACTGCTAACTGTAATATTTGTAACAAGTGGGAAAAATGGTAGCCCTGGAGGAAGGAGCGTTGGATAAAATCATAAGCCAAATTACCAAGGGAAAATAATAAAATAAAATACAACAATAACAAAATACCTATTGACAATCTAAAATGAATAGCAATACATTCCACCCTCTGAAATCCTGGTAGCAAATGGAAGACAGTGCTAATGGCCAGGAGCTAAACTTCATTTAGTGCTTAAATTATCTGCGATGCAAGCCCTTAGATGTCGGAAAAAGATAAAACCCAAGAGTCGAGTAAATGTCCTCAATCCATTTGTGTGTAAATATTGGTGCGGAAAATTCCCCTGCATGGTGACGGATGTGCACCCATGCCCTCGTTTCCCACACTGTATGGATATCTGAATACCTGATACTTATTTTTGGCCATTTGTGAACATGAATCCTGCTTGTGTACCATGACCTAATCCACTCCCATGTTAAAGAGGTGTTGGTAGATCGGGTGGGTATACCAAACACTACCCTGGATGAGGTAGAGGGCTATGGCCCTTACTGGAAGTTAAGTGACACAAGGACAATGGCGGTAGAATACCCATTTTGTGTTTAGCAGTGATCATTAGTGTGAACAACCCTTTTAACCTGCGTCACACCAATGGTGCATACAGGTGTCCTCATGTAAAGTTCCATGGCTGTGTAGTTACTTCTTCCTTGACCTGCTTGGATTGTTTGTAGCACCGAACAGTGGGTGATACTTGTGTGTGTGTGCTGGGATGTATGTGTACCTGCATATGGAACATAACATGGAGGCTTGTGGGTTCCATTTTGGCAGTCAATGAGCCTGGAAAAGCAAGTGGAGGTGTGGACTGCAACCTCTAAAAAGGAAATGTGGATTTCTGACATTCTTGAGGACTGGGGTGGGGACAGACACATGGGTGGGAGGAGAACAGCGCCTCCTCTGTGCACCTCTTGCACATCAAAGGTCTATGGGCCAGATGTATCATCACGGCCCTTTGCAATTCGGTAATAGCAATTTTTAAGAAATCGCTATTACCGACTCGCAAAGGGCCATGTATCACATTTGCGATTCGGTAATAGCGATTTCTTAAAAATCGTAAATGCTATTACCTAATCGCAAATTGCGATACCGGCCTCAAATTTTTTGCTTTTCCAAAATTGCGATTTCTGAACCAGAAATCGCAATTCTGGAAATGCAAATCCCCAGGGTCCTGGGGGCCTATGACCCCTCTGCTGCACCCCAAAAAAAATTTGGGGGACATGTAAGGTGCACACATGCCAAAAGGGCATGTGTGCTTTACATGTTCAATTTAAAAATGCATTTTAAATGCATTTTTAAATTTTGCACCAGGTTACCACCTGGTTGCAGTCCATGGTATTTTGCATGTGCAAAATGCCATTCTGCAAAAAATCACAATTTGCGATTTTTTGCAGCATTGCCTTGCGACCTGGAATTTGCAAATCGCAAATTGCGACTCACAATTTCCAGGTCGCAACACAAGAAATCGCAATTTTAGCGATTTCTTATTTGTGGTCTGCGAATGCCTTTCATGCATTGCAGACCACTGTTTTGCACTCGCAAACGGCCGAATTTACCGATTCGCACCGTTTGCGAGTGCAAAACTTTTTCATACATCTGGCCTCATGTGATTCCAGGAAGAGTTACTGGTCAGTGGGATCTGGGCTCATTGTCAGTGAGATGTTTGGTCTGATAAAGTTGGAACTGTGAACCAGAAAATCTTGAAAGAGGGGAACGTATAGGTCTTTGAACCTTTGTGAACCATATTTCGGTGGAGGCCGGCAGCCAGATGTGATCCCTAGTTACTCCCTTGGCCTGTGTTGTCAGCCACTCAGAACTGGAGCCATGTCTGCTGTGGCAGACTGTCCCTCTGACAAACGACAGGACAGAGGAGAGAGCACTTCAAAGGAGCTAACATCCACATCCTGACTTTCAAAAGTCCAGACACTGCATCACATTTGTTTCTGGATTTGGAATATAAAGGTGAGAGCATGACTCCCACAGTTAAATAGCCCTGTTCTCCAGTTGCAACAAAATAACCAAGATTTTAAGCTGCAGCATCCAGTGCTGGGGCCCAAAGTCTGCGAGTCTCCCCGCTGGGAGAGGGGCCATCATCCAAGAATCTAAGAACATTTGCCCTGTGGCCAGAGCACCAGCCTTTTGTCTGCCTGCAAGGACCATTGTGACCTGTGAGGATGAGGAGGGAAGAACCTGGAGGGAGTGAGGCCCTGTGGAGAGCCTGTCCAGTGACCCCGGTGAGCAGAACCTCACTGATGGCTCCGGGGAAGCACTCAGTCCAATTATGACTGGTCGTGCGAGAGAGCCATCTTGCGGAAGTTGGTAACAGCAGTTGCCATGAAGTTGTCGGCCATCACCTTACTATAATTGCTTTTATGGGGGCTGTATCTGTGTCTGTGACCCCCATTACCCACAAGGGGACTCTAAGACTCTTGCGGCTGTCACACATTGCAATTGCCTCTGTTGGGGCTGTTGCTCATGCCTGTGACTCTGTATGTCTGGAGGGGGTCACTTAGACTGTTGAGGCTATCACCTCATACAACTGACCTCATTGGGGTGGCTGCCTGTGCCCCCTATATGTCTGTAAGGAAATGCCTCTTTTTGCATGTTCTCTCCCACATTTTTGAACTAATGTTGCTGTTTTTTTACTATGAGAGTGCCCTGAGGCCTGCTAACCAGACCTCAGTGCCAGTGTTTTAATCCCTTGTATGTCAAATTGGATACACCCAATTGACAAGGCCTGACTTTTTTATAAGTCCCAAATATATGGTACCCAGGGCATGTAAGGCAGAGTGTCCACTCATGGCTGTAGCACTTTTGTGCCACATTTCGTGTGACAAGATACAAAATGGCTCCCAGCCTGCCACTGCAGACTGGAAGGACAGTTCTCACTGCCGGTTCAACTTTGCCATTTACACTATATACTTCTCACCTAAGAAGGGCATATTGGCCCTCATTACAACCCTGGCGGTCGGTGTTAAAGCGGCAGTAACACCGCCAACAGGCCGGCGGTAAACAAAATGGGATCTCGACCACGGCGGAAACTGCCAAAACATACAGCCACTTCAACACACCGACCGCCATGGCAGTAGCAACAAAAACTGCAGCGGTCACCGCCAACAAACAGGCGGAAGACAATGTACCGCCCACCCTATTACAACCTGCCAATCCACCAGCTTTTCCAGGGCGGTACCAACGACGTCAAAAGCACAGCAGAAACAGGACTTGGAAAGGAAATCACTCACCTCTCGAGAAGCAACGAAGAACCAGGACGTCATGGAGCCCGAGCTGCACGTCCTGCCGATGCTCGTCTACCTCCTCATACACGTAGGCGATGACCACAGTGAGTTCTGCACCTAGCATACAGGGGAGGGGGAGGAAAAAGAGAGTGACACACACACGCAACACTCAACACCCCCACTCTCACCCACAACACAAACACATGCAACAACAGTACATTTACACCCCGTAACCCCTTGGAAGAACGCAAGGACAAAAGGAATTGAGTTAAATCAGTGATATTTTGAAATATGCAGATGAAATAAACGAATATCGAAAAACAGTATATACAAATAGTCAAAATATGTACAGAAGGCCGTACACTTTTCTTTGCAAATGTCCATGGCCCACTGGGCCAAAAATCATGGGCCAAGGCCACACTTGACTCCTGCCTCAATACGGAGAGAACACTGCAGGGGCATTAGGTCGTAAACACACAGGGACCTCAGGGGGACGGGGAAGGGGGGGCACCTCAGCCGGAAGATGGGACAGCGCCACTGCTCCTCAAGGGAGCTCCATGCCCACTGCTTGGTCCTGGGGAGTACAAAGCCACAGTCTCTCAAGTGGGTGGTGTGCCCAGTGCTTGGTCCTGGGGAGTGCAAAGCCACAGTCTCTCAAGTGGGTGGTGTGCCCACTGCTTGGTCCTGGGGAGTGCAAAGCCACAGTCTCTCAAGTGGGTGCCAGTTTTCCACTGGTTCTGGAGGGTGCTTTGTGCCCAGTGTGCTTCATCCTGCCAAGGATTGGGTGAGTGGATGCATATCTCCACTGGTTCTGGAGGGGGCATTATGCCCAGTCAGCTTTATCCTGCCAAGTAGGGGGTGAGTGGATGTATATCCCCACTGGTTCTGGAGGGGGCTTTGTGCCCAGTCTACTTCATCCTGCCAAGGATGGGGTGAGTGGATGCATATCTCCACTGGTTCTGGAGGGGGCTTTGTGCCCAGTGATGCAGAACTTTGGGTGTGGCAGTTCACATCCCACCACCTGGGTGTCTGAGGCATGATATTTGCAGGGAACAGGTTGCATGATACTCCATGGAGGCAGGGCCAAACTCCATTCTGCGGCCACTAAGGCTGCAAATTGCTGGTAGCGCCTGTGCTGGTGGGGGTGCTTCCAGTGGTGGTGGGAGGCTCCAGTCCGTCTCCTGCAGCCTCGGATGGCTGCCCACTGGGGATGCTGCTGCTGACAGTTGTTGTGGCAGCGGCGGGGCAGTTGGCGGTGCTGGTGGCGGTGCTTGTGGCGGTCCCTGAGGCAGGGATGCTGGTGGTGCTGGCCGTGGTGCAGGTGCTGGTAGTGGTGGAGAGAGGCACCAGCCCATCTCCTGTAGCCTTGGACGGCTGCCCACTGGGGATGCTGCAGCTGATAGTTGTTGTGACAGTGGCAGGGCAGGTGGCAGTGCTTGCTGCAGTACAGGTGGCAGGGTTGTCGGTTATGATGGTGGGCACCAGGCCCTCACTAGGAGCCTCCGAGGCCTGAAGTGCTTTGCCTTGGCTTTTCTGCCCCTTCCTCACCTTGGCAGATGCTGCTGAGACCTTGGCACTGGCAGCTGGGGTTTTGGAGGAGGCCTTGCTGGGTGGGTCGTGCTCCTTGGCCGACCTACATGCTGGCCCCTTCTTCACCTTGGCAGGTGGCAGAATGGGTTGGTCCTTTGCAGGGGTCGGTGGCACACTGGCTGCCCTGACGGGTGCCCCCTTTGAACTTCTGGGGCTTGCAGGTACCACATTGTCTGCCAACTTGGTGGCTGAGGTGTTGGCCTGGGATCTGGACACCCTGGCCTAAGGGGGAAGGACAGGAGTGGGAAGGGTAGGAAAGAGGTCAATGTCAGACAGGAACAGTGTTTTAGACACAGTGGGACGGGATGAAGGAGAAGGTTTGGAAGTGGAGGAAGAGGGAGTGGTTGTAGGAGGAGTCTGTCTGCTGAGTTTGGGTGAAGGTGCATGGGCTTGATGCTGTTGTGAGGTGGATGGCTGTTGGGTGGGTGCTTGTGTTTGTGTACTTTGGGAAGAGGGGTCACAGACACACTCAGAGAGGACACAGGGGATGTGTGCATGGTTGTGGGGGTGGTGACTGCTCATGAGGGGTGTTTTGTGATGGTCATGCTGGTGATGGAGGTAGTGGATGAGGATGTAGTGCATGGAGGTTTGAGTGGAGATGCTACTGGGAGGGAGGTGGAAAACGAGGAGGAGGGGGACACAGTGGAGGCAGTGGATGTTGGTGTGTTTGCATGGGCATGGTGCTTGTGGAGTGCCTGTGAAATGAAGTGTGGTGCTTATGTTTGCCTGAGCCACTTTTGTGTGTTGATTTGGGTGAATGCTGGTCTGAAGGTGTGCTTGGGATAGGCTGGGGTTGAGGGGATTGGGACTGGGTAGAGGAAGTTAGAGGGGGAGGCTAGACACAGGGACAAGGACTGCCATCAGTGCAGAGGTGGGAGCCTGAAATGCTCTCTGTTGGGCCGCCACGCCAGAGTGAATGCCCTCCAGGTATGCATTTGTTTGTTGCAAATGCCTCTCGACACCCTGGATGGCATTCAGAATGGTTGACTGCCCAACAGTGAGGGATTTCAGGAGGTCAATAGCCTCCTCACTGAGGGCCCGCAGGGCTGACTGGGGCAGGGCCTGAGGTGCCTGGGGCAAAGGAGATGCCCACCCTCCTGGGTGTGCGGGCACGGGAAACATGCTGTGGGGCTGCTGGGTGGGTGGTGCTGTTAGGGGGGTGGCGGCTGTACCTGTTGTTGGAGTGGGCACAGAGGTGTCCGCCACCGCCAGGGAGCTTCCATCGGAGGAGAAGTCGCTGTCTGTGGTCTCCCCTCCAGGCCCGTCGTGGTGCCCCCCTTGCCCTCTGTCCCACTGGTGCCTTCACCCTTGGTGGTTTCGGCCTCCAGTCCCATGTGGGATGCAGCTCCCTCCGTCGCTGGAGCCTCTGCTCCTCCGCCAGATGATGCTAATGCACACAAGGACAGGGTGACAAAACAAAAAGGGGGTGAGACAGAGGATATACTTGGTCAATGCCAGCAACACCACTACTGTTGGCATACACAATACAGCGGGAGCAGCCCTATGCACTAGGCCATGCACTACCAGTTACTAAGATAGTCACCAGCCCACAGGGTACAATGCCGAATGCCAGCATCTGCACACCAGATACACACAAGACCCTGCCCAGTGGTAGATGGCCACTTACACCATTGGGGTAGGAGTGCTCCAGAGCCTGCCCAACAAGGGACCTACCCTGCCCTGACCGGCTTCGCCTAGGGGCACCCACAGCCCACATCCCCCACCCAGGTACCACCTAATGCGCACAAAGTCAGCTTTCAGAATCTGTACTCACCCCCTTGTGGCTGCTGTGATGCCCTCAAGCGCCCATCCAACTCCGAATAGGCCACCACCAGGAAGTGGAACATCAGGGGGGTCATGGTGCGACGGGAACCCCTTCCACGTTGGGAGGCCAGCCCCAGCTGGGCCTCCGCCCTCTTCTTTGACCAGGAGCGCAGGTCCTCCCATCTCTTACGGCAGTGGGTGCTCTGCCTGTGAAAGACTCCCAGGGTCCGCACCTCCTCGGTGATGGCACGCCAAATACCCTTCTTCTGGTGGGCGCTGACCTGGAGGGAAAAGACAGCAGAAAAGGATATTACTCACCCGTCTGGACCGTCAGAGTCATTGCCCACCAATTCCGACCCATGCCCTGATGCACAGCCACTGACCACCTTACATGCTGCACTCTGACCAGGACGCCTCTGCACCCCCCTACATGTGGCTTACATCCACAGCACTCCAAACATTCATGGCCCACGCATCATGCTCACAGCGTACTCACCTGTTTGTCTGGAGGACCATAGAGTAATGTGTACTGGGGGAGGACCCCATCCACCAGTTTCTCCAACTCCTCCGCAGTGAAGGCAGGGGCCCTTTCCCCAGACACATGAGCCATAGTCGCTTCCAGACACAGGTCACAGCAGCACTTGCAGTGTAGGTCTTCTCCTGTTGAACATCAGGTAGCAAGTGAGTGAATAGATAGAAAATGGCAGTCACGTCCGCGGTGGTGCGTACCGTTAGTGCCGGCGTACATCGCCATTGGCTCCTGGAACCCATAGGACCCAATGTTAACCAATGTGAAGTTGTGCGGCAGTCATCGACTGCCTACCGAGTCGAGGCACAACGCCAGCGCAATTACCTCATTTCCACCTGTCCCTTCTCACAGGTCAGGCAGCCGCCATTTCAGGGGGGCACAGGACATGGCACCTAACTGCGTCACATCAGACATTGGCACATCAACTGACTCTTGAGTTCACATTCTGCTTCTGTAAAGTCAATAAATCAAAATTTGTGCAATAGATGTGGAAATATGACCCTCTGCTCACCGTTCTCTTCCATATGCTTCAACCGCTGAGGCTGAATATGAGATGGCGGCATCCTCCGGTGTACAGACTCCTGGTGGACCTTGCAAAAATGGAGGACAGACACATTATCATCACATACAGACTTGATCATGCCACAATCCAAGAACTGTGTGCCCAATTGGAGCCAGACCTGATGTCAGCTATCTGCCAGCCCACAAGATTCCCCCCTCTAGTGCAGGTCCTGTCAGTGCCCCATTTCCTTGAAAGTGGTTTCTTCCAAACAACAGTGGCCATGGCATCAGGGATGTCTCAGCCAATGTTCTCAAATGTGTTGACCAAAGTATTGTCTGCCCTGCTGAAACACATGCGCAGCTACATCGTGTTCCCAAAGGTGGAGGATTTGGCCACAGTGAAGGCTGACTTTTATGCCCTGGGACATATCCCCAACATCATTGGTGCCATTGATGGTACACATGTAGCATTTGTCCCTCCCCTCCCCTGGAGACATGAACAGGTTTACAGGAAAAGAAAAAGCTATCACTCCATGAATGTGCAGATGGTGTGTTTGGCGGACCAGTACATCTCCCATGTGAATGCCAAATATCCTGGCTCTGTGCATGACGTCTTTATATTGAGGAATAGCAGCATCCCATATGTGATGGGCCAACTCCAAAGGCACCGGGTGTGGGTAATAGGTGAGCCCAAGATCCCCACCCAGTATATGTTGGTGAATGGGTATGGGGTTGTCCCTAAGGGTTAGTGTTTGTCTAACAGGTATCCCTCGAATATTTGCAGGTGACTATGGTTATCCCATCCTGTCATGGCTACTGACCCCAGTGAGGAATCCCAGGACAAGAGCAGAGGAACGTTACAATGAGGCACATGGGCGTACAAGGAGGATTATAGAAAGGACCTTTGGCCTCCTGAAGGGCAGGTTCTGGTACCTCCATCTGACAGGTGGATCCCTGTACTACTCACCCAACAAGGTGTGCCAGATCATCGTGGCATGCTCTATGTTGCACAACCTGGCCTTGAGACGCCAGGTGCCTTTCCTGCAGAAGGATGTGCCTGGAGATGATCTTGTGGCAGCGGTGGAGCCTGTGGACAGTGATGAAGAGGAGGCAGAGGAAGAAGATGTGGACAACAGAGCAAACATAATACAGCAGTATTTCCAGTGACACACAGGTAAGAGACTGTAACTCCACTTAACATTTCAGTAATCTGTTGGACATGGTACACGGCAGCCTCTTACCCTATGTCTATGGCCACTGACTATTCCTTTTGGATTCTCTGTTTTCAGATCACTTTGCCCCATTCTGGCTCCTGCTATATGTCCTTCTGCCCACCAAAGGTCATCCTGTAGTATATTTCACTGTACATATACGTTGCAATGCTTTGATAATGCTGTACTAATAAATTTGTGAATCGTTAGACTGGCTCCAGATTGTTATTTGTTTCAAGGGTGTTTATTTAGGTGCTAATAAGGATAGGGGTATGTGCAAGGGGCTGGGGTGATGGTGGAGGAAAGTCCGTGGTAGAGTCCAGTCTGTTGGTATCACAGGTGCATTGTCCAAGGGTGCATAGAAAGGGGAGCAATGGCAGTTCAAGGTGGACAGGGTAACAGAGTGGGACAGAAGGGTGACTATCAGAAGAGTCCTATTTCCTGGCGGGGGTCTTGGCACTGTTCTCTGTCTTCTGCCTGGATCGCAGGGACCGTTTGCAGGGTGGTTCTCCGTCTGCAGGGGGTGGGGTGCTGGTGCCCTGTTTGTCCTGTGGCAGGGCCTCCTGTCCACTAGCGCCGGTGGAGGTGGAAGGCTGTTCCTCAGTTTGGCTAGTGTAAGGCACCCTTTATTGTGCCACTGCGTCCCCATGTCAGCCAGCACCCCTAAAATGGTGACCAGGATGGTGTAGATGTTTGTAAGGTCATCCCTGATCCCCAGGTACTGTCCCTCCTGCAGCCGCTGGGTCTCCTGCTACTTGGCCAGTATCTGGCCCATTGTCTCCTGGGAATGGTGGTATGCTCCCAGGATGTTTGAGAGTGCCTCATGGAGAGTGAGTTTCCTGGGCCTGTCCTCCCCCTGTCACACAGCAGTCCTCTCAGCTTGCCTGTTGTCCTGTGCCTCTGTCCCCTGAACCGTGTGCCCACTGCCACTGACCCCAGGTCCCTGATCGTCCTGTGTTTGTAGAGTTGCCTGGAGTCCCTGTAGTGGTGGACACACTGCTGATTGACGTGTCCTGGGGCAGTGGCATGGGCCCGCTGGGTGGGTGCTGTTCTGGTGTTTCCTGAGGGAGGAGACTCTGTGGTGGTTTGGGACTGTGGCAGGGGAACCGATTGTCCAGAGGCCCCTGAAGGGGCAGGTTGGTCATCCTGATCCAGGCGTGCAGAGCTGCTGTCGTCACTGTTGGTCTCTTCAGTCGGGGGACTGAATGTAGCTGGCACCTCCTGGCAATAAAGTTATTTCTTGCTTCTAAAATCTGTATCTCCGGATCCCTCTGGTTGCTTTTTGCTGCGTAAGGTCTCCACCAATTCATAAAAATGTAATCTATGCCTTGCCTTTTGTACTGTCTGACTTTCTTATTCTGTTGTTTGGTCCTGTAAAGGGCTCTACACATTGTTCCTTTGCTAAGTCTTACTGCTCGCAGCCACAGCTACCCAAAGTTGAGCTTAAGGTTAAATAAACATGCCGGACTGGACCAAGACAGTATTTGTGGGTGTACTGTTATGTTATGTCATAGGAACTTGTAAAGTGCATAGCTACCCCTTGGGCTCCCAGCGCTGGTCACAGTCCTTAATGAGACAGACTAAGGAAAAAGCTGTAAAACAGCCATGTTTTGAGTGAGTGTTGTAAGGTAAGTTCATGGCTACTTCGTCGAAGGTCGAGCGAAAGAAAATTCCACAATTTGACTCTGAGATACGCCATAGACCTTCTACCCCATTTGGATTTTTTTACTATGGCGATTGAGGCTACGGCGGCTGATGAGCACCTGAGATGTCTGATGGTCTTATGGAAAGAAGCAAGAGGCCTTAAAAAGGGGAGGGGGCTTTATTGTATAATGCCCTGTGGATACAACAAAATGTTTTAAACTTTATACGTTGTTCCACTAGGAGCCAGTGCAGAGAAGAAATGGCCGATTTGGCAGATGCATGCCTGTGTATGTCAAAGAGGAGATGGGCAGCGGTGTTCTGCACCACCTATAGCTTCTTTTTCACATATTTTGGGGCAACAATATACAAGGCATTACCATAGTCTAAACGGGAGATAATGATTGCCTGGATGATAAGTCTCTTTGCAATGGAAGGAAGTATTTTCAGCATCTTCCTTAGGAGCCTGAATGTACCAAAGCAAATGGAAGAAAGTTTCTTAACCTGATGATCCATGGTGAGCCATGGATCAAGCCAAACACCTAGGCTCTTTATATATTCCTTGGGAGGGAACAAAGGGGAATTGATACCTGGCCAAGAGCAATGTCCTAGGATCATTACCTCGGTCTTGTCTCCTTTTAGCTTAAGTTTACATTCAGACATCCATTCCAACAGTGCCCGTAGGCAAAGCGAGAGTGACAACTCATAAGGACTGTGGTTAGGAGAGAATGAGACCACCAACTGGGTGTTGTCTGCGTATGACACTAATGAAAGATCATATGGCTCCACTATCTGTGCTGGTGGGGATATATAGATGTTAACGTGGGGCTGAGAGACAAGCCCTGTACCACTCCACAGCTGCTCTTAAAGCAACTGGAGAAAAATGACCGATTCTAACACCTGAAATGATCTCTCCTCTAAAAAGGAGGAAAACCAGCTCAGTGCCCTGCCTGTAATTCCAATCTCCCTCCTCCTTAGAAGTAAAATGTTGTGATCAACTGTGTCAAATGCAGCGCTAAGATCAATAATAATAGCTGACACAGATCCCTGATCAAGACAGTTCCTGACCTCTTCCGTAACTCCAATCAAGGCCGATTCTGTACTGTGTAGAGGTCTAGAGCCTATCTGAAAGGGATGAAGAATATTTTTGTCTTCACGGAAATTTGAGAGTTGCGCATTTACATGTTTTCCAACTAGCTGAGAAAGGAATGGCAGCAAGGAGATGGGCGTATAATTATTGAGCACGGTTGCGTCTAAATTAGGTTTTTTCAGCAGTGGTTTAACTATGGCATGTCTCCACTGGTCTGGGCTAATGCTTCTAGACAGCGAAGAGTTCAGCAGGTCGGTCAAAACTGGAACTATAACAGAAGACCCTAATGCTAATACTGCACAATAAGTCTTCCAAGTCATATCATATAGTATAGTCAAATCCTCACAATATTGTAAAGGGGTCACCAGGACTATGAGGGTCATCACCTGTGTCGGAGAAGTCACCACCATCAGCAGAAGGACTCAGAAACAAGGTCAGAAGCCACCATGCAGCACCAGCGCTACTCCACTACCTTACCATCAGGAAACACAAGAAAGAAGAAGCTGTTGTACCTGGAAAGTACTGCTGCCTGAGACTGCCTAAGTGCACCACCCGCCTGCTGACCCCAAGAGGGTGGGGTTTAAGCTACTCATCGCAGAAGTGCATGAAGACGAGTTCCAGCTCCAGGACTCTTCCAAAAGTCATGATCAGGTAAGACTGGAGCATTGGCTCAGTGCCTTGTTAGACTTGCTCATGCTTGGCAGAGTAGAGCAGGAAGAGTTACATTTTCAAGGCCAAAGACAGACTTAAGGTCATCTCTTGATATATGCACCCTCACTTTTGGGGTCACCTCCATAGATCTATCAGGGACACATTGGTAAGTGTGTCGGAGAAGGGGATGAAGGACTCACAAGAGGACGCTTCTCAGTCCAGTGCTAAATGGTCTTGAAATTTCTCCAAAGATCTACTACCTCACCTACAGCTCATCACCATCACTGAATGACTCTCAAGGCTCAATGTACTATGCAAGTACAATGTATTTTTTCAACAACATCAAAAAACTATAAGTCAAATTCTAGTGCAGACGGCAAAAGGTGCAAACAGTGCTTAGTGTGTAAGACATATTTACATATGTACATCAGAATAACGTGGGGTAACGTGGGGTATCCACAAATCATACTCCAAAACATCAAAATGAATAGATTGATTTCTTGAGTTATGTGGAAAGGATAACCCAATGGGTCTGTCGACGTTTCGACCCAAATGAATTAAAATGTAAGTCTCATCAGACGACCGTTGTCTGACTGGTATCCTTAGTTGGAAGAAACTCCAACTTTGCACCTACGAACAATTACAGTGTATATCATCAAAACCCAGGTAAAGATCTGTTATAGGATACAGGCCCCTTGGCACCAAATTTCTCCTTGTCAGCATGGTATCACAATGGGAGATGTACAAAGAGCTGAGTGTCTGATGTAATTCTAGAGATATAGGCTCTCATTTTAGCATTGGTGGTAAATACCGAATACTGCCGTGGTGACTGCCGCCAACATACCGCCACGGAGGCAAACGTCCGTCTGCCAGATTGTGACACATACATACAAAACCAACAGTAACCCGCCATAACCACAAACCCGCCAGACCCACTGAACGCAGTAAACTGTCGGAACTAGCAACCATACAGTTACACCACCAAAGCAATGCCCTCTAAAAAATGACCGACGAATCATCACAGCAGACATTTCATGGTGGTAAACCATTGGCAGTGCACACCACCAAGGCGGGAATGGCCACTCAAATACAAAACAAGACAACATTGGCCAGAACAAAAAAAACTAACCTGACACAATTACACACACCACACAATGGCACTATAAAATACACCCCCATAACACCCACAAACCTTTGCAAACACGAGAAGACCACCACAACTTGCCACATCAATCCCAGAGATAACTGTACACTCATACTACAACTACCCATTCATCCGTCATGCACCTCACACCACACACACCACCACATCACACATCACCCTCTGCACAACACACACGCAACACAACACTCATGTCCCGACAAAGGCACCCCTGTTTCACTGATGAGGAGTTGCGGGTCATGGTGGAAGAAATAGTCAGGGTAGAGCCACAGCTGTTTGTTCCACAGGTACAGCAAATCTCCATTGCCAGGACGATCGAGCTATGGTGGAGAATCTTGGACAGCGTGAACGCCGTGGGACAACATTCACGTACAAGGGACGACATAAGGAGGAGGTGGAATGACCTACGGGGGAAGGTGTGTCCCTTTGCAGCAAGGCACCAGCTCGCCATCAGGCGGACTGGCGGTGGACCCCCACCTCCTCTCTGACAGCTGACAGCATGGGAAGAGCAAGTCTTGCCAATACTGCATCCTGAGGGACTCACTGGAGTAGCCAGAGGACTGGACACTGGTGGGTCACCATTTACAACCTACCCCCCCTCATACCTGTATGCCATCTCACCCCCTCACCCTGACTCCCTTCACCCCACTCCTTCTCACACAGTGCACCACCTCAATTGTCACACCTAAATTGCAACCCCTGCATGGCATACCCACTGCAAGCACATTCCTTCCAGCTCTGTATGCACACCCACCACCAATGCATGCACAGCATGAAAATGACCAATCCCACAATCCATCACCACATACTACCAAAGGTGGGAGGACAACACCAATATCATTGGGAAAGCTAGGAATGCAGAATATGTCACAGACAAGTACCCTAACACATCACTTACATCCCCACAGATGCCCCAACCAATATCAGCGGCAAAGAGGTGCCGCAGCTACCAGTCCCCCATCAGAAGATGCCCCCAGTGACGACAGCAACTCAGGAGGTCTGGATCTGGATGAACTGCCTGGCCCATCTGAAGTTGCTGGTCAGTCGGCTACCCTATCCCACAGCCAGTCTACTACAGAGCCCATCTCTGAATCTAACACTGTTGTGTAGCCATTTTAGTAATAGCTCCATGCATGTTATTTTAGCACACTAGGCCTGCCGCTGTGCACTTTAACCTAGATATATTTTATTTTTGCGGTCTTGTTTTATTTCTCTCTACCTAGCTATTCTTTGCCTAGGCCAGCACTGGGTTCTTAAACAAGACATTTCTTTCACTCTGTGCCTCTCTCAAGGCTGCAGTAAGATAGGTTTCTGGTAAATGTAGTAAGGCTTTGTCTCTGGGATTCATTGAAACATACACATCCTTACGTAGGGACATTTTCTCAGAACATCAGCTGTTTTATTATAAAAACACTTCCCTGTCCCATTCACGTTAGAGGGAGATTCCAGACAGATGTCCACAACTGTATGCTGATTGCCGAACACTTTGCTACAGCTGATTATGCAGACTTCAGGCCTTTGCTCAGGTATGAGGGTTGATGTCTTCCCAGGGGAACCTGAAGAGCAGAACTAGAGCTTAACATGCTGTGCTCTAATATAGCCCAGGTA
Organism: Pleurodeles waltl; assembly: GCF_031143425.1. Lineage (NCBI taxonomy): Eukaryota > Metazoa > Chordata > Amphibia > Caudata > Salamandridae > Pleurodeles > Pleurodeles waltl. The sequence goes on from NC_090440.1 coordinate 1,734,581,248, forward strand.
GAAATTAGTCTATTGACTCTAGTGACAATATGGTAGCATTATTTCTATGCTTCACTCTCCTTGTCAAAATTTTAATCTGTCATATTTTATCGTCCTGGTTATTGCAGTACATGCTTTAGTATCTAAGATGCAGTTGCTTCATTAAAAACCTTATTGAAACATATACTGCCTCTGATTGTCCTTGTATACATGAGACTAATGTAACTGAGAGAAACTGATGAGATCTGAGTGACCACGATTTCCCTGAGGAGTCAATTGTGTCATGCGCTCAGCTGCCCAATTTTCCCTGCTCTTGGGTAGAGATGAGGCACTACTAGTTAGCCGGAGCAAAACCTGGATTAGGCCGACAGGTGTCACCTGTAGTGGGTTAGGCTCAGTCTCCCCACACCGCAGGTGATTCTGCCACTCAAATCCAGTAGTCTCATTAGAATAATGAGAGCCTACGCGACAACACCATGGCAGCCAGCCAACGCCCCCTGAACTCTGTCTGTAGGACACATCAATCAGTAGTATACCCACCTGTACAGGGACCCGAGTCCACACCACACAGGCAAGACAATGAGGGTCCTGGTGTCAGTGGGAGTGGGCACACCTTTCAGGGAACACAGGCACAGGGGGCCAGGGACAGTCAAAAGACAGCTGTGCACCAGGGGGAGGACAGGCCCAGGGAACCCACTGCCCAGGAGGCACTCACAAATGCCCTGGGGGCATGCCAACAATTCCAAGACAGGATTAGTCAGGTGCTCAACATAATGCAGGAGAACTAGCGGCTGCAGGGGGAACACCCCCAGGAGGTCATGCAACAATTTCAGGCCTTGAATACCACCATGGTCTCCATTGCAAGGGTAATGGGTGACATGGCCAACATCATGTGGGAGCACACAGCATACCAGCTGGTCCCTACCACTAGCCAGTTTACTGACTAGCCCTCCACATCTGCTGCAGCTAGTGGACAGGAGGACCTGCCACAAGACCCACAGGCCACCAGCGCCCCTACCCCTGCAGAAGGTGAACCACCCCGCAAACTGTTCCTGCGACCCAGGCAGACACCAGAAACAGTTGCCAAGACCAAGACCACTGCCAGGAAATGAGCCCCTCCAGAATGTCCCCCTTGTGTTCCATTGTGTTACCATGTCCACTTTGAACTACCATTGCTCGTCTTCCTTTGGCTCCTTGGACACTGCACCTGTGCTATAAACAGACTGGGCCCCTATACTGGACTTTTCCCAACCATCAGCCCACCCTATTGCACTTTGCATTGCATACCTAATTCATTAATAAACACCCTTGGACACAACTTGAGTAATAGTGCTTTATCTGAAGGAAGTGTACAATGTATTGAACTGTATTGAAATGCACGATCCTGTGCAAATGTCCTGTAATGTGTTCATCCATCCTACATATGTGTCTCGGCAGTCTGTACACATCACAGCATTACACTGTTGTAACCACAACAACATCTGCAATAAGGGAAGGCATAGGTGACAGTCAGTTGAGATGCAAAGGTAGTGACTGGCACCATACTACAGACACACAGCACAACATTTAAATAGAGAACTTTATAGTTCAACAGTCTTACCTGAGTGTCATTGGAAGTACTGGTGTATGATATGTGTCCTGTTGTCCACATCCTACTCTTCTTCCTCCTCCTCACTGTCCTCAGTGTCCACTGCTGCCACAGGTGCATTGTCACCCACCCTCCTCCTGCAGATAGGACACATGGCGTCTGAAGGCTACATTGTGCAGCATGCAGCACACCACAACAATCTTGCAGACCTTCTCAGGGGAGTAGCATAGGGATCCACCTGTCAGATGGAGGCACCTGAACCTGGTCTTCAGGAGACTGAAGGTGTGTTCAACGATCCTCTTGGAACGCCCATGAACATCATTGTACCTGTTCTCAGCCCCTGTTCTCATATTCCTAACAGGGTCAAGAGCCAGGACAAGTTTGGATAGCTTGAGTCACCTGGAAGAAGTGAAGGACACACATTGGCCTTGCACAATGGCATGGGGTATGTCTCCTGTAGGAATACACTGACATACATTGGGTGGGGACCCAGGCTCACCTATAAGCCTCTGTAGTCTTGCCATCAGCTGTGGGACGCTGCTATTCCTCAGGACAAAGGCATCATGCACAGACCCAGGATCCTTGGCAGTGACATAGGAGATGTACTGGTCAGCAAGGAGCACCATCTGGACATTGAGTGAGTGGAAACTCTTCCTATTCCTGTACACCTGTTCATTGGCCCAAGGGGGGACTAAGGCAATATGGGTGCCGTCAATGGCCCCAATCACATATGGTTCCATGGAATAGAATACAGCCTTCACAGTGGGCAAGTCATCAACCTGGGGGAATGCGATGTAGCTGCATAGGTGTTTGAGCAAGGCAGCCAAACCCCTTGCAAACACAATCAAAAATATTGGATGTGACATTCCTGCAGCCAAGCCCACAGTCACCTGGAAAGAACCTGTTGCCAGGAAATGGAGCACTGATAGTACCTGCACAAGAGGGGGTATTACTGTAGTGCAACAGATAGCAGGTAGCAGATCAGGCTCCAATTGTGTACAAAGCTCTGTGATTGTGGTCCTGCCAGACGATAGGTGAGTATGGTGTGCTGGTCCTCCAGTGTAGCCAAGTCGACAAGCGGTCTGTACATGGGTGATTGCCTCCTCTTCCTACTCCTCCACAGTGGTTGGTACCTTCGTGACCCAAAAGTAAAAAGGGAATGCCAACAGGACCTATGGACACACAATCCGAGTACACAGAGCATGTATGTATGTTGGACATTAGGGGCCTCATTCTGAGGCTGGCGGGTGGCGGTAGCCGCCCGCTTGGCGGGAACCGCCATATGGCCGCTCTGCGGTCGAAAGACCGCGGAGGCCATTCTGGCTTTCCCGCTGGGCTGGCGGGCGACCGCCAGAAGGCCGCCCGCCAGCCCAGCGGGAAACCCCTTCCCACGAGGAAGCCGGCTCCGAATGGAGCCGGCGGAGTGGGAAGGTGCGACGGGTGCAGTTGCACCCGACGCGAATTTCAGTGTCTGCTAAGCAGACACTGAAATTCTTTGTGGGGCCCTCTTACGGGGGCCCCTGCAGTGCCCATGCCATTGGCATGGGCACTGCAGGGGCCCCCAGGGGCCCCACGACACCCCATACCGCCATCCTGTTCCTGGCGGGTGAACCGCCAGGAACAGGATGGCGGTATGGGGTGTCGGAATCCCCATGGAGGATTCCTGAGGGCAGCGGAAAACCGGCGGGAGACCGCCGGTTTTCCTGTTCTGACCGCGGCCAAACCGCCGCGGTCAGAATGCCCTGCGGGGCACCGCCAGCCTGTTGGCGGTGCTCCCGCCGACCCCGGCCCCGGCGGTCCTTGACCGCCGGGGTCGGAATGACCCCCTAGAATTGTCTAGGTGTGTACAGTCGACACCAATGACTCACTTTTAAATTCAACACATGAGTACTAGCAGTAAGAAATGACAACTGCCTGTCCAGTTTGCAGGGACAGGTGAAGTGACCTCACTCCGCTGGCGTTAGACGTCATGGCAGAAGGAGGTCTGTACCACCGTGCAATTCCTCATTGGCTAACATGGGGTGGTGTACAGGAACCAATGATGATCAATGGCGACGGTGACAGTGTTCCCTGCCGCGGACGTGACTGACATTTTCTTCCTACTACTTCACTTGATTCCAGACTTCCACTAGACTACATCTTCACTGTGTGTGCTGCTGTGACCTATGTCTGGTACCTGCCATGGCCTGTGCTACAGGGGGAAGGGCCCAGCCTTCACATTGGAGGAGTTGGGGAGGCTCATGAATGAGATCCTACCCCTGTAGGGGCAGGTGTATGGGCCTCTAAAACCAACAAATGAGTACATCATGGGTACATTGCATGCAACATGGCTGCATGTAGATGATTGTGTGTGCTGTCAGTGTGTCATTTTGGTGGGGTATGGCTGCAGGCAATGTGAATGAAGAGGTACGGGTCATGTGTGTGCTTGATGAGGGGCAAATGCTGTATGTAGGCCATATGTGTGACAGGCTGCATTGTACAGTTCATGGTGTCTATCTGTCTGTGTTTCCTCTGAAGGTCAGCGCCCATCAGAAGAAGGGGTTGTGGAGTGCCAAGGACTTGCGGACCCTGGGGGTCCATACCCGGGGAACACCCACTGCAGGAAACAGTGGGAGGACCTGAGACGCTGGGCCCGGAAGACCGCAGAGGCCCAGCTGGGGATGGCCTCCCAACGACGGAGGGGTGCCCGTCAGAGCCGGACCCCCCTAATGACCCTCATACTGAAGGTGGCCAATCCAGAGTTGGATGGACACTTGAGGGCAGCACAGCAGCCACAAGTACAGTGTGTGTGACATTCATCATGTGTTGCCTGGCATGTGATTTGGGTGCAGGGTTCTAGTCAGTGGATGCCCCAGTATGGCTGTTTAGACATTGCTGTGTGGTTCAGCTTAGGTATGTAGGGTGGTATGCATATTTTTTAATTGTTAGGTAGCTGGCTTTCCATGGCAGACAGGGCTTAGTTGGTCACAGTAGGTGTGCAGATGGCAGTGTTTGGCTCCTACTTACTGTAGTACCTAGCCAATGGTATGCCAGTGGGGTCCATACTGTACATTCTTAGTTCCAGTGGGTGATAGTGATGTGTATGCCATCTGTGCTGTTGGTGCTGTGATTGACCCTGTGTTTCCTTTCTTTTGCCCCTCCTCTCCTTTTGTCATCCTGACCATGTGTGCATTAGCAGCATTTGGCGAAGGAGCAGGGGCTCCGGCGAGTGAGGGAGATGCAGCCCACGGCACCCAGGAGGCGGATTCCACTGACACAGAGGGGACCAGTGGGAAGGAGGGCGAGGGTAGCACCACTGGGGGGACAGGAGTTGATACAACTCACTCTGATTCCTCTTCCGATGGGAGCTCCCTTGGGGTGGCGAACCCCTCTGGGACTACCCAGCAACTTCATCTTCCACCACCCCCTTACCAGCCCCCTACTGAGTTGCCCAATGCACGCTCATCTAGGAGGGTGGGCATCTCCTTTGCCCCAGGCACGTCGGGCCCTGTCCCAGTCAGCTCTGCTGCCCTCCGTGAGGAGGCTATTGACCTCCTGAGATCCATCTCTGTAGGGCAGTCAACCAATGTGAACGCCATCCAGGTCCTGGCATCCGAGATACAGCAATGTAATTCCTTCCTGGAGGGCATTCTCAGTGGCTTGGCGGCCCTACAGAGATCATTTCAGGCTCTGGCAGGCAGTGTCCCTGTTTCTTCCGTCCCCCCTCCAACTACTTGTTCCCAGTACCTGTCTCTTCTTTCCCAACCCATCCCACGCACACATTATGACAAGCATGCACCCAAAACAACAGACAAGACTTGCACAGGCAAACACAGGCAGCACACCTCAGTCCACAAGCACCCACACAGCCAACACACAGGTGCACACACAACAATAGCCACTGCCTCTACTGTCTCCCCCTCCTCCTCCTCCTCCCTCACAGTCATATCAGCACTCACTGCTTACCAGTGCTAAAGTGCAAGTGCTCCTTTACAGAATGTGTATGTAATTTGTTTATCCATGATTTGCATATTTGATTTATTAGTAAGCCCCTAGTACAGTGCACTAGAGGTGCCCAGGGCCTGTAAATCGAATGCTACTAGTGGGCCTGCAGCACTGGTTGTGCCACCCACATAAGTAGCTCTGTAATCATGTCTCAGACCTGCCACTGTAGTGTCTGTGTGTGCAGTTTAAAACTGTAAATTCAACTTGCCAGGTGTACCCACTTGCCAGGCCTAAACCTTCCATTTTCTTACATGTAAGGCTCCCCTAAGGTAGCCCCAAGTGCAGGGTGCAGTGTATGGTTAAGGTTGGACATATAGTACTATGTTTTATATGTCCTGACAGTGAAATATTGCTAAACATGTTTTTCACTGTTGCAAGGCCTGTCCCTCTCATAGGTTAACATGGGGGCTACCTTTAAATCTGATTAAAGTGTAGATTCCCTTTGGGAGCGGATGGACATGTGGAGTTTGGGGTCTCTGAGCTCTCCTTTTAAAAATACATCTTTTAGTGAAGTTGATTTTAAGATTGTGTGTTTAAAAATGCCACTTTTAGAAAGTGGGCATTTTCTTGCTTATACCATTTCAGTGACTCTGCCTGTTTGAGTATTCCCTGTCTGGGTCAGTTTGACAGTTGGGCTGGTTGCACCTCACACTAGACAGTGAAACAAAGGGAGCTGGGGTGCAGCCTGCATATCCTGATGAGCCATCAGTGCTATGGGGGAGGGGAGGAGTGGACACTCACACCTGAAAGGGCTGTGTCTCCAAACCCCTGGTGAGAGTCTGGGGCTTGGCCTGGGGAAAGCGGGATTTCACATTCAAGAGAGACTTTGCTTTGAAGTAGGCCTACTTCAAAGGAGAAATTGGGCATAAGAAGGGCACCCAAAATCACAGACTTTAGAACACTTCTGGAAACCAAGCCTGGGTCAGCTCGTATGCTGGTGGTACCCCAGTGCTTCAGGGCCTTCCTACTGGGGTTGGCTCATGATGTGCCTTTGGCATCCGGGGTAGGACAAGACCTACAAGAGGCTTGTCTCCTACTTCTATTGGCCCCAGATAAACAAGCATTCTGCTGTACACTGTAGGGCTTGCTCAACTTGCCAGGCAAGTGGGAAGAGTGTGGGGAAATGTAAGGCTCCCCTCCAACCTTTACCTGTGGTTAGTACTCCCTTTGAGAGATTAGGTAGCGGCATTGTGGGGCCTCTGGACCCCAAGACAGCCTTGGGCAACAGGTTAATCCTAGTTTTGGTGGACCATGCCACCCGGTATCCAGAAGCCATTCCGCTGAGGTCAGTCACTTCCACTGTGGTGGGTCGTGCACCAATGTTTTTTTTTACCCGCATGGGGTTCACCAAGGATGTGGTATCTGATAGGAGTACCAACTTCATATCCACGTGTATGAAGTCTCTGTGGAAGGTGTGTGGGGTGAACTTTACTTGTGTGTTGTGGATTTTTGTTGTTTTGGTCTTGTTTTGTTTACATAAATATTTTCTATTTTTCTAAATCTGTGCTGTGTTATTTTGTAGTGTTTTCATTAAGTTACTGTGTGTGTTGGTACAAATACTTTAAACCTAGTACTCTGCCAAACAAATACCCCCTTTCTAACACCCACAGTCACCACTATACCAGACCCGCAGACCTGCACCCCACACACACCACATGTGCAGTCACCACCACCATCACCTCCTCCTGCAGTACTCCCATCTCACTTGCAGACACCACCACAACATCCATACACACGTCCTGTTTGACCTCCCCCACCCTGTCTGCCCCCTCCAAAGACACACAAACGGTCCCACTCAGACCCCCAAGCCCACTCCTCCCCCCCCATATGGAAGGGCTAGGACTCGCCCCCTCCCAAATCCAAGCCCAAGGACCACCCTGCGAAAAGAAACCCCCCACCTCCCCCCCCTGATGTGCCTGCCTGCCGTTACCATAATGCCCCTGCCCAGTGGAGTGACTGGGCTGTCAGGAGTCAAGTTGGACCTTGGAAGTTGCCCTGTGGCATTGTGCTTCACTTTGACTGGCCTATGGCTCTATCTGTAAATATTTGCATTTCCAATCTTGAGTTCCCTATACCCAAAGTATTACAGTGGTTGGACCAAAGGTATGTGTCCTAGCATTTTTTCTTTCTGAATCATGTTGGTGTTGGATTTCTCTGCAGATGGTTCTGGGTGTGTGGAATGTGCATATAACGTGTGTTGTGCATGTGTGTGTGTCACTTTCCCCTCCCTCCCTCCCTTGTGTGTTGGGCGACTATACTCACCGTTGTCGTCTTCGTCGGCATTGGTGCTCCTGAACCGCCATTTTTTGGTACAGCATCGAGAAGACTTCCAGTTCTGGTTCCATAGCGGCCACGGACTCCTCTGTGTCCCTGGAAGTGAGTGTCTCCTTTTGTATGATGTGTTTCTGCCAGGCTTTTGGTGGAGTTGCTAATGCCCCAGAAATCCTGGAGATTGCTACCGACGTGTTCCACAGTCGTACCGTACTGGCGGTTGGGGTGATACATTGTCTGTTTATGGGAGGGGTTATTGCCATGGTAATAATTTGGCAGTCATTATCAAAGGCCTGGCGGCGGTACTACCGCCATCGCTGGTGGGGTGGTCAGATGACCACCAATGTCATAATGACCATCATAATCCTTTCTTAGAAACACCATTGTTTTAAAGAGATCAGGAATCGATTTGCAATGTGGATATCTAGGGTTGGATCAACAGTTCAAAATGACTGCTTGCAAAATAAAGGAAGTTAATGTATGTAGCTCTATAATTGCCAGCAGCCAAAAATAAGATGTCCCATGTTTCCCAAGAGCAAGGTAAGAAAATTGTAATTTATGAAATTACAGCAAGTTTGGAAATTCAGTGTGACATTTTTCTGCACCATTTTTCCAGCATAGAATTATGCTCTGAGTAAGGGGACAAGGCAGACAAAGATCAAAAACATGAATTTACAAGATTCTGAATTGCACACTACATATGTTCTTCCCACGCTGCACACCTTCTTTATTTAGTTCTTTTGCAGAGGTTTATGTTTGTATTTTCATATGCTTATATGCACTTATTTTTCTGGTAGTCCAACATATATCTCCGCTATGGTCGTTCAGTGCAGGACCTCCTCACATTCTAGACCCAGTTCTCAGGGACTTTCACACTCAACTCAGGATCTGGCTGGAAATTAGCCTCTAATTAGAGAGGTTGTTGGCTACAGCCAGTACTTGACCCTAGTGATTTCTGGCATGTCAGGGCATTGAACATCATCAATGATGTGATGTATTTTACCTACCTGGTGAACTTGCAGACTCCAAGGAACCCTTTGAGGGTCCAACATGTGAACAGCCTCAAACCACATTTTGAGAAGTCTGAACTGACCATGCTCTTGGCAACAGATGATGGGATGGAGGAGGAGAGTGAATCGCTTCCTGACCTCCTGTCTGTCAAAGAGCAAGATGGGTCTTTGGAAGGTTTGAACCTCTCCCAAACACAGACCCTGGAACAGCATAGGGACTGTCACCAGTTGCTGTTGCAGTTTGCCTCTCTGTTTTCCTCAACCCCAGGAGTCACTCATTTGTGCACCCATGACGTGGACACTGGGACAGTCTACCAGTGAAACATTAAATCTACGGGGTGACTGACAAGGTCAAAACCAACATCAAGGAAGAGGTCTCTGAGATGCTAGTGTTAGGGGTGATAGAGTTCTCCACCAGGCCTTGGGCCAGCCCTGTGGTCTTGATCCCAAAGGCCTTCTGCCCCAGATGTCACCCCTGAATTAAGTTCTGTATGGACTACTGTGGGTTCAACGACATCACTAACACTAACGTGCCACCCCATCCCCGGAGCTGATGAGCTTACAGATGGCTAGGAACTGCCAAGTTCCTCAGTAAATTTAACTTAACATCTGGGTACTGGCAGATTGCCTTGACCGAAGGGGCCAAAGAGAGGTCAGCGGTTTTCATACCACTACCAGTTCCGGGTCATGCCTTTTGGAGTTAAAAATGCCCCTGCCACTTTTCAGAGGTTGGTCATCCAGGTCTTGGCTGAGCTTGAGGATTTCAGCACCACCTACCTGGATGACACTGCAGTGTTCAGCTCCAGCTGGGAGAATCACTTGCATCACCTCTGGGAAGTGTTGAAGGCCCCGCAGAAGGCAGGCCTCACTATTAAGGCCAGTAAGTGCCAGATAGGGCAGAGGTTTGTGGTATATTTGGGTCACTAGGTGAGGAGCGGCCAGGTGGTGCCCTACAACCCAAGATTGACACCATTCTGACTTAGGAACCCCCCAAGACCCAGACAGAGGTGAGAGCCTTTTTAGGTCTCATTGCTTTTTACAGGGGATTTGTCAAGGGCTTTGGCACCGTTTTTGCCCCCTTGACAGAGCTGACTTCCAAGAAGTGATCTACCCTGAAGGCAGCCATGTGCACAACACCCATGCTGAAGGCACCCACCTTCTCTAATGAATTTATTGTGCAGACTTGAGAGCATGGTGTGGGGCAGTTCTAGCACAGTTAAACAAAGAAGGTCTAGACCAGCCTGTAGCCTTCATTAGTGGGGTGTTACTCCTCAGGTAATCGAGGTGGAGCACAATTGACAGAGAAGCTTTTGCTGTAGTCTGGGCACCGAAGAAGCTAAGACCCTACTTGTTTGGGACTCACTTCCGGGTTCAGACAGACCACAGGCTACTCAGATGGTTGATGCAGATGAGGGATGAGAACCCAAAACTATTGAGGTGGTCCATACGGAATGGACTTTATAGTGGAACACTGCCCTGTTACAGAACACGCCAAATGCTGATAGTCATCAACCCTCTAGAGTGTGTCTGGGACCAGTGCAGGAAAGGCTGGGGCTTGTACACTAGAAAGACTTTCCTTTGAAGTTGCCTACTTCAAAGGCAGAAATGAGTATAAGTATTGGACCCAAAACCCCAGAATTTTGCAACACTTCTGGATCAAGAGGAGACTCTGCCAAGGAGAAGAGCTGTAAGGAGCAGTACTGTCCCTTTGCCGTGTGTGCTTTGCTGGGTTGGCCTGCTGTTGCTGCTTCTGCTTTGGAAAGGACAAAGACCGAACTATGCTGTGTATCCTGCTTGTGAAGTTTCTCCTACGGCTTAAACTGAGCTTGCCTCCTGTTAAGAAGTCTCAGGGACATCAAATACTTCACCTGCCAGCTCCTGGGTTCCCTTGCTGAGGACCCTGACTTACCAAGAGGTACCCACTCCAGTTCCTGGGCTTCTGGGATTGAAGTCTTTCATAAAACAAGAAGAACTAGGAACACCCGACTCCTGACGACTCCAGAACCGGTGCTGCTGCCCGATGTGATGTTGCTGTCTGTACTCGAATCCGTGGTTCTGCTGAAGTGTAACAACTGAGACTGACACCGCAGGCCTGACGTTGCCTCAGAGCCTCTGAAGTCCCACAACATAGTGAGTCCTGAGTGCTGTATCACTGATGTCCATGACACCCGACTCCATTGAGGCACTCATGGCCCAGTGGTGTGACTGCAACCCGTGAGTTTTCCCCATCGCTTCTTAACCTGCTGGACTCATAAACCCCACCAGAATGTAAGGAACCGATGAGTCGCCACCAATTCCCCCTCACCTCCGCTGCCTCCGTAAGGAACCAACATCTTAGCTCCCCTTTGTAGCAGTAAGAAGCCAATGCCTCATCTGCTGCACAGCAGTACGGAACCAATGCCTTGCTGGCTCCAGTGATGCCTCACCTCCCTGACTTCATGCCATGCCTTTAACTCTGCCTCGTTTTTAAGGCAATGTACCTGGGACCTGGCGACTCCGTGACCGGTGCCGCACTCGCTCGTGAAGTGGCGTTGAACTGTTGCGAACGACTCCGTCAGTACATCATGATTTCACCAGTTAGAGCTATTGTGTTCCTAAGAGCTTTATTGGGATTTAATCTTTTAAAATTCATATCTCTTTTTCTGTATGTTGGATTTGTTTGTCATTTTTTGTCATTTTGGTCTTATTTTACTTGGATAAATATTGGTTATTTTTCTAAACTGGTGTGGTGTCCATTTGGAGTATTTTCTCTGTGTTAATGTGTGTGGATACAAATACTTAACACATTGCCTGAGAGATAAGCCTGACTGCTTGTGCCAAGCTACCAAGGGGGATGAGCAGGGGTTGTCTTAGGAGTGTGACTCCCTTACCCTGACTAGAGTGAGGGCCCATACTTGGACAGGGTGTAAACTGACTGTCAACTAGAGACCCCATTTCTAACAATAGCATACAAAACACAGAAATGGGCTTTGAGATATACCTCTTATACCATGACTATTGCACACTATTTTGTGGGTACTTAGATTTTTTCAGCAGCTTAGGAGACCAACTATTTTGAATACTATAGATATACTTAGAGTGTGCTTGTAGCCAGCATCTTGGCCATGATTGGATGACATTGTCGTCTAACTCATTCCCCTGCTCCCGATTTAACATCTTCCCTCCTTAATCTTGTATTTATCCTCCCAACAGCATTTTGATTGGATGATGCATCCTTGCACTGCTGACATCAGACCGTGAATTGCTGTGCATGTGAGGGACTATCTACATACTCTCTCTCCTCTTTTCCATCCCTCTCTCTTTTTCTCCATTTCAAGGTGGTTGCCCTCACATGCACTTGCAATTGTATGCAGCATGCAAAGCTGGCATCTTGTTATGGATTTCTTATAGTTTAAGAATTCCTGTTCAAAATGGCCACTGGAGATGTGCATGCATCCACAATGGCCATCTTTTAATGCATTTTCATGTATTTTAACATAGGAATCTGGTTGAAAGATGGCCTTCGCAGATGTGCATGCATCCGCAATGACCATTTATGAACGGGATTTCTTAAAATATATCAAAACATATTTAAAGATTGGTGCTGCAGATGCCTGTCTGAGCGCCAATGTTCTTCTACATTTGCTTCACCATACCTGAGCAACTAATCCCCTGCTGATGCCGCCTGCTTTTCCCAGTGGCGAAACGAAACTGGAGCCCATCACCCTGCAAAGAACAAGGAGGGGCTCCTTCGAGACTCTCTCAGACCAGGTGCTGAGCTGAGCCCCAAGCTCGAAGGCCTTTGTTAAACCACTGGCTTTTCCTGCTGGACGACTCCTTATATATTTACAGTGTACGGCAGGCCCCTTTTTGTGTTGCTGCCCAAAGCTTCCTGATCTCTTACTGGGCTCATCATTAGTCCCTGAAAGTGCCAAGCAGGCTCCCTCCTGTTGCAGTGGTGTCACTCTGTCATCCTTTTCCCCGTCTTCTCCTTTATATAGAGATATAGATCTTCCCACTCTGTGTTGTTCTGCCCAGGTCTGGAACAGAAAACTGGACCGGGCAACAAAATGAAAGTGGCCTCCATTAGTGAATCAGTAGCTAAAAAAATGCATTTCCACATCAGGGCAATTTTGTACGTGTAAAGGCACACTGTATAAGAGATTTGCATATCGGAGACTACAAGCAATGCTGCAATATCTGGGAAATCAAAAGTATAAACCAGCCCAGCAGATCATAAAAGAGGCCCACAAAAAGGCAAAAAACTGGCCCACTGGACCTGTCAGACTGTCCTATCAGGAACTGCCTGATATTCCTTGAGGCCAGTCGGACACTGATTCTGTCTTTAGTTTTCTTTTCTTTTTATAAATAATTACCAGTTCTTTCCATCTGTGAGTACTGTCGGAGGCTGGCCTGATGTGTAGTGGTTACCTATGGTACTTACACCTTATACCAGGTCCAGGTATCCCTTATTAGTGTAGTAGACCCCTTGGATGAAGGTAAATTAGGTTTCCGACAGGGGAGAGGGGTGGGGGGTGTTGTGTGTGTGTGTGGGGGTATGTGCATGAATGTGTGAGTGTGTGTGTGAATGCGAATGTGTGTGTAGTGTTGTTTGTTTGTGTGTGTATGCAAGTGTGAGAATGCGTGTATGAATGGAAATGTGAATGGGTTTCTGTGTGTCAGTGTGAATGTGTGTATGGATGAGTGCGAAAATGAATGGATGCATGTGTGAATGCCTGTGTGAGTGAGTGTGTGTATGACTGGGTGATTGGAAGGGGGGCGTGGATGGTGGGTAGGGGGTGTATGGGGAGTGTTTGGGGGTGGGTGGGCCTCCTACTAGTGAATTCCCTGTCACTGGAAGGGCCTACTGCCATGGTTTTCATGGAGTTACGAACGCCAAGAAAGCCATGGCGGTACGCAGGGTCAAAATGCCACCGGTAGTACATTAGCGGCCGTCGGGCTGGAGATTGTTATCTCCGGCCCGATGGCTGCTACCACCATGGCGGTCAGAGTGGTATATTGGTGGGTTGGCTACAGCCAACCCGCCAATGTCATAATGTGGCAGTATGTACCGCCAGCCTGTTGGCGGTACTACCGCCACATTATCACTGACCGCCGGGATCATATTGACCCCCCAGTGTTACAAAAATAAAGGTACTTTACTTTGGTGACACAAATACCAAAAACTACCATAGAGGCTATGTAGGAGGTTGGCCTGGCTTATAGTGGGTACCTGATGGTACTTACTCCTTGTGCCAGGTCCAGTTATCCCTTATTAGTAGATTAGTAGTGTTCTAGCAGCTTAGGCTGATAGAGGTAGCTATAGCAGAGCAGCTTAGGCTGAACTAGGAGACATGCAAAGCTCCTTACAACTTATATCATATAGCACTATATCATAAGAATCACAATACTCAGAGTTACTAAAAATAAAGGTACTTTCTTTTAGTTACAATGTGCCAAAAATATCTCAGAGAATATACTCCCTTAGGAGGTAAGTAAAATACATGAAATATACACACAAACCAAAATCAGGTAACTAAACAGTTAGAAATGTAGTGCAAACACTGTAGAATACAATAGGATGCAATAGGCCTAGGTGCAACACAAACCATATACTAAGAAAGTGGAATGCAAACCACTTAGGGACCCCAGGCCTAGTGTAGTGTGCAGAGGGTCACTGGGAGTGTATGAAAACACTAAGGCTGTCCAAGATACACCACCCCAAAACCCTGAAAAGTAGGAGTAAAGTGACCCTACTTCCCCAGAAACACACTAAAGTTGTGATAGGAGATTCTGCAAAGACCACAACTGACTGCAAAGCACTGAAGATGGATTCCTGGACCTGAGGACCTGTAAAGGAAGAGGTCCAAGTCCAAGAGTCACAAAAGTGTCCAGGGGGGGCAGAAGCCCACAAAACCCCGGATGAAGGTGCAAAATGGCTGCCTCTGGGTGGAAGAAGCTGAAGATTCTGCAACAATGGAAGGTGCGAGGAACTTCTCCTTTGCACAGAAGATGTCCCACGGAATGCTGGAGGATGCAAAGCTATTTCTTTGGAGAAAGACCACAAACAAGCCTTGCTAGCTGCAAAGATCACAGTTAAAGATAGAGGGTGCTGCCCGGGCCCAGGGAAGACCAGGAGGTCGACACTTGGAATAGGAGACAGAGGGGGCCCTCAGCAACACAGAGAGCCCATTCACAAGAAGGCAGCACCCACAAAAGTACTTGAACATAGGTTCAAGAAAACTGAGCATGGCAGTCATCTCAACACTACAAAAGAGGGTCACACGAAGCTGGTGGTCAACTCAGCGAGTTGAGCAATGCAGGACGGAGTGCTGGTGATCTGGGATAGGTTGTACACAAAGGATTTCTTGCAAAAGTGCACAGAAGCCCTAGCAGCTGCAGTTCATGCAATACACAGGATTACTATCTGGCGAGGGGAGGCGAGGACTTACCTCCTCCAAATTTGGACAGATGGACCATTGGACTGTCGGGGTCAGTTGGATCCACTACCTGTGTTCCAGGGACCACGCTCGTCACGATGAGAAGGGACCCAGAGGACCGGTAAAGCTGAAGTTCGTGCCTGCGTTAGCAGGGTGAAGATTCCGTCGACCCACGGGAGATTTCTTCTTGGCTTCCAGTGCAGCGTGAAGGCAGACAGCCCCCAGAGCATGCACCACCAGGAAACAGTTGAGAAAGCCAGCAGGATTAGGCGCTACAATGTCGCTGGTAGTCTTCTTGCTACTTTATTGCAGTTTTGCAGGCGTCCTGGAGCAGTCAGCGGTCGATCCTTGGCAGAAGTCGAAGAGGGAGATGCACAGGAACTCTGGTGAATTCTTGCAAATCCTTATCTGAAGAAAAGCCCACAGGAGAGACCCTAAATAGCCCTCAGAGGAGGATTGGCCACCTAGTCAGGTAAGCACTTATCAGGAGGGGTCTCTGACGTCACCTGCTGGCACTGGCTACTTAGAGGCCTCCATTGTGCCCTCACACCTCTGGATTAAAGATGGCAGAGGTCTGGGACACACTGGAGGAGCTCTGGGCACCACCCCTGGGTGGTGATGGACAGGGGAGAGGTCACTCCCTTTTCCTTTGTCCAGTTTTCCACCAGAGCAGGGGCTGGGAGTTCCCTGAGCCGGTGTAGACTGGTTTATGCAAGGAGGGCACCATCTGTGCCCTTCAAAGCATTTCCAGAGGCCTGGAGAGGCTACTCCTCTCAGGCCTTTAACACCTATTTCCAAAGGGAGAGGGTGTAACATCCTCTCTCAGAGGAAATCCTTTGTTCTGTCTTCCTGGGACTGGGCTGCCCAGACCCCAGGAGGGCAGAAGCCTGTCTGTGGGTTGGTAGCAGTGGTAGCTGCAGAGAAAACCCCAGAGAGCTGGTTTGGCAGTACCCGGGGTTCATGGTGGAGGCCCAGGGATGCATGGGATTGGCACCCCATACCAGATTTGGCATGGGGGGACAATTCCATGATCTTAGACATGTTACATGGCCATATTCGGAGTTACCGTCTATATGTAAAGCTACATATAGGTATTGACCTATATTTAGTGCACACGTGTAATGGTGTCCCCGCACTCACAAAGTCCAGAGAAATTGCCCTGAACTATGTGGGGGCACCCTGGCTAGTGCCAGGGTGCCCTCACACTTAGTAACTTTGCACCTAACCTTCACCAAGTGAGGGTTAGACATATAGATGACTTATAAGTTACTTAAGTGCAGTGTAAAATGGCTGTGAAATGACGTGGACATTATTTCACTCAGGCTGCAGTGGCAGTCCTGTGTAAGATTTGTCCGAGCTCCCTATGGGTGGCAAAAGAAACGCTGCAGCCCATAGGGATCTCCTGGAACCCCAGTACCCAGGGTACCGAGGTACCATATACTAGGGAATTATAAGGGTGTTCAGGTGTGCCAATTAGAATTGGTGAAAATGGTCACTAGCCAATTTTAAAGGCAGAGAGAGCATAAGCACTGAGGCTCTGATTAGCAGAGCCTCAGTGACACAGTTAGTCACTACACATGGACACGCATTCAGGTCACAAACTATGAGCACTGGGGTCCTGACTAGTAGGGTCCCAGTGAGACAGGCAAAAACAAACTGACATACAAGTAAAAATGGGGGTAACATGCCAGGCAAGATGATACTTTCCTACAGGCTATACTCCCTTAGGAGGTAAGTAATACACAAATTATATACACTAGTATGCAGAAATAGGCACAAAAACAGTTAGAAAACAGTGCAATTAGTGAGAAATACGCCTAAAGGGAGAACAAACCATATACTAAAAAAATGGAATGCAAAAGTCGGTCCCCCACCTAGGAAAGTGTAGTGTGTAGAGGAGAGCTGGGAGTACTAGAAAAGCCCAAAGGTAAGTACCACAACCAACCCCAGCAACTAGGAAAGCATGAGTAAATCACTATAAATTCCCCTGATCACACACAGAGAAGAGAAGAAGAATTATACAAAGCCCAGAAGAGACTGTAAGACACCAACAGTGAATTCCTGGACAGTAGGACCTGTGGAAGAAGGGGACCAAGCCCAAGAAGCACAGCAGAGTCTAGGGAGGGGAGAAGCCCATACCCACCAGGATGAAGGTGCAAAAGGTGAACCACCGGTGAAGAAGAACTGTCAGCACTGCACCCGAGAAGACAAAGTTGGTTTTCTGGAGATTGCAGGTGATGTCCCATGCTGGAAGGAGGATTGCAGTCTGGTTTGTATCTTTAGGTTCCGCCAACAAGCCTTGTCACACGCAAAACTCACAGTTAGCTGAAGGTGGAGCTGCCAGGTACCAGGAAGGACCAGGTGGATTCTACCCAGAAGGGAGAGTCAGAGGGGGCCCTCAGCAACACAGAAATCCCACAGAAGCCCAGACAGAGCCCACAGGAGTCCTACAGGATGGGGAAATGAGAGTCACTGAAGAGCCCCATGCAGCACTGTGAAAAAGACTCCCATGCCACCGGAGAACTACTCAGGGAGCTGTGCGTTGCAGGAAGGAGTGCTGGGGACTGTAGCTTCAAGAGGCCTGAATATCTTGTGGAAAGGATGCCAAAAAGCCTTGGCAGCTGCAAAGGACACGGTGCATGGCGGTACTGTCTTGCGTGAGCAGGCAATGGCTTACCTCCACCCAAGTTGGACAGCTTGAAGAGAGGACTGTTGGAACCACTTCAGTCTACCACCCATGATGCACGATCCAAGCAACTCAGCAGGGGAGGGGAATCCACATACTTGGTCATCGTCGTAGTTGGTGGCTGCAGAAGCAGAGGAGTGACTCCTTCATCCTAGGGGCGATTCCTTCTTCCTTCAGATGCAGGCTGAAGACGGGCTGTCTCCAGAGTATGCATGACCGGGGAAATATTGCAGTTGCTGAAAGGAGCCAGAGATACAATATTGCAGGAGGCGTTTTGCTTCTCTGTTGCAGCTTGTAGGGTCCTGAAGAGTCCAGATGCAGTTTATTTGGTCAGAAATGAAGTGGAGGTTGCAGAGAATTCTTGCTGGAGTCCTGCAATCCAAATCTGAGGAACCACCCAAGAGAGAGACCCTAAATGGCCTTGAAAGGGGAATTGGTCACCTAGCTGGGCGACCACCTATCAGGAGGGGGCTTTGATGTCACCTGCTGGCACTGGCGACTCAGATGCTCTCAGAGTTCCCTGCCAACCTTGAATCCAAGATGGCAAAACCCAGGGACCCTCTTGAGGAGCTCTGAGCACCACCCCTTGGGTCGTGATGGACAGGGGAGTGGTCTCTCCCCTTTCTTTATCCACTTTCACACCAGAGCAGGGACTGGGAGTCCCTGAACTGTTGTAGTCTGGTTTATGCAAGAGGCACCAAATGTGCCCTTCAAAGCATTGCCAGTGGCCTGGGGAGGCTGCCCCTCTCAAACCTGTAACATCTATTTTCCAAGGGAGAGGGTATAACCCCCCACTCCCAAAGGAAATCGTTTGTTCTGCATTCCTGGACCTGAGCTTCTGAAGCAACAGGAGTGCCGAAACCTGTCTGGGAGGTGGCAACAGCTTGGGCTGCCTGGAAACCCTCAGAAGTCTTTAATAGCAATCCTCTAAGGAGCCCCGATAATGCATGGAATCATACAGCCAATGCTTGCAAAAGCATTAGGGTATGATTTCAACATGTTTGATACCAAACATGCCTATGTTCGGAGTTACCATTATGTAGATGGACATAGGGATTGACCTATGTTCAGTACACGCGTAAAACCACGTCCCCACACTCACAAAGTCTGGGAAAATGGGCCTGGAGTTTGTGGGGGCACCTCTGCTTGTGCAGGGGTGCCCTCCCACACAGGTACTTTGCACACTGCCCTCTGGGCTGGAAGGCCTGCCATAGGGGTGACTTATAAGTGACCTGGTGTAGTGAAAAGTGGCAGTGAAAGTGTGCTTACACCTTTCCACACAGGCTGCAATGGCAGTCCTGCAGAACCCTTTGCTTGGGCTCCCTAAGGGTGGCAAAATCCTCTGGAAACCCAATGCCCTGGGTACCTAGGCACCATATACTAAAGACTTATAATGGGGCACCAGTGTGCCAATTCTGGGATGAAATACAGTGATAACAGTTACCAACAACTAAATTTAGGTGAGAGAGCATAACTACTGGGGTCCTGGTTAGCAGGATCCCAATAGACCAGACAAACACACTGACAAACAGGCCAAATGTGGGGCTAACCAAGCTAGAAAGAGGTTCTTTCCTACAAATACTCTTATCTGGTTTTGTATGGAAGAGTAGTATAGTCAAGTATGAATGTTTTTATAAAGTATAATCAAAGTACAAGGTGATTTATGTCCGTTTTCCATTGCAATTGCATTCTAATATTATTTCTACGGCGGGTACTAACGGTGACGAGGTGTATAAGAGCTTTTGAACCTTTTGAGCTAAAATAATAATTCAAAATACATGATTGATTGTAGGGAAAGGCAAGAATTTCTGTGACCTAGGCACATACAACTCCTGGAGCCCTTACCGGTAAAATCCTGCTGTTTCCCTCCTTTAATGGAATTATATTAGCACACATGCTCAGGATTTCTTCCGAGTCTGACCCTTTTCTATTTTTCTGTTTACAATACAAAAAACTAAGCTAAAGGAATGAGGTGGAGCATGTAAAAGCATAACCCTTCAGTATTTTGATATATATAATCAAGCAACAATTAAGCAATAAACAAATTAGCAGATCAAATGCATTCTCTGGGATTTCCTTGTAATCGGCATTTAGCACCGTGGCTAATGACCGGATAATTGCTTTGAGTCCGTTCCCAATCTTTCCGCAATGTTTTTGGCTACACTTGTGCTGAGAGGAGGTTATTACCTGTCTATCCGCAGGTAAGAGTTTTACCTGTACAAAAAAACAAAACACACATATCCAAGCAAGTGCAAACGCCAAACGACAAACCCGACTTTCTTAGAAAACACCCTGCTGAGAAAGGTTCCGAGTTAAACTTTTTTTTATTAAAGATCAAAAGAAAATTGAGCACCGGGGGTACAAACAACGCCTGTGAGAAGAACACACTGGCCCTCATTCTGACCTTGGCGGGCGGCGGAGGCCGCCCGCCAAAGTCCCGCCGTCAGGTTACCGTTCCGCGGTCGAAAGACCGCGGCGGTAATTCTGACTTTCCCGCTGGGCTGGCGGGCGGTCTCCTTCAGACCGCCAGCCAGCCCAGCGGGAAAGAGGCTTCCACGATGAAGCCGGCTCGGAATCGAGCCGGCGGAGTGGAAGCTGTGCGACGGGTGCAGTTGCACCCGTCGCGTATTTCACTGTCTGCTCAGCAGACAGTGAAATACATTTAGGGGACCTCTTACGGGGGCCCCTGCAATGCCCATGCCAGTGGCATGGGCACTGCAGGGGCCCCCAGGGGCCCCGCGACCCCCCCTACCGCCATCCGGATCTCGGCGGTCCGACCGCCGGGATCTGGATGGCGGTAGGGGGGGTCAGAATCCCCGCGGCGGTGCAGCAAGCTGCGCCGCCGCGGAGGATTCAATGGGGCCGCGGTACACTGGCGGGACCCCGCCAGTGGTGCCGGTCCGACCGCGGCTTTACCGCCGCGGTCGGAATCCCCATTGAAGCACCGCCGGCTTGTCGGCGGTGCTCCCGCGGTCCTCCGCCCTGGCGGTCAAAGACCGCCAGGGTCAGAATGAGGGCCACTGACAGAAAAACAAGGCAATCTCTAAGGAACGGGTGAGGATTTTAAACAGAAGGTTGACATTGTCTTGAAATAATTCATAAGACTATAAAAATAATTGTATTTTTTTTTAAAGTTGAAATGCAGTGCAATGATGTGCGCCGTCAAAGTGAGGCATACAGTCAGCAAATTATAGAAGAGGTATTTGGATTCTGGGATCAGAAGTGTATTGCTACTGGGCTGTGATGTAGAATTCTTTAAAGAGGTGTAATATTTAAGTCTTTCATAAATTGGACCAGTGTTATGTCTGTCCTGGTGGATACAGGGATGCCATTCCAGATTCTGGGTGCGCAGATGAAAAAAGCTTGATGTCTTATTTTCTTTCTTTTTTACTTGCTCATGCCTATTCATCAAAAACATCAAAGATTTCTACGCTTCGGGGAGGATGGCTCACACTTCCAGTAGAAGGTTCTCCCATGTGGGTTGAAATCTGCTCTGTGGATTTTTACTAGGATGTTGGCTCCATTAATGACACTGTTTCATCAGCAAGGCTCTGCGTCCATCCCTCGCTAGATGATTGTCTTGTGTTGGCTATGTCCGTCCTACAAGGCAACAGACCATGTGACCATTGTCTTACACTTGTTGACAGCACACACATTTCTTGTAAACACCAAGAAGTCTCAGTTGTTCTTGGAGAAGAATCAGATCTTTTTTAGGGCCAAATTTGGCACCAATCAATGTGTAGTTACTCTGCCAGACAGCAGGGTGCAGAATATTCAGTCTCATATTTTGGATCTGAGAATGGCGTCCCATCCCAGGATTTCAGATTAAATGAGTGTTCAAGGAGACTTGGAAGCATCAGTGTGTTTTGGCACTGGGCTCGGTTCCACTTGAACAAATTGGTATGTTTTATACTGAGACACTAGGCTCCTACCTCTCAGGATATGACTTCCCCTCTTCCAATTACGGAGGTGATAAAACAAGACCTGGCATGGTGGTTGGACCCATAGAATCTCTTGAAGGGGAACTCGTTCTGTCCTCTTGCTCTGTCTGTGAGCAGTATGGATGCAAGCAAGAAGGGACAGTGAGCCTAGATGTCTTTGCAACAAGTTCAGGGTATTTGAACAAGAGCACAAAGTGCCAGATCTACCAACTGCAGGGAACTCGAGGTGATCCGTTTGGCCTTTTCACATTTAATTCTGGACAAGGCAGTTGTAGACAGAATGGACTATGCAACAGAAAAGTCTTATCTCAACCACTGGCTGCTTTCAATAATTTTAGATTGGATCAAATGTTGTCTTAGAGCCAAACCAACATCATCTTTCTTAGGACGACTTATATTCAAGGTCTACTCAACACCTGTACAGACAGGTTGACCAGGGAGATTGTGACCTCACACAACTTACGACTCTGTCCCTTATTGTTCAGTCAGCTTGTGCCTGAAGTGGCAGTGTCCGAGGGTGGATCTGTTTGCATCTCCTCACAAGACTCAGCTTCTCAGATGTTGCTCCAGGATGGAAGGCTCAGCTTGGAGAGTAGATGGTCTGTCCTATCCATGGCTGGAAGATATTTTGTTTGCTTTCCCTCTTTTCCCTTTGTCCCAGAGATTTCAGTTCAGGGTGGGGGGGAGTCCTCAGGTTATCATCATTGCTCCATCCTGGCTCTGTTAATTTTGGTTTCCTCTTCTAGTGACAACGAGCAAGGGCCAGGAGTGGCTATTAACAATGGTACCGTCACCTCTCGTCTTCCCAATTCACTAGCAGGAGTCTCTTGTGCATCTCAAACTAATGGTCTGGAGCCTTAAAGGACACAATTGAGAACTCAGGGGTGCTCCGATGTGGTCTCCTCTTCAATTCAGCCCTCCAGGATGCCGCCTGTTAGGACTTCCTATGCTTGACACTGGATGTCATTTGGGAAGTGGTGTGGGGAAAAGCAGTTATTGTCTACTTCTGCCACTCTTCCACAAACATTACAACTGCTTCAGGATGGCTTTTACCTGGAGCTTTGCCCTTCAACACTGAAGATTCAATGGGCTCTAATCAGGACATTTTGGGGTCTTTAGGGAAATTTGGAAGTTTATCAGGGTCTGGTGCAGAGGTTGTTCAAGGTGTTTCTAATATTTGTCCTCCTGTAACTGGGGTATATTTGGCTTGTGATCTTCCTCTAGTTTTACAGGCTTTGAGATACCCGCCTTTTGAGCCTATCCACTCCATTGAAATCAAGACTCTCTCACCTTAAAATTATTCTTTCTAGTGGTCATTACTTCTACCAGAGGTTGGGAGTACTGGACACGCTGTCAAGTAGGACCCCATTCCTGAAATCCTTTGGGAACACAGTGGTTTTAAGACAGAGTCCGGGATTTATTCCCAAGATGAACTCTTCCATTCCCAACAGGAGATTCTTTTGCTGGTTTTCTGTCTGGAACCTCAGTCTCCTGGCGGAGTTAGTCTTCATTCTTTGGATGTTTGGAGGACAGTCCTAGTATATCTGGAGAGAGTGGGAAACTTCAGTCAGAACTCTTCTTTATTTGTTAATTTTGAACCGGCCAGGAAAGATCAGAAACTATCCACATAAACTTTAAGCAGGTGATTAATTCTTGCATTTTTTTGGTCTATGCACAGTATGAGGTACCCTCACATTTAGAGATACAGGGCAGGTCAACTCGAGGCATGTCCACTTTTGTAGCTGAGTGTCAAGGAGCTTCCTTGCCTGAGATTTGTAGGGCAGCCATGTGGGTTCCTGTCTACTTTTTCCAATAACTAAAGGGTCACACATAGTCCTGCAGTGGAAAATCTCTTTGGTGCACAGGTGCTGTCTGCGGTTAAGTAACCTTACTCCACAATATGGCATTTAACAATGTTTGTTTCTGCAAATTATTTGTTTCTGCAAATTACACAATTGTACTCACTTTCTTATAGCTTGGGTAGTTCTCAAGTATGTAAGGGATCTGGGGGCGTGGCCGGCGGCTGATGGAGCCTCATGCCTAGAAAGGAGCTCCGGGGAAGCAAACGGGGCCCGGCTCGGTTCAAACCCCTGAAAGATACCCTAAGCTGACTCGAGTGGATCGGGAACGTGTCGGAATGCTTTGAGACAACAGGAGAGACATTTCCACCCTGAAACAAGCCCGGGACACTATTTAATTTTAGACCTTTTCATCCGCGGCCGCCCGAGACAAAATGGCGGCTGCAACCAAGTGAGCCCCTCGGAATTCCGCCTCAGAACTCCATGGTGAAACTCATCCTGGACAAGCCCTGTTGAACAGTATCACTCGGACTCGAAATCCGTGAGTCCGAGGGGAGAGTGGGACCCACACATTCCCCCCTTGCATAAAATAAACAGTCAGCTGATTACCCCCCATTCCGCCCATCCCCTGAAGGAAAATAGTGGGTCCCAATAACACTGTAGGGCCCCCCACCGAAAGTGCAACACAAAATAAGGGACCGCCCATTGGCGCAGCAGATACCTCTTCTCACCTAATTAATCAACAATTCCAAAAATGGGGAAGACCAAGAAGCACGAAGAGCAGAACCAAGACGAGGCGACAATCACTAAAACCACTAGTCAGTCCACAAAATTAACCTCTCCAGATGACAAGGCGCAACAAGAAACAACCCTGGATACGATCCTCCTGGCCATCAGAGACTCCCGGGAAGCATTAGAGAAGAAAATAGATAACCTAGCAGTGGACCTTACATTATTGCGAGAGGATCACCGCAAGTTAAAGGAAAGGGTGGGAGCAAACGAAAAAACTCTTGTAGCAACAACCCTAACACAGAACACAACTACCACAGAGCTCTCGGATCTCTCCTTATGTATTAAATCCCTGGAAACCAGAGCGGAGGATGCTGAGAACCACGCATGTAGGAGTATCCTTCATTTGGTTGGGATCCCAGAGAGAACAGAGTCGTCAGCAGATACCATGGAGGCTTTTCTGGAAAGCTGGATCAAAACCAAAATACCCGAGGAGGCCCTTTCAGCGTTCTTCGCAATAGAAAGAGCCCATAGGGTCCCCAACAGAATGCCTCCACCTGGAACCAGACCTCGACCAATTGTTGCAAAGTTGTTGCACTACAGAGACAGAGACTACATCCTATCGCAAACACTGCAACTAAGCGAGATAACATGCAATAACCAAAAAATTATGATCTTCCAGGACTTCTCCAGAGAAACACAAGCACAAAGGGCCTCTTTCAATGACTCAAAGAGAGCACTACGCGAATGCGGTATTAAATATGCCATGCTCTTCCCGGCTAAGCTCCGTGTGGAACACGACGGCAAAACACACTTCTTTCTATCACCGCAGCTAGTACGGGAATGGATGGAAACTTTAAGCATAAACATCCCGCCCCTCCTCCTAGAACCCCACGCAATCCCGGCAAGAAATGCTGCAGATCTGTTAATCGAATGCTGGAAGCAGCCCCACCAAGACACCAATCACTTCGGGAGATGAGGAGTGCGGTAGAAACAGCAGCAGCCCTAAGTGGGGGAACCAACCCTCGTCCTCGGACCCCGGATCAAGTCTCCGATCTCGACTCTGACTGTGGGGGCTCATCGACATCTTCGCGGGACACTATCACAAGCCTGCACAAAATAACGCCAGGTACCGCGGAGGAGATTATCTAATCGCTGGCTATGAGGATCAAGTTTTATGTGACTATTAATAGGGTCTTAAGTAGCACATCCAGGATAATAAGCAAATATCCCCTTAAACCAACTGACAGTTTAGGCCTCTTGGGTGCACGCAACTGGAAGCTACACATTACACAGCCGGGCCCCGGAAGCAGCTCCCCGTAGGGGCTCTCGACCGCCAACACATCTCCCACCTATAGGACACTAATTTAAGAATGCTTATGGTTTGGATGGGAAATGTTCTGATCACCGGTCCTGGGGAGTGGGAGTTGGGGATTAAATTTGTTCACATAGTTAGAGGGGTTTCAAAAAGCACTAACCACCAACGAATGAAACAATTCTAGTCCTAGATTCTCAATCAGTATTCCTACCAGAAAACCTAGCTATAGGTCTACTCACACCCACACTCGCAAAAATAAAACCCACAGATCATGGCAGCAATCTACAAAATGATAACATGGAACATCAGAGGCTTAAATAATATGTCCAAACGGTATAAAGTATACAACTACCTCAAGCGCAGAGGGACACACATAGCTCTATTACAGGAAACACATCTGTTAGATCAGGAACTCACCGCACTAAAAAAAAGATGGAGAGGCCAAATTTTCGCTACTACTTACTCGGCATTTGCCAGGGGAGTTTTAATATGGATCCGACCGGGGGTCCCCTTCCAGGCACTACAAACAACCAAAGACAAAGAAAGTAGATACGTAGTGGTCAAGGGCAGACTAGAAATGAAGGTGGTCACAATTGGCGGCCTATTCGCCCCGAACCTAGAGCAAAAAATATTTTTTTATAAACTACCGCAAGAGTTAGGTCCGAGCCTCACAGGCCCAAAAATCCTCGGCTGGGACTATAACTGTATAGCCAACATACACCTAGATAGGTCACATCCGCCTTTACCGCATTCACAAACTACAAAAACCGCCAATTCTTTTAAAAAATGGCAACAACATTGGCAATTAAGAGACTGCTGGAGACAGCTTAACCCGCTCTGTAGGGACTACTATCATTCGATAACACATGACCTATACGTTAGGCTAGACACCTTCCAAATATCCCACGAACTGCAACAGGTAGTAATAGCAGCCGAATATTTAAGCCGTACGATATCAGATCATAACCCCCTGATGGTATCGCTGGCATGGAGGGGGGAAAAACCATCAATCCCCACTTGGCGTCTGAGGACAGAAACGCTTGAGGATGAAGCATTCAAACACACCCTACATAAAAACATCGAGGAATTCTTTACTATAAATACAGACACAGCCACTTCCAGAGCCCTTGAATGGAAAACCTTCAAAATAGTTACCAGGGGCAAATGTATTGGCGAGAGTATAGGAGTCTGAAACTCAATTGAGAACGAACTAAAAAAACTGGAAGACTCCCTTACAGAAGTAGAGCGTAGGATCCCTACTCACCCTGAATTGACCCCCCTCATGACCGAAACCACAACTAAAATTATTGAGGCAAACACTAGATTGTCTCGCTTTGATTATAAACAGTATATAAACCAACAACATGCAGAAGGTGACAAAGCAGGCGCTCTGTTAGCATGGCTAGCTAAGCCCCCCAAACAGCAACCTACTATAGTTGAGATTGAGACACAAGAGGGCGACAGAGTACATGGTCAAAGAGGGACTAACACGAGATTCCTAAAATACTACTCAACTCTTTATGCCACACCTAAGGACACTATTAGTAATATTCAGGTCCAGGAACTAGAGGCTTTCATCCTTCCTAAACTAGGAGAAGAGGAATGCCTGTCTCTAGCTGCCCCAATAACAATAGCAGAAATTAAAACAGCGATACAGGGCATGGCAAGGGGGAAAGTCTAGGGAACGGATGGACTCCCAATGGAGTTCTATTTAGTATTCCAGGATCTATTAGCACCAAGACTTTGCACAATGAGGCTATAATGATTCCCCTACTTAAACCTGATAAACCCCCCTCAGCTGTTCGATCTTACAGCCCATTATGTATGTTGAATCTAGATTATAAAATATTAAGTCGGATACTAGCAAACAGACTTTTACCCCACATGACATCACTGATACATCGAGACCAATCAGGATTTATCCCGCAGCACAGCACAAAACATCAGGCGCCTAGTTTCAATACTGCATGCCTTACCCTCAATGCCTCAAGCAGCGATAATCTCTGTAGATATAGAAAAAGCCTTCAATAGCTTAAGATGGGACTACTTAGAACAGGTCATGCTAAAACTCGGACTAGGAGAGGGATTTATACGCTGGACAAAACTACTGTATACCAACCCCTCCGCGAGAGTACGTACAGGCAATACCATTTCCGACTCCTTCCCTATAGGTAGAGGAACCAGACAGGTCTGTCCACTTTCTCCCCTCCTGTTTTCTATAGCAGTAGAGCCCCTCGCACAAACAGCAAGATCCAAGAAGTGCTTTGAGGGTATCTTAATCAATAACTGGACACACCACATAGCTTTATCCGCAGATATTATGCTGTTATTCCTCAAAAACCTGGATATAGACTTAGCCGGTGCAATAAACATGCTTGAAAATTTCGGTATGGCCTCCGGTCTCCGAATCAACTGGAGAAACTCCTCCATCTTCCCATTAACTAGGGACACTACAGAACCTGCAGATACTAAGGGCTTACCCTGGTCCCCGAACACTTTCAAATACCTAGGGGTCAACCTATATCACACAGCAGGTGACCTATTAGAGGGAAATGCACAGAGGGCAATTGGAGGAATCAAAGCCAATATGCTCTTCTGGAGCACATTACCATTGACTGTATTTGGGATAGTTGCCCTGCTCAAAATGATAGTACTACCCAGGTTGCTGTACTACTTCTCCACTATTCCGTTAATAATCCCGAAAAGACTGTTAAAAAATATAGACTCCCTAATTGTGAATTTCATATGGGGCCTGAATAGGCACAGAATCGCCCTTAACACCCTCAGACGGCCCACTGCGGAGGGTGGATTGGCCATGCCGAATTTGGAAATCTACTACTGGGCGGGGCAACTACAATGGCTGGCTAAATTAGTCAGTGAACCTCCAGGCATAAAGGATTTACAAATCCCACTAAACTGACCTCTCGAAAAAATTGTACATATAATACTGAACCCCAAAAAATCTAAACAACCGCTCCTGTTGGAATGGGAAACATCAAGACACTACTGGGAACAATTTCTGAGACGCTCCCGTACAAAGTCCCCATATTCTCCTGAGCTCCCCCTGGTAGCCTTAAACCCCACCCTGAAGGGATACGTCACAACACACACTAATAAACTGATAGCACACAACATTATGAAAGTGGGGGATCTGTACAGTAATGGTAAGCTCTGCTCCTACGCAGAGCTCCAGGAGCAGTTTAATCTCCCTTCCGGCCTGTTCCTTACTCACAATACCTTAGTTAACACCATCCAAAAACTATGGGGAACAAAATCTAATGAGCCAAACACACATGAAGGATGTCAGTTCCTCTGTTCAATGGGAGACCAGAAGGGGACAGTCTCTGGAAAATACAGATCCCTGCAGAGCAGTACGTGTGCACCAATGAACAAACTTAGAACCAAATGGCAGACGGATCTAGACATTATACTAGAGGACACTCAATGGACTAGAATCACCTCTCACATCTCCTCAGTATCTAGGAATGCAAGGTTCAAACTGATAAACATATATCTATCATCGGCATACCTTACCCCACAATTGATATCCAAATTCTACAACACGAATAACTCTAATTGCCCCCGTTGTGACAAACCTAAAGCAGACCTGGTACATATGCTATGGAATTGCCCGAGAATTAACTCATACTGGTCAGAAGTGTTCAGGATAATATCCTCCAGCACAGAGAAATCTCTACCATTTACCCCAGTGGTGGCAATACTGGGGAACTTTCCTCGCCTGTCAGCTCAAAAAATACCCAACAAATTCACAGACCTGGCACTAATACTAGCAAGGAGAGAAATAACATTGCACTGGAAAGACCCGGGAGGCCCCCAAACGACAAGGTGGCAAATTGCGCTAGAGAAATGGGCTGGAACTGAAGGATCGGTGCTGTTAAAAGAAGCCCTACATGGGCAAAGGCCTAGAGACGATGCTATACAGTGGGACTCCCTGCTGGAAAATTTTAAGTCTGTGAATGCGCCCACATCAGAGGATAATAACACTGACAATGAACCAGAATCTGAGTAGATCGTCACAATTGCAGCGCAAAAACACTATGGAACACTGGCATAGCCGCGTACAGTAGAGAATTGTTGTAATAAGAGTATTTGAAAACGGACTGAGTGCACGAGGGGGGGAGGAGGGTAAGTTCTTATGGTTGGGTTTATTTAGTAAATGGTATCATCACATGCTATAACCCCTTGTTAAAAGCAATACAAAATTATTTTAAAAAAAAAAGTATGTAAGGGATCTAAGCAAGAGGGGCAAAGGGGTAATACTTTGATTACTCACCAGAAATTGCATTACTCAAAGACCCTCGCTCACTTAAATTCCTTACTCCCTCTCTCCCACCCTGTGTGGCCAGGCCAACTGGAAGTTAATGGGCCTGATGAATAAACAGAAAGGGAGGAGGGTGGGAGGGATTTTTATGCTTGAAGAGGGTGTCAGTAAAGGCACGAGGCCTCAACCATGTAAGGAATCTAAGCAACAAATGGACATGGAATAATGCAATTACATGTAAGCAATCAAAGCATTAGAAACAAACTTAATGACAGATATATTTTATTACAGTGAACAGTTATCTCCATTACACACCTTTCTGAGGCTGAAATATTAGAGCAACAATTTCCTCGGGCTGTAGTTAACCCGTTCTGTGCCCAGGACGTAATGGTTACGTCCTGAGGCACAGTGCTGCTGTGCCCAGGACGTAACCATTACGTCCTGTGCACAGAGCCCAGAGGGAGCGCTAGCGCTCCCTCTGGGGGGTTCACCCCCACCCCCCCAAGTCAGTGATGGAAGGGGAAGCCCTTCCCCTCCCACCCCTGACCCCCCTAACCCCCCCCTGTGACGTCAGCGCGCGTTGATTAGTCACAGGGTCTCCCCATTGAAAGAGAAATGCAAGGCAAGGGTCGCTCCCGGGCAGGGGGGGTTTGGGGGGGGTCAAATTTATTTTAGGGCATTTCTGCCCCCCCCCTGGGGCCGGCTGAGCTAGAGGCCAAAATCCACAGGTAGGCACTTTGCAAAAAACACCTCTGTTTTGTGTGAAAAAATTTGGATGTGTCCACGTTGCGCTTTGGGGCGTTTCCTGTCGCGGGCGATAGGCCTACCCACACAAGTGAGGTATCATTTCTATCAGGAGACTTGGGGGAACGCTGGGTGGAAGGAAATTTGTGGCTCCTCGCAGATTCCAGAACTTTCTAAAACAGAAATGTGAGGAACATGTGTTTTTTTAAGCCAAATTTTGAGGTTTGCAAAGGATTCTGGGTAACAGAACCTGGTCCGAGCCACACAAGTCACCCCATCTTGGATTCCCCTAGGTCTCTAGTTTTCAGAAATGCACAGGTTTGGTAGGTTTCCCTAGGTGCCGGCTGATCTAGAGGGCAAAATCTACAGGTAGGCACTTTGCAAAAAACAGCTCTGTTTTCTTTCAAAAAATGGGATGTGTCCACATTGGTTTTTGGGGTATCTCTTGTTGCGGCCGCTAGGCCTACCCACACAAGTGAGGTATCATTTTTATCGGGAGACTTGGGGGAACGCTGGGTGGAAGGAAATTCGTGGCTGCTCTCAGATTCCAGAACTTTCTGCCACAGAAATGTGAGGAAAATGTGTTTTTTTAGCCAAATTTTGAGGTGTGCAAAGGATTCTGGGTAACAGAACCTGGTCCGAGCCACACAAGTCACCCCATCTTGGATTCCCCTAGGTCTCTAGTTTTCAGAAATGCACAGGTTTGGTAGGTTTCCCTAGGTGCCGGCTGAGCTAGAGGCCAAAATCTACAGGTAGGCACTTTGCAAAAAACACCTCTGTTTTCTTTCAAAAATGTGGATGTGTCCAAGTTGCGCTTTGGGGCGTTTCCTGTCGCGGGCGCTATGCCTACCCACACAAGTGAGGTATCATTTTTATCGGGAGACTTGGGGGAACGCTGGGTGGAAGGAAATTTGTGGCTCCCCTCAGATTCCAGAACTTTCTGCCACTGAAATGTGAGGAACATGTGTTTTTTTAGCCATATTTTGAGGTTTGCAAAGGATTCTGGGTAACAGAACCTGGTCCGAGCCACACAAGTCACCCCATCTTGGATTCCCCTAGGTCTCTAGTTTTCAGAAATGCACAGGTTTGGTAGGTTTCCCTAGGTGCCGGCTGAGCTAGAGGCCAAAATCTACAGGTAGGCACTTTGCTAAAAACAGCTCTGTTTTCTGTGATATGTCCACGTTGTGTTTTGGGGCATATCCTGTCGCGCGCGCTAGGCCTACCCACACAAGTGAGGTACAGTTTTTATCGGGAGACTTGGGGGAGCGCTGGGTGGAAGGAAATTTGTGGCTCCTCTCAGATTCCAGAACTTTCTGTCACCGAAATGTGAGGAAAATGTGTTTGTTTAGCCAAAATTTGAGGTTTGCAAAGGATTCTGGGTAACAGAACTTGGTCAGAGCCCCACAAGTCACCCCATCTTGGATTCCCCTAGGTCTCTAGTTTTCAGAAATGCACAGGTTTGGTAGGTTTCCCTAGGTGCCGGCTGAGCTAGAGGCCAAAATCTACAGGGAGGCACTTTGCTAAAAACAGCTCTGTTTTCTGTGATGCGTC
This sequence comes from Pleurodeles waltl, assembly GCF_031143425.1. Lineage (NCBI taxonomy): Eukaryota > Metazoa > Chordata > Amphibia > Caudata > Salamandridae > Pleurodeles > Pleurodeles waltl. Next base: position 1,734,613,549 of record NC_090440.1, read on the forward strand.
CACGTTGTGTTTTGTGGCATATCCTGTCGCGGGCGCTAGGCCTACCCACACAAGTGAGGTATCATTTTTATCGGGAGACTTGGGGAAACATAGAATAGCAAAACAAGTGTTATTGCCCCTTGTCTTTCTCTACATTTTTCCCTTCCAAATGTAAGACAGTGTGTAAAAAAGACGTCTATTTGAGAAATGCCCTGTAATTCACATGCTAGTATGGGCACCCCGGAATTCAGAGATGTGCAAATAACCACTGCTTCTCAACACCTTATCTTGTGCCCATTTCGGAAAGACAAAGGTTTTCTTGATAGCTATTTTTTACTCTTTATATTTCAGCAAATGAATTGCTGTATACCCGGCATAGAATGAAAACCCACTGCAGGGTGCAGGTCATTTATTGGCTCTGGGTACCTAGAGTTCTTGATGAACCTACAAGCCCTATATATCCCCGCAACCAGAAGAGTCCAGCAGACGTAACGGTATATTGCTTTCGAAAATCTGACATTGCAGGAAAAAGTTACAGAGTAAAACGTAGAGAAAAATTGATGTTTTTTTCACCTCAATTTCAATATTTTTCTTTTTCAGTTGTTATTTTCTGTAGGAAACCCTTGTAGGATCTACACAAATTAGCCCTTTCTGAATTCAGAATTTTGTCTACTTTTCAGAAATGTTGCGGTTTCTGGGATCCAGCATTGGTTTCATGCCCATTTCTGTCACTGACTGGAAGGAGGCTGAAAGCACAAAAAATCGTAAAAATGGGGTATGTCCCAGTAATGCCAAAATTGTGTTGAAAAATTGGGTTTTCTGATTCAAGTCTGCCTGTTCCTGAAAGCTGAGAAGCTGGTGATATTAGTACCGCAAACCCTTTGTTGATGCCCTTTGCAGGGAAAAAAACACAAGCCTTCTTCTGCAGCCCCTTTTCCCCATTTTTTTGAAAAAAACAAAATTTTCACTTTTTTTTTAAAACTAATTTCTTGGCCTGCTTCTGGGGAACCCACAAAGTCTGGGTACCTCTAGAATCCCTAGGATGTTGGAAAAAAAGGACGCAAATTTGGCGTGGGTAGTTTATGTGAACAAAAAGTTATGAGGGCCTAAGCGCGAACTGCTCCAAATAGCCAAAAAAAGGCTCGGCACAGGAGGGGGAAAAGGCCTGGCAGCGAAGGGGTTAAGCAGACGATTTGTATACAAACATTCCTTCTGCCCAAGATGCACCCACTCACAGACCCACTCAGAGATTCATACACCCACTCACAGATTCACCCAGACACTGATGTACCCACTCACAGACCACTCACATACTGACACACCTACCCACACTCCCACTCAGACACTCAGGCACCCACTCACACACCCACTGAGACAAATACTCACTCACATATCCAATCACAGACTCATACACTCATTCACGGACCAACTCAAATAATGACACACCTACCCACAGATCCACTCAGACTCTCACACACCCACTCACAGATCCAATCAGAGAATCATGCACTCACTCTCAGACCTACTCAGAGGGTCATGCTCCCACTCACAGACTAATCAGATACTCATGCACCCACTCACAGGCCCACTCAGACACTAATACACCCATTCACAGACCCACTCAGGAACTGACACACCCACTCACAGACCCAATCAGACACTGATGCCCCCACTAAAAGAGCCACTCAGACATTCATGCATCCACTCACAGACCCACTCAGACACTCATGCACCTACTCATTGACCCTCTCAGACATTCATGCGCCCACTCAGATGTCACACACCTACTCAGACCCTCATAGACCTACTCACAATCCACTCACACTCTGATGCACCCATTCACAAATCCACTCAGCCACTAATGCACCCACTTACAGAACCACTCAGAGACTCATGCACCTGCTCACAGATTCACCCAGACCCTGATGCACACACTCACAGACCCAGTCAGACACTGAAATATCCACTCACAGACCCAGTCAGACCCTCAAGAACCCACTTGCAGACCCACTCAGACACTGACACACCCACTCACATGCCCACTCAGACACTGATGCATCCTCTCACAGGCTCACTCAGACACTCATGTACCTACTCACAGATCTGTTCAGACACTGACGCACCCACTGACAGATCTTTTCCGACACTGACACACCCACTCACAGACAAACTCAGACACTGATGCACCCACTAAAAGAGCCACTCAGACACTTGTGCACCTACTCACAAACCTCCTCGGACATTCATGCACACACTCACTGGCCCACTCAAGTGTCACACATCTACTCACAGCCAACTCACACCCTCATGGACACACTCACAGATCCACTCAGACACTGATGTACCCATTCACAAATCCAGTCATACAGTGATGCACTCACTCACAGACCCACTCAGAGATTCATACATCCACTCACAGATTTGCCCAGACACTGATGCATCCACTCACAGACCCACCCAGACACTGTCACACCCACTCCCAGACCTAGTCAGACCCTAATGCACCCACTCACAAACCAATCCAGACACTGACACACCCACTCGCAGACCCACTCAGACACTGACACATCCTCTCAAAGACCCACACAGAAACTCATGCATCCACTGACAGACCTACTCAGACACTGATGCACCCACTCATAGACCCATTCAGACACTGACACACCCTCTCACAGACCCACTCACACACTAATGCACCCACTCACAGAACCACTCAGACACTCACACATCCACTCACAGACTCATTTCCACACTCTTGCACCCACTCACAGACCCACTCAAATGCTCCTGCAACTACTCATACATCCACTCACAGAACCACTTGTGCACAAACTCAGACACTCATGCATCCAATCAAAGACCCACTCAGACACTTATGCACCCACTCACAGACCTATTCAGACACTGACAGACCCATACAGACCCATACACACTGGCACACCCATTCACAGACTCATTTCAACACTCTTGAACACACTCACGGATCCACTGAAATGCTCATGCACCCACTCACAGGCCCACTCAGACACTCATGCATATACTCACAGACCCACTCGTGCACACACTCAGGCACTCATGCATCCACTCACAGACCCACTCAGACACTTGTACACCCACTCACAGACCTATTCAGACACTGACACACCCAGTGACAGATCCATACAGACACTGACACACCCACTCCCATAAATACTCAGACACTGATGCACCCATTCAAAGAGCCACTCAGACACTCTTGCACCCACTCACAGACCCACTCAAATGCTCCTGCAACTACTCATACATCCACTCACAGAACCACTCGTGCAAAAACTCAGACACTCACGCATCCAATCAAAGACCCACTCAGACACTTATGCACCCACTCACAGACCTATTCAGAAACTGACGCTGACAGACCCATACAGACCCATACACACTGGCACACCCACTCACAGACTCATTTCAACACTCTTGAACACACTCACGGATCCACTGAAATGCTCATGCACCCACTCACAGGCCCACTCAGACACTCATGCATAAACTCACAGACCCACTCGTGCACACACTCAGACACTCATGCATCCACTCACAGACCCACTCAGACACTTGTACACCCACTCACAGACCTATTCAGACACTGACACACCCACTCACAGATCCATACAGACACTGACACACCCACTCCCATAAATACACAGACACTGATGCACCCATTCAAAGAGCCACTCAGACACTCATGCATCCACTCACATACCCACTCAGACACTTGTGCACCCACTCACAGGCCTTCTCAGACATACATCCACCCTTTCACACACCCACTCAGATGTCTTACATCCGTTCAGAGACCCACTCAGACTCTCACAGACCCACTCACAGATCCACTCAGACACTGATGAACCCACTCACAAACCCATTCAGAGAATCATGCACCCATTCACACATCTACTCAGACACTGATGTGCCCACTCACAGAGTCACTCAAACACTCATGCAACCACTCACAAGCCCACTCAGACACTCATGCATCCACTCACAGACCCATTTCAATGCTCATGCATCTACGCACAGGCCCACTCAGATGCTCATGCTCCCACTCACAGACTCACTCAGACACTCAGGCACCCACTCATTGACCCACTCAGATGCTTGTGCACCCACTCAAAGTCCCACCCACCCACCCACTAACAGACCTACTCAGCAATGACACGCCCACTCACAGACCCACACAGACACTCATACACCCACTCACAGACCAATTCAAATAATGACAAACCTACTCACAGACTATTTAGACACTCACACAACCACTCACAGGCCCACCCAGAGAGGCATGCACTCACTCGTAGATGCACTCAGATGCTCATGCACACACTCACTGACCTACTCAGACCCTCATGCACCCACTCACATTCCCACTCAGACACTGGCACACCTACTGACAGACCAACTCAGACACCCATCCCCCCACTCACAGACCTACTGAGAAATTCACACACCCACTCACAGTCCCACTCAAACACTCATGCATCCACTTTCAGACCCATAAACACATTTATGCACCCACTCACAGACCCACTCAGATACTGATGCACCCACTTACAGACCCATAAAACACTCATACACCCACTCACAGATCCACTCAGTGCCTCATGCACCCACTCACAGATCCACTCAGACCCTCATGCACACACTTACAAACCCACTCACAGACCCACTCAGACCCTCATGCAGCCAATCATAGACACAATCAGACACTGAGACATTCTCTCACAGACCCACTCAGACACTCATGTACCCACTCACAGACCTACTCAGACACTCATGCACCCACTCACTGACCTATTCAGACAGGGACACACCCACTCACAGATCCATTCAGACAATGACATCCTCTCACAAACCCATGCAGACACTGACATACCCACTCACAGTCCCACTCGGACATTCATGCTCCCACTCACAGAACCACTCTTGCACTCACACACCCACTCACAGACCCACTCTTCCACCCACTCACAGACCCATCCAGACACTCAACAATCCACTCACAGACCTACTCAGACAATTGTGCACCCACTCACAGACCCATTCAGACACTGACACACCCAATCACAGAAATACTCACACACTGACACATCCACTCAGACACTGATGCACTCACTCAAAGAGCCACTTTGACACTCACGCACCCACTCAAAGAATCCCTCAGACATTCATGCACCCACACAGAGGCTCACTCAGATGTCACACATCCACTCACGGACCCAGTCAGACCCTCATTGACCCACTCAAAGAGCCACTCAGACACTCTAAGAACCACTTAGACATTAATGCACCCACTTACAGATCCATACAACACTCATACACCCACTCACAGATCCACTCAGTCCCTCATGCACCCACTCACAGACCCACTCATACCCTCATGCACACACTTACAAACCCACTCAGACCCTCATACACCCACTCACAGACCCACTTGGATACTGACACACCCACTCACAGACCCACTCAGACACTGACCCATTCTCTCACAGACCAACTTAGACACTCATAACCCCAATCACAGAACCACTCAGACACTCATGCACCCACTCACAAGCCCCCTCAGACACTTGTGCATCCACTCACAGACCCACTTCAACACTCACACATCCATGCACAGAACCACTCAGATGCTCATGCTCCCTCTCACTGACTCACTTAGACACTAATTCACCCAATCACAGATCCACTCAGACACTGATGAAGCCACTCACAAACCCATCCAGAGAATCATGCACCCATTCACACATCTACTCAGACACTGACGTGCCCACTCACAGATTCACTCAGACACTCATGCAACCACTCACAAGCCCACTCAGACACTCATGCATCCACTCACAGACCCATTTCAATGCTCATGCATCCATGCACAGACCCACTCAGATGCTCATGCTCCCACTCACAGACTCACTCAGACGCTCAGGCACCCACTCATAGACCCACTCAGACACCTGTGCACCCACTCAAAGTCCCACCCACCCACTCACAGACCCAGTCAGGCAATGACACACCCACTCACAGACCCACACATACACTCATACACCCACTCACAGACCCATTCAAATAATGACACACCTACTCACAGACTACTTAGACACTCACACAGACTCACAGGCTCACCCAGAGAGGCATACACTCAGTCGTAGATGCTCATGCACACACTCACTGACCCACTCAGACCCTCATGCACCCACTCACATTCCCACTCAGACACTGACACACCTACTGACAGACCAACTCAGACACCCATCCACCCACTCACAGACCTACTGAGAAATTCACACACCCACTCACAGTCCCACACAAACACGCATGCATCCACTTACAGACCCATAGACACATTCATGCACCCACTCACAGACCCACTCAGACACTGATGCAGCCACTTACAGACCCATAAAACACTCATACACCCCCTCACAGATCCACTCAGCCCCTCTTGCACCCCCTAACAGACTCACTCAGACCCACATGCACACACTGACAAACCCACTCACAAACGCACTCAGACCCCCATGCACCCACTCACAGACCCCATCGGACACTGACACACCCACTCACGGACCCACTCAGACACCCATCCCCCCACTCACAGACCTACTGAGAAATTCACACACCCACTCACAGTCCCACACAAACACGCATGCATCCACTTACAGACCCATAGACACATTCATGCACCCACTCACAGACCCACTCAGACACTGATGCACCCACTTACAGACCCATAAAACACTCATAAACCCACTCACAGATCCACTCAGTGCCTCATGCATCCACTCACAGACCCACTCAGACCCACATGATCACACTTACAGACCCACTCACAAACCCACTCAGACCCTCATGCACCCACTCACAGACACAATCAGACACTGAGACATTCTCTCACAGACCCACTCAGACACTCATGTACCCACTCACAGACCTACTCAGACACTCATACACCCACTCAATGACCTATTCAGACACTGACACACCCACTCACAGACACATTCAGACAATGACACCCTCTCACAAACCCATGCAGACACTGACACACCCACTCGCAGTCCCACTCAGACACTCATGCTCCCACTCACTGAACTACTCAGACACTCACACACCCACTCACAGACCCACTCTTCCCCGTACTCACAGACCCATCCAGACACTCATAAATCTACTCACAGGCCTACTCAGACAATTGTGCACCCACTCACAGACCCATTCAGACACTGACACACCCAATCACACAAATACTCAGACACTTGCGCACCCACTCAGACACTGATGCACTCACTCAAAGAGCCACTTAGACACTCATGAATCCACTCACAGATCAACTCAGACACTCATGCACCCACTCAAAGAATTCCTCAGACATTCATTCACCCACACAGAGGCTCACTCAGATGTCACACATCCACTCACTGACCCAGTCAGACCCTCATTGACCCACTCAAAGAGCCACTCAGACACTCAAAGAACCACTTAGACATTGATGCACCCACTTACAGACCCATAAAACACTCATACACCCTCTCACAGATCCACTCTTTCCCTCATGCACCCACTCACATATCTATTTTGATGCTCTTGCACCTACTCACTGACCCACTCAAATGCTCATTTACCCTCGCACAGACCCACTCAGACAGTCATGCATCCACTCACAGACCCACTTGTGCACCCACTCAAAGACCCACTCATGCACCCACTCACAGAGCCACTCAGACACTCATGCACCCACTCCCAGAACTACCCAGACACTCATGCATCCACTGACAGACTTATTCAGACACAGACACACCCACTGACAGACTCATTCAGACACTAACACACCCAATCACAGACATACTCAGACACTGATGCACCCACTCACAGACCCACTCAGCGACTCATGCACCCACTCACACATTCACACAGACACTGATGCATCCACTCACAGACCCAGTCAGGCAATGACACACCCACTCACAGACCCACACATACACTCATACACCCACTCACAGACCCATTCAAATAATGACACACCTACTCACAGACTACTTAGACACTCACACAGACTCACAGGCTCACCCAGAGAGGCATACACTCAGTCGTAGATGCTCATGCACACACTCACTGACCCACTCAGACCCTCATGCACCCACTCACATTCCCACTCAGACACTGACACACCTACTGACAGACCAACTCAGACACCCATCCACCCACTCACAGACCTACTGAGAAATTCACACACCCACTCACAGTCCCACACAAACACGCATGCATCCACTTACAGACCCATAGACACATTCATGCACCCACTCACAGACCCACTCAGACACTGATGCAGCCACTTACAGACCCATAAAACACTCATACACCCCCTCACAGATCCACTCAGCCCCTCTTGCACCCCCTAACAGACTCACTCAGACCCACATGCACACACTGACAAACCCACTCACAAACGCACTCAGACCCCCATGCACCCACTCACAGACCCCATCGGACACTGACACACCCACTCACAGACACACTCAGACACCCATCCCCCCACTCACAGACCTACTGAGAAATTCACACACCCACTCACAGTCCCACACAAACACGCATGCATCCACTTACAGACCCATAGACACATTCATGCACCCACTCACAGACCCACTCAGACACTGATGCACCCACTTACAGACCCATAAAACACTCATAAACCCACTCACAGATCCACTCAGTGCCTCATGCATCCACTCACAGACCCACTCAGACCCACATGCACACACTTACAAACCCACTCACAAACCCACTCAGACCCTCATGCACCCACTCACAGACACAATCAGACACTGAGACATTCTCTCACAGACCCACTCAGACACTCATGTACCCACTCACAGACCTACTCAGACACTCATACACCCACTCAATGACCTATTCAGACACTGACACACCCACTCACAGACACATTCAGACAATGACACCCTCTCACAAACCCATGCAGACACTGACACACCCACTCGCAGTCCCACTCAGACACTCATGCTCCCACTCACTGAACTACTCAGACACTCACACACCCACTCACAGACCCACTCTTCCCCGTACTCACAGACCCATCCAGACACTCATAAATCTACTCACAGGCCTACTCAGACAATTGTGCACCCACTCACAGACCCATTCAGACACTGACACACCCAATCACACAAATACTCAGACACTTGCGCACCCACTCAGACACTGATGCACTCACTCAAAGAGCCACTTAGACACTCATGAATCCACTCACAGATCAACTCAGACACTCATGCACCCACTCAAAGAATTCCTCAGACATTCATGCACCCACACAGAGGCTCACTCAGATGTCACACATCCACTCACTGACCCAGTCAGACCCTCATTGACCCACTCAAAGAGCCACTCAGACACTCAAAGAACCACTTAGACATTGATGCACCCACTTACAGACCCATAAAACACTCATACACCCTCTCACAGATCCACTCTTTCCCTCATGCACCCACTCACATATCTATTTTGATGCTCTTGCACCTACTCACTGACCCACTCAAATGCTCATTTACCCTCGCACAGACCCACTCAGACAGTCATGCATCCACTCACAGACCCACTTGTGCACCCACTCAAAGACCCACTCATGCACCCACTCACAGAGCCACTCAGACACTCATGCACCCACTCCCAGAACTACCCAGACACTCATGCATCCACTGACAGACTTATTCAGACACAGACACACCCACTGACAGACTCATTCAGACACTAACACACCCAATCACAGACATACTCAGACACTGATGCACCCACTCACAGACCCACTCAGCGACTCATGCACCCACTCACACATTCACACAGACACTGATGCATCCACTCACAGACCCAGTCAGACACTGATGCACCCACTTACAGACCCATAAAACACTCATACACCCCCTCACAGATCCACTAAGTCCCTCTTGCACCCCCTAACAGCTCAGACCCACATGCACACACTTACAAACCCACTCACAAACGCACTCAGACCCTCATGCACCCACTCACAGACCCCATCGGACACTGACACACCCACTCACAGACCCACTCAGACACCCATCCCCCCACTCACAGACCTACTGAGAAATTCACACACCCACTCACAGTCCCACTCAAACACTCATGCATCCACTTACAGACCCATAAACACATTTATGCACCCACTCACAGACCCACTCAGATACTGATGCACCCACTTACAGACCCATAAAACACTCATACACCCACTCACAGATCCACTCAGTGCCTCATGCACCCACTCACAGATCCACTCAGACCCTCATGCACACACTTACAAACCCACTCACAGACCCACTCAGACCCTCATGCAGCCACTCATAGACCTACTCAGACACTCATGCACCCACTCACTGACCTATTCAGACAGGGTCACACCCACTCACAGATCCATTCAGACAATGACACCCTCTCACAAACCCATGCAGACACTGACATACCCACTCACACTCACACTCAGACATTCATGCTCCCACTCACAGAACCACTCAGACACTCACACACCCACTCACAGACCCACTCTTGCACCCACTCACAGACCCATCCAGACACTCAACAATCCACTCACAGACCTACTCAGACAATTGTGCACCCACTCACAGACCCATTCAGACACTGACACACCCAATCACAGAAATACTCACCCACTGACACACCCACTCAGACACTGATGCACTCACTCAAAGAGCCACTTTGGCACTAATGCACCCACTCAAAGAATCCCTCAGACATTCATGCACCCACACAGAGGATCACTCAGATGTCACACATCCACTCACGGACCCAGTCAGACCCTCATTGACCCACTCAAAGAGCCACTCAGGCACTCCTAGAACCACTTAGACATTGATGCACCCACTTACAGACCCATACAACACTCATACACCCACTCACAGATCCACTCAGTCCCTCATGCACCCACTCACAGACCCACTCAGACCCTCATGCACACACTTACAAACCCACTCAGACCCTCATACACCCACTCACAGACCCACTTGGATACTGACACACCCACTCACAGACCCACTCAGACACTGACCCATTCTCTCACAGACCAACTTAGACACTCATACCCACACTCACATACCCACTCAGACACTCAGCACCCACTCACAAGCCCCCTCAGACACTTGTGCATCCACTCACAGACCCACTTCAACACACACACATCCATGCACAGACCCACTCACATGCTCATGCTCCCTCTCACTGACTCACTTAGACACTAATTCACCCAATCACAGATCCACTCAGACACTGATGAACCCACTCACAAACCCATCCAGAGAATCATGCACCCATTCACACATCTACTCAGACCCTCTTGCACCCCCTAACAGACTCACTCAGACCCACATGCACACACTTACAAACCCACTCACAAACGCACTCAGACCCTCATGCACCCACTCACAGACCCCATCGGACACTGACACACCCACTCACAGACCCACTCAGACACCCATCCCCCCACTCACAGACATACTGAGAAATTCACACACCAACTCACAGTCCCACTCAAACACTCATGCATCCACTTACAGACCCATAAACACATTTATGCACCCATTCACAGACCCACTCAGATACTGATGCACCCACTTACAGACCCATAAAACACTCATACACCCACTCAGAGACCCACTCAGACCCTCATGCAGCCAATCATAGACACAATCAGACACTGAGACATTCTCTCACAGACCCACTCAGACACTCATGTACCCACTCACAGACCTACTCAGACACTCAGACACTCATGCACCCACTCACTGACCTATTCAGACAGGGACACACCCACTCACAGATCCATTCAGACAATGACACCCTCTCACAAACCCATGCAGACACTGACATACCCACTCACACTCCCACTCAGACATTCATGCTCCCACTCACAGAACCACTCAGACACTCATACACCCACTCACAGACCCACTCTTGCACCCACTCACAGACCCATCCAGACACTCAACAATCCACTCACAGACCTACTCAGACAATTGTGCACCCACTCACAGACCCATTCAGACACTGACACACCCAATCACAGAAATACTCACACACTGACACACCCACTCAGACACTGATGCACTCACTCAAAGAGCCACTTTGACACTCATGCACCCACTCAAAGAATCCCTCAGACATTCATGCACCCACACAGAGGCTCACTCAGATGTCACACATCCACTCACGGACCCAGTCAGACCCTCATTGACCCACTCAAAGAGCCACTCAGACACCCTGAGAACCACTTAGACATTGATGCACCCACTTACAGACCCATACAACCCTCATACACCCACTCACAGATCCACTCAGTCCCTCATGCACCCACTCACAGACCCACTCAGACCCTCATGCACATACTTACAAACCCACTCACAAACCCACTCAGACCCTCATACACCCACTCACAGACCCACTTGGATACTGACACACCCACTCACAGATTCACTCAGACACTGACCCATTCTCTCACAGACCAAACTTAGACACTCATACCCCCACTCACAGACCCACTCAGACACTCATGCACCCACTCACAAGCCCCCTCAGCCACTTGTGCATCCACTCACAGACCCACTTCAACACTCACACATCCATGCACAGAACCACTCAGATGCTCATGCTCCCTCTCACTGACTCACTTAGACACTAATTCACCCAATCACAGATCCACTCAGACACTGATGAACCCACTCACAAACCCATCCAGAGAATCATGCACCCATTCACACATCTACTCAGACACTGACGTGCCCACTCACAGATTCACTCAGACACTCATGCAACCACTCACAAGCACACTCAGACACTCATGCATCCACTCACAGACCCATTTCAATGCTCATGGATCCACGCACAGACCCACTCAGATGCTCATGCTCCCACTCACAGACTCACTCAGACACTCAGGCACCCACTCATAGACCCACTCAGACACCTGTGCACCCTCTCAAAGTCCCACCCACCCACTCACAGACCCACTCAGGCAATGACACACCCACTCACAGACCCACACATACACTCATACACCCACTCACAGATCCACTCAGTCCCTCATGCACCCACTCACAGACCCACTCAGACCCTCATGCACACACTTACAAACCCACTCAGACCCTCATACACCCACTCACAGACCCACTTGGATACTGACACACCCACTCACAGACCCACTCAGACACTGACCCATTCTCTCACAGACCAACTTAGACACTCATACCCACACTCACATACCCACTCAGACACTCAGCACCCACTCACAAGCCCCCTCAGACACTTGTGCATCCACTCACAGACCCACTTCAACACACACACATCCATGCACAGACCCACTCACATGCTCATGCTCCCTCTCACTGACTCACTTAGACACTAATTCACCCAATCACAGATCCACTCAGACACTGATGAACCCACTCACAAACCCATCCAGAGAATCATGCACCCATTCACACATCTACTCAGACCCTCTTGCACCCCCTAACAGACTCACTCAGACCCACATGCACACACTTACAAACCCACTCACAAACGCACTCAGACCCTCATGCACCCACTCACAGACCCCATCGGACACTGACACACCCACTCACAGACCCACTCAGACACCCATCCCCCCACTCACAGACCTACTGAGAAATTCACACACCAACTCACAGTCCCACTCAAACACTCATGCATCCACTTACAGACCCATAAACACATTTATGCACCCATTCACAGACCCACTCAGATACTGATGCACCCACTTACAGACCCATAAAACACTCATACACCCACTCAGAGACCCACTCAGACCCTCATGCAGCCAATCATAGACACAATCAGACACTGAGACATTCTCTCACAGACCCACTCAGACACTCATGTACCCACTCACAGACCTACTCAGACACTCATGCACCCACTCACTGACCTATTCAGACAGGGACACACCCACTCACAGATCCATTCAGACAATGACACCCTCTCACAAACCCATGCAGACACTGACATACCCACTCACACTCCCACTCAGACATTCATGCTCCCACTCACAGAACCACTCAGACACTCATACACCCACTCACAGACCCACTCTTGCACCCACTCACAGACCCATCCAGACACTCAACAATCCACTCACAGACCTACTCAGACAATTGTGCACCCCCTCACAGACCCATTCAGACACTGACACACCCAATCACAGAAATACTCACACACTGACACACCCACTCAGACACTGATGCACTCACTCAAAGAGCCACTTTGACACTCATGCACCCACTCAAAGAATCCCTCAGACATTCATGCACCCACACAGAGGCTCACTCAGATGTCACACATCCACTCACGGACCCAGTCAGACCCTCATTGACCCACTCAAAGAGCCACTCAGACACCCTGAGAACCACTTAGACATTGATGCACCCACTTACAGACCCATACAACCCTCATACACCCACTCACAGATCCACTCAGTCCCTCATGCACCCACTCACAGACCCACTCAGACCCTCATGCACATACTTACAAACCCACTCACAAACCCACTCAGACCCTCATACACCCACTCACAGACCCACTTGGATACTGACACACCCACTCACAGATTCACTCAGACACTGACCCATTCTCTCACAGACCAAACTTAGACACTCATACCCCCACTCACAGACCCACTCAGACACTCATGCACCCACTCACAAGCCCCCTCAGCCACTTGTGCATCCACTCACAGACCCACTTCAACACTCACACATCCATGCACAGAACCACTCAGATGCTCATGCTCCCTCTCACTGACTCACTTAGACACTAATTCACCCAATCACAGATCCACTCAGACACTGATGAACCCACTCACAAACCCATCCAGAGAATCATGCACCCATTCACACATCTACTCAGACACTGACGTGCCCACTCACAGATTCACTCAGACACTCATGCAACCACTCACAAGCCCACTCAGACACTCATGCATCCACTCACAGACCCATTTCAATGCTCATGGATCCACGCACAGACCCACTCAGATGCTCATGCTCCCACTCACAGACTCACTCAGACACTCAGGCACCCACTCATAGACCCACTCAGACACCTGTGCACCCTCTCAAAGTCCCACCCACCCACTCACAGACCCACTCAGGCAATGACACACCCACTCACAGACCCACACATACACTCATACACCCACTCACAGACCCATTCAAATAATGACACACCTACTCACAGACTACTTAGACACTCACACACCCACTCACAGGCCCACCCAGAGAGGCATGCACTCACTCGTAGATGCACTCAGATACTCATGCACACACTCACTGACCCACTTAGACCCTCATGCAATCACTCGCATTCCCACTCAGACACTGACACACCTACTGACAGACCAACTCAGACACCCATGCACCCACTCACAGACCTACTGAGAAATTCACACACCCACTCACAGTCCCACACAAACACGCATGCATCCACTTACAGACCAATAGACACATTCATGCACACACTCACAGACCCACTCAGACACTGATGCACCCACTTACAGACCCATAAAACACTCATACACCCACTCACAGATCTACTCAGTGCCTCATGCACCCACTCACAGACCCACTCAGACCCTTATGCACCCACTCACAGACACAATCAGACACTGAGACATTCTCTCACAGACCCACTCAGACACTCATGTACCCACTCACATACCTACTCAGACACTCATGCACCCACTCACTGACCTATTCAGACACTGACACACCCACTCACAGACCCATTCAGACAATGACACCCTCTCACAAACCCATGCAGACACTGACACACCCACTCACAGTCCCACTCAGACACTCATGCTCCCACTCACTGAACTACTCAGACACTCACACACCCACTCACAGACCCACTCTTCCACCTACTCACAGACCCATCCAGACTCATCAATCCACTCACAGGCCTACTCAGACAATTGTTCACCCAATCACAGACCCATTCAGACACTGACACACCCAATCACACAAATACTCAGACACTGACGCACCCACTCAGACATTGATGCACTCACTCAAAGAGCCACTTAGACACTCATGAATCCACTCACAGACCAACTCAGACACTCATGCACCCACTCAAATAATTCCTCAGACATTCATGCACCCACACAGAGGCTCACTCAGATGTCACACATCCACTCACTGACCCAGTCAGACCCTCATTGACCCACTCAAAGAGCCACTCAGACACTCAAAGAACCACTTAGACATTGATGCACCCACTTACAGACCCATAAAACACTCATACACCCTCTCACAGATCCACTCTTTCCCTCATGCACCCACTCACATATCTATTTTGATGCTCTTGCACCTACTCACTGACCCACTCAAATGCTCATTTACCCTCGCACAGACCCACTCAGACAGTCATGCATCCACTGACAGACCCACTTGTGCACCCACTCAATGACCCACTCATGCACCCACTCACAGAGCCACTCAGACACTCATGCACCCACTCCCAGAACTACCCAGACACTCATGCATCCACTGACAGACTTATTCAGACACAGACACACCCACTGACAGACTCATTCAGACACTAACACACCCAATCACAGACATACTCAGACACTGATGCACCCACTCACAGACCCACTCAGCGACTCATGCACCCACTCACAGATTCACACAGACACTGATGCATCCACTCACAGACCCAGTCAGACACTGATGCACCCACTTACAGACCCATAAAACACTCATACACCCCCTCACAGATCCACTCAGTTCCTCTTGCACCCCCTAACAGACTCATTCAGACCCACATGCACACACTTACAAACCCACTCACAAACGCACTCAGACCCTCATGCACCCACTCACAGACCCCATCGGACACTGACACACCCACTCACAGACACACACCCATCCCCCCACTCACAGACCTACTGAGAAATTCACACACCAACTCACAGTCCCACTCAAACACTCATGCATCCACTTACAGACCCATAAACACATTTATGCACCCACTCACAGACCCACTCAGATACTGATGCACCCACTTACAGACCCATAAAACACTCATACACCCACTCACAGATCCACTCAGTGCCTCATGCACCCACTCACAGATCCACTCAGACCCTCATGCACACACTTACAAACCCACTCACAGACCCACTCAGACCCTCATGCAGCCACTCATAGACACAATCAGACACTGAGACATTCTCTCACAGACCCACTCAGAAACTCATGTACCCACTCACAGACCTACTCAGACACTCATGCACCAACTCACTGACCTATTCAGACAGGAACACACCCACTCACAGATCCATTCAGACAATGACACCCTCTCACAAACCGATGCAGACACTGACATACCCACTCACACTCCCACTCAGACATTCATGCTCCCATTCACAGAACCACTCAGACACTCACACACCCACTCACAGACCCACTCTTGCACCCACTCACAGACCCATCCAGACACTCAACAATCCACTCACAGACCCACTTGGATACTGACACACCCACTCACAGACCCACTCAGACACTGACCCATTCTCTCACAGACCAACTTAGACACTCATACCCCCACTCACAGACCCACTCAGACACTCATGCCCCCACTCACAAGCCCCCTCAGACACTTGTGCATCCACTCACAGACCCACTTCAACACTCACACATCCATGCACAGAACCACTCAGATGCTCATGCTCCCTCTCACTGACTCACTTAGACACTAATTCACCCAATCACAGATCTACTCAGACACTGATGAACCCACTCACAAACCCATCCAGAGAATCATGCACCCATTCACACATCTACTCAGACACTGACGTGCCCACTCACAGATTCACTCAGACACTCATGCAACCACTCACAAGCCCACTCAGACACTCATGCATCCACTCACAGACCCATTTCAATGCTCATGCATCCACGCACAGACCCACTCAGATGCTCATGCTCCCACTCACAGACTCACTCAGACACTCAGGCACCCACTCATAGACCCACTCAGACACCTGTGCACCCACTCAAAGTCCCACCCACACACTTACAGACCCACTCAGGCAATGACACACCCACTCACAGACCCACACATACACTCATACACCCACTCACAGACCCATTCAAATAATGACAAACCTACTCACAGACTACTTAGACACTCACACACCCACTCACAGGCCCACCCAGAGAGGCATGCACTCACTCGTAGATGCACTCAGATGCTCATGCACACACTCACTGACCCACTCAGACCCTCATGCACCCACTCACATTCCCACTCAGACATTGACACACATACTGACAGACCAACTCAGACACCCATGCACCCACTCACAGACCTACTGAGAAATTCACACACCCACTCACAGTCCCACACAAACACGCATGCATCCACTTACAGACCCATAGACACATTCATGCACACACTCACAGACCCACTCAGACACTGATGCACCCACTTACAGACCCATAAAACACTCATACACCCACTCACAGATACACTCAGTGCCTCATGCACCCACTCACAGACCCACTCAGACCCTCATGCACACACTTACAAACCCACTCACAAACCCACTCAGACCCTCATGCACCCACTCACAGACACAATCAGACACTGAGACATTCTCTCACAGACCCACTCAGACACTCATGTACCCACTCACAGACCTACTCAGACACTCATGCACCCACTCACTGACCTATTCAGACACTGACACACCCACTCACAGACCCATTCAGACAATGACACCCTCTCACAAACCCATGCAGACACTGGCACACCCACTCACATTCCCACTCAGACACTCATGCTCCCACTCACTGAACTACTCAGACACTCACACACCCACTCACAGACCCACTCTTCCACCTACTCACAGACCCATACAGACACTCATCAATCCACTCACAGGCCTACTCAGACAATTGTGCACCCACTCACAGACCCATTCAGACACTGACACACCCAATCACAGAAATACTCAGACACTGACGCACCCACTCAGACACTGATGCACTCACTCAAAGAGCCACTTAGACACTCATGAATCCACTCACAAACCAACTCAGACACTCATGCACCCACTCAAAGAATCCCTCAGACATTCATGCACCCACACAGAGGCTCACTCAGATGTCACACATCCACTCACTGACCCAGTCAGACCCTCATTGACCCACTCAAAGAGCCACTCAGACACTCAAAGAACCACTTAGACATTGATGCACCCACTTACAGACCCATAAAACACTCATACACCCTATCACAGATCCACTCTTTCCCTCATGCAGCCACTCACATATCTATTTTGATGCTCTTGCACCTACTCACAGACCCACTCAAATGCTCATTTACACTCGCACAGACCCACTCAGACAGTCATGCATCCACTCACAGACCCACTTGTGCACCCACTCAAAGACCCACTCATGCACCCACTCACAGAGCCACTCAGACACTCATGCACCCACTCACAGAACTACCCAGACACTCATGCATCCACTGACAGACTTATTCAGACACAAACACACCCACTGACAGACTCATTCAGACACTAACACACCCAATCACAGACCCACTCAGCGACTCATGCACCCACTCACAGATTCACACCGACACTGATGCATCCACTCACAGACCCAGTCAGACACTGATGCACCCACTTACAGACCCATAAAACACTCATACACCCCCTCACAGATCCACTCAGTCCCTCTTGCACCCCCTAACAGACTCACTCAGACCCACATGCACACACTTACAAACCCACTCACAAACGCACTCAGACCCTCATGCACCCACTCACAGACCCCATCGGACACTGACACACCCACTCACAGACCCACTCAGACACCCATCCCCCCACTCACAGACCTACGGAGAAATTCACACACCCACTCACAGTCCCACTCAAACACTCATGCATCCACTTACAGACCCATAAACACATTTATGCACCCACTCACAGACCCACTCAGATACTGATGCACCCACTTACAGACCCATAAAACACTCATACACCCACTCACAGATCCTCTCAGTGCCTCATGCACCCACTCACAGATCCAATCAGACCCTCATGCACACACTTACAAACCCACTCACAGACCCACTCAGACCCTCATGCAGCCACTCATAGACACAATCAGACACTGAGACATTCTCTCACAGACCTACTCAGACACTCATGTACCCACTCACAGACCTACTCAGACACTCATGCACCCACTCACTGACCTATTCAGAGAGGGACACACCCACTCACAGATCCATTCAGACAATGACACCCTCTCACAAACCCATGCAGACACTGACATACCCACTCACACTCCCACTCAGACATTCATGCTCCCACTCACAGAACCACTCAGACACTCACACACCCACTTACAGACCCACTCTTGCACCCACTCACAGACCCATCCAGACACTCAACAATCCACTCACAGACCTATTCAGACAATTGTGCACCCACTCACAGACCCATTCAGACACTGACACACCCAATCACAGAAATACTCACACACTGACACACCCACTCAGACACTGATGCACTCACTCAAAGAGCCACTTTGACACTCATGCACCCACTCAAAGAATCCCTCAGACATTCATCCACCCACACAGAGGCTCACTCAGATGTCACACATCCACTCACGGACCCAGTCAGACCCTCATTGACCCACTCAAAGAGCCACTCAGACACTCTGAGAACCACTTAGACATTGATGCACCCACTTACAGACCCATACAACACTCATACACCCACTCACAGATCCACTCAGTCCCTCATGCACCCACTCACAGACCCACTCAGACCCTCATGCACATACTTACAAACCCACTCACAAACCCACTCAGACCCTCATACACCCACTCACAGACCCACTTGGATACTGACACACCCACTCACAGACCCACTCAGACACTGACCCATTCTCTCACAGACCAACTTAGACACTTATACCCCCACTCACAGACCCACTCAGACACTCATGCACTCACTCACAAGCCCCCTCAGACACTTGTGCATCCACTCACAGACCCACTTCAACACTCACACATCCATGCACAGAACCACTCAGATGCTCATGCTCCCTCTCACTGACTCACTTAGACACTAATTCACCCAATCACAGATCCACTCAGACATCTGTGCACCCACTCAAAGTCCCACCCACCCACTCACAGACCCACTCAGGCAATGACACAACCACTCACAGACCCACACATACACTCATACACCCACTCACAGACCCATTCAAATAATGACACACCTACTCACAGACTACTTAGACACTCACACACCCACTCACAGGCCCACCCAGAGAGGCATGCACTCACTTGTAGATGCACTCAGATGCTCATGCACACACTCACTGACCCACTCAGACCCTCATGCACCCACTCACATTCCCACTCAGACACTGACACACCTACTGACAGACCAACTCAGACACCCATCCACCCACTCACAGACCTACTGAGAAATTCACACACCCACTCACAGGCCCACATAAACACGCATGCATCCACTTACAGACCCATAGACACATTCATGCACCCACTCACAGACCCACTCAGACACTGATGCACCCACTTACAGACCCATAAAACACTCATACACCCACTCACAGATCCACTCAGTGCCTCATGCACCCACTCACAGACCCACTCAGACCCTCATGCACACACTTACAAACGCACTCACAAACCCACTCAGACCCTCATGCACCC
The DNA here is from genome assembly GCF_031143425.1 of Pleurodeles waltl. Classification (NCBI taxonomy): domain Eukaryota; kingdom Metazoa; phylum Chordata; class Amphibia; order Caudata; family Salamandridae; genus Pleurodeles; species Pleurodeles waltl. The sequence goes on from NC_090440.1 coordinate 1,734,635,386, forward strand.
ACTCACAGACACAATCAGACACTGAGACATTCTCTCACAGACCCACTCAGACACTCATGTACCCACTCACAGACCTACTCAGACACTCATGCACCCACTCACTGACCTATTCAGACACTGACACACCTACTCACAGACCCATTCAGACAATTACACCCTCTCACAAACCCATTCAGACACTGACACACCCACTCACAGTCCCACTCAGACACTCACACACCCACTCACAGACCCACTCTTCCACCTACTCACAGACCCATCCAGACACTCATCAATCCACTCACAGGCCTACTCAGACAATTGTGCACCCACTCACAGACCCATTCAGACACTGACACACCCAATCACAGAAATACTCAGACACTGACGCACCCACTCAGACACTGATGCACTCACTCAAAGAGCCACTTATACACTCATGAATCCACTCACAGACCAACTCAGATACTCATGCACCCACTCAAAGAATTCCTCAGACATTCATGCGCCCACACAGAGGCTCACTCAGATGTCACACATCCACTCACTGACCCAGTCAGACCCTCATTGACCCACTCAAAGAGCCACTCAGACACTCAAAGAACCACTTAGACATTGATGTACCCACTTACAGACCCATAAAACACTCAAACACCCTCTCACAGATCCACTCTTTCCCGCATGCACCCACTCACATATCTATTTTGATGCTCTTGCACCTACTCACAGACCCACTCAAATGCTCATTTACCCTCGCACAGACCCACTCAGACAGTCATGCATCCACTCACAGACCCACTTGTGCACCCACTCAAAGACCTACTCATGCACCCACTCACAGAGCCACTCAGACACTCATGCACCCACTCACAGAACTACCCAGACACTCATGCATCCACTGACAGACTTATTCAGACACAGACACACCCACTGACAGACTAATTCAGACACTAACACACCCAATCACAGACATACTCAGACACTGATGCACCCACTCACAGACCCACTCAGTCACTCATGCACCCACTCACAGATTCACACAGACACTGATGCATCCACTCACAGACCCAGTCAGATACTGATGCACCCACTTACAGACCCATAAAACACTCATACACCCCGTCACAGATCCACTCAGTCCCTCTTGCACCCCCTAACAGACTCACTCAGACCCACATGCACACACTTACAAACCCACTCACAAATGCACTCAGACCCTCATGCACCCACTCACAGACCCCATTGGACACTGACACACCCACTCACAGACCCACTCAGACACTGACCCATTCTCTCACAGACCCACTCACACACTCATGTACCCACTCACAGACCTACTTAGACACTAATGCACCCACTCACTGACCTATTCAGACTCTGATGCACCCACTCACTGACCCATTCAGACAATGACACACCCACTCACAGACCCATGCAGACACTGACATACCCACTCACAGTCCCATTCAGAAACTCATGCTCACACTCACAAAACCACTCAGACACTTTTCATCCACTCACAGACCCACTCGTGCACCCACTCACAGAACCACTCAAACACTCATGCATCCTCTCACAGACCCACTCAGAGACTTGTGCACCCACTCACAGTCTATTCAGACACTGATGCACCCTCAGGCAGACCCATTATGACACTGACACACCCAATCACAGACATACTCAGACACTGTTGCACTCACTCAGACACTGATGCAGTCATTCAAAGAGCCACTTAGACACTGATGCATCCACTCACAGACCCACTCAGACACTCATACACCCACTCACAGACTCTCTCAGACATTCATGCACCCACACAGAGGCTCAGTAAGATGTCACACATCCACTCACGGACCCAGTCAGACCCTCATGGACCCACTCAAAGAGCCACTCAGACCCTTAAACTGCCAGTCAGACATTGATGCACCCACTTACAGACCCATAAAACACTCATACACCCTCTCACAGATCCACTCAGTCCCTCATGCACCCACTCACAGACCTATTTTGATGCTCTAGCACCTACTCACAGACCCACTCAAATGCTCATTCACCCTCGCACAGACCCACTCAGTCATGCATCCACTCACAGACCCACTTGTGCACCCACTCAAAGACCCACTCATGCACCCACTCACAGACCCATTCACACACTGACACACCCAATCACAGAAATGCTCCGACACTGACGCACCCACTCAGACACTGATGCACTCACTCAAAGAGCCACTTAGACACTCATGAATCCACTCACAGACCAACTCAGACACTCATGCACCCACTCATAGAATCCCTCAGACATTCATGCACCCACACAGAGGATCACTCAGATGTCACTCATCCACTCACTGACCCTTGTCAGACCCTCATTGACCCACTCAAAGAACCACTCAGACACTCAAAGAACCACTTAGACATTGATGCACCCACTTACAGACCCATAAAACACGCATACACCCTCTCACAGATCCACTCTTTCCCTCATGCACCCACTCACACATCTATTTTGATGCTCTTGCACCTACTCACAGACCCACTCAAATGCTCATTTACCCTCAGACAGACCCACTCAGACAGTCATACATCCACTCACAGACCCACTTGTGTACCCACTCAAAGACCCACTCATGCACCCACTCACAGAGCCACTCAGACACTCATGCACCCACTCACAGAACTACCCAAACACTCATGCATCCACTCACAGACTTATACAGACACAGACACACCCACTGACAGACTCACTCAGACACTAACACACCCAATCACAGACATACTCAGACACTGATGCACCCACTCACAGACCCACTCAGCGACTCATGCACCCACTCACAGATTCACATAGACACTGATGCATCCACTCACAGACCCAGTCAGACACTGATGCACCCACTTACAGACCCATAAAACACTCATACACCCCCTCACAGATCCTCTCAGTCCCTCTTGCACCCCCTAACAGACCCACTCAGACCCACAGGCACACACTTACAAACCCACTCACAAACGCACTCAGACCCTCATGCACCCACTCACAGACCCCATCGGACACTGACACAGCCACTCACAGACCCACTCAGACACTGACCCATTCTCTCACAGACCCATTCACACACTCATGTACCCACTCACAGACCTACTCAGACACTCATGCACCCACTCACTGACCTATTCAGACTCTGATGCACCCACTCACTGACCCATTCAGACAATGACACACCCAATCACAGACCAATGCAGACACTGACATACCCACTCACAGTCCCATTCAGAAACTCATGCTCCCACTCACAAAACCACTCAGACACTTATGCATCCACTCACAGACCCACTAGTACACCCACTCACAGACCCACTCAAACACTCATGCATCCACTCACAGACCCACTCAGAGAATTGTGCACCCACTCACAGACCTATTCAGACACTGATGCACCCTCAGGCAGACCCATTCAGACACTGACACCCAATCACAGACATACTCAGACACTGTTGCACTCACTCAGACACTGATGCAGTCACTCAAAGAGCCACTTAGACACTCATGCATCCACTCACAGACCCACTCAGACACTCATACACCCACTCACAGACTCTCTCAGACATTCATGCACCCACACAGAGGCTCACTAAGATGTCACACATCCACTCACGGACCCAGTCAGACCCTCATGGACCCACTCAAAGAGCCACTCAGACGCTTAAACTGCCACTCAGACATTGATTCACCCACTTACAGAACCATAATACACTCATACACCCTCTCACAGATCCACTCAGTCCCTCAAGCACCCAGACCTATTTGGATGCTCTCGCACCTACTCACAGACCCACTCAAATGCTCATTCACCCTCGCACAGACCAACTCAGTCATGCATCCACTCACAGACCCACTTGTGCACCCACTCAAAGACCCACTCATGCACCCACTCACAGAGCCACTCAGACACTCATGCATCCACTCCCAGAACTACCCAGACACTCATGCATCCACTCACAGACCTATTCAGACACTGACACACCCACTGACAGACTCATTCAGACACTAACACACCCAATCACAGACATACTCAGACACTGATGCACCCACTCACAGACCCACTCAGTGACTCATGCACCCACTCACAGATTCACACAGACACTGATGCATCCACTCACAGACCCAGTCAGACACTGATGCGCCCACTTACAAACCCATGAAACACTCATAGACCCACTCACAGATCCACTCAGTCCCTCTTGCACCCACTCACAGACCCACTCAGACCCTCATGCACTCACTTACAAACTCACTCACAACCCACTCGGACCCTCATGCACCCACTCACAGACCCATTCGAACACTAACACACCCACTCATGACCCACACAGACACTGATGCATTCTCTCACAGACCACTTAGACACTCATGCCCCCACTCACAGACCTACTCAGACACTCACACACCCACTCACTGACCTATTCAGACACTTATGCACCCTCTCACAGACCCATGCAGATATTGACACACTCAATCACAGTCCCACTCAAACACTCATGCTCCAAGTCACAAAACCACTCAGACACTCATGCATCCTCTCACAGACCCACTCATGCACCCACTCACAGACCACTCAGACACTCATGCATCCATTCACAGGCCCACCCAGTCACTCGTGTAACCACTCACATACCTATTCAGACACTGATGCTCCCACTGACAGACCCATTCAGACACTGACACACCCAGGCACAGACATACTCAGACACTGACACACCAACTCAGACACTGATGCACTCACTCAAGGTGCCACTTAGACACTCATGCATCAACTCACAGACCCACTCAGACACTAATGCTCCCACTCACAGACCGTCTCAGACATTCATCCATCCACTCAAGGGCCCACTCAGATATCACACATCCACTCACAAACCCACTCTGACCCTCATGGACCCGCTCAAAGAGCCACTCAGACACTCAAACAACCACTCAGACATTGATGTACCCACTTACAGACTATAAAACACTCATACTCCCACTCACAGATCCACTCAGTCCCTCATGCACCCACTCACAGACCTATTTTGATGCTCCTGCACCCACTCACAGACTCACTCAAACACTCATGCATCCACTCCCAGACCCACTTGGACACTCATGCATCCACTCACAGACCCACTTGTGCACCCACTCACAGACCTCACAGACCCACTCATGCACCCACTCACAGATCCACTCAGACACTCATGCACCCACTCACAGACCTATACAGACAGTGATGCACCCACTGACAGACCCATGCATACACAGACACACCCAATCACAGACATAATTAGACACTGGTGCACCCACTCAGACACTCATGCACCTACTCAAAGATCCACTTAGACAGTCATGCATCTACTCACAGACCCACTCAGACACTCTTGCACCCACTCACAGACCCTCTCCGACATTCATGCACCGAATGAGAGGCCCACTTAGATGTCAGATATCCATTCACAGACCCTCCTGGACCCACTCAAAGAGCCTCTAAGACGCTCAAAGACCCACTCAGAAACTGATGCACCCACTTACAGACCCATAAAACACTCATGCACCCATTGACAGAACCACTCTGTGACTATCACACCCACTGACAAACACACTCGGACACTCATTCACCCACTCACAGACCTACTGAGACACTCACACACCCTCTCTCAGACCCATTCTGAGAGTCATGCACTCACCCACAGACCCACTCAGACAGTCAAAAAGCCAATTACAGACCCACTTATGCACTCATGCATCCACTCGCAGACCCATAAACACACTCATGCGCCCACTCACAGACCCACTCAGACCCCCATGCACCCACTCACAGACCCTCACTCACCCACTTACATACCAGCTAATACGCTCTTGCACCACTTATAGACTCACTCAGTCACTGACACGCCTACTCACTGACCCACTCAGACCCTCATACACCCACTCACAGACCCACTCATACACTCAGACACCCACTCACACACCCACTCAGCCTCTCACGCACCCACTCACAGATGTACTCAGATACTCATGTACTCACTCATAGTGCAACTCAGAGACACATGCATTCACTCACATACTCAGTCATAGACTCATGTACCCACTAACAGCACCCTCACAGAGTCACACACCCAGTTACACACTCTCACTCATCCTCTGAAAGAGCTTCTGAGATAGTTGTGCATCCACAGACTGACCCACTCATAGGGCCATATTTATACTTTTTGATGCACAACTGCGCCAACGCAGTTGTGCATCAAAATTTTTCAACGCCGGCTAAAGCCATTCCAACGTGTCATGCGGGTGCCTTATTTATGGAATGACGTAAGCCGGCGCTGCGGACTGGTCTGAGTAAAAAACAATGACTCACACCAGGCCGTGCCGGTGTATGGGAAAATGAGGGTTGTGCGTCAAAAAATGGTGCAAGTCAGGTCTGAGGCTAAAATCAGGCCTGAAACCGGACTTGCGCCATTTGTTTTGATGCACAATCCCCATTGACAAGACTCCTGTCTTAGCAAAGACAGGAGTCATGCCCCCTTGCCCAATGACCATGCCCAGGGGACTTATGTCCCCTGGGCATGGTCATTGGGCATAGTGGCATGTAGGGAGGCCCAAATCAGGCCCCCATGCCACTTACAAAAAAATGTAAAAAAATGCGTACCTGAACCTTCCTCTACTTCCCTGGGATGGATCCCCCCATCCATGGGTGTCCTCCAGGGGTGGGCGAGGGTGGCAGGGGTGTCCCTGGGGGTAGGAGAGGGCACCTCTGGACTCCTTCTGAGACCTCGGATCCCTTAATGCCTGCCCTGACCCAGGCGTTAAAAAACGGCGCACCTCAGGCTGTGCACTGTTTTTTAAGGCCCACCCCCTCCTGTGCGTCAAAATGACGCTGGAGGATAAATAAGGTGCACAGGCCTTAAAGTCATTTTTTAGAAGGGAACGCCTACCTTGCATATCATTAACGCAAGGCAGTTTCCCGCTTCCAAAAAATGAAGCACATGATGGAATTTTGACGTCCACGGGGTCGGGCGCCAAAGTCTAAATATGGGGCACGGTTTGCGCCAAATGTGCGTCAACATTTTTTACGCTCATTCGGCACAAACAGAGTATAAATATGCCCCATAGTCTCATAACGCAGCCACATACAAGCTCAAAGAGTCATAAATGTGTTTATAGAGGTACTTAGAAAGTGACGTACGTATGATGTAGAAAAATCCTTATAAATATAGTTATCAATTTTTAATGGACTGGTGTCTATTGAATTCCTGCTTTTGTTTAACGTAATCACGACCATGTTGCAAAGATCACAATATCATTGCAAATATTTAAAAAAATAAAATAAATTAATAACGAAAATAAACAAAAATTTTGGGCAATAGGGTGGCCCTGGGAAGTACTTTTGTGTTCATTGTGAGTATGTGACAGCTACATATGACTAGATGCAGAGTTTCAGGATGCTATGAAGCACCTTGTTGCTTTTGTCTGTGAAGTGCACTCCATCACTTCTATAGATACCATCCATGTCAAAGCACAAGTTGTTGTTGTAGATACAGCCTATGTTATGGTCTTTGAGGAATGCAGGACCAGTTTTATTAACGTGTTTCCTGGCTTTGTCAATCTGTGGATAGAACTGATTTGACTACTTCCATTTCTGTCTTTGGCATATGTAGGAGTACACCAAGACAGTGTGAGGGAAAAGTGACATCACTTGTGCAAAGGTATCTTTCATTAGGATATCCAGTCCTACCCCAGTCAATGTGCCTAAGCCATTTCCACCACAGTGCATAATCATCAGGTAAGGGGTTTTAGGGATCCACAATGCTTTCAACCAAATTGAGCAAATTATGCCACTTTAACCCTCTCTGGCCAATCCAATTAATGTCCACAATAGCCAAACCCAAGCCTCTGTCAATACAATTCTTTCTAGCAGCCTCTCTATACTAAAAGACATAGCTTTGGCCCACAATCCACACTCTAACCATTTTGAAGTGAAGCATCAGTAGCAGACAGGAGAAGGCTGGAGCTGAATAAAGCAGCTTTGAAAATGGAAGGGTGTTAAAATGGATGTGTGCTAATTAAAAAAAAACATATTTGATTGGATGCTGTGAATATGCAGGTGAATACAATTAGGTAGAATCTTGAAAGGATTAGTAATTTGATTTATGATTGGCTCTGGTAAAAATACAAAATTGTAATACAGACTTGGATATGATTTTCAGTCTGTAAAGTAAACCACACCTGCTGCAGCTCATTTTATAACTACTATGGTGCTTGTAGAATGTGCTTTGAACTCATGACCTACTGGTTCTAGTGGATTGCTATGGAGACTGTTAAGAGTGTATTGGGGAAAGGGTGTTAAGGAGAGAGTTCTCTGTTTTTAACAATTAAAGGTGTTTAGATTTATTATTGTTTAATAAGGGTTTGATTTCCTACTAAGAGATTGCTAATAAAATGTACAGCACTCTTAAAGACATAATAAAAATACAAGGCTAAGTATTTATTGGACTTCTGTTATTTTTTGCAAATTTGTCGCAACAATTGTGATTAAGACACGAATATGTACAAAACGTCCACCATATTGGGCTTCTTTACAAAAGTGCATGAAATGATTAACACATACTAACCATTCAGAACTGGACTTACAAAACCAAAGTATTAAAGATATGTTTTTAGTTGCTGCCTTCCGCCATATCAACAGGACAATCATCGACCTCATAGCGCCCCACGCACTAACCTCCAGCAACTACCTGCTCCTAGGAAACCTCAACTTCCATTTCAACTATCACAGCAACCACAACACCACAACCCTACATGAGAGCCTAGAAACAATTGCACTCAAGCAACTGGTTACTTCACCAATGCACATGGCTGGACACACTCTTGACCCCATCTTTTCCGCCAGCAGCAACGTCACCATCGGCGTCTTGAACCTGCTACACCAGACCGACCACCACTGCATCAAATTTTCCATCTCTACGCCCACAGCGCACACTCAGTCAACATGCCCTGTCCACAGAAGATGGAATCACATCCCAGAGCAGCAACTCACCAGCTTCCTCACCAACTCTCCTCCCCTCAACACAACAGATGCCAACATATCAGCCCTATACCTCCGCGAATGGAACACCAACTGCACCGACCCCCTTGCTCCACTCCGAAAGACCACAGAGAAACACTCCTCCAAAAAAGCCAGCTGGTTCACCCCCGCACTCCAAGAATCTAAGTGCACATACTGGAGGCTGGAAAAGAAGTGGAGAAACAGCAAGTCCCTGCAAGACCTAGTAGCCTTCAAAACCGCCACAAGATCCCACCACAGCCTGATCATGACCACCTGGAAGGATTCAACTCCACCTCTCACAACACTAAAGAACTTTTTAACGTCATCAAACAATTTGCCAAACCACAGGCCAAGACCACCAACATCCCTCCATTTCAGGAATTCTGACCACCTTCTTCCACACAAAGATCAAGGACGTTTACAATAGTTTCACACCCGAGATGCTCTGAAAACACCAAAAGCACCCCCGCCTGGATCAACCAAATCCAGGTGACTCCTGCACACCAGACACCCTCTCCATTGTGAGCATCACCCACTCTGGAGCCCCGAACGACCCTTGCCCACACTACATCTACAACAAGACAAGTGCCGCAATCCTGCCAGAACTCTGCAAGAGCATCAATTGCTCCCTTGAACCAGCAACCTACCTGAAGACTGGAAGCATGCTGAGATTTACCCACTTTTAAAGAAACCCACAGCCGACCTGACTGACCTCAAGATCTACCGCCCCATATTATTGCTACCTTTCCCAGCTAAAGTTGCTGAGAAAGCTGTTAACACTCAGGAACTACGGGTTGAATATTGTCTCCTATGCTGATGACACCCAGCTGATTCTTTCCATGGCCGAGAACCCCTCAACAGCCAGGAAGAATTTCAGAGACAGGGTGGAAGCTGTGGCCACTTTGATGAGAGAAAGCTCCCTCAAACTGAACTCCGATAAAACCGAGATCCTCATCATGGGACCCTCAACACTGGCCTGGGATGACTCCTGGTGGCCCTCGACCCTCTGCAAACCCCGCTTACAAACAGACCACATGCACAACCTTAGCGTCATCCTTGACTCAACGCTCACCATGACCAGGCAGGTCAACTCCTTCACCTCCACCTGCCTCCTCTTCCTCCGACTCCTATGAAAGATCACCAGATGGATACCAACCGACTGCCGGATAACCGTGACGCACTCCCTTGTCACAAGCAGACTTGACTATGCCAATCCCCTCTACACTGGAACCTCCAAAAAGAACCTAAACAAAGTGCAACAGATCCAAAATGCCGATGCCAGACTCATCCTAGACATCCCCCACTAAGAACACATCACAGAACACCTGAGAAACATCCACTGGCTCACCATCGAGACGAGGATCAACTTCAAACTCTTTGTACATACCTACAGAGCCCTTCACGACAATGGACCCAACTACCTCAACACCCGCATTAACTGATACGCCCCTTCCAGACTGCTCCACTCATCTCATTAGTCACTCACCAGCATACCCTGCATAAAGAACTTCACAGCGGTGGAAAATCGTTTTCATACCTGGCAGCAAAAGGAGGGAACACCTCACCACCACACCTTAGACAGTCACCATCGCTGCCTCAGTTCAGGAAGGACCTCAAGACCAGGCTCTTTGACTGATTTCGGACGTCATCACTCAGCACCTTGAGACGCTATGGGTGAATTAATTGATTGATTTACAAGCTTATGATTGACTGATTGATTGCGTACAAAGTTGAAAAGGTTACCCTTTATGGTGGCTTTAAATGGGATTGGTGTGTCATTCTTTAGCTTAGTTTTCGCAATTCCTGAGACTACTGAATCTATCTAATAAGAGCAAAACAATTATTTCACCAACAAACACAATCTTCAGGTATACAAATTACATTTAATTCTGAGAAAAAAATTATTAAAAATGTATTCCTCTATGTGAGATTTTTAAAAGAGAGCATGAAATATATAGAAAAGTATTGAAAATACCTGAGATGATCTATGAGTAGAAGTGTGAGTGCTTTAGCATATTTATCAATAGCAATTTCTCTGTGGTGTAGACTAGGTGTGTGAGAAGTTGGTTCACACGCTGTTGCCATGGAACTGCATATTGTACATGTACTGCATGTTCTAATTGTTACAAAAATACTGCAAGCTGAGGGTTAAAGTTATACTTAACAATTAGAAGAAATGAAAGTTTTACATGTCTATACATGATGTGCTGCTCACAAAGAATGATTTTTCTTTGAATTCTGGGACTTGTAGTTTTATTTATTCCATTATAAAATAGAACTACAAGACTCAGAATTGAAAGGGAAACACATGCACGTTAGGTGTATGTGAAGCATGAACCTGTGAAAGTTGAAAGCAATATATTAGATGCTCTTTAGTGTAGGTGTTGATAAATTATAATGCAGGTGTGTATGTGCTTAGATGGTGAAATTTGTTCTACAAACTAATACTGAGTCAGATGCATAGTTCAAGACGGCTAGGCATAGTCAAACATGCATGGGCATATTAAGAGCCCCTAGTGCCACCTTAGCGCCGCCATAGCATAATTGTTTAGACGCTTGGGCAGCGCTAAAGTGTCTTTCTCCCCGCACCAAATTTACAAAGTGGCGCAATGCATGCTTTGCACCATTTTGTAAACCCCTTGAGCCACCTAATGCCTATGCCAGGCATTATGGGGGTCATTACAACCCTGGCGGAAGGTGTTAAAGCGGCGGTAAGACCGCCAACAGGCCGGCGGTAACATTTTTGCAATTATGACCGTGGCGGAAACCGCCAACAAAGACAGCCACTTTAACACTCAGACCGCCATGGCGGTACAAACAAACAGCGGGCGGTCACCGCCAACAGACAAGCGGGAGACAATGTACCGCCCACACTATTATGGCAGGCCAATCCGCTACCTTTTCCAGGGCGGATTCACCGCGGATAAAAACATGGCGGAAACAGCCATTTCAAAGTGAAAACGCTCACCTCTACACACTCCATGAGGAACGACGTCACCATGGAGCCAGAACTCCATATTCTTCCTGCACTAGTCTTCCTGCTCCTGTACCAGGAGCACCAAAGCCGTCGGCGAAGACCAGCAGTTCGGGCTGGACTGTTCCCATGGGGAACAGGGTCAAGACTGATTTGCATATGGCTGGGTCCAAACTGGAATGGCATGGGCAGCAAAAAAACGATGGATTAAACCCAGATCTGTGACTGGGGGTGAATGTTTGACAATGTTCAGCATTCCGTCCATCACTTGTTGTTTTTGCATTTGTCGCCCTAAGTGGGAAGGGTATGCCCAGACGTGGGTCCCGTGCTTCCCATGCCACTGGATTCAAGCTAGCCTGGCTGATGAGGGGTGAAACCCCGAAACCGGTCCCAGGATGCTTGTTTCCAGTCCAGGGAAGACCTGGCCTAGCAGTTCGGGCTGGACTGTTCCCATGGGGAACAGGGTCAAGACTGATTTGCATATGGCTGGGTCCAAACTGGAATGGCATGGGCAGCAAAAAAACGATGGATTAAACCCAGATCTGTGACTGGGGGTGAATGTTTGACAATGTTCAGCATTCCGTCCATCACTTGTTGTTTTTGCATTTGTCGCCCTAAGTGGGAAGGGTATGCCCAGACGTGGGTCCCGTGCTTCCCATGCCACTGGATTCAAGCTAGCCTGGCTGATGAGGGGTGAAACCCCGAAACCGGTCCCAGGATGCTTGTTTCCAGTCCAGGGAAGACCTGGCCTAGCAGTTCGGGCTGGACTGTTCCCATGGGGAACAGGGTCAAGACTGATTTGCATATGGCTGGGTCCAAACTGGAATGGCATGGGCAGCAAAAAAAACGATGGATTAAACCCAGATCTGTGACTGGGGGTGAATGTTTGACAATGTTCAGCATTCCGTCCATCACTTGTTGTTTTTGCATTTGTCGCCTTAAGTGGGAAGGGTATGCCCAGACGTGGGTCCCGTGCTTCCCATGCCACTGGATTCAAGCTAGCCTGGCTGATGAGGGGTGAAACCCCGAAACCGGTCCCAGGATGCTTGTTTCCAGTCCAGGAAAGACCTGGCCTAGCAGTTTGGGCTGGACTGTTCCCATGGGGAACAGGGTCAAGACTGATTTGCATATGGCTGGGTCCAAACTGGAATGGCATGGGCAGCAAAAAAAACGATGGATTAAACCCAGATCTGTGACTGGGGGTGAATGTTTGACAATGTTCAGCATTCCGTCCATCACTTGTTGTTTTTGCATTTGTCGCCCTAAGTGGGAAGGGTATGCCCAGACGTGGGTCCCGTGCTTCCCATGCCACTGGATTCAAGCTAGCCTGGCTGATGAGGGGTGAAACCCCGAAACCGGTCCCAGGATGCTTGTTTCCAGTCCAGGGAAGACCTGGCCTAGCAGTTCGGGCTGGACTGTTCCCATGGGGAACAGGGTCAAGACTGATTTGCATATGGCTGGGTCCAAACTGGAATGGCATGGGCAGCAAAAAAACGATGGATTAAACCCAGATCTGTGACTGGGGGTGAATGTTTGACAATGTTCAGCATTCCGTCCATCACTTGTTGTTTTTGCACGGTGAGTACTGCACCTACGACACAGGGGAGGGGGGAGGCAAAATACAGGGACACACACACGCAACACCCCCACCCCCACCCTCACCCTCACCCACTACAACACACACACCAATGCATATCCAAACATTACAGTAACACCCCCAATCCCCCTGGAAGAATGCAAAGACAAAAGGAAATGAGTGGAACCATTGTAATATATCAACATAGAGTAAGCAAATACAGTATATACATATATACACTATTAACAAAATATACACCACGAATAGTAGTCCAGGTATTGCACTATTCCTAGTCCATGGACCACTGGGCCCAAAATGCATGGGCAAGGCCCACACAAGATACCCGAACATGACGGAGAGAACACTGCAGGGGCATCAGATAGAAATACAACAGGCACCTCAGGGGGAAGGGAAGGGGGGGGCACCTCAGCCGGATGAGTGCACAACGCCAGATCCACGAGGGGGCTCCATGCCCATTGATGTATCCTGGGGAGTGCAAAGCCACAGTCTCTCAAGTCTCTACAGTGGGTGGTTTGCCCACTGTACCATCCTGTGGAGTGCAAAGCCACAGTTTCTCAAGTCTCTCCAGTGGGTGGTTTGCCCTCTGTACCATCCTGGGGAGTGCAAAGCCACAGTCTCTCAAGTCTCTCCAGTGGGTGGTTTGCCCACTGTACCATCCTGGGGAGTGCAAAGCCACAGTCTCTCAAGTCTCTCCAGTGGGTGGTTTGTCCACTGCTTTATCCTGAGGAAGTCAAAGCCACAGTCTCTCAAGTCTCTCCAGTGGGTGGTTTGCCCACTGTACCATCCTGGGGAGGTCAAAGCCACAGTCTCTCAAATCTCTCCAGTGGGTGGTTTGCCCACTGTACCATCCTGGGGAGTGCAAAGCCACAGTCTCTCAAGTGGGTAACAGTCTCCACTGGTTCTGGAGGGGGACTGGTGCCCAGAGTGCTTCATCCTGTGCAGGACAGACAGAGTGGATGCATGTCTCCACTGGTTCTGGAGGGGGACTGGTGCCCAGAGTGCTTCATCCTGTGCAGGACAGACGGAGTGGATGCATGCCTCCACTGGTTCTGGAGGGGGACTGGTGCCCAGAGTGCATCACTCACCCCGTAACGGTCCCTGTTGCGTCACTGCCCCTGCCGCTCATGGGCTAGCGGTGCTTGAGTTGGAGAGGCTTGCCCTGTTCAGCGGTGCTTGCCTTGGCGGTCCTTGCCCTGTTCAGCGGTGCTTGCCTTGGCGGTCCTTGCCCCGTTCAGCGGATAGCCCTGTTCAGCGGTGCTTGCCTTGGCGGTGCTTGCCCTGTTCAGTGGTGCTTGAGTTGGCGGTGCTTGCCCTGTTCAGCGGTGCTTGCCTTGGCGGTCCTTGCCCTGTTCAGCGGTGCTTGCCTTGGCGGTGCTTGCCCTGTTCAGCGGTGCTTGCCTTGGCGGTCCTTGCCCTGTTCAGCAGTGCTTGCCCTGTTCAGCGGTGCTTGCCTTGGTGGTGCTTGTCCTGTTCAGCAGTGCTTGTCTTGGCGGTCCTTGCCCTGTTCAGCGGTGCTTGCCTTGGTGGTGCTTGCCCTGTTCAGCAGTGCTTGCCTTGGCGGTCCTTGCCCTGTTCAGCGGTGCTTGCCCTGTTCAGCGGTGCTTGCCTTGGCGGTGCTTGCCCTGTTCAGCAGTGCTTGCCCTGTTCAGCGGTGCTTGCCTTCGCGGTGCTTGCCTTCGCGGTGCTTGCCCTGTTCAGTGGTGTTTGCCTTGGCGGTCCTTGCCCTGTTCAGCAGTGCTTGCATTGGCGGTCCTTCATTGCCCAGCTGGGCTGGGGCTGGCGGTCCTTCATTGTCCAGCTGGGCTGTGGCTGGTGGGGCCCTCCTGAGCAGCTGGGCTGTGGCTGGCGGGGCCCTCCTGGGCAGCTGGGCTGTGGCTGGCAGGGGCCTCCTGGGCAGCTGGGCTGTGGCCGCGGGGCCCTCCTGGGCAGCTGGGCTGTGGCTGGTGGGGCCCACCTGTCAGCTGGGCTGTGGCTGGCGGGGCCCTCCTGGGCAGCGACAATGTGGCTGGCAGGGCCCTCCTGCCCAGCGGGGATGATGGCGGTCTTCTGCCCCTTCCCCACCTTGGGAGGAGTCGCAGCAGAGCCCACACTCCCCCCGGGACCCCTGTGATCGGCTTGAGTGGCTGGAGTCTTCCCCCTCTCCCGCAGGGCACTGGACAACTTCTGGTGCTTCACAGGGGGGGGACTGGCTGTGCTCTGGCTCCGTGATAGACTGGCTGGCCTGGTGGCCGGTACACTCCACATACCTGTGACAACAGGCACCACTGGTCTCGGTGATTTTGTGGCTGAGGTGCTAGTACGGGACCTATGAGTTCGATGGGGGGGTGGTGGTAAATAGGTTAAGGGTGAACAGGAAAAGTTGTTTGGAGACACTGGGACGGGCAGCTGGACGGGGTTTTGGGGTGGAGGAAGAGGAGGTGGTTGTAGGAGGTGTATCTTTTGTGGCTTTGGGTGCAGGTGCATGCGCTGGAGGCTGTTGTGAGGTGGGTGTATGTTGGGTGGGTGTGTGCCTTGGGAGGGGGCGTCACAGACACACTGGGAGAGGACACAGGGGACGTGTGTATGGTAGTGGGGGTGCTGACTGCAGGTGAGCGGGGTGTGCTGCTGGGTGTGCTGGTGCGGGACGTAGTGGCTGTAGAGGTAGTGCATGCAGGTGTGAGTGTAGACGAGACTGGGAGGGAGGAGGGAGACGACGACAAAGGGGACACAGTGGAGGCAGTGGATGTTGGTGTGTCTGTATGTGTGTGATGCTTGCGTGAGTGCCTGTGGGATGTGTGGTGCTTATGTTTGCCTGAGCTTCCCTTGTGTGGTGAGGTGTGTGCAGGCTGGTCTGATGGTGTGCTTGGGATAGGCAGAGGTACAGGGAATTGGGTCTGGGTGGAGGAAGTTGGAGGGGGAGGCTAGACACAGGGACAATGGCTGCCATCAGTGCTGAGGCCAAAGTCTGAACGGTTCGATGATGGGCAGCCTGACCAGAATGAATGCCCTCCAGGAATGAATTTGTGTGTTTCAACTCCCTTTCTACAACCTGGATGGCATTCAAAATGGTAGACTGCCCAACAGTGAGTGACCTGAGGAGGTCAATGGCCTCCTCACTGAGGGCAGCAGAGGTGACAGGGGCAGGGGCTGAGGTGCCTGGGGCGAAGGTGATGCCCACCCTCCTGGGTAAGCGGGCACGGGGCGAAGGCTGAAGGGCTGCTGGGAGGGCGGTGCTGGTAGGGGGGTGGAGGCTGTACCTGTTGAAGTGGGGGGCACAGATGTTGCCGCCACCACAAAGGAGCTCCCATCGGAGGACGAGTCCGTGTCGCTGGTTGCAGATCCTGTGACCGCCGTGGTGCTCCCCTCGCCCTCCGTGCCACTGGTGTATTCTGAGTCCGTAGTGTGGTCCTCCATGCCCATGTGGGATGCAGCTCCCTCATGCTCAGGTGCCACTGCACCTCCGCCTGATGATGCCAATGCACACAAGAACAGGGAGACCGCAAAAAAAAGGGGGGAACCAGAAGAAAGACATGTTGAGTGCATGCATTACCGCTACCGTTGGTGGACAAGACAAACACAGCAGCCCCCTGCACTACATCGCGCTGTTGGGCTCTACACTGCAATTCCTGGGAAATGGCCTACAAGGCTATGGACGACATCTGCACACATAGATGACACAGGGGCATGAATACCTGTACAGAGGTGGGGTGAGGGGCCACAGGGCCATGCCTTACGAAGGGGCCTAGCCTACAGAACTCGCCCTGGCCTAGGGAAACCCACAGCCCTCCTCCCCCACCCAGATACCTCCACTGCACACAAAGTCAGCAGAATGAGAGTGTACTCACCCCCTTGTGTCTGCTGTGATGCCCTCAAGCGCCCATCCAAATCAGGGTAGGCCACCGCCAGGATCCTGAACATCAGGGGGGTCATGGTTCGACAGGCACCCCACCCACTTTGGGAGGCCATCCCCAGCTGAGCCTCCGCTGTCTTCTTGCTCCAGCAGTGAATGTCCTCCTATCTCTTCCGGCAGTGGGTGCTCCGTCTGTGGTGGACCCCCAGGGTCCGGACGTCCTTGGCGATGGCACGCCAAATATCCTTCTTCTGGTGGGCGCTGACCTACATGAAATGTACAGGGGAAGAAGAGAAGTCATAACCAACTGCACCATCAAAGTGACTGGCCCCCATCCCTACCCTTGCCATGTGGCAGATGCACCCACCGTCTTTCATGCACGCAGAACTCTGCCCTCTTCCTTCTTACAACCAGCCCTCTCGACACACGCATAGCCCATACAGCATGCTCCCTGTGTACTTACCTGTTGGTCTGGAGGACCGTAGAGTAGCGTGTACTGGGGGAGGACCCTGTCGACGAGCTTCTCCAACTCCTCCGCAGTGAAGGCAGGGGCCCTTTCCCCAGACGCACCAGCCATTGTCTCTTCCAGACCGAGGTCACAGCAGCACTTGCAGTGTAGGTCCTCTCCTGTCGAAGATCAGGTATCGAGTGATTCAACAGCTAGAAAATGGTGGTCACGTCCGCGGCGGTCACGTCCGCGGCGGTGCGTACCATCACCGCCGGCGTACATCGTCATTGGCTCCTGGGACCCATATGGTCCAATGTTAACCAATGCAGCATTGCGCCGCGGTCTTCGACCGCCTACCGCGACGGTGTACAACGCCAGCGCTGTTAACTCACATCCCATTGTCCCGCTTTAGAGGTCAGGCAACCGTCATTTCAGGGGCCCACATGGCCTAATTACCAACTGCGTCACAGATACCTAGGCCTACTCTCAACACACATACAGGCTAGAATTTGTGTATGAATCGTGTTCTGTCTAGACTGTGGGTACATACCTCTGAGTTGTTTGACTCTGTGCTCGCTGTTGTCCTTCATAGGCACCATCCGCTGGGACATGTGAGGAGATGGCGGAATCCTCTGGTGTACCGACCGCTGGTGGACCTGTCGACAATGGAGGAAAGAAATTTGATCATCACCTACAGGTTTGACTGTGCCACAATCCAGGAACTGTGTACCCAGTTGGAGCCAGACCTGATGTCAGCAATCCGCCATCTGACTGGAATCCCCCCTGACGTGCAGGTGCTGTCAGTGCTCCATTTCCTTACAAGTGGGTCTTTTCAAACAAATGTGGCCATGGCATCAGGGATGTCCCAGCCTATGTTTTCCAATGTATTGTCCAGAGTGTTGTCTGCCCTGCTGAAACACATGCAGAGGTACATCGTTTTCCCTCAGGTGGAGTACTTGCCTACAGTGAAAGGTGATTTCTATGCCCTTGGAAATATCCCCAACATCATAGGTGCTATTGATGGGACTCTGTGGCTTTGCCCCCCACCCCACAGGAGTGAACAGGTGCACAGGAACCGGAAGAGTTATCATTCCATGAATGTACAGATGGTGTGTTTGGCAGACCAGTACATCTCCCATGTGAATGCCATGTTCCCTGGCTCAGTGCATGACGCCTACATCATGCGGAATAGCAGCATCCCTTATGTGATGGGTCAACTACAGAGGCACCGGGTGTGGCTATTAGGTGACTCTGGTTACCCCAACCTGTCATGGCTACTGACCCTAGTGAGGAATCCCAGGACCAGAGCAGAGGAACGCTACAATGAGGCACATGGGTGAACTAGGAGGGTGATGGAACGCTCCTTCGGCCTCCTGAAGGCCAGGTTTAGGTGCCTCCATATGACAGGTGGTTCCCTATTCTACTCACCAAAGAAGGTGTGCCAGATCATCGTGGCCTGCTGCATGCTTCATAACTTGGCTTTGCGACGACAGGTGCCTTTTCTGCAGGAGGATGGTCCAGATGGCGGTGTTGTGGCAGCTGTGGTGCCTGTGGACAGTGATGAGGAGGAAGCAGAGGAAGAAGACATTGACAACAGGGACTCAGTCATCCAGCAATATTTCCAGTGAGACACAGGTGAGAATACATTCCTGCCTACTACAAGTACTTTTACACTTCTACCTCTTTCCTGTCTGTCGATTTCACCCAGTGTATGGTCACTGAGTTGTCACTTTCCCTTATGGTTTCACAGGTGTGGGTCCCAACGTGTGTCATCTGCTTAGATTCCTCATGGACTAGAGCTGTGTGACAACGGTATGTTGACATTACTATTTCCTGGAAATTTTGTCACTGTAATTGCAAATACACTATTTCGAAATCACAGACAGACTCCAGATCTTTTGGTGTTTTAGGTGTGTTTATTTACATAAAAAATATTGGAGGGGGAAGTTAAATGGTGAGGGGTGATGGCGGAGGAGTGTCTATGGCAGAGTCCAGTCTATTTGTCTCATAGGTGCATTGCCCTAATGGGCATAGGAAGTGAAGCTGTGGCAGTTCCAATTTGGACAGGGTGACAAAGTGGGACTGTGGGTTGACAATCAGGGTGGTCTCATTTCTTGGCGGGGGTCTTGGCATCGTGCTCTGTCTTGTTCCTGGATCTCAGGGACTGCTTGTGGGGTGGTTCTCCATCTGCAGGGGGTGGGGTGCTGGTGTGGTTTTCCTGTGGCGGTGCCTCCTGTCCACTAGCGCCGGTGGAGGTGGTGGGCAGTTCATCGTCCATGCTAGTGTCAGGGGCCCCTTGGAGTGCCACAGTGTCCCTCCTGGTGTTGAGTATTTCCTTCAGCACCCCTACGATGGTGCCCAGGGCGGAGCTGATGGTTCTGAGTTCCTCCCTGAACCTCAAACACTGTTCCTCCTGCATGCGCTGGGTCTCTTGAAACTTGGCCAGGACTGTTGCCATCGTCTCCTGGGAGTGGTGGTATGCTCCCATGATGGAGGAGAGGGCCTCGTGGGGAGTGGGTTCCCTGGGCCTGTCCGCCCCCTGTTGCACAGCAGCCCTCCCAGTTCCCCGATGTTCCTGTGCCTCTGTCCCCTGGACCGTGTGCCCACTACCACTGCCCCCAGGTCCCTGTTGTTGTTGGTGTGGTGGGTTATCATGGGTTCCCTGTAGTGGTGGACACACAGCTGATTGACGTGTCCTGGGGACGGAGGTATGGGCCAGCTTGGTGGGTGCTGTGCTGGTGTTACCAGAGGGTGGAAGGTCCGTGGTGGCCTGTGCCTGTGTGAGGGGAACCGACTGTCCAGAGGCCTACGATGGTGTGGGCTTGTCATCTAGATCCAGGTGGACAGAGCTGCTGTCATCACCGTGGGCCTCTTCTGTGGGTGGGGTGGAGATGTCTGGACCCTCCTGTCTGGTGACATTGGGTAGTGGTCCTGCAGGGGTGGAAAAGCATGATTATTGCATCTGTATGTGTCATGGTGTGCAATGGGTGGGTGACCGTGTACCTCAGTGCTGGCATTCCTGTGTGGGGGCTTGTGTGATGATGGTTTAGGGGGTTGTATGGGTATGTGCAGTGGGCATGCTTTAGTGATGGGTGTCCATGCTTTGTTTTTGCATGCAGGGCTTGGTGTTGGGATGGGTGGTTTGTGATATTGGTACATTTGTGAGGAGTTGGAGTGCTGGGGGTGAGGGTGGGGGTATGTGCTGGCATGCAGGTAGGGTGGGGGATGTAATAGTTAAGATTTGTCTTACCAGAGTCCATTCCTCCACCGACTCCTTCGAGGCCCTCAGGATGCAGAATCTCCAAGACCTTCTCCTCCCATGTTATTAGTTGTGGGGGAGGAGGTGGGGGTCCGCCGCCAGTCCGCTGAACCGCCTGGTAGTGTCTTGAGACCACAGAACGCACCTTCCCCCGTAGGTCGTTCCACCTCTTCCTGATGTCGTCCCGATTTCTTGGGTGTTGTCCCACTGCGTTCACCCTGTCGACTATTTTTCGCCATAGCTCCATCTTCCTTGCAATGGAGGTGTGCTGCACCTTTGCTCCAAATAGCTGTGGCTCTACCCGGATGATTTCCTCCACCATGAACCTGAACTCCTCCTCCGAGAACCTGGGGTGTCTTTTCCGTGCCATGGGGTGGAGTGTGTGGTGATAAGTGTGGTGATAAGTAGTGGTGTGTGGTGTTTTGTGCGTGGAAGTTGTGTGGGTGATGGTGTTGATTGTCTGTGGATGCTAGTTTGTGGATGGTGGTGTCTCTCTCTGGCCTTCTCTCTGTAATAGTGGTCATAGGGGTTTGTGGGTGATGTGGGTGTGTGTTTTATATTGTATTGGGTGTGTGGGAGTGGTGTGTGTATGTGTATCAGGTGTGTGTATTTTCAAATTGTCCAATATGGCGGTGTTTTGTAGAAGTGTGTGTATTTTGAGCGCGGCGGTGTGTACCGCCAATGGAATACCGTGGTTGAAAGACCGCCGCGTGGATTCGTGGGTCGTGATAGTGTGGGTGTATTTCTGTTGGCGTGACGGTGTCGGTTTTGTTTTTGCTAGTTTATCACTGACCTTTGGTGTGGCAGAGTTGTATGGGTGTCTGAATTTTGTCGGATTCCGAGATGTGGGTCATAATAGCTGTGTACGGAATTCCGCTGCTGCGGCGGTGTCTTGGCGGTCTTCTCCACGGCGGAAAGTGGCTTTTACCGCCAATGTTGTAATGACCACCTATGTGTGCAAGAGGGCTTTCCGTCGCTAGGAGGCCCGCAAAAATGGCACAGTGAAATGTAACAGATTTCACTGCACCATTTTTTACATCTGTTCAGAGCAGAGCAGGCGTTAAAATGACACTCCAATGGAAACCTATGGGCCTTCTTGCACTTTGCTACACTAGTGTCAAAATGTTTGATACTAGTGTAGCAAAGTGCCACAATAGCGTGAAAATTTTTGAAACTATTGCGCTAATGACCGTCATGGTCTACTGTATTATAAATACTGCGCAACAATGGTGCTGTTAGGTGCCAGTAGGTGGGGTGTAGAAAAAGTTGTGCATCAGCTCTGATGTGGCAATTTTTATTAAATATGGGCTGCAGTGTTTAAATATGGGTCAGCCCTGCTACTGTAGACCCTGTCTATGGTCTCAAACTGGCAGCTTCTCATGGCATGTAGAAGCTGTTTGTCAACTGTCAAACCCATGTTTTAGCAGACATCACTCATTTCTTAAATATGTTGTAGGCATGTCATAAACTATAGTGCTTTGTGCTTCAAAAAAAAGATATCTATTTTTTAGATGAATAGGTTACTCATGCAATTGCAGGCCCCTATGCCAAGTATTACATAGAGCATACTACCCATAAATGAATAAGTTACTCATGCACTTGCAAGCCATTATGCCAAGTACTATATAGAGTACACCACCCATAAGGTAAGTGACATACATGTTCACAAATGCATAGAGCCCCCAGTAAGATAGCTACAGAAAAACATATACATTCAGGTGTATACTCAGAAACTACTTATTTATGCAGCAGTATCAAAGGCAGTTCAAGACACACTCACACTCTATTCCTTAACATGGGCACTGAAGTATTCGTTCTGCTACTTTCATATACATTTAGAGAGCCATGGAGGTACTAAAACAGAAAGTCACTTACTGGCACGTTTACTTAAACAACTCATGGCCCTGCTATAAGTAGACTCCTACAGTGACACAGATATGTAGGAAAGTAGTAACACACCCTCATCATCCATCCAGAGAAAAAGTCCTGAAATAAGGTGTAGGAATGCCATAAAGTACTATGCTTTCCGCTGAAATGATTGAGAAATGTCCTTGTTTTAATAACTTACTCATGCATTTACAGACCTGTAGGCCAAGCACTACATGGAGTTAATCACCCACAAAGGGACTAATATTATTGTTCTAAGGAGGTCTCTCTCTCACCCAGTTACAGAGCAACAGAAGGAGTCATACATTCACTCACGTACTCAGTAACTACTTATGCATCCAGCAGTATGAAAGGTAGCTGCACCCACCTACATCCTCCTCTAGTCCCTAGCACCAAGGTACTTGTTCATCCACTAACATACACATTCAGAGAGCCATAGAGGTAGTAAAATAGAGTCACATACTAGCGCATTCACTTAATTATCTAACGGCACAACAATAATTGTACTCCCACGCTAACTCAGATATGTAGGCAAGTACTGATACAACTTAGTCATCCAGGCTTATAAGTGTAGACTGTGTCTGTGCACTCTCACTGGTAGCTTGACTTGGCATGTTAATGAACTTCACCAAGTCTTAAGCCCAAGTATTAATACAAAGAACTCACCTCTGAGATATGCTGTAGGTATGCCATCAAGCTCGGTGCTGTGTGCTTAATTGATTGAGAAATTTCCTTTTGAGGCTTAGTAACTTACTCATGCACTTGCAGACCCATAAGCTAAGTACTACAAAGAGAATACCATCCATAATGCAACTGACATATGTTTCCATAGCATAGAGCCTCTCTTTTACTTAGTCACAATGACAGATTGACTTATACATTCAGTCATATACTTTGCAACTATTTCTGCATCCAACAGTATGAAAGATAGCTGCAGACATACCTACATACTCCTCTATTCCCTAACGCAGCGACTGAGGTATTTGTTCAGGCACTTACAACCACATTTAGAAAGACGTTGAGGTGGTAAAATAAGAAGTAACATACTGGTACATTTACTTAAACATATCATGGTACTGCTATAGGTAGACTCTTACACTCACTCAGATACGTAAGCAAGTAGTAACACAACCTGGTCATCAATCCACATACATAGTCCATTAAACATGGCTAAGGCCTACCATAAAGGATATTGCATACATGTTTCCACAGCATATCTCTCCCCCTCACAGACTGAAAGAGGCACTCATACATTCACTCACACGCTTAGAAACTACTTACGTATGCAACTGTAACAAAAGCAGTTGCAAACACACTTGCATACCTCTCTATTCTACAACAGTCAGTCATATATCGCCAGACTTACTTAAACAGCTAGATACATAGGTCCTGATTAAGAGTTGAGCTGTCCCAACATGGGATCGCCAAATTTGCAGGGAGGATGCCACCGCCATGGCAGTGGCTTCCCCCCACCCTATTACATATTTTCCACTGCTCTGACCTGGCTGACCGGCAGAAAACTTAAAATAGAGATCGTCAGAGCTACAAGATAGCAGTCAGCTCTCTTAAAGGGCCCGAGTGCTATCTCGTAGCACAGA
This sequence comes from Pleurodeles waltl, assembly GCF_031143425.1. NCBI lineage: Eukaryota > Metazoa > Chordata > Amphibia > Caudata > Salamandridae > Pleurodeles > Pleurodeles waltl. Next base: position 1,734,660,031 of record NC_090440.1, read on the forward strand.
GGGGGCCGGCCAGCAGCCTCAAATTTTCACTGTCTGCAAAGCAGACAGTTTGCATTCTGGCGGTGCTGAGCAGGGGACACTGCACTTGTCATCCGCCAGCCTTTTAATGGTGGGGAAACCACCATGAAAAGGCTGGTGATCCGACCGCCACCGAGATTCTGGCTTTTTGTGACCGCCAGACTCGTAATCAGGCCCATAGACTCATTCAGATATGTGGCCAATTTCTGACACACCCCATTCACCTATGCAAAGTAGTAGTCCCTTAAATGTGCAATAATATGCATGGGAAGACAGTGATAAATATAGTCGTATACCAGTGATAAAGTAATGCATACAGTGACACAGAGAAAGACGCAGAAATATAAACTTGAAATATAATAGAACAATGTTACTGATTTTATAATTAGACAACTGTTTACATTGCTAGTTAACTAATTAAAATTTTGTATGTGAAAGTACATAATTAAAACTTGAATCTACATTTTTGTGTCTTTTCAGATATCAATTTCTACTTAACTACACACGCTCACAATGGCGCCAAAAATTAGAGAAGAAGGAAATGGAGACAAGATTACTATCTCCTCACAAGTGAGAAACAAAAGGGGCAAAATGCAGAAAAAGTAGTGAAAGAGAAAAGAGCTGCTGACAAGAAACAAATAATTTTTTTCAAATATGTTGTGGTCAACTTGAAAGACAGCAAAATTAACTACATAAAAAATAAAAAGTGTGAGATCACCTAAGAAAGAAGTAAAAGTACATGATATGACTAGTAAAAAAACCTACAATGAAGCACATAGTTGAACAAGAAGACAGCACCAGTTTAAGGAAATCTGAGCTACAATGTTCTGTAGCACAGTAATTCAGAATTTAGTGAGAACGATGAAGAAGTATAAAAGGAGAGACACTGTCACACGAAAGGAACATGTTTAGGGTGTAGTAAATAATGCCTTTGCTCTCAAAAGGAAGCTATCTCTTTTGATTCTCAACAGAAGGAAAACACTAGATAAAATAGTGCTGAGTATGAGGAAAAAAAGCCAATAGGAAGGTTTTGTCAATAGAACTAACTTTTGCAATGTTTTCAGTGGTGAATGGAAACATACTTCTAGCACTGAGCCTTTCTTTAATGAAGAAAGCTACTTGAAAGAGAACACATTAGTGCATGCAGTTGATGAATCTGGATGATGTTATGTTTTGAAAGATGGTTCACCTATTGCAAAAAAGGTAATGGTACCTAGAAATATAGAGGAATTCATAGTTAGTAGATGTTAGTAAAGTAAAAAAAGTAACATTATATCTGATACAAAATAACATTCACTATAACAATATAGATGTTCTTCAAGATATTGCACATATGGAGGATGATATATTACCCTCAAGCAGTTAAATTGAAAAGATAGATTGATCCAGATCAGAAGCAATTTACTAACCCTAAAATATTCATCCTCTACATTCTAAAGAGATTATTGGAGATGATATTGATTTTCAAATCAAAGAAATTAAAGGAGCTCAATTAAGTGTGTAGGAGAAAAGCTTGGAAGCTTGCTGTTTTTCACAACTGTTTCCTACTGGAGTAGGTTGTAGGTATAATGACCGGCCTGTACAAATACCAGCAGCTGAGTACAGATCAACTAGAATTTATTCAGAGGACCCTGGGTTTCACCAGTGTATTCCCTATTTATGTCATTTACTATTTGAGAGCGACTTGTCTGGCTTATCTTCTGCAGTAAATCACATTATCAAAACAGGAGTGAATCTGCAGAATCTGTCAGCAAGGGAATTTGTTGACAAAGTTTAAGAAAAAGATAAAAATCTGGAATAAAACATAATTAATTTAATGGCGTGTCAATGTGGTAGACACAGGTATTGGTATCATTGTCCTGGTGAAGTGAAATGCATGTTGAGAAACCTAAGAGTGCCTACTTGGTTTGTGACACTCAGGTGTGCTGAGTATGCGTGAAATCATCTGCTACAATTCTAATGAGAAACAAACTCAAACATAAAAGACATCAATTTGAAGACACCAGGAGAACTCTGCTTGTTGGACCCAGCAAATGTCCAACGAGCAGATATTTTAACCACAGGTTTCAAGCAATGATGGCTTTAGTCTGCAACAAAACAAATCTTACTCTTGGCAAAGTGACTGACATCTTTTTGAGCAAAGAGTACCAAACTAGAGGTGCTCCACATATTTACATGATGTTATGGATAAAGATGCCCCAAAATTTTTAACAGACACTGATAAGTCTGTGTTGACTTTCATAGAACAGGATGTGACATGTGCCATCCCAAAAGAAACTACTGACAAGTTCTATGATTTCAAAATCATAGGTGTGATAAATACTGTAGTCAATAATACAGATCAATAGCAAAATTTTACATGAGATGTTGTTTTGATTTCACTTGACCTGTGATCTCAGATGGAAGAGTGAACAGCTTTTTATCTGCAGTTAGATACACCCTGTCACTGAAATCACCAAAAAATACATACAACCTGAGATTAAGAGAAGCTTTGAAATAAATAAATGACTACAACTCTGTTATTCTGAAGATGTGGAATGCAAATATGGATGCACAATTTGCAGCAGATAACTCCATTTCTGTTCCTGGCTCTATGACTTGTTATATAATAAAGTCAGAGAAGACAAAGATGAAAGGGATGCAGGAGGAAATTGCTTCAGAAAAGAGTCTTACCTAAAAATTGTATAGTTTCAGTTTGAAAATGGTTTCCCAAATAGAAATTAGATCTTATGAATGCGCAGATAGGTTGAGCTCGGCAAGTTTGTTTTACAAGTCTAGAGAAATTGTGTGGGTAAGCAGTCGTAATACATTATTAAAGTATTTTCCAGAAATACATTTCCTTGCCGAATTTGATCCTAAGAGTACAGACGTTCCAAAGGCTAACATCCTGGATACATACTACCCAAGAAGGAGTGCCTATCTTTAAAACATGTGTCTTTATGAAGTACTTCTGCATTATACATATAGAACTGAAAGCATAGAGAAAGGAACATTTGCAGTCCTTGAATGTGACAGTTGTTTGGTGAGCCAGAACAAAGAAAATCTAATTATCCATAGAAAGCTGAGTTGCCAAAGAGAGTTTTTCTACTCTGCACTTTTGCAGCTGTTCAAGGCATGGTGTGCTGAATCAGAATAACTTGGACTCTATGGGGGTCATTACAACATTGGCGGTAAAAGCCGCTTACTGCCGTGCAGAAGACCGCTAATACACCGCCACGGCCGCGGAATTCCGCCACAGCTATTATGACCCACATCTCGGAATCCCCCGAAATTCAGACACCCACACAAGTCCGCTACACCAAAGGTCAGTGATAAACTGGCAAAAACAATTCCTCCACCGTCACGCCAACGGAAACACGCCCATGCTATCACGACCCACGAATCCACGCGTATCTCCAAAACACCGCCACGTTGGGCAATTCCAAATACACACACCTGATACACATACAAACACCACTCCCACACACCCAATTCAATATAAAACACACACCCACATCACCCACAAACCCCTACGACCACAATTCACGGACAAAGGCCAGAGAGACAGAGAGCACAGCAACTGAGAACCCCACCACACAGAGGCACACAACACCATCACCCATACAACATTCCACGCACAATATACCACACACCACTACACACACATCAACACTTACACCACCCACACATCACCCACACCACCCCATTTCACGCCAAAGACACCCCCGGTTTTCCGAGGAGGAGCTCAGGGTCATGGTGGAGGAAATCCTATGGGTAGAGCCACAGCTATTTGGCTCACAGATGCAGCACACATCCATAGCCAGGAAGATGGAGCTATGGCGCAGAATAGTGGACAGGGTCAACGCTGTGGGACAGCATCCAAGAAATCAGGAGGACATCAGGAGGAGGTGGAACGACCTACGGTGGAAGGTGCGTTCAGTGGTCTCCAGGCACAACATCGCGGTACAGCAGACTGGCGGCGGATCCCCACCTCCCCACAACTAACAACATGGGAGGAGCAAGTCTTGACCATCATGCATCCAGAGGGCCTCGGAGGAGGCGCTGGAGGAATGGACACTGGTAGTCAAATCTTAACTATCATATCCCCCCCTACCAGCATGCTATCACACACCCCCACCCTCACCCCCTCCCTTATCACTCAAACTCCTCACTAATGTACTAATAACACAAACCACTCATCCCAACACCAAGCCCTACATGACACAACTAAGCATGGTCACCCCTCACCAAAGCATGTTCACTGCACATACCCAGAACAACCCCCTAACCATCATCACACAAACCCCCACACAGGAATGCTTGCACTGGGGTACACAAACACCCACCCATTGCACACCATTACACACACACATGCAATAATCATGCTTTTATATCCCTGCAGGACCACTAAGGAACGTCACCACACCGGAGGGTCCAGACAACTCCACTCCACCCACAGAAGAGGCCCACAGTGACGACAGCAGCTCTGCCCTACTGGATCCTGATGACCAGCCCGGACCATCGTGGGCCTCGGGACAGTCGGTTCCCCTTGCACAGGCACAGCCCAACACTGACCTTCCACCCTCTGGTAACACCAGCACAGCACCCACCCAGCGGGCCCATACCTCTGTACCCAGGACACGTCAATCAGCAGTGTGTCCACCACTACAGAGAACCCAGGATAACCCACCACCCCAACAACAACAGGGACCTGGGGGCAGTGGTAGTGGGCACACAGTCCAGGGGACGGAGGCACAGGGGAACTGGGAGGGCTGCTGTGCGACAGGGGGCGGACAGGCCAAGGGAACCCACTCCCCACGAGGCCCTCTCCTCCATCATGGGAGCATACCACCACTCCCAGGAGACGATGGCGACGGTCCTGGCCAAGTTTCAGGAGACCCAGAGCCTGCAGGAGGAGCAGTATTTGGGGTTCAGGGAGGAGCTCAGAACCATCAGCTCCGCCCTGGGCACCATCGTAGGTGTGCTGAAGGACATACAAAAGACCATGAGGGACACCGTGGCACTCCAAGGGGCCCCTGACACTGGCCTGGACGATGAACTGCCCACCACCTCCGCCAGCGCTAGTGGACAGGACGCCCGCCACAGGACCACCACATCAGCACCCCACCCCCTGCAGAAGGACAACCACCATGCAAGCGGTCCCTGAGATCCAGGAACAGGACAGAGCAAGATGGCAAGACCCCCGCCAGGAAATGAGACCACCCTGAGTGTCCCCCCGCTGTCCCACTTTGTTACCCTGTCCATACTTAAACTGCCCCAGCTCCACTTCCTATGCCCATATGGGCAGTGCACCTGTGTGACCAATGGACTGGACTCTGCCATGGACATTCCTCCACCGTCCCCCATCACCATATTACAACCCTCCCCAATTTTTGAGCACTTAAATAAACACACTTGAACCACAAAACAATCTGGAGTCACTCTGTGATTTGGTAAATATGTATTATCAATGACAGTGTCAAAATGCGTTTCCAATTGTAAAGCCAACATACCTATGTCACACATCACAAGTCCTTGAAGGATGCAAGCAGATGACACACGTTGGTAACCACACCTGTGAAACCGTAATGGGAAGGTACAACTCAGTGACCAAATATTGCTATGAAATGACAGACAGGATAGAGGTAGAAGTGTGAAAGTGAATGTAATGGTAAAAAAAAACAATGTTCTCACCTGTGTATCACTGGAAATATTGCTGTATGACTGACTCCCTGTTGTCGATGTCTTCTTCCTCAGCTTCCTCCTCATCACTGTCCACAGGCTCCACAGCTGCCACAACACCATCATCTGGACCATCCTCCTGCAGAAAAGGCACCTGGCGTCGCAAAGCAAGATTGTGAAGCATCGAGCAGGCGATGATGATCTGGCACACCTTCTTCGGTGAGTAGAATAGGGAACCACCTGTCATATGGAGGCACCTGAACCTGGCCTTCAGGAGGCCAAAGGTGCGTTCGATCACCCTCCTAGTCCGCCCATGGGCCTCATTGTAGCGTTCCTCTGCCCTGGTCCTGGGATTCCTTACTGGGGTCAATAGCCAGGACAGGTTGGGGTAACCAGAGTCCCCTAATAGCCACACACGGTGCCTCTGGAGTTGACCCATCATAAAAAGGGATGCTGCTATTGCGCAGGATGTAGGCGTCATGCACTGAGCCAGGGAACATAGCATTTACCTGGGAGATGCACTGGTCTGCCAAACATACCATCTGTACATTCATGGAATGATAACTCTTCCGGTTCCTGTACACCTGTTCACTCCTGTGGGGGGGACCAGAGCTACATGGGTCCCATCAATAGCACCTATGATGTTGGGGATATGTCCAAGGGCATAGAAGTCACCTTTCACTGTAGCCAAATCCTCCACCTGAGGGAAAACGATGTAGCTCCTTAGGTTTTTCAGCAGGGCAGACAACACTCTGGACAACACGTTGGAAAACATAGGCTGGGACATCCCTGATGCCATGGCCACTGTTGTCTGAAAAGACCCACTTGCAAGGAAATGGAGCACTGACAGCACCTGCACGTCAGGGGGGATTCCAGTGGGATGGCGGATTGGTGACATCAGGTCTGGCTCCAAATGGGTACATAGTTCCTGGATAGTGGCACGGTCAAACCTGTAGGTGATGATTAAATGTCGCTCCTCCATTGTCAACAGGTCCACCAGCGGTCGGTACACCGGAGGATTCTGCCATCTTCTCGAATGTCCCAGTTGACAGTGCCTAGGAAGGACAACAACGACCACAGAGTCAACAAAATCCCAGGTATGTACCCACAGATACACAGAACACGACACCAAACCAAAATTCTTCCTGTATGTGTGTCGAGTGTAGGCCTAGGTATGTGTGACGCAGTAGTAAATGAAACCATGTGGGCACCTGAAATGACGGCTGCCTGACCTCTAAACTGGGACAATGGGATGTGAGGTATCTGCGCTGGCGTTGTAGCCATGTAGGCCATATCCCAGGAATTGCATCTGTAGAGGCCAAGAGCATGGCTTAGTGCAGGGGGCTGCTGTGTCTGTATTGTCCGCCAACGGTAGCGGTAAGCCATGCACTCAACCTGTCTTTCTTCTGTCGTTCCACCCCCCCTTTTTGTGCTCTCCCTGTTCTTTTGTGCATCAGCATCATCAGGCGGAGGTACAGTGGCACTGGAGCACGAGGGAGCTGCATCCCACATGGCCATGGAGGGCCACACCACAGACTCAGAATGCACCAGTGGGACGGAGGGCGAGGGGAGCTAAACGTCGGTCACCGGATCACCAACCAGCGACACGGACTCGTCCGCCGATGGGAGCTCCCTTGTGGTGGCGGCACCATCTGTGCCCCCCACTTCTACAGGTACAGCCGCCACCTCCCCTACCAGCACCGCCCTCCCAGCAGCCCCTCATCGTTCGCCCCGTGCCCCCTCACCCAGGAGGGTGGGCATCACCTATACCACAGGCACCTCAGACCATGCCCTTGTCACCCCTGCTGCCCTCAGTGAGGAGGCCATTGACCTCCTCAGGCCACTCAGTGTTGGGCAGTCTACCATTGTGAATGCCATCCAGGGTGTAGAAAGGGAGTTGCAATACACTAATGCATTCCTGGAGGGCATTCATTCTGGTCAGGCTGCCCATCGAACCCTGCAATCTCTGGCCTCAGCACTGATGGCAGCCATTGTCCCTGTGTCTAGCTTCCCCCCTCCAACTTCCTCCACCCAGACCTAATCCCCTGTACCCCAGCCTATCCCAAGCACACCATCAGACAAGCATGCATACACCTCAACACACAAAAGTAGCTCAGGCAAACATAGGCACCACACAACCCACAAGCACTCACACAAGCATCACCCACATACAGACACAGCAACATCCACTTCCTCCACTGTGTCCCCCTCCTCGTCGTCTCCGTCCTCCCTCCCAGTGTCGTCTACACTCTCACCTGCATACACTACATCTACAGCCACTAGGACTTGCACCAGAACACACAGCACCACACCCCGCTCACCTGCACTCACCACCCCCACTACCATTTACACGTCCCCTGTGTCCTCTCCCAGTGTGTCTGTGACGCCCCCTCCCAAAGTACACAAACGCGGGCACCCACACACCCAACATCCATCCATCTCATTACAGCCTCCACTACCTGCACCTGCACCCAAAACACCTAAAGTGACACCTCCTACAACCACCTCCTCTTCCTCCACTCCCAGGCCCCCTCCAGCTACCCATCCCAGTGTTTGTAAGAAACTCTTCCTCAGCAACGTTGACCTCTTTGCCCCCACCCCTCCAATTCATAAGACCTGTAGTAGCGCCTCAGCCAAAAAGACTCCAGTACCAGTGGTGCGTGTTACAGGTGTGTGGAGTGCACAGGCCACCAAGGCAGGCTTTGTGACACGGAGCCAAAGCACTGCCAGTCCACCCCCTGTAAAGCATCTCAAGTTGGAAAGTGGCCGACGGGACAGGGTGAAGACTCCTGGCGGCAAAACTGCTCACAAGGGTCCCAGGGGGATTGCAGAGTCAGCTGTGACTCCTCCAAAGGTGGTGAAGTGCCAGAAGAAGTATGCACAGTCTGGTAAGAGCAGCATGGCGGAGAAGGGCACCATCCTCCCCGGCGGCCGGGACGCCACTGCCAGCACCATTGTCACTGGTCAGGAGACCACCGCCGGAGTCAGTGCCCAGGAGGGCAGCAGTATCATCACTGGTCAGGAGACCACCGCTGGAGTCAGTGCCCAGGAGGGCAGCAGTATCGTCACTGGTCAGGGGACCACCGCCGGAGTCAGTGCCCAGGAGGGCAGCTAGTATCGTCACTGGTCAGGGGACCACCGCCGGAGTCAGTGCCCAGGAGGGCAGCAGTATCGTCACTGGTCAGGAGACCACCACCGGAGCCAGTGCCCAGGAGGGCAGCAGTATCGTCACTGGTCAGGAGACCACCGCCAGAGTCACTGCCCAGGAGGGCAGGAGTATCGTCACTGGTCAGGAGACCACCGCCGGAGTCAGTGCCCAGGACGGTCCCGGCTGCCACAGCCCCGCTGGGCAATGAGGGACCGTCATGCCACACACCAATGCACAGGTCAGAGACTGCCATGGCAAAGCACCGCTGAACAAGGAAATCACCGCCATGGTGAAGACCGCTGAACAGGGCAGAGCACCGCTGAACAGGGCAGAGACCGCCATGGCAAAGCACCGCTGAACAAGGAATTCACCGCCATGGTGAAGACCGCTGAACAGGGCAAAGCACCGCTGAACAGGGCAGAGCACCGCTGAACAGGGCAGAGCACCGCTGAATAGGGCAGGGCACCGCTGAAGAAGGAAAACACCACCACATCAAGCATCGTTATCCCATGTACAGCTGGGACAGTGACGGAACAGGAACCGTCACGAGGAGCCTAATGCAGTCTGGGCACCATTCCCCCTCCAGAACCAGTGGAGACATGCATCCACTCCGTCTGTCCTTAACAGGATGAAGCACTCTGGGCACCAGTCCCCCTCCAGAACCAGTGGAGACTGTTATCCACTTGAGAGACTGTGGCTTTGCACTCCCCAGGATGGTATAGTGGGCAAACCACCCACTGTAGAGACTTGAGAGACTGTGGCTTTGCACTCCCCAGGATGGTACAGTGGGCAAACCACCCACTGTAGAGATTTGAGAGACTGTGGCTTTGCATTCCCCAGGATGGTACAGTGGGCAAACCACCCACTGTAGAGACTTGAGAGACTGTGGCTTTGCACTCCCCAGGATGGTACAGTGGGCAAACCACCTACTGTAGAGACTTGAAAGACTGTGGCTTTGCACTCCCCATGATGGTACAGGGGGCAACCCACCCACTGCAGAGACTTGAGAGACTGTGGCTTTGCACTCCCCAGGATACATCAATGGGCATGGAGCCCCGTCGTGGATCTGGCGTGGTGCTGTAATCCGGCTGAGGTGCCCCCCCCTTCCCTTCCCCCTGAGGTGCCTGTTGTATTTCTATCTGATGCCCCTACAGTGTTCTCTCCGTTTGTGGACAGTTATCTAGTGTGGGCCTCGTCCATGCATTTTTGGCCCAGTGGTGCACGGACATTGATATGTGCATACCTGCACTACTTCTCGTAATGTATATACTTTTGAATCTGTATATATTTGGTAACTGTATTTTGATACATTACAATTTTTGAACTGATTTCCTTTTGTCTTTGCATTCTTCCGGGGGGGTTGTGGATTGTTACTGTGATGTTTGGAAATGCATTGGTTTGTGTGTTGTAATGTGCGAGGTTGAGGTTGGGGTTGGGGTGTTGCGTGTGTGTCCCCCTGACTTTTGCCTCCCCCCCCCATGTCGTAGGTGCAGTACTCACCATTGTCTTCGCCGTTGCTGGTGTTCGTAGATGAGCAGGAAGACAAGGGCAGGGAGGATTTATAATTCCGACTTCATGGTGTCCTACTTCCTCACGGGATGTGTAGAGGTGAGCATGTTCCCATTGAAAAATCTGTTTCCGCTGTGTTTTTATATACAGTGAATCCGCCCCGGATTGGCGGGTTGTGATACTGTGGGTGGTACATTGTCTCCCGCCTGTCTGTTGGCGGTGACCGCCGCGCTGCTTGTCTGTACCGCCGTGGCGGTCGGAGTGTTAAAGTGGCTGTCTATGTTGGCTGTTTCCGCCATGGTCATAATTCCCTTTTTTTGTCCGCCGGCTTGTTTGCGGTATTACCGCACCTTTAACACCGTCCTCCAGGGTTGTAATGACACTGACGGTAACACCGCCATCAGGCTAGCGGTGTTCCGCCAGTGTATTATGACCGTGGCGCATTAGCCACGGCCATAACGCCGGCCCCCACTTGACTCCTAATCTCCAACTCTCAGCCTGTCCATGGCGGTAAACACCACCATGGAAAGGCTGGTGGTAAGGGGGACTCAGGGTGCCCCTGGGGGCCCCTGCACTGCCCATGCAGTTAGCATGGGCAGTGCAGGGGCCCCCAAGCACAGCCCCATCGTGCATTTGGGCAGTGAAATGCGCGACTGGTTCTGCTGCACCCACTGCACCTCAACCTTTCCGCTGGCTCCATTATGAGCCGGCTGCAATGTTGATGTGATTTTTCCACTGGGCCTGCAGACGGAAACGCTGTTTCCGTCGGTTGGCCCAGCGGAAATGTCATAATAGGGACCCACCAATACCGCTAACACTGGCGGTATAGTGGCACCCGCGGCTTCGGTGGTCTTCTTGAAAGACCGCCGAAGTCGTAATAAGGGCCTATGACTGTTATGAAGACTCATTCAACACTGTATTCAGTGTTCTGTCTTTCCAACATACTTGAAAATGTTGAAAGATGAGATTAAACGGGAAGAAGCCATCTCTGCTGAGATAGCCGGGTAGAGTTCACAAAATAGCCAAAGTTCTGCACCAGCAAGTCGAGATCCTCTTGGAGAACCAGTAGTTAAAAATTACACAGCTATAGCTATGAATGAGGTGCGGATTGCAATGCAACACGCAAGAGAGGAAGCTGAGGATTTCAAACAGTTAGTGGAACAACTGAACAATGAACAGAGAGACATTTGCAGTGAAGTTAAAGGTAAAATAGAGCATGGTTTTCCCCATGAGAAGAAACAATGTGAATGTTCTTCCTATAAACCAACATTACTAAACATCAGTTGACAAGTAGGCACTGGGGAAAGCTTTCTAATCAAAGTTCTCACCAGCTATCTATCAGAAGGCTACAGATTCAAGTTTGTAATGTATAGTAACAGCATCAACAGGATTAGCTACACATAACATTAAAGGAATTACTCGACATCAACTACTAATGCAATCTGTTGAACATGACAATAAACTAGAATATCAGTAATTTTCTGGTGATGATGCCATGAGGTATTGAGCATATGGAAAAAAATGAAGCTTTTAATCATTGATGGAGTGGGCATGGTATCAAACATAATGCCTGCCTTCATACGCTTAAAGATGTAGCACATTTTAAGAACAAACCACGATGTACTTTTTGGAGGAAAGCATTTCATTGTGTTTGTTGACCTACTCCAACTTAACCCTGTAAAAGGACAACCTGTTTTCAAAACACTTTTGCATTATGTCAAAAGAAATTCTCTGGGAACTATTGGTCAAGCTTTGAATACAAAGAATTAGTGAAAAACATGTGCCAAGCATCTAATATGGAATATGGAGATATACTGAAAGACATTGGAGTGTGAGTGCTGACAAAACGGGGGAACATGCTTTAGAAAGTTGCCTTATCAAAAGTTTATTCCCATCTCATATTACAGCAGTAGGACCAATGTTCAATTTCATTAAAGAAGATACATCTATAGTTTATTTAATACTAACACTACAAGAGTGTTTAAACTTTAATGAAAATTTACTACAACTGGAGAAAGAAAATATTTTGTAAATTATAAACATCAGGTAGTCAAAAAATTACTGACAGACAAACTGCAAGCAAAATTGGATTCTTTGCAGAAATCTGTATTTAAGACACCAGGATTACAAAAGAATGTATGTGTCTGCAAATACTGTCAAGTTATATTTGGGAGGTAATTTAAATGCTGAAGAAGGGTTAGTGAATGGTGCAATGGGTAAAGTTATTGATTTCATTAATTTTCCAAATAAAGATGAGGTAGAATATTTGGCTATAAAATTTGATCAGATTGAAGATGTGAAGAAGATTGCCTGATGTACTGTAAGCTTTTGGCTTGTAAAAGACATGTATCCGGTGGCAACAGTTCCTACTCTCTCAAGCATATGCTTGTACTATCCATAAATCCCTTGGTTTAAGTGTAGATGCAGCTTTTGTTAATGTTGGATGTTCTGTACTCAAAGAAGGAATGTCATATGTATCATTGTTGTAAATGAGAACATTGTACGGTTTGTTTTTGATTGACTTTGATGAGAAAGTTAGTACTGAATCAATGCTGTGTAAGGGAGCACAATTGGTTAAGAAGTTTACATGCTTCTCATTTAGGCTAGTATCCTTTATATGAGAAACGGATAATCTGTCGGAAGCGGAAGATTTAAAAACAGGCTATAGACCCTCAAGAAAAGAAACCACAGAAGAAAACAGGCGGTGCTACATCAGTTGGATACATGTAGTGGATCACTAATATTTACTATCAACACTCATCAAGATGCAAAAGAATATGTTATAGTCATCTTTGGAGTCTTAGAAAAAGAATAAGTAATTATTAATGATTTATTTTGATTCAGTTACAAATGGAACCATGCCTGTGAGATTTCTCTTTCACATCTAGCACTGTAATCAGTTCTGAACGATTTCTGTACTTAACATTACTGGATTCTAAAACTGTGTCTTTTGACAAACTGTACAGAAATGCTAAACAAAATATGACCTGTCCACACTGAAGTTCAGATATTATGTCTACATTGTGTCTACAAAGAGCTGGAAAATACTTTATAGTAATTCTACAACGATGCAGAACAGATGATTCCAAACTGGAAACTCAAATTACAAACTTCAAAGATGGACAAATATCACTTTCAAAAATAACTTTTACTAATTTGGCTATCATCTTTCACAAATGAGTTAATACAAACTCTGGACTCTATACTGTTTATTGAAGGAGCAACAGTGGATGGACAGAATGCAATGACATTAATCCAAATCACAAACCAAAACTTCTGTTCAAGCTACCAAACTCATATCTTTTCTTTCATCGATCAAAGTTCTAAGGAATCTTTCTGCTTAGAAAACGTGGTGTATGTTGAATCCTCTACATAGTTCATGTCTCAATTAGACATTATTGGCCTATTAAGGGTAATGTTTTTTTAAAAAAATCTTCAAAAATCAAGAGTCCTTTTAATGTTCCAGAAAGGAGTTAATATAACAATAGGCCCAGGGGTAGAGCGGAGTTCCTGAATTCTGTAATCCAACGTGAAGCAGAGTTCATTTGCACACACGAGATTGGGTTTTGCAGCTCTCTCTTGAGCACCACAATACTCCCAGGCTGCTAGAGAGTGCACGCAAGATTTTTTATACCCTCGCGCTGTTTCTGGCCATGCACGCAAGAGTTTGTGTTTACCCATGCTGCTTCCAGCTGCGACGGTGGCCAAAACAGTCCAGCTCGCGAGCGCGAATGCACCTGGAGTAGATTTTCTACTCAAGATACATCTAAATCTAGTCAAAAAGTGTTTTATTAGTGGGGTTTATTCTCCAATGGCTCTTCAAGTTGTTTTTAGCACAACCAGCCTTTTTTTTGCAGACCGGAATGAAGTGCTTCAAAGACTCCATCTAACTGTTCCTATCCACCAGGCCAGTGTATTGCCTATTTCCTGGTCACTTTTCAATTGGATTTCAAGGTGGAAGGATCACTCTGTTTGTCTCCTGGATAACGCTTTGGATTTAAGGAATTTGTTTGTGAAATAACACAAGTAAGTTTCAAAACTATTGAATAAGGATGTTGTTTGTTTGCTTGGGCATGCAGCAATATGTGTTTCTACTTTAATTGATTTAAAAAATATATAGTGGTGGGTAGGCTGGAGTTTAAGTGTGGACCTAGGTAATTATTTTGCATTTCATTGATTTTTCATCATATATAAAGAAATATTGTTGCACAGCTCAGTAGTACTTGTCATTTTCTACATGTTTGAAACATGCAATATTATTTTACTATGTTACCTAGATTTCCATAGGGCCATGTAGCCAGTAGGCCCACTGCTAGTAGTCATCAGTGGATGAAATAAATATTTCAGTGGTATATGTTTTAAAAACTTCATTTAGTGTAGGGGTGGCATTGCATTAAATTAAAAATATTGGCTAATACTAGCATTTCACTTTTTTGCAAAAAATGTATATGTTGTTTGGTAATATTCAATGGCATAGGAGGTTGTGTGTACTGTTGTTGTGAAATTGTTATAGACCAGTTACTTTTTGTGTTTTGTATTGCTGAATTAATCTCAGTGTTTTTTCAGTCTCTCCCACTCTCTTGAGAATAGGCTTTAACCATCCATAAATCCCAAGTATTAAGTGTAGATGCAGCTTATGTTAATGTTGGAAGTTCTGTATTCAAAGAAGGAATGTCCCATGTAGCATTGTCGTGAATTAGAACAGTGTCCGGTTTGTTTTTGATTGACTTTGATGAGAAGAAAGTTAGTGCTGATGCAAGCTATGTGAGAGAGTACAATTAGTTAAGAAGTCTATACTCTGCTCATTTAGGCCAGTACCCTGTTTATGAGAAATGGATAATCTGTCAGAAACAGAAGATTATGAAAGATTCCATAGACCCTCAACAAAAGAAAGCACAGAAGGACAACACAGATGGTGTAAAGAAGAGAAAATTGGAAAATGAAGGCGAAATTGTAGGTTACCAGTTGGAAAACAGTTCAGTTGTCAACTGCTATGTGAATGTTGTTCTCAATGTACTGTTCTATTAACCGCATGTAGTAAACCAAATTGAACAAAATTGAGGTAGGAAAATGTCTTCTGTACTATAAAATTTGCTGCAACGTTTAATGACTGACAGATGTATAACTCATTCTGCTTCAGAGATCTTACATCTTTTGGATACATGTGGTGAATCAATAATGTTCACTCTCAACAAGATACACAGGAATTTATTATGGTCCTCCTTGGAGTCTTCGAACAAGAAGAATTGAATATTGATGATATATGTGGATGCAGTTACAAATGGAACCATGACTGTGAAGATTGGTCTTTCACATCTAGCACTGTAATCAACTCTAAATGATTTATCTACTTAACATTATCGGATTTTAAAACTGTGCCTTTTGACAAATTGTCCAGAAATGCTAACCAAGATGTCACCTGCTTAAACTGCAGTTCAGATACTATGGGGGTCATTGTGACTCCCGCCGGCCGCGGTATCCGCAGGGCCGGCGGGAGCCGCCAGAATACCGCTGCGCGGTCACAAGACCGCCGCGGGTATTCTGGGTTTCCCGCTGGGCTGGCGGGCGACCGCCAGAAGGCCGCCCGCCAGCCCAGCGGGAAACACCCTTCCACAAGGATGCCGGCTCCGAATGGAGCCGGCGGAGTGGAAGGGGTGCGACGGGTGCAGTTGCACCCGTCGTGATTTTCAGTGTCTGCATGGCAGACACTGAAAATCATGGTGGGGCCCTGTTACGGGGGCCCCTGCAGTGCCCATGCCATAGACACCCCATACCGCCATCCTGTTCCTGGCGGCCAAAACCGCCAGGAACAGGATGGCGGTAGGGGGTCGGAATCCCCATGGCGGCGCAGCAAGCTGCGCCGCCATGGAGGATTCCCCAGGGCAGCGGAAAACCGGCGGTACACCGCCGGTTTTCCATTTCTGACCGCGGCTGTACCGCCGCGGTCAGAATGCCCTTGGGAGCACCGCCAGCCTGTTGGCGGTGCTCCCGCGGTCCCCGGCCCTGGCGGTCGATGACCGCCAGGGTCGGAATGACCGCCTATGCCTACATTGTTTCTACAAAGAACTGGAAAATACCTCACAGTAATACTATAACGATACAGAGCAGATAGTTCCAAATTGTAAACTCAAATTACAAACTTCAAAGCTAGACAAATATCACTGACACTACACTGTCTATTTAAGGAGTGAATCTGGATGGACAGAATGAAATGACATCAACCTAAAATGCAAACTAAAACTTCAATTCAAACTACAGATATCTTTTCTTTCTTCAACTGAAGTTCTAAGGAATAATTCTGTTAATATAAAGTGGCATACTGTGTTTCCTCTACGTGGTTCATGTCTTTTTCAGACATTATTTGGCCAAATAAGGGTAATGTTTTCAAAAAACATCTTCAAATATCAAGAGTACTATCAATATTCCGGATTCAAGTTAATATAACAATAGGCCTGAGTGTAGAACTCCACTGCGCTGCTGGAGTTTGTGGAATTCGGGCACTTCACGCTACACAGAGTAGCGCGTAGTTCCTGAATTTCACAAGCCATTGTGGAGTGAAGTTCACTTGCACACCCAAGACTGGGTATTAGCATTCTCTCGTCAGCGTCATGATACTACTGGGCCACTAGCGAGTGTGAGTGAGTCTGTGGGTATGCTCACGCTGTTTCCTTTTTTTTCAAAACAGGATGGAAGTGCCCCAGACACTCCACCTTCCTGTTCCTGTCCAACAGGCTCCTCTTAGTGCACTGTCCATCTCCAGGTCACTTTTCACTTAGTTTTCGAAGAGTAAAGATCACTCTCTTTGTCTCTTTGTTATACCTTTGGCTTAAAGGATTTTATTTTTGTGAAATCTCACAAGTAAGTTCCAAAACTATAGAATAAGAGGGTTGTTTGTTTGCTTCACCATGCAAACAATATTTCTTTGTACTTTAATTTGATTTTTAAAACATATAGTAGTGGGTGGCCTGGAGTTTAGGTATGGGTCTAAGTATTTATTGTGCATTTCATTGATTTTTCATTTTTTGAAAGCAAAATTGCTGTACAGCTAATTAGTGTTATTTTCTGCATGTTTTTAACATGTGCAATATTAATTTACTATGTTAGCTAGATTTCCAAAGGGCCATCTAGCCAGTAGGCCCAGTACTAGTAGACATCAGTGCATGAAATACATTTTTCAGTGGTATATGTTTTTAAAACTTAATTTAGAGTAGAGATGGCATTAGATTAAATAAAAAATGTTGGCTATTGTTTGCATTTCTTTTTTGTGCAAAAATTGTATAGTTTGTGTGGTAATATTCAATGACAGACAGAGGATGTGTGTATTGTTGTTGTGACATTTTTATAGCTCAGATAATTTTCATGTTTTGCATAGCTGAATTAATGTTAGTTTTTTTTATGTTACCACCATGTCTCCTTATGGCTAGTGTATGTGTGTGTATATGTGTAAAGTCATCATCCACTATGTGTCTTTGTTCTCCGTGCCATGCGGCCAGGGGCCATTTTGTATAGTCTATGTCCATAAGCTTTTCATGTGTTCTTTGTTCTCCATGCCTCCAGTTTCACAATTGTTGTTTTACCTTGTAGCAGATGACCATTGTGTGCATCCAGCCAGTGTTCCTTTGCTATAGGCTTGCATGTCTTCTTTCCTGGCTCCCCATGCCTCCTTGTTCCTTGTTGTTGTCACTCTACCATGAGTCTGACAGCCATTTTGTGCATGCAGCCAGTGTTCTGTTGCCATAGGCTTGCATGTGTACTTAATTTGCTCCCCATTCCTTCTTGCTTCTTTGTGTTGTTGTTTGACCATGTGGCTGATGGTCATTTCGTCCATATAGCCAGTGCCCTTTTGCCACAGGCTTTCATGTGTTCTTTTTTTGCCATGCCTCCTTGCTCTTTAATGTTGTTTGACCATGTGACTGGCATCCAGCCAGTGTCCTTTTTGCCAAAGGCTTGCATTTGTTCCTTCTTTGTCATGCCTCCTTGCTCCAGGCTCCAGATATTGAGACAATGCCTGCCTCCCTCACATGTCATTGCCTATCCTTTTTTACATAACCTAGCAGGGCTAGCCCAGAAGATCATTGATGTTGACCCTGGCGAGCCGGCTCTCTGTCCTGTCCATATGCTGTAGTGGAGCAATGCCCTGTCAGAGCAGGAGGGGTGACAGCAGGTTCAGTCAGACACCCTGACAGCTGGTGGTGCCACTGTCCTTTTTGCCAAAGGCTTGCATGTGTTCTGTGTTTGCCATCCCTCCTTGCTCCTTGTTGTCATTTTACCATGTGACTGGCTGCCAATTTGTGCATCCAGCCAGTGTGTCTTTGCCATAGACTTGCATGGGTTCTTGTTTATTCCCCATGCCTCTTGCTCCTTGTAGTTGTTGTTGTTTGATCATGTGGCTGGTGGCCATTTTTTTCCATCCAGCCATTTTCACTTTGTCATAGACTTGCATGTTGTCTTTGTTTACCATGCCTCCTTGTTGTTGTTTTATCATGTGGCTGGCAGCCTTATTGTGCCTACAGTCAGCGTGTCTTTGCCATAGGCTTGCAGGGGTTGTTCTTTGTCCCCATGCCTCCATGCTCCTTGTTGTTTGACCATGTGGCTGGTGGTCATTTTGTCTATCCACCCAGTGTCGCTTTTCCATAGGTTTGTATGTGTTCCTTGTTTGCTATGCCTCTTTGCTCCTTGTTGTAATTTTGCCATGTGGCTGGCAGCCATTTTGTGCATCCATAGGCTTGCATGGGTCGTTCTTTGTTCCCCTTGCCTTTTTGCTCCTTGTTGTGCTTCACAATGTGAATGGCAGACATTTTGCCCATCCAGCCAGTGTCCCCTTCTCATAGGCTTCCATGTGTTCTTTGTTTGCCATGCCTTCTTGCTCCTTGTTGTTGTTTTACCATGTGGCTGGTAGCCATTTTGTGTTTCCAGGCACTGTGTCTTTGCCATAGGCTTGCATGGGCTTTTCTTTGATTCCCATGCCTCCTTGCTCCTTGTTGTTGTTGTTTGACCATGTGGCTGGCGGCCATTTTGTCCATCCAGCCAGTGTCCATTTACCATAGGCTTGCATGTGTTCTTTGTTTGCCATACCTCCTTGCTCCTCATTGTTGTTTTACCATGTGGCTGTCAGCCATTTTTCGCATACAGCCAGTGTGTCTTTGCCAATTGCCATAAGCTTACATACAAACAACGTTAATTATTGATCATTTATTGTTTATATATTTTTATTTTATTTTCTATATTCATTTTTATACTACTATTTTTTAACTTAATCTTTTATTGAATTTTTTATTTGAATTTTTACTTTTTTTACTATAATTCTTTTTTTTTTTTTTATTTCTTGTTTTTTTAAATAAAATTTTTATTTTAGTTTTTTTTATTTATTTAGATTTTTTAAAATTTATATTATTTCATTTTATTTATTTCTTCATTTTGCCTTGATCCATACATCCACATCCAGCCGTATTATAGCATTCAGTTTCTTTAGATGTATAATAATTCCATTTCCCCCTGGACACCCTGACTGCAGCACTCCAGACACATCAGCAGCATATTTTTTTAATGATTATTCCATTTCCCCTCAACCACCTTGCCGCCATAGGTTTTTTAAGTATTATTACATTTACCCATGCACCTCCCTCTGACTACCACAGGTGTCTCCTATAAAACAGATGGAAATAAGTCAAAAAACTGTGCCTGCATGTTGTGCTGCATGATTTGAAATTAAATTTTATGGTGTGGTGGTGTGGTTTGACATTACCATGTTTGAATAAATTGGTATTTATTACATAAGTAACCAACCACACTAAGATTGCAATTGTCTGTACTATTTAAACCTGCAACAATGCAACGTTCTACTAACTACATGTTTTTCTTGCTTGATTGCTTTTAGGTGCACAAGAGAAGAGATGTGAAATCACTGGCGGTACTGCCAAGGAGAAGGCCTATACACTGTAGTACTTTGATCCCCCAAATTCTTCGGCTTGTGCATCTAAGTACCCCCAGCCAAACTAGAGCTTAGGACGGCCCCAAAGAAAGTTGCTCGCAAGAAAGTGGTCAGTGAAAAGAAGCAGCTTTCCACCAATGGCATGCCAACTGCAACCTTTTGGAGACATGTGCCTACCACACTGGCCTCCAGGGACAAACCTGCGAGCAGCCTCCCACATCAAAATCACCACTCCAACCTAAGCCCAAGGCCATGTCTGTCAGTGAGGCAGCCACTGCAATCATGGTGACATTGATAAACTGTAATGTTGAATCAGATTTGTCCCTTTCGCAAAGTAGTACCCAATTGTTTCTGGAAACAGGAAAGTGGTCAGCAGCTGCAGCTAGCAAAAGTAAATCTTCCTGAAGTTGGAGCAGAACAGGAGGTCGAGCTTCCTGCCAAGCTAGAACCTCCTATTTTAGAAGCAATGGCTCCCAGATTGCCAGCAAGGAAAAGGAAGGGTACTGCTCCACCTTTTCCTCTACGTGCCTCTTCGGATGATGCTGATAGGAATATGGAGTGGACCCTGGCAGCGCCTGGGAGATGGCTGAAGAGGCAAGGGAAATTAAATGCTCCAGAAAGCCTTAGAATCATGGGAGGAGAAGATGATGAGGAGGATGATGACAACGAGCCCGTCATTGTGGAAGCTGGCACAGAGAAGTCCAACATTTGTATGCAACCTGCTCTAAGGGATGTGCACACACACCACCACAAGCTCCCATATTTGTAAGGCCCCAACAGAGACATGCACTAACCAGAACCTCAGTAACAGTATGCACTGCAGAGAGGCAATCAATAGCTCATGCACCTACCTCCAGTTCTTCTTCAGGCACTGGCCAAATAAGAAAGTACTCCACCCTAGTTTGGGACGTTTTGACAAACAGTCAGGAGGAGAACATTGAGATATGCCCCATTTGACATGCAAGTGTTCATCATGGTAAGCCTGATTCACATTATGGTGCTGGAGGGTAGGCGACCCATATGAAAAAACATCACACAATCCGGTGGGAGGAAAATCTTTAAAAAACTGGCTGAACATGTTTGCAATGGTGAAGGTGAGGAGAGCCAGGAAACATCAGCTACAGCTGGTTAGCTCATGGTGGAAGGTAAAGAAGAAGAAGGTTACATCCTCACACAAAGCAGCCCTGTCCCCAGCAGTGCACCAGAATCGCCTGCCTCAGCGACCTCACAATGGCACAGGAAGACTCAGAGTCAGGTGGAAACACTACAGCATACGGCATATGGTGACTGCACCATGATGCACAGGGTCATTGGCCCTACAAAAGAAGAAAACCCAGGCTACAATTAGTTTGTTTAAGTGCTTGTTCTGAACACCAAAATACGCTCTAGGGTGGTGGAGTGTACTTAACCTCATTGCACCTACAGTTTTCTATCTAAAACACCACATTCATAGTGTCACCACATTTGGGAAGTGTATCCTACTTGCCACCACTACCAGGCTTACTTTGAATATACAATTAGGGGCATGTTTAGGCAGGAGGGGCCCTATGACTGCAACCACCCAATGGCCCTTTTCTACAATGGGAAGGTTGCAAAAATGTTCGCTCTGGACCTTCTCCCATTTTCTTTTGTGGAAGTAGTGGGATTCTCAGAGATTGTGGCAGCCATCTGCCCTAAATGGAAGGCTCCAACTTGGACCTAGTTGCCAGAGTTGCTGTTCAGTGCTGTATCAACATGTGCTGCAATTGCTTGGACAAGCTTTGTAGCAAGGTGCTGTCTACACTATCCACCTAGTGACAGACATGTGGACCAGTTGTCAGGCTACTTATTACATGTGCATCACTGCACACAGGATCTCTTTTGCAAGAGTTTAAGAGTGTTCAGCGGCATGCAACCGTAGCCATGTTCACCATGGAGAAATCACACACAGTTGCAAACAACTTGGATGAATTTAATAGCAAGGTGTCTGAATGGCTGTGACCTAGAGGTCTCTGATTTGGATTTTTTGCCACAGACAATGGCAGTAACATAGTCAAGGCCATGGTAAAAGGTAGCTATTTCAGGATCCTGTGTTTGACGCACTGCATCAACCTGGTTGTGCAAGATTTTCTCAAAAAACAAGACATAGTCACATATTGACCACCTACAGACAAATCTGCACTCATTTCAGCCATTCTTTTAAAGCCCGTAAGCAGTTGCAGATTATTCAGCTTGGTAACAGAGTACCAGTTAAAACCCTGATACAGAAGGTGCCAACACGTAACTCAACCTATTACATGTTTCAACATATTTTTGAGCAGTACAGGCAAATCAATTGCTATGTCGTTTTAAGAGGGGATGAAGTTAGGAAAGCTCTGCAGACAAATGGAGACTAGTCAAATGCCTGACAAAGATGTTTCTCCCTTTTGAGGTTCTTACACGGGAAGTTAGCAAGGAGGACAGTATGATGGGCCAAGCTATTCTGTTGTTGCATCTGCTAAAGGAGCAGCTAAAGAAGTTATCTGAAAGGTTTGCACTCAGAGGTGTGAATGAAAACCCAGAA
This sequence comes from Pleurodeles waltl, assembly GCF_031143425.1. Lineage (NCBI taxonomy): Eukaryota > Metazoa > Chordata > Amphibia > Caudata > Salamandridae > Pleurodeles > Pleurodeles waltl. The sequence continues at coordinate 1,734,682,840 of NC_090440.1, forward strand.
GGGCATGCAGTAGTTGAGAGCTTAATCCTTCAGTTGCTTGTAATGCAAGGTTGCAAAATGATAATATATCATCCAAAGAGTACATCTGTGCCACCCTTCATGATCCACGCTACAAAACAATTCTTCCCAATTTCATTCCTTTTTCTGAAAGGGATGTTTGAAATACAAGTGGTGGATTGTTCAGCAAGGCAGAGAACTAGAAGTACGGCTAAAACTTAGAGTCCCACTCTGAATATCTGGGATGTCCCCTATAACTTCCAGTTGAGAAGGAGCAGTCTCTCACCTCAAAGCGTGGCGAGATTAACCATGATCAAACTGAACCAGCATTTTATACCGCCTGATTACACTGTTACCAAAACACCACAGGAGAAGGAAGAGGATGATTGATTGGGCAGAATCAAGTGTGTTTGTTTTCAAACGTCTGGGAGAACCACCTGAGTTTGAGGATAAACTCTACTTCCCAGACTGAGTATGCCAATGCCACCATAGAACTTTGTAATTATTTCTCATTTAACTTTTTCTTTCTTTCTTTGCAAAAACAAAATTGCTAGTGGAAGATTATGTTTAAGTCACAATTATGCTGCCCCACCATTTTTTAGTCACATATTATATGGCCAAATTGGAGCTTGACCCGTCTGCAGTGAAGAAGCCTCCATTTACTGAGACAATGCCTGCCTCCCTCACATGCCATTGCCTATCCTTTTTATATATAACTTAGCAGGGCTGCCCCAGAAAATCATTGATTTTGACCCTGGTGAGCCGTCTCTCTGTCCTGTCCATCCGCTGCAGTGGTGCAATGCCCTGTCAGAGCAGGAAAGGGTGGCAGCATGTACAGTCAGGCACCCTGATAGCTGGTGGCAGTGCTGGCAAGGTAGAGGCCAGTAGGCTGGTGTGCTGCTGAGCTGGGTCCTGGGTCAGAGGTAGCTATTTCACCCTCTTCCTCTTCCAGGACCCTTAGCTGACAGTATTCGGCCTGGATGTTCTCCAGCCTCTGCCACCACAGACGCACAGCTATCTCCTGCCTGGTGGGTGTTGCTGGTCAACCAGCAGGAGTAGCTATATATGAGAAAAACAAAAATTAAAAAAGATAAATTATAAACAATACTCTGAACAAACACTTCTTCAAAAGTAGGTAGGCACAGTAGCAGTACATTGATGGATCCCTAGGGACATAAACATTTGATATGATTTTTATGATTAGGAGAGGCACAGGGCCAATGTTGTTTATCCACACATGCCACACATAAAAAGCACAGACTGCCTGGTAGAAAATAATTAAGGCAGAGTAACACCAGATTTAAAAACAATGATTTCATTGTTTTCTTTTAAAGGCTTTTCTAGTAACTAAACAGACACTTTTAGTGGAAAAATAAAAATGAATTACCTCTCTATTTATGAGTAAGGTATTATGCACTATGGAGTACAAGTTGTATTAATTAATAGAGGCATGCTAGCCAGTGCTTCAAGTACATTGCTACTGTCTGCAGGTGGGATAGCTGTAGTTGACCATTATATATTTGAATTCCAATGGCTTTGCTCTTCCCCAAATTCCTTCCACTTAGAGGCAGATGAATAAATTACATCTGTCACACATGTCACATATTAATTGCAGATATATTATCCGGTCAGTTGTAAATAGAAAGTGGAGAAAATGATGCACTGTGTTACAGGGACAGGAACGGACTACAAGGCGCATTCATCACAGAATATCCCTTACACCAAACTTGAAATCAACTTAGGCACTTACCAGTCCCACTTTACTCAAAGGCCTTACCCACCTCTACAAAATATTTCAAACACTGATCAGTAAGGAAAGGAAACTTGACTATTGTAGAGTAAGGCAGATGGATTAGGCGGGGAGGTAGAGCTTTTGCTATACAATAGAGGGGTGTCACTGTTCATCGATTCATTTTCTGCCTAAGCTTTAGCTGATTCAGTCACTGTAATAGATGAAAGTCTAAAGGGAAAAATTTGAACAGGTGTAAAATAAATTGTTATGGGAAACCATGAAATATATTTTGGAAACACTTCACATAGCCATAAAAATGTGGCACATGCCAAGAATTAATTTTTCAATTTGTTTGGTAGGCACTCACTAACCCATACAGTCATTCACACAAGTAGTCTCTCACCGATATAGTTATGCACACAGGCACTCACTCTCCCACACAGGTACTAACACAACCATTCTCTCACCAATACAGCCACTCACACACCCACTCACTCAACCATACAGCTACTCACACAACCACTCACTCTCACATACAGCCACTCACATAGCCAGTCACTCAACCAAACCACTCATACAGGCATTAACTCACCCATACTGCTACTCATGCAACCTCTCACTCACTCATACAAGCACTCACACTGTCACTCACTCACTCATACAGCAATTCACACACCCACTCTCTCACTCATACAGCTACTCATGCAACCAGTCACTCAGCCATACAGCAACTCATGCAACATCTAACTCATGCATTACAAACACCCACACAGTCTTTCTGTCACTCACATAGCCATTCAATCATCTACCCACTTATCCATACAGTTACATACACCCCTTCTCACTCACTCACACATACAGTTTTTTACATAGCCACTAAATGAACCAAACAACCCCTAACACTAGCACTCACTGAACCATGCAGGCACTTACACTAGCACTCACTCACCCATACAACTGCTCACACAGCCACTCACTTACCCACAGAGCAACTCACAAAGGCACTCACTCTCCCATATACACACACACACAATCATTCTCTCACCCATACAGCTGCTCATACAACCATGCAGTCACTGTGAGAAAGGACCTCTTTTGACATGTAAGCACCCCACTTTTTGCTTGGAAAATCATGTGGTCTCAATCTTTGAGTGTCCTGGGCCCCTGCTAAAAAGGTTCCCAGGACCTGATCTCTTTCCCCAAAACTGTACTATGTACTGGCACTTCATCCACCCTTGTTAAGTCCCTGGTAATTTGTTTCCCCGGTACCTAAGGCAAGGATATTGAAGACAGCCCACCAGAGCTACAGTACCAATTGTGCCACTCTGAGAGGCCCCACACCAGCCTCATGGAGACTGCCATTGCAAGTGCATGACAAGGTGCATCTAAAATTTGCAAACTCTACATGGCACTCACCAAGAGTGCCCTGTCCACCAACATTGCATGCTCTGTAGGTAATTCACCCCTATAAAGGCAGGGTGCACTATAGTGCATGTGAGGATATATGTTTGTCTGAGCAAATATGTCCCTACTGTGTCTTTCCTAATCTTTAAGACATAGTAAGTGTACAGGTAAGTCATAGCAAATACATGTACTGGACACTGGTCATTACGAGTTTCCCAGCTACATAATGGCTCCACTGAATATTGGGTTGTTTGGTATCAAACGACTCTGAATAATAAACCCACACTGATGCCAGTGCTGGCTTTATTATAACCCAGAGGGTACCTTAGAGGTGCACCCTGCAAACCCTAACAGCCCTGGCATTGTTGCTGGCTGGTTTGTACCAGCCTGCCACCACCAGGCACAAATCTGGACTCCTGGGGTGAGAAACCCTGCTCTCAGAAGCCAGAACACAAAGCCTTTCCTGGGTGAAAGTGTTTCCCCTCCTCCCCCAAGCAGGCACCCAGGCCCAACAGTCAACTTCAAAGGCTTTACCACATTTGAAATCTAACCTCTGACTAGTAGCAGATGGCTGCCTAATGGGTTCCCCCTCTTTGAGTGGGAAAACTGGTGAGAAAACTTAGAGTAGGAGAAGTGCACCCCCTCAGCCTGCACCACCCCCAGGTGTGGCAGGTGAGGTGACCACTGCATTTCATTTTTTTCCATCTTGGATGGTAGGAAAATTTCCCATCATATAATAGGTGTTGCCACCCTAAGATAGATGGCCCACTGGCCACTACAAGGTACTCCCCTTAACGCCTACCAAATGAAGTTTTTAGTGTGCAACCCTAGTCTTGTCCGAACACAATAAGACCAACGACAAAGAAGACCCAAGGCTTGAGAAGAGAAGTGCTGCTGCTAGAACAAAAAGGAGCCAAATCCTGCCTGCTGCACAGAGGACTCGACAATCACAGCTGAGAGGTCGTCTGGACAACTGACAGACTCTAAGAAACCCCAGAGGACCTCTAGTATTCTGAAAAGCACCAAGAACCTCCATCTGAGTGAAGGCATCACTCCCTGCACCCTGTAGGCAAGAAGCCAGTGAAGTCCAGTTCACTGACCAGCTGCTGATCAATGAACCAGATAACCAGCCTCACCAAATTCCAACCATAGACCCAGAGGACACACCCTGCTAGTGTGCGAAGTTTGGTGGCACTGCACCCTCTAGTGGTTGAGGTGTACCTTAATACTAAATATGGGGGTGACTAATGAGTGATATGGCGCTCCTGCTTCTTTAAATATAGCAACAATTCTATTTATAGTGCACGGTGCCAAATACTGGGGTTGCACCCTCCAACCTCCCCAAAAGAAGTAACAAAATGTCACCTATAATCAAATAAACGGTATTAGCACACATGCAATGATATAAAGAAAAATGTATGATAACCAGTAAATATCATACTAATAAATTGCACATTTTTTACACATTCCAAATGAAATTTAATATAACAAATTTTTTTACACACTTTAGAAAATTTCATCTAACCGATATGATGCATATAAAGTTCATAATATTATTTTCATCCAATTATCATGATTTCCACATTGAAATAATATTTGTTTCCACACTGAAATGTTCTTGCTTAATGGTTGAACAAATTAATCCCAAAAGTTCATCAAATTCCAAAATAAGTATAATCCAATGAATGGTTGAACAAATTAGTCCCAAAAGTTCATCAAATTCCAAAATTAGTGCAATCCAATTCAAAGATTATCCATGAATGAGTTTCCATCCCATCGTCCCGTTGTCAACACGTGTTTCATCCTGGGAGTACCCATGGATTTCTTCAGGACCCCCTACAACAGTATTATATATATGATCTTGTAATATTTATAATCACTTTTAATATATTGACATTTCAATCTATATAGGTGTATTGTGAGAACCCAATTGTTACCATTAAATTTCATCAAATTTCATGCTGCGTGTCTTTAATGATTATCAAAAAATTAAGTGAGCATACTCTTATAAGTGACTATAACCACTCCTGTGATCAAGCATATTTTAATTTTATAGTGCTGTCCATACATGACCATTTCCCTCCAATACCTAATATACCAATCATATGAGCTTAATCCATGCTGTGTTCATACCTTTAACTAATTGTTCCAATCGTCAAATTATTGATGTGTCCCTTGACTTCTATTCAATATAAATCGTTCCTCGAATGAAAAAATACAATTTAAAGTACTTTCTCATGTTTTCCACTTATTAGTATATCATGAAATATCTAAAATTCGGCTATACTTATCTGCTTACCGCTATCCTTCGTTAATTTTACGTTTATTTTTCGTTTATTTCTCGTTTGTTAGCGTCGTCGCGCGAGTACGCCCGACCAGCTTCCAATATCTAGCAGCCGCGGCGCCTCGGCTGCCGGCATTAAATACATCAAACGGATATAAAAATAAACAACGGACTACAGCTTAGGAGCGTTTGTGTGTTTCCCTTTGATAAAAATAAATGAAAGACTCCCGTACTCAGCAGGTTTACATTATATCGGTGTTCAATGTCGCTACTAAAATTAAGAACTACCATCTTAATTTGCAAATATTATACTATAAACATCCTGAAACTAACCCTATTAATAATATTGAGTTATTTTAACTAATAGCTACCTTTAGCCCCCGATTATTATTATGTCATTATCACTTTATTATGTATGAGACCCTTTATAATCTGTGTCGCAATTTTAATAATACAATGTGTCCGTAAATAGAATTAGACTTAATAGGATAATGTTATACATTATATTACTATATATTATAGTATACCCTGACCTTATTCTGATATATAGCATTATCCAACTATTCATTATGTATCACCCAGGAAGTACTCCATTTCATAATCTGTATTCAAACCCTGTTCTACAGCTCTAAGCTTCAAAATCCAATATGACTCCTTTCTCCTTAGGGATAATTCCCTATTCCCACCACGTGGGTTAACTGCACAGTGGTCAAAACCAAAAAATGTAAACATTTTGTATTTAGCCTGTGCTTGGCAGATCTTCATATGTAACGCTATGGGGTAACGTTCATCCTCTAAATTAATTGCCCTCCAGTGTTCGGCAATTCTAACTTTTAGTGGACGTATCGTACTACCTATATAAATCTTATCACATTTACATATGATCATGTATATCACAAATTTCGTATTACAATCAATATGTGACTTAATAGACACTAGGTTACCATAGTAATCCACAAATTCCTTCTTAGGCTGCCATGCCCATTTACATACTGTACATGCACCACATTTAAAAAAAACTAAATTACGCTTCCCTAGCCAATCTAAATTCTTCCTCTCCAGTGGGTAACTTGGACTCAGTATATTACTAAGGGTATTACCCCTTCTATATGCAACTTCTGGTCTATTACCAATGTATTTTTTGAGTATATCATCTTGTGTTAATATCAACCAATATTTTTTCATACTCCTAATCAATCTCTTAGATTTCTCAGTATAATCTAAAATAATCCTAATCTTACTAACCTCATCTTTAACTTGGGTGTCACCTTCTTGTACAACCTGACCTAGTGTCTGTTCACGTGACATTCTCTTCACTTTCTGCATGGATTTCTTGATGATTTTCTCAGAGTATCCCCTGGCTAAAAATCTACGTCCCATATTATCAATTTCCTGAAGAAAATCACTATTTATACTGCAATTTCTTCTCGCTCTAATCATTTCTCCAAGCGGTATTGCCTCAATCTGATGCTGTGGATGAGCACTAGTGGAATGCAATAAATTATTGCATGATGTTGACTTACGATACAATCTACTCTCTATTTTATTATTTGCGACGAACAGTTCCACGTCCAAAAATTCCAGACATGTCTCACTATATTTGTATGTGAACTTAATATTCACATCATTGCTATTTAGATATTTGCAAAAATCCTCCAGTGTATTAACATCTCCTGTCCATAACATAAAACAATCATCGATGTATCGTCCCCAATATAGAATATGGGTGTGCCATCTTGCTGCATTTGGGCCCCATATCCAAATTTCTTCGAACCACCCCATAAACAAATTAGCATATGAGGGGGAAAATTTCGATCCCATGGCTACACCCTGTTTTTGTTTATACCAATCGTCTTTAAATAAAAAATAGTTGTTATTAAGTATAAATTCTATCATACTAATTATCATCTTCGTTTGTTCCATAAGACTTGCAGATCTCTTATATAATACATGTTCTAATGCTTGAATACCAAATTTATGTTGTATACTTGTATATAATGCCACCACATCTAGGGTAACCATAATCATACCTTTATCCCATTGAATATCTGAAAGTATACTCAGTATATGTTTCGTGTCTTTAATATAAGAAGGTAGATTATGAACAAAAGATTGTAAAAAAGTATCTACAAATTCCGATAATCTTTCTGTAGGACCACCTACACCCGAGACTATTGGTCTTCCAGGTGGAAATGCAGATTGTTTGTGAATCTTAGGTAACGTATATATACAGGGATATTTAGGACGATATATCCACGAAGATATAAATATTCTTCCTCATCCAGTAGTTCCCTCTCTCTCCAATTCTTTAACATCTTATTTATATCTTTAATCATAACATTTATAGGATTAGAAACTACTTTTTCATAGCAATTTTCATCGTGTAATTGTGTATATATCGCCTGCTCATAATCTCTACGATTCAAAATCATTATATTTCCACCTTTGTCCGCTCTTTTAATAATCACAGTTTCATCCAGTCTTAAAGATTGTAGTGCATTGAATTCCTCTTTATTTAAATTAGGTTTATTAAGGTGTATCCCTTTCATATCTTGTCTATTCAGGTCTGCCCATACCATTTTGTAAAAAGTTTCAATATTACTATCCAATGTAGATCTGGGTGTCCAAGTTGATCTTTGTTTCAAACCACTGGTAATGTGAATATCCGATGATAAGTTCAAATCTTGTAATACAGTGGAAACCGTATTAGGGTATTCCTCATAGTCAGTGATTGTCATTAGTGCCACTGTATCATGTATATCTTGAATAGATAGACCACTAAGCACCGGTTTTTTATAAATAACATGTTGAGTATCCTTCTCACGTAATTCAAAATGTTTCTTTATTTTAAGTTTTCTGATAAACTTATACAGATCTATCTTAGTTTTACATATGTCTCCAACTGATGATGGGCAGAAACCTAAACCTTTATTTAAAAGACCAATCATATCCGGGGATAATATTTTATCCGACAAATTTACCACGTTATTCTCTAAACCTTCTATACATTGTATATTTTTTTGTCCCATGATCTCGTTCTCATTCCTGAGCGGGATTCGCTTTTTTGCTCCTCTTTTCCCTCTTCTTGTCTTCCTGCTCTGTTTTTCTTTGAGTTTAATTCCCAATTGCCTTGTTTTATTCTTCTCAATTCTTGTAAAAAACCTGCTCCTTGAATTTCAGAACCTACACGTACATCTCTAACTTCTATATCTCTACTATCTGTAGCCAAACTACTCCTAGAGGTGGATGATGACTCCACTGAGGTACTTGACTCTACTGTCAGGGTTGTGTGCTTGACCAAATGATCATACTTGCGTGAAAAAGTAAATACCCTACCATTCGCATAATCCATTTCATCCCTTTTAAACTTCCTGGCTTTCCTTTGTTTAATTTCATCCTGGAATCTCATGATCTCATCATTAAGTATAGTAAAGTTCTTATCAGTTGCTTCTTTTAAGTCTAATTGCATGATTTCCTTTTCCAATATCTCTATATCTGCTTGCAATTTACCCACTTTCCTTTCTGCGTTTTCTATCAAAATATCCATCAATCTCGTAGAGTTTGATTTTAACTCTTCTTCCCATTTTCTAAGTAAATCAGCATCTAAATCATCATATGTAGGAAATATATGTGAACGTAGGCCCCGTGGAATCCTCTCCAACCTCTTGTATTGTTGTAATGTGATAGCATCCCACCATCTAGACATCTCATTTTTCTTGAGTTTCTCTAGCCTAATAAATTTGTCCCTTAGTCCTTCTTTTTTCTTAGGGTTCCCACCACCTACAGCCTGCTGCACTGTTACACCTCTATCTAAACTTTTGAACAGTTCCTCCGCTATTTTTGATCTATCCTCCATCTTTTCAATTATGTATAGATATAGTATATTATTTTTGTAAGAAAGGAGCTGCCCACTCCAACTGAAATACTAAATATGGGGGTGACTAATGAGTGATATGGCGCTCCTGCTTCTTTAAATATAGTAACAATTCTATTTATAGTGCACGGTGCCAAATACTGGGGTTGCACCCTCCAACCTCCCCAAAAGAAGTAACAAAATGTCACCTATAATCAAATAAACGGTATTAGCACACATGCAATGATATAAAGAAAAATGTATGATAACCAGTAAATATCATACTAATAAATTGCAAATTTTTTACACATTCCAAATGAAATTTAATATAACAAAAAATTTTACACACTTTAGAAAATTTTATCTAACCGATATGATGCATATAAAGTTCATAATATTATTAGTTCAACCATTAATTGGATTGTACTTATTTTGGAATTTGATGAACTTTTGGGATTAATTTGTTCAACCATTAAGCAAGAACATTTCAGTGTGGAAACAAATATTATTTCAATGTGGAAATCATGATAATTGGATGACAATAATATTATGAACTTTATATGCATCATATCGGTTAGATGAAATTTTCTAAAGTGTGTAAAAAAATTTGTTATATTAAATTTCATTTGGAATGTGTAAAAAATTTGCAATTTATTAGTATGATATTTACTGGTTATCATACATTTTTCTTTATATCATTGCATGTGTGCTAATACCGTTTATTTGATTAGAGGTGTACCTTAGCCTACGGTACTAGAC